>NC_141686.1:6050719-6733219 GCF_964263255.1 Lissotriton vulgaris
CAACCTGAGTCAGCTAAGGCCATCATTGGATGTCCGTCGATCCTTACCGGACATCGGAAGGGAGGTGGACTAGCCTCCTGGGTGAGACATACATAGTTCCGAGTAAGGCCGACCTCCATCGGTTCTTCCTTTTGAGGGCAGAACCTTGCAATATGTCCATAACCCCCACAATGGTAGCATTGAGGGCCAGGAAGACTTGGCCTTGGGGTCACCGGGAAGGGAACAAAAGGAATAGGCTCCGGTTTTCGGGGTGCTAACGGCCTCGGGGGTCGAGGATGGCTTCCATGGACTGTTCGTGACGGATGTTCGTCCTTCTTCTGAATGTCCTGTGCCCGGCTAAAGGCACTGGCGATTTCAACTGCGGTATCTAAAGTGAGTCTCGAGTGCTGACGGACCCACTTCTGCGTAGCTGGGTGCAGGGAGGCCAAAAACTGTTCCAAGTAAATTTTTGCAAGGATTTCGTCTTTGGTGGATGTGGCGGGCTTCAGCCAGCGGTTGGTGAGGTCTTGGATGCGGAACGCCAAGGCCCTGGGGTTTTCCTGCGGTCCTTCCCGTACTTGCCGCAGCTTTGTCCTGTATGTCTCGTCGTCGATCCCAAGTCGCTCAAGGATGCACGTTTTTATGTCCTGGTACGGGGTCTGCCCTTGAATATTGGCCTGTTGGTACGCCGCTTGGAGTTCGCCCGTCAGCAGTGGCCCAAGGTAGTGGCTCCATCGGTCAACGGGCCAAGCAGCGGTCTCAGCCAAGCGCTCAAAGTTCGTAAAGAAGAAGTCCGGATCCTCTCCTGGAACGTACTTCTGTAATACCACCGAGGGCAGGGTAGTTGCTGGTCTCGATTGCCCCATGACGTCCACGAGCTTCCCAAAGGCTCGATCTTGAGAGGTGCCCTGGTCTTTCAGGACATCGTGCAGCTGGCCACGGTCATCCTCAGCGGTTTTAAGAAACCGCTCCATCATCTTCCCTAGGAGTTCCTGGCTTTCAGCGAGTTGCTTCACAGCGGCCTCCATGCTTCCGGATCCCACTTCTGACACCAGGTGTGGACTGTGGGTTGCTGTGGGCCGGAATAACAGGCGTGGAGGCCGTATATATTGGGCTATGGTAGCTCTTTTATTGTTCTCTTTGACAAAAGTACGGGTGCATATATACAAAGAACTCCGGGGTGTAGCTTTGGTCGCCTCCCAGCGGTACGTGGTCCGGGGGATCTTCCAGAGGTCTTCACGTCTTCCGGGCGTTGGGATGACCTCGGAGGGAAATTAGAGAAGCAGGGGTTAGTCCTTTGGTAAAGACTTCTCTGGTACCGTTACCAACACCGGGGCGTGCGGGGAAAGAGAGAACCGTGAGGGAGGGGGCGGATAGGGTTGCAGAGAGGGGGGGGGGAAAAAGAGGCGGGAGAGGGTAGAAGGGAGGTGCGCTGGTGAAGGGGGGGTGTAGGGAATATTATACAAGATTGACTAGTGAAGTGTCTCTAAATTTAGTTTATATACAGTGCAGAGGTGCTCTAACAGTGAGATCGAACTCTATACAAATATCTACAGGTTTCTACAAAGGGGGTACACGGAGACGGTAACAAGGTACTCACGTGCCCCGCCGTAACTCTCCCGCGAGTTACGGCCGCTCTCCAGCCACCTCCTGAGGACTCCACCACTCCTCGGTCCAGACGTCCTCCAACTCTCCGTCTTCGATCCTCGTACTCCTCTCTCTCTCTCTCGATGGTTCTCTGTGCGCTGTCTCCTGCCACGAGTCGGCTATCGGGAACGTTCTCCTCTCTTCTTCGGCGCCCTTTATAGTTCCTGGCCCTGGGATGGAGGTGGGACTTCCGGTTTCCCGGTAGGCGGCTTCCGGTTCGGGACTTCCGGGGTCAAGGTGCTCGGGAGGTTCCGTTTCCGGGATGAGTCTGGGTTGGTTCCGATGGTTGCGTGCCTGCAGGGGAAACAAAGAAGAAGTACTCCTGGTTGTCATAGACGCAGGAGGATTAGAACTCGAGGAACCCTCGCTCGAGGGTCTCTCCGTTGAGGTATGTCTCGTTCCCCTTCCACACTATACTACCTGGCGGCTCAGCTGCAATGGCTGACAGAGTGGGTCGCGAGAGCCAGGAGAGAGGAGGACGGGTCAGGGGAGCCGGTGGGACTGGTTCAGGTATTATCCCGGATTGTCCTGGGACTTCCGATGGGAGATTTCCACCTCACCTAGAAATTTGCGATGGCACAGAAATGCTGGAATAGATATCGATGGAGGGGCCACATCACAATCCCATATGCACCTGAGATCCCGCTGAAGCTGTGCGGGGCACTCCCACATGGAGGCTCATGGCACCGACTTGAGAGCTGGGGGCAGCAGGGGTTGGAGTCCATGGGAGACCTATATGAGAACGGAGTGCTGCTGCCTTTTGACCTCTTGCGAGACAGCTGTGAACTGGCGGGGGGGGGGACTTCCTCCTCCACGCGGCGCTGACGACGGCGATCCGCAAGCACTGGAGGACGGGCAAGTCGGAACCGCCGCTTTCGCTGGGCTGCCAATACGTAGTGATGATGGCGGGGACGGTCAAGGCTGTCACATGCCTATATAGACGCATGGTCTCGGAGACTATCACCCCACTGCTATCTCTGAAGGCGAGATGGGATGCTGACTTGGCGATGGAGATTCCTGTGGAGGCATGGTCTAGCATAGTGGAACGGGCCCGGAACGGGACGCGCAACGCTAGGTTCCAGCTGGTGCACTTCTACGTCCTGCACAGGGCCTACCTGACCCCTGACAAATTGCATACATATTTCCCGACCCACCCGGCGGCCTGTCCGCGGTGCCCGGCGGCAGTGGCTGACTTCCAGCACATGTTCTGGTCCTGCCCGCAGTTGTGCTCCTTTTGGCGGGAGGTGGTGGATCCCTGGGGGAGATCAAGGAGAGGGACTTGCAATTTAACATGGCACACTGCATCCTACACTGGCTCCCACACACATCAAAGAACAAAATCACTAGCAAGTTTCTGGACCTAGGTCTACTCTTAGCGAAGCGTGCCATAACATCCCAATGGAAGTCAAGCAGGGGCCCCACTGTAGAGAGATGGAAGGCTGAGCTACACAAATGGGCCCGATGTGAGGGGGAGCTCTGCATGCAGGCTGCACTCAGGGCGAGCAACGACGCGGAGAAGGCCATGGCGTGGGAGCAGTTGGTCCTCGACCTCCACCTCTTGGACCTAGATGATGAAGACACCCCCGCGCATAGCCCTGCTCCGGCGGAGTAGCCGCCTGGGGTGGTGATGGCCTGACCTCCATCCCTTGTTTCCCTGCTTCCTACGTGATGACTGACCGTTTTAGTTGATTACTCCTGATGGTCTGCCTCGGGTCTGGGTTAGTAGAGTGGTATGCAAACTCACATTAGTGGTACTCTGACACGCCTGGGGGTGGGGGGCGGGGAGAGGGGGGAGGAGGTAGGACGAAGGGGGGGCTGGGGGAGTTGAGCAAGGGGGAGGGGTTTGCTCGGGGTTGGCGACAAAGATTGGTTGGAACTGTTGTAACAATGCAAACATGGAGGGTAATTTTGAGGACCGAAAAGCAGCCCTGCCATCTTCCAGACAACAGGATGTCGCTGATTCATATGGCATTCCCCAGAACGGACCTTTCTCCACGATTGCGCCGCTCTACCTCCGGGGTGTGAGCTAAATGGCTGTGTGAGGGAAGCAACGGAGAACTATATGTACACTGGGTAATGACTGGAATGGCGTATATGATATGTCGTTAATACTTGCTTTTGCTGCAATAAAAATATATTTACCAAAAAAAAAAAGGCTTTATGGGTATACACAACTACTGGGATACCTATTGGAGAAACCTCTAATGAGGGGCACTATCTGGGACCAGCGCGATTAGAGTACCAAATTCTACGGATACAAAATTACAAAGCCAATGCGGGTAACCACTTATATAGTTTGCATTCCAAAAGTGAAAGATAAAATAGAAGAGGGTCTGTGCAACTCATGCAAACACATAGAAAGGTGAGTGTGGAATACATGTTCCAAGATTATTCTCAGCATAGAGTCAATTGAGATGCGAGCTTTGTTCACACTGTGTCAGTAAAAGGAAAAACAATTCCAATAACTATAATATAACGATCTGGGGGACAAAGCCACAGTACCTTGTTTGCAGATTCTGGGGGTAAAAAGTTAGAGGGGAGGCTCTGCCCAGCCTCCTCTGGCCTTTGACAGGCGCGGACGGCCCGCCCTTGGCCCGGGCTTCGCCCGCGCACGTCCCGCACTGCGGGAGGCCTGAGCTGGCTTTAAATGCCTTCTGGAGCGGCCCGTATGCAGCGCGGCGTGACAGGCGCTGTGCTTGCTGGGAGGTGTAGTCACCTACCTCCCAGCAGCGACGATGAAAGCAAAGGCTGCGGCGTGGGGGGGGGATGATCACACAGCTCCGCTGGCACCCCTGTGGCTCCTGTGTCACCCCTGCAATTTGCAGCAATAATGGGCTCCCGGGCTGCCATGGGCCTGGGCTGGCTTTAAATGCCTCCTGGCGTGGCCCGGATGCAGCGCTGCGTGACAGGTGCTGTGCTTGCTGGGAGGTGTAGTCACCTACCTCCCAGCAGCGTTGATGAAAGCAAGGGCTGCGGCGTTTGGGGGACGAGCACACAGCTCTGCTGGCTTCCCTGTGGCTCCTGTGTCACCCCTACAATATGCGGTAATAATGGGCTCCCGTGGGCCTGAGCTGGCTTTAAATGCCTCCTGGCGTGGCCCGGATGCAGCACGGCATGACAGGCGCTGTCCTTGCTGGGAGGTGTAGTCACCTACCCCCCAGCAGCGTCGATGAAAGCAAGAGCTGCAGCGTGGGGGGGACGAGCACACAGCTCTGCTGGCACCCCTATGGCTCCTGTGTCACCCCTGCAATTTGCAGCAATAATGGGCTCCATTATCCATGCAATTTCAGACCATGTTAAAAGCTGATTATAAGTCAGACAGGGCATTCATTTACCACTCCCAAAAACTATGTTGTACCTGAAACAGAGCTCCTGGTTTGATTGCTAATATCTTACAACTGAATAGGCTTGTGTCAAGCCCTTGCAATGAGTAATGTACCTACAATGAGTAATGTACACTGTTATTAAAGCCTTACAGCTTTAATAACAGTGTAATATTGAAACGCTGCTGATATGTTTCTGTACACAGTAAAGGGATCCATGGAGTACAGTGGATAGAAGCAAGTTGAACTGTCATAGTACAGTAACGGATACTTTTTGAGAATGTGAATGGATACTTTTTGAGTATAGTAGAGTCTATTGAGCTGACATCTCTAGCCCCAAATCTCCAAGACAGGGTCTCTGAGACAGGGATGGGTGCAGCAAGTCAGCCCCCAATGGGTAAGACCTTTATGCTTAGATGCTTGTTTTAGTTGCGTATTGAAAGTGGTAATTCCAAAATTTGGATTGGTACTAGGGAAGGGAGAGTTATGTATGGTTAGGAGACAGGATAGATATTCCTGCCTGATGTATGTGGTCTTGATATATATATTAGGGCTTGTCATGAGCAGTGAACCAGCTGCAGAGGCACTGGTGATCAGGGACAGAAGACACATAAAGATCTCTAATAGCCATGAAGAGATATCAACGTGGGATTTGAAATGTCAGGGAAGTCAATAATCCCATGGAGGGCTACGGGGTAATACAACACCTTGGGGGATATTCTCAAGAACGCGTGATAATTACAGCAACATTAGCTTAATGCAACTTTTCACATTGCAGTCTATCGTGGGAAAATAACGCTGTGTTAACGTTGTATTCTCAACAGGGCAGTACCATGTGATAGTCTCACGATAACGCGTCAAATTACTCCGCTAAAATTAACGCAACATCATCGTCCGGTGCATCTGGCACTTGTATCCTTGGGGCATTGGTGCGTACACATATGTTGTGCAACACACAACATGCAACAATCATTTTGCACACAATGTCTGGGCTGTATAGGAGCCTTCCACCTGTGATGTCCAGGCACCTGAAACGTGACTTCAACTCGCCAAATGTGCGTTCCACGATGCCCCTGGTGCATTTTTGGGCCGCATTGTACTGGCTCTGAGCCTGTGTTCTGGGCTCGGAGGGGTGTCATCATCCAAGGGCGGAGTGCATATCCTTGATCACCTGTGACAGTGCAGAGAGACATGAGTCAATAGTTGGGTCTGCATGATGTGTTGGCAGGCTCACTGGTTCATTGGTGTGTGATATGTGTGACTTAGTGATTCCTGTTTGACATGTACTGCTTGTAGCAAATGAGCAGCATCAATCTGTATTACTGCTGCTCCTCCCTCCCTGAGCCAATTTACTAGTGTGCGCAGCGCGGTTGCATCACTTGTACTCCTACAGCACACTATTGTCATGCCTGTCTCTGCATGTCCACAAGCCTGGCAACAACACTGTAATGCTGTTCATTAAAGCTGAGTAGCCACGTGTGTGTAGGTCTATGGTAAGGATAGGGCAGACACAGATGTAGAGTTCATGGCTGACTGTACTCGCGATGCGGTTGAGGGTAGACCATTGGCTTATGCTGCGGTAATAGCGATACACACACAACAGTTTGCATGTAAGATGCTGGAGACCGAGCGGGCTTGCACTCCTTCATTTAATCCTTCGGCCGAGCCCGCACTCCAGGGGCATACTACATTGCAACATTGTCCATTGCAGGACCGGTGTCGCCAACACTACAACAGAGACACAACCATTAGTTACTTCCTTGGCAAGGCCAAAACTTAACCATGCCCAAGACCCCGGGTTGATTAACCACACCCCTACACTGGACTGTCGTACACCACTTACTCTTACAGGGGGTACGACACGAGGGAGATGAATTTAGAAATACTTTTTGTATTTTGTATATCGATCTTATATTCTGTAGTTTAGAAAGACAAGCAAGGGCCTGTTGCTGGGTGATGAACAATTCACATTTTTCCTGAGAAATTATTGCATGGTTTCTTTCTGGAACACTGACCAAACTTCTCTCAGATGGGAGTTGAAGAACTTCTGTCTAGAATCTGAAAGCAGGAATGCAGTTTGTTTATTAATGTTACCTGTGTGCAAGAATGATGGAGATATTGGTGGGCAAGACCCCATTGATGATTGTGTAGGAGGTGAATGTAATGGTTGGAATAAAGTCAGAAGTATGACATTTTGAGGTGTGAGGAGGCAAAAAGTGTTCATGGAATGCTATTAAATGAAGTGTTATCAAAAGAAAAGAAGAAGAAAGAAGAAGAAGGAAGAAGAAGGAAGAAGAAGAAAGAAGAAGAAAGAGGAAGGAAGAAGAAGGAAGAAGAAGAAAGAAGAAGAAAGAAGAAGAAGAAAGAAGAAGGAAGAAGAAGAAAGAAGAAGAAGAAAAAGAAAGAAGAAGAAGAAGAAGAAGAAGAAGAAGAAGAAGAAGAAGAAGAAGAGATTTGGAATGTAAGTCTTTGATCGGAAAAGAAAACTGGTACCAACTGAAGAAATTTAAAGTAAGATCATTGGTTTAGCACTTGAGGAACATCATCCCAAAGCAGGAGTATTTTCCCGAAAAATAACCCCTACACCTAAGGATTTGTCCCCCAGGGTGCAGGGGTCAGTGTTTCCTTTTTTGTTTCTCCTCTTCAGGTTTTCATGGTACTGATGGACAGGAAAAAAAGACATTACACTGTCCACTTTAAAAAGGGCAGTACTTCCTCCGATAGTCTCTACTCCGTCGGGCCATTGGCGAATGCAGTCTATCAACGGAGCCAACAGGAGTATTGTTGATGGAATATTTAAGGTTTGCTAAACTCTAACTGTGGCAGAAGGACCAAGGGTTTGTCATGTAGGATACCTTGCTGCCTTTGCAACAGAGTACCCTATCACCAACCTCTAAATTGGGCCCAAAGTCTTTGAAAGTAATAGTCTGAATGCCTCCCACATAAAAGGCAACTCAACTACTGAATTAATATTCACTTGTAAACAATGATTAAGCTTTGTCTAGCAACACTCTTCAAAAGCCCTGATTTAAGTAAGTCTGAGTGAAACTTTAGTTACAATGGCATATTGTGATGTGACGCTTTTTACGCAAAATCCAGAAATTGCGCCATTATGCGCTGTCCACTATTTTGCCATACTTTTAAGGAACAATCCTACCACAGGAGCATGGGAACAACATGAAATAAAAAATTGAGTGGTTTCTGGTCACGTTATGTGATGTAAGCACAATTTTCTGTCCAAATGAATCCCCACATCCAAAATAAATCGCCACAAGGACTTATTTCTCGCAAAAATGTGCATCAAAATACCTGTTTTGCTGTTGTTTTTTTATTCTTTTTTATCTCGAGCACATCATGACCACAGTATTTGTCATACACACTTATTATCAATATACAGAAAGCATAGGTATAACATATTATACAATATAAATGACCTTATCATAGCTAGAGAATAAAATAGAGAAAGAAGGAAAGAACAGGATGGGAATATCATAAACAAGTTGCTAGCAGTTAATGGGATTTTATAATCTCAATTAAGACCACCCCAGATTCGTTGACACTTTTTAACAGCTCACACTCATATATTTGGTGGGTGATTGCCCACCACTCGGTCACCTTACTTCGAAGATGAACATATCCACGATCATGCTATGAATAGCCAGGCAGAGATCATTTTTATCAAAATTAGTAGCCTTGAGCTCAAATTGTGCTCACTTTTGTTTTTGCACTTTTATAACCAAGCATAATCATCCTTATTGCATTGGCATAGCTAGATATTTTGCCACCTGTGGCGGTCCCTGTGGTGGCCAGTGCGTGCCAGAAGGGGCAGACCGCCCTTCCCACCCCCTTTGCAATGTCACTGCCTAATTGACAACTGGAAGTCATCATATGAACGAGAAATATGATTTGAACCATGCCTGCCCAATATTCCTGCAGATCAGCTCGAGCATAATTGTTCACAAGGAACTCATTTATGTCAAAATAATCTTGCAATGGTTTAAGCAAAAATTATTTGGTTAATCACATGTGTCTGGAGAGAAACAGCTCAACCACTTTACTTATTCAACACTCACTTCAGCCAAAGCGAATGCTTCTTAATTTGCAACAACTTGAACAACTATACAAAAAATAGACTTTTGCTGTATATTGACACTATATACATATCTCTATTTATATGAGAGAGATTGTGACCCATGTGACCCCAGTTGAGTGACCATAAATAAATAAAGTGGTTGAGCTGTTTCTCTCCAGACACATGGGATTAACCGAATAATTTTTGCTTAAATCATTGCAAGATAGTTGGAACTTGCTGAAAACAAAAGTTCTTTTGACATAAATGAGTTCCTTGTGAACAATTGTGCTCAAGCTGATTAGCTATACCTAGTTCACAGGGACATATTGGTTGCTCTTGTTCTTTGATGAAATGCAACATTCCTGCAGGTCAGGACAGCTGGCAAACATATATATGATGATCGCTGCCGTACAACCAGACTTCGGATATTTGGTCTCGTTCAAGCCATGATTCGTGGCCCAGTTTGAAATCTGCTCAGGTGTATAATAAAGCATACAGATAGTCTTAAACTGCTACAGCTTTAGGGCCTAATAACGAGTTTGGCTGTCCATAGGATTGCTGAACCCGTGGTGGCGGTCCCTGGATTGCTAGACTGGTGGTTTACCTGCTGTATTTCGAATACAACAATGGAACCACCACAGGTCCGCTTCTATCGCCGAGAAAATTGAAACCATGGCAGTTTCACAGCGGTCAGAGGGCTCAATATGCTGGAGGTACAGCTATTAGGAGTTTCCTCACTGCCCTCCTTTTCATGGTGGTGAGCCTGCCATTGGCTGTGCGGAAACTAAGGGGGGCCTGCAGGGTGCATGAGGGTCTACGAGGGTGTATGCAGGAGGGGCACATGTGGTGACCCCATGTCTTTCTGCTCCCCTGTTCCCGCACGGCATGGACTTCACTGTCCATGCCGCTGCCTTTCCAAGGGTCACATACAATCCTTTGAAAGGCACTGCCGTGGGCCAGCCGCCGGACGACCGCCCAACCTGTATTTTTTAAAATGCACTATTTGGCTCCATTTTTCAATATTTTAATGGGTGAGGAGAACCCTCCATAGAACCCTACATGGAAGAAGTTGGATTCACTCACTTCATTTCCTATCACTCAGGGCAGGTGCCATCATGATTAACTCCATCGCGTGGGGGGGACGGGGGCCGCGTGCGGTGCTCATGACCAGCTCGGCTCGTCATGCAGCAAGGTGGTGCTGTGCTGATGACGAGCTGAGCTCGTCATGACCACGCCCGTTCCAATGGAATACCCAGCACAACGGGGGAATTATCCCCGGTGGGCGTTCTGTAACGTTCATGACGAGTTCAGCTCGTCATCAGTACAGCGTCACCGTGCTGCATGATGAGGTGAGCTCTTCATGGGCACCCAAGAGGTTAAAGGCATGAGACATTACTTCATGGGTGAAAGGTTATATGATTCAGGGTCAAAAGTCAAATGGTTGTACTTTTTGTGATGTAATTAAGGCTAAAGGGTGTATGGTGTCACTTTTGCCACCCCTGGCATTCCAGTGAATTGACATTCATGATTAGAACTAAGAAAATTACTCACTATGTATTGAAAAAGTTCAGAAATGGATCCCACCTTCAAACGGCAGGAAGCAAAACCAAATGTCTTGAAATACATCAAACAAAGGAGTGAGAGGATGGGATTCTTAATACAGTTTTCCTTGATACATTTCGTTAACAAAGTCAATCCCTCTGAAATATTAGACACAGTTAGGAGTTGTGCTTCTCTAAGAACTTCCTTGAGAAGAAGTCTTTGTTCAACTGCCATCTGCACACATTACTTCACCACATGGTCATACGTTCAGCAAGACAGTTGGCTTGAGGTGGGCATATGGCTGTCTTTTGATGCACAATACCGAGTTCCTTTAACAAAAAATTGATGTCATTCGAAATAAACTGCACACCATTATCTGTTACCAAATGCTTTGGCACACCTTCATTGCAGAACTCATCCTTGAGAAAATCAATGACTATCCGGGTGTTTACTGCTCTCACAATAGTCCACAAGTAACAACACACATCTCTCATAACTATGTAGAAGCTCAAGTGTATTCATAATATCCAAACCCAGTTCCATTCAAAGTTGGTCAGGTACCACAACTGGAAATAAAGATTTTTTTCTGGTAACCTTTGACTTATCATTGGTAACACATGTAAAACAGTCCCTGACCACTTTTCTTGATAATCAATGCCTGGCCACCAGCAGTTTTCTCTAACTCTTGCCTTGGCGAGATTTCTACTCAAGTGCCCCTCATGCATCAGGTTAAACACCTTCATCCTTGTTTACTCTGGAGCAAGAGTTCTCTGGCCGATCAATGAGGCGCTCCCACTGAACATCAGTTCATCCATAACATTCTAAAAAGGTATCATCAGACAATACAGTTTTACAAGATGAGTCCTCCCATTATCCACATGATCTCTACATTTAATGAAAGTGACAGTATTTTCCTTTGTTATCCCAGAGCTCTTTTGATACTGAACACTTAATGACCCAACAAATCCTCCAAATCCTCAGTTACCTCACAACCCTTCCATCTTTACAGCGGGCAATCTTAAATGCCAATCAGCCACTTTATTAACCAGCCGAGGTAGGTATTGTAACTTGAAAATAAATTCCTCCTGTTCTTCACTCCACCTCTTTAGGGTAAAAGTAAAAAGTTCACTGACTTTAAACGAAAAGATCTGAATCAAAGGTCAATGGTCTGATCAGGCTTGGAAAGACAGACCCCAAAGGAAAACCTTGAGATGACATATAGCCCATGTCACTGCCCGTGCAACCCTTTGCATTACAGCGTAATGACTCTCAGCTTCCTTCAATGCCCTCTAGGACAACACCACCACTTTCTCTTCTTCATTGTCAATTTTAACAAATATGGCTGTACACCCTTTTAAACTTGCATCTGTGGCCAAAATGGTCTATTTCTTTACATCAAAATGTCCCAAAGTTGGAATTTTGCAGACTTCATCCTTCACTGTTGTTATATCCTGCTCTTCCTCTCTCTTTGTCCCTCCTTAGTGTTAATGTCTGCTTGTCTATGTCATGTATCTGTGATGTCATCCATGATTCTACCTGTTGCTATTCAAGGGATTTATCAGTTACCTGGAGGCTGAGCAGGAAGTTATCTGCTCCCGGTGGGGTTTCTTATCAGACTACATTTCTACTTTAATGCTGTACCTGACCATCCAATCCCAAGAATATATATACTACTTGAACATTACAACTAGGACCCATCATATTTATTTTACTGAATGCAACAACTGTTTTAAAGGCAACTTCACACTCCAGAGACCAAGGGAATGGAAAGATTTTTCTTTTACCAGCAACCTAATCGGTTCTACGACACATGCAAATACTTTATTAAACTTTGAATAATATTTGCACTGACCTGACATGACTTGATCCTTATTCACAGGAGTAGGAACATCCATTATACTGTCTACTAATTGAATGTTGAGCTTAATACACTCACCAGAAATTACATCGCCCAAATAAGTTACAGACGTCACTCTCAATTAGCATTTCTTCTTTTTCACAGTCAAACCATTCTGAGACAATCTTTTCAACACCAATCTTAGAATCTCATCATGTTCTTTTTCATCGCATCCAAAGATCATAATCGGTCCTAGAATATAAAGAAACAAGGAACACCTTCTAGCACTATGTTCTTAACTTTCTAGAAGCAAGCAGCCACGGACGTCAAAAAAAGGCATCCTTACAAACCTGTAAGCCCCAGAGGTGTCACAAATGAAGTAAGGTGTTCAGAATCTTCATACTGTGCTACTTGATGGTAGGATGACGACAAATGCATTACACTGATGACTTTGGCACCAGTCAGCATAGTAAGAGTTTCGGAAATGTTTAGGCAGAAGTTGATGATCTACCCAGATACACTTATTTAGATCACTTGTTTAGATCACACATGAGTATGTACTTACCCCCATCTTTAGGGGCCAAAAGTATGGGCACCAACCATTCCAAAGACTCTGTTTCCTCAATAACATCAAGATGCTACAATTTATTCAACTTATATTTAAGTGGTTCAAGCATTTGATTGGGAAACTTCCATACCTTATGAACAGATGGCTTTATGCTATTCTTGAGAATGATCTAGTTTTGGAAATTCTTCAAATGAGCCCAATTTGTCTGTGAATACTTCAGGAATATCCCAGTAAAAAGTCCTCTCAAAACAATTTGAGCTGTTTGGCAAGTGTGTGGAACTGCCACATCTATGACATTTTCCTTTGATGTCTTTAACAGATGATTTGCCTTTAATACTCTTAGGAACTACTCTTTGTACTGCGGCCTCAGAGTCAATAGCAACAACATGAATTCTGCTTTGTGCATCACTCCGAATTTCAGGTTGAGCTTGCTGATCTCTCGTTCCTTTAACCCAACCCAATGTGTTCTCCATACTTTCCATAAAGGTAAATGCTTCTTTGGGTGAAGGTTTTTTCACCAAATGTTTTACCCGCACCCGATTACTATTAGTGCATCGCATAAATTAATCTCTAATCAGAGAATCTGTCAGTGTACCAAATTCACATGATCGTGTAAGAGTTTTGAGAGAGCCAGCATATTTGCCCACCTTCTCAGTTGTCTCTTGAACTCTCGTAAAGAATTTGTGGTGTTTACCGATACATCATTAGTATGTGGGCCAAAGTGTTGCTCTTGCAGTTTTATTGACATGTCATATATATTTGAGGGTTCACCACTGATATTACTAACCAGTAATTCATAAGGCTTTTGTTCAAGTCAGGGTAAGGCACACTTTAGATAACCCCTACTCACCCCCTTGTTAGCTTGACACTAGCAGACAGGCTTTTCCCAAAGGCAATGTGTTAAGTATTTGTACACTCACAGTAACTTAGTGAAACATTACAAATGGACACCACACCAGTTTAGAAAAATAAAATATCTTTATCTAAATGTAACAAGACCAAAACGACAAAAATCCAACATACACAGTTAGAAATATAATTTTCAAAAGGTTTCAAGAACTTGTACCACAGAAAACTATGGATGCATGACTTTTACACAAAGTACCTGTAGTGTAGTTGCATCACAACTCACAAGGCCAAACATCAGCAGAGTAAAGAAGCGTAAAAAACAAAGAGATGCGTCAGTTCCTGAGACCTTGGGGAGGCGATGCAACAGTTCTGCTGCACGCAGGAGAAGTGATGCGTTGAATCTGGCCTGTAGGGGAAGTCATGCATCGATTCTTCATGGCGGTTCCGGTCTGCAGGTGATGTGTCGGAAAAACGTCTCGCACAGGTGCGATGCATAGAAATCCAGGATGCAGCGTAATAGCTGCAGCGGTGGCGATCACCGCTGCATAGGTTTTCTTCAGCCACGACCCATCAATGTGATGATACTTACTGCGGTGGCAGGCGATGCGTCGGTTTTTGTAGTGGCACGGCGATGCGTTGATAGTCTTCTCGCGCTGTGGAGATGCATCAGAAAAACAGCCCCAAGAAGAGCGATGCGTAGTTTTTGTAGTTCTTCAGGTTCCTTCTCTCTTCCAGCTCTGAAACAGCAGCGACAACCTCCAGAGGTCCAATACTGGCACAGGCACCTCCTGGCAGGTCAGAACTCACAGCAGTAGACTTCAGGGGAGCAGGGGGTGAATTCTTTGTGTCCCTGAGACTTCAGAACATGAGGCCAGCACACCCAGGCCTTCGGAGATCTCCCTCAAACAGGGTAAAAAGCAAAGTCCTTCTCCTTTCCTCGACAGAAACAGCAACTGCAGGCCAACCCCACAGAGCACACAGCAAAGGGACAGTACTTCTCCTCAGTCTCTCCAGCTCTTCTCCTTGGCAAAGGGTCCTCTTGAATTCCAAGGATGATCTATCAGTCTAGGGTCTAGGCTCCTCTTTTTATGCAGTAGATCTCTTTTTTCTCTCTTGGCCCGGGGCTCTGAGACCAGTCCAAACCAGTCCTGGGGGGATCTTTGCAAGTGCACAACAACCTCCATTGTCAGTGTGAACGCGGGCTCCAGACACAACACAGGGGGGCTTAGCTATCATTGTGGAAGGCAGGCACAGCCCTATTCAGGTGCAGGTGGTACTCCTCCCACCACTACAAATGCAGACCAGACCTATTCAGCCTAGCGCTGACTCATCCAGACTCTCTGGAGCCACAGCACATCCTCAGCCCCTGTCAGTCCAAAGCCAGACAGTCAATACACATCCTAGCCGAGGCACACTGGATGGCTAAGCAAGAAAATACCTACTTTCGAAAAGTGGTATTTTCAAACACAGAATGTAAAAATCACCCTCACTATAATATGCATTTTAACATTCTGAGTCCAGGCATACTAAACTTTATTTTCCCATCTGGTTCCCAGGGGCAGTTATGCTTATAAGATGTTACAAGCAAACTCGCCATACTATCCTTTGGGAACAGATAGCCTTACAATAGTGAAAAACGAAATTGGCAGTATTTCAATATCAGAACATGCCACACACATCACGGCATGATGATGGATTTAATCCAGATCTGTAACTGGGGGTGAGTGTCTGAAAAGTTTCAGCACTCCATCCATCATCTCCTTGAGTTTGCTTTATTTGCCCTATGTTGGTAGGGTATGCCCAGAAATGGGTCCCTTGCTCATTTGCCACTGGATTCAAGCTAGCCTGGCTGATGAGGGGTGTTTCCCCGAAACCGGTCCCAAGATGCTTGTTTCCGGTTCAGGGAAAACCTGGCTTGGCAGTTCAGGCTGGACTGTTCCAATGAGGCACTGGGTCAAGACTGATTTGCATTTAGCTGGGTCTGAACTGAGGTGGCAAAGTGAATTAAAAAACAATGGTGGATTCAACCCAAATATGTGACTGGGGGTGAGTGTCTGGAAAGTTTCAGCACTCAGTCCATCATCTTCTTGTGTTTGCTTTATTCGCCCTAAATTGGCAGGGTATGCTCAGACGTGGGGCCCCTGCTCACTTTCCGACTGGATTCAAGCTAGCCTGGCAATGAGGGATGTTACCCCGAAACGGGTCCCAGGATGCTTCTTTCCAGTTCAGAGGAAGACCTGGCTAGGCAGTACGGGCTGGACTGTTCCGATGAGGCACAGGGTCAAGACTGATTTGCAAATAACTTGGTCTGAATTGAGGTGGCGAAGTGAGCTAAAGAACGATGATAGATTCAACACAGATCTGTGACTGGGAGTGATTGTCTGAAAAGTTTCAGCACTCCGTCCATCATCTCATTGTGTTTGCCATGTCCTTTCACATACACTGCACCCTGCCCACAGGGGTACCTTGGGCCTACCTTAGGGGTGACTAAAATGTAAGAAAAGGGAATGTTAAGGCCTGGCAAGTGGATGCACTTGCCTGGTCGACATGGCAGTTAACAAACTGGCTTGGCATTTCGGGCTGGACTGTTCCCATGAGGGACGGGTCAGACTTGCATATGGCCATGTTTGAACTGGGGTGGTGGAGGGATCTAAAGAATGATGATGGATTAAACTCAGATCAGTTGACTGGGGGTGAGTGTTTGATTTGCTCAAGCGCTCCATCCATCAACCCTTTTGGTATCGCTTTGTTCACCCTAAGTTGGCAGGGTATGCCCAGACGTGGGTCCCTTGCTAACTTTGCCACTGGATTCAAACTAGCCTGGCTGATAACGGCTGATTAGCCAGAAACCGGTCCCAGGATGCTTGTTTCTGGTCCATGGAGGACATGGCTTGGCAATTCGGGCTACACTGTTCCCATTAGGCACAGGGTCAGACTGATTTGCATAAGGCCATGTCTGAACAGGGGTGGTGGAGTGAGCTAAAGAATGATGATGGATTAAACCCAGATCAGTTGACTGGGGGTGAGTGTTTGATTTCCGCAAGCGCTCCTTCCATTATCCCCTTTGGTATCGCTTTGCTCGCCCTAAGTTGGCAGGGTATGGCCAGACGTGAGTCCCTTGCCCACTTTGTCACTGGTTTCAAGCTAGCCTGGCTGATGAGGGGTGTTACTCCGAAACCGTTCCCTGGATGCTTGTTTCTGGTTCAGGGAAGACCTGGCTTGGCAGTTTGGGCTGGACTGTTCCCCTGAGGCACAGGGTCAAGACTGATTTGCATATAGCTGAGTCTGAACGGAGGTGGCATAGTAAGCTAAAGAACGATGATATATTCAACCCAGATCTGTGACTGTGGTGATTGTCTGAAAAGTTTCAGCACTCCGTCTATCATCTCCTTGTGTTAGCCATGTCCTTTCACATACACTGCACCCTGCCCACAGGGGTACCTTGGGCCTACCTTAGGGGTGACTAAAATGTAAGAAAAGGGAAGGTTAAGGCCTGGCAAGTGAATGCACTTGCCTGGTCGACATGGCAGTTGGCAAACAGCGCACAGGCACTGCAGTGGCAGGCCTGAGACATTTTGTCAGGGTTACTCATGTGGGTGGCACAAATAGTACTGCAGGCCCACTAATAGCATTTGATTTGCAGGCCCTGGCACACTCAGTGCGCTTTACTAGGGAATGATCAGTAAATCAAATATGCCAATCATGGATAACCAATCATAATGACAATTTACACAGGAAGCACTTGCAGTTTGACACTGATCAAAATGGCAAAGTGCCCAAAGCATCTAAGCCAGCAAAAACGAAATTCAGAACAGCATCAAAAATACAGGAGTGAGAGGCAAAAGGTCAGGGAGTCTGGGGAAACCACGCCAAGAATGCCTGGTCTAACAGCTGTCATATATGTTGTGGGCTTTGATGTCTAAATTCTGGAAATGAATTGCCTGCTTGCCAGCTGAAGAACAATATTCACCCCCCTATAGCCACCAGTAGGAGTCAAACTGTTGTTTACAATGTTTGCATGAAAGCACTAGCCACTGGCGGAATGAAACTTGAGGAGGCCTCCCTGCACGATACTTAGAGGGACCCCCTCCGGGCTCTATCAGGAGCTCTCCGGCCAGAGTGCAGTGCCGAGGGGGCTAACTGGAGCTTGGACCCCCCTGCACTGTGGGGGCTGCTGGGGTCTGTGTTACGCTCCTGGCATTAGCTTACCTCTTTATGACAGTATGTTGCTCCTGACATTTTGCAAAATAGAAGAGTGATAAAATGGAGATCCCCAAAAATGCACTAGAACACCGCCTCCTTCAGATAGCACTAGCTGCAGCCAAAATATGCGACAATGGAAATAACTGACCCCACCATCGCAGGAGAAATGGCTGGTAACTATGATACACATGGCCTCCCATGAACGAGTCAGTGATAATCTCCACAAGCAGATCAACCTATTCCTTCAGATATGGGCACCTTTCCTGAAAGTGAAGAGCGACACTGACAAGAACTCCATTACAGACACTCCAACTCCAGCAGCGGCAATGACATAAGGTGATGCCCTTTAGTCCAAAACAAGAGTAATGACCCCCTGCTGAAGATATCATCTTTCCTCCTACCATCCCCCATCAGTGCTCATCTGCTTTACGTTACTCACTATCAATACTCAACCTCCAGTCGCTCGTCGCTTGTGATGGACCATGCCGTCATGAGCCACGGGAGGTGTGTGCTCATGACGGCGTGGTTCCGTCATGCGGCTGCCGCTCCGCCCACACGGCATTTATTCCCCGCCTGTGTGGGCGAATTAATGAGCGGGCGGGGCCGTGACGGAACCACGCCGTCATGAGCACACGCCGGCCGTGACTTATGACAGCGTGGTCCATCACGAGCACAGTGGCGCCGTGCTCAACCCCCACCCTTCCGCGCCACAGCGAAATTCGCGACACGGCCAAGGGGTTAATAGATTTATTACACATAATGCTCGAACACCACCAGCAGTTTCGTGCTTCATGCCATGCTCCAACTCCAGTCCAAACTGACAGATTCCAGAACCTTAAAGCCCATTACATATGGAGTCTTCTATGTGTTATCAACACAAACAGAATACTATGCCTACTACAGACCATAACACCATGCTTTGAGAGGCGCAGAAGCCAGAATGGGAGGGAACTACATTCAAGAAAGTGGGATACTGTTGATTGACAACTTTTACCATTAGATTGATTGAAAGTACAAGGATAAGCAGAAGGGCCTGCAGAAGGATTTCTTTTAATAAAATAAATTCCCTGGGTTGTTTTAGAATCACTGGTACCATAGTAAAGGTTATGGAAGAGTAGCAAATCGAAAGATGGTGGCTGCTGTGGAGAAACACAGATCCTCAGTAGCAATCAAACAAAATTAAGTATTCGCAAAGCCAATATGTTTCACTGCCAAGACCTATTGGCTTTGTTAAAGGTTGCTTTTAATGAGCATAGCATTAGAGGCCTTCAGAAACAAATATATCTTCCTTCAGTAGGATTAAGGTATTTTAACCATATTTTGAAGAAACCCTTTCATTTCTCTAAACAGTATTTTTCGAAATGTTTTCTGACTTGTCATGAACTTATTTCTGACCACGTCAAATTTATCAAGCCTTTCTTTGCATAACCTGCATTACATAAGTGTTTGTATGCATAGCACTTATCTCACCCTTCCAAGGTTACTTTTATTGTGGAATACATTCAACAAAATAAAAAGTATCTTTTCCTCTGAACAGAATATATATTTCTAATTCTACTAGAACAGCCATTTATCAGATGGAAGATGCGGTGCCCCTGGAATCACGTTTAATTCTTTTTTAAATACCTGGTAAAGGAATGCCAAGCTACATGAGGACATTCTTTTAGAAGTAGGTCCAGACAGGCCTTTTATTCCACCAGACAGTTCCCAAGGCCATATTTGAAAGCTAAGGGTCACTCCTGGTACATCAGTCACTTTCCACAGCTCTCCAGGGGTGAAGCCTGAGAGGGAGAGAGAGAGAGAGAGAGAGAGAGAGAGAGAGAGAGAAAGGGATGGAAGAAGGGGGAGGTAGAGAGAAAGCCATCAGAGAGGGAGATGAAAGAAAGGAATGAAGGACAGAGAATGCCTGATTGCAAAGAGAGAGATTTTGTGAGGAGACAAAGGGGAGCAGGGCTGACTTGAGCTCTTTTGCCCGTGCTGCGTTTAGTTCCCCGGTCCGGCCTTGATTATATGTTAATAATGTATTAATCAAATGTTGGCCAGTCATTAGTTAAAAAGCTCAGTTTACGAGAAAATGTGCCATCTGTGTACTTGAATGAAAGTAAGAGAGGTGTTTTTGGTAATAAAAAAGCTATTATCTCACATATTCACCTTTTCTGTGGGAGTGGGGTTTCAAATGCAGTATGCGTCTCTCTCGAAATCTTTCTCACTGTCTGGGTTTGATTCGTCCTCCAGATGGGCTTCTCACATTTCATCAAATCCAGACTTAAGTCAATATCAAGGTAGGTTTAACAAAATGTATGCAGACGTGACAGGAATAAAATAGAACAGTCCAAAGTTATACTCTGTCCACCACAACTGGGTGTTTTCCCTTTGGCAGTACACCATTTTTCTAGACTGTTTGCAGACTGTATTGCGCATTAGATCACGTTATGCTTCAGACATTTACAAAAGAAATAACACCCTTGAAGGACATCTGTGCAAGGCCAAGATTACTTTATTTGGACCAACATGCAGATGACGTCAGGGTCAGCCACAAATGTCACATGGCCCTTTGTAAATGAGGTCTGTATCCCAAAAGTTTGCATTTCGGCAGCTGCACTCAAAACATCTAATTTATTCATTAACCGCCATCATGAATGCCCCAAAGGTGTGACAGATACTATTATGGGTCCGAGGCATATTTGGCTAGGATGTTTTAGTGGCCCTGCCTATTCCAATGGTCTAAATTTTGCTTATTATTTCACCTGTCAAATTCTATCATTTAGTCTCATACACGACTAGAGTTTAATTTGGCGAGACAGTCACTGGCCTAGGAAGTTAATTTTGCTCAATTTGGCCTTATATTGAGGGAGGCCCCTTTCAAAACGTCAAAGTCATAGATGTGGGAAGCTCTCAAGTTGAATTCAGTTTCCTGTGCCATTTCGAAACCTAATTGCTGCCTTCTTTACCTGATACAAGCTTCTAGCCGACTGAGGTCCCGGCATGTCCTTGGAGGCCTTTCAGGAACATGGTCAGTGAAAAGCCAAAGTTCAGTTTATTTGAAAAGAATTGTCTGTACTTTTCAATTAAAAACTCTTGATAATCTTCGGTCTTCTCTTTTCAGATCAATTAGAAGAAAATGTGTTAGAATCCATTTTTACTTATTGTCACTGGCAGAATTTAGGAATGGCTGGAAAACCTTTTCCGAATCTTTTAACTAAGTTATCTTGAAAAGGAAAACATGCTACATGTCTCCTGTAGTTGTCCTTTCTAAGATAAGGAATACAGGTAGTTGTTGACAACATCACTTAATTAGGTATATGTACCACTTGTGGGACTGCTGTTTTCTACTTCTTGCAATGCAATACCATGCAGTCCATCCCGAAAATAGTAAAATCCACTTGATCTTATATTCTCTGTTGTTTACTCGGTCGCGGCTGATGCAGTTAAGAGCGGTGAAGGTGGAGCAGGGAATAGGGTGGGTGAAGTCAACAGATTATGACGAGGGAAATTAAAATAAAGAAGACCACTTGCGCTCGCTGCATCGCGGAAGATGTGTTTTTCTTTTTGTAAATTGTGTTTCCCTCGTTGTCTTCTGTCGACTTCACCCACCCTATTCCCTGCCCCGCCCCACCGCTCTTACCTGCACCAGCTGCGACTGGGTTCACAGTCTGTGGAGTGATGTAGATGCCCTGTTAGGAAAGCAATAATATTACTGTTTTGTACCTAAATTAAAGCTCCTTAGGATCTAAGGAAGAAGAAGGCATTTCCTTTGATAAGGCTGGCCGGGACACACAGGGCCCATATCACAAAGGTAAATATTCATGTGTATATTAACTCATGTGCATATACTCTACACGTTTTTGCTATTGACCATTTCTGAGTTCTGAAATACGTAGGTGCTATACTTAGGGTTGAATGGTAAAACATGACTTCAGGTCTCCCATTTGCAGCTTGTCTGCAGCAACCTAAACACCTGCTGTCAAACCTGTCAAAATAACCCTTTTTGATAGGCAAGAAACCCTGCTTTAATAATAATTAGACTTTCGACAGGCAGGAAACCCTATATAATTATTAATGTGAGCACTAAGAACACCTTGTTCTCCACAAGGCAGGGCTCTTGATATTCACAACAGGAACATGTGTAACATGAACGTTTTTATTTTCCTCTACTGATTATCCCCCAAAATACTTTTTAACTGACAGGGCATGTCCTGGATCCTGGAAGATATAGGTGCGCCCAGGAACTTCATTAACTTGAAAAGGACAGAAAACCCTGCCAATTCATATTTTAATATAAGGGGAGACCTGAGGAAGTAAAATGCTTTGCTCGCTAGACCCTTACTTGCTAGGGATGCTCCGAGCCCATTGGGAGGGAGGCTATATACAGAACAGTGGAGCCCTGGTCGAATACTGCCAGATGCCTTGTCCCTCTACAAGAAAAGGATGCCCATTTTAGAGACTAGGTCCCAGCAATAAAATCGTGCCTGCCTAAAAACATGAAAATTATCCAGGCAACAGTTGCCCTTTGCAGGTGGGGTATTCGAATTTCTCCCTCTCAGAGCTTTTTCAGGCTAAGCCAACAGCTACAGCAGGACCTCATACAGCATCTGGTTCAATTCGCATTAACTGTTTTGTATCAGTGGTGGCTGCATCCCAATGGCATTAGTGGGGAAGGGAGGGGAAGGGGGGTTAAAAAAAAAGAAGAAACACTTACCTGCAGGCCGGGCCTCACCTCTCCTTGGTCTGCTGCGCCCTCTCTTCCTTCCTTCTGCTTAACAGGAGGCAGGATCAGGAAGCACCCACCCAGGCTCCCATGACCAACAACAAAGCTACAGTGCTCAGCCATTAAATGGAAGCAAGGAGAATGTTTTCCACCCAGGCTGTAATGCAGCCTGGATGGAGAACATGCAAGGTGCACATGAGTGTGTGGCTGACCCAAGAGGGACGGCCAAACATTCATGCTCACTTGAGTGGACAAACCACTCCTCCGCTCTCACAAAGCTGCCTGAGCATGGAACAATAAAATGATAATAACATTGGATTATTTTAATTTTCTTTTTCCTTTTTTTGCAGTGCTGCAGGCAGTGGGGTGGCGCTCCTCTGCCAGTGCAGCAGAAAAAGATGCATGTAAAATCTGTGGCCAGGTCGTCCTGCTTGGTGTATGTCAGAACCTCTTTTAGAGGCCTAAGGCACATGCACGGCAACTGGACCCAACCGTGGGGTTGAGGCCTTTTCGTCATGGTGTCCAGGGCTCAACCTACTATGGATTCTGGGATTCAAATACCTCTTCTGCACTTGACTCTCAGGGTAGCGTGGTCCAAACAGTCCAAGGCTCCCTTGGGAGGAAGGTGTTCATACAGGATAGTGAACAGAGACTCACAACTCAGCATGCACGCAAGTGAAACAATAAATCATTGCCCAGCCATATACTTATTTTTATGACAAAAGAGTAGTATTTTATTCCTACCGCTATCTACACACAAAAAAATATGACATCCACAAACAAGTGCACAACCTTGCCCTGAGATCAGGACTCTTGTGTTTCTTTGTCCACTGTCCATGGTCTCCAACCAGCACAGTGAAGTTCTCCACAGTGGCCCCTCCTGGGATACATTGTTGCTACCACACTTCTACACATGGACTCTGGCCCAATCTGCACAGCATGAGACACTACGAATTTCATGATTGCCCTCTCCTGGCATATCTGTTTGCACATGCGTAATGATCCTATCAGTGTAGTAGTTGTTTCCCCGCACAGAGAGTCCACTCAACCCCACTGAACCTTGCTCCTTCCAGAACTCTCCTCTTCCTCACAGAGTGCTCTGGCCATGGTAAGCAGGCAGGTACCACAGTTCCAGGCTCCAGGGTAGGTAGCTTTGAACTCCCTCTGTAATGTCCCATCACCTTGACCTTGCCTGGTAGGTTGCCCCCCCCGCTGCAGCTCCGCCTGCACCCCCGCTGATGACTACTGCCGCTACTGAAGTCGAGGCCCTCCTCCACCCGCAGGCTTCCACCTGCGCCTCATCACTGGTGGCCAGTGGTGGCCTTAGGTTCGCATCTGCTTTGTTGTGCCTATAACCCGGTCTGCCCGCTCCTCTTCTGTGCTCCCCTAACCCCCGTTTTGCTTCTGTGCTCCCTTTTTTGATTCTGTACCCCGTTTGCTGACTGCTGTGCCGCCTCTTGATTCTGTGACCCATTTTCTGACTGCTGTGCCCCCTCTTGATTCTGTGCCCCGTTTTTGACTGCTGTGCCCCCTCTTGCTTCTGTGCCCTTTTTGCTGACTTCTGTGCGCTCGTGATCCTTACCCCTTGCCTGTCTCCTTCCCGCGATCGCTCCACTCCGTTTCCCTGCCCCCAGCCCTGCCGCTGCTTCCCCTGCGGCCCGCCCCCTCAGCGCCCATTCGCTGCTCCTGACAACACCTCCCACCTCCCAGCTGCTCCTCTCTCCCCACCTCCCCATACAGCAGCTGCGCCGCTGGCGCACCTAAGGCAAGCCCGTCTGCGCCCGTCTGCACCTGGACCCCTGCCCCGCACCAGCCACGAAGACCGCCTCGGCTACGACGCCAACACCCTCGTTGCTCTCAACCCAGGAAGGACCCACACCAGCTGCAACGCCGCCCCGAAGTGCACCCAGGGTCCCTTCACTTGCCGGAACTGCAGCTTCTCCTGCCTCGAAGGTGCCGAGACACCTGCCACGACGGAACCCAACCAGCTCAGATGCATCCTGATCAACACCCGCACCGCACGCAAACACGCTGTCGAGCTCTGGGACCTACTCAACACCGCATCCCCGGACGTCGCCTTCCTGACCGAGACCCGGATGAACAAAGCCTCCTCGCCAGATATCGCCATAGCCATCCCCGGCGGGAACAAGATCACCAGCAGAGACTGCACCAACGGGGCCGGAGAGGAATCGCCTTCATCCACAAAAACACCATCAGGGTCTCAACAAACACCAACGACACCCTCAGCACCGCCGAGCACATGCACTTCCAGATCCACACGGACCCCAAGACCACCCTAAGAGGCACCCTCGTCTAGAGACCGCCAGGACCCCGGCCTCAATTCTGCGACTCCATCGCGGACCTCAACAGCACGCACACGCTGACCTCCCCCGACTACATCTTCCTGGGAGACCTGAACTATCATCTGGAGAACAACAACGACAACAACTCCTCCACCATGATCGACAACCTCGCCAATCTCGGACTAAAACAACTCGTCACGATGCCGACCCACATCGCCGGTCACACACTTGATGCCATCTTCTCCTCAAGCCCCCACGTCACCTTCAGCCACGCCTCCGAACTCACCTGGACAGACCACCAGTGCATCCACTTCTCCTTCTCAAAACCCCTCACACACCACCGCATCCTACAGATCCCCGCTGCTGCTGGGGCAAAGTCACTTAAGAACAACTACATCCAAGGCTTGCACTCAACCCCCGACCAACCCCACCTACCCCGATGATGGTGCACTCACCCTCGGACGCTGGATGGACGACTGCGCCAACACCGTAGCCCTGCTAAAAAAGCCCACCAACAGAGACACCAGCAGAAGAGCCAGCTGGTTCACCCCAGAACTTCTCGCTTCAAAGCCACCGGCCGGAAATTGGAGAACATATGGCACAGCGACAAGACGCCGGACAGCCGCGCTGACCACAAATACGCCATCCGCAACCAACACCACCTCATCAGGACTGCCAAAAGGACCCCCTTCACAGACCGCCTTGACAAAAACGCACACAACAGCAAGGAACTCTCCAACCCCAGTTCCAGCACCAACGACATCCCGCCATCACAAGCCCTGTGCGACTCCCTCACCACCTTCTTTCTCTGAAAAATCACCAACATCCATGACAGTTTCAAACCCGAGATGACCCCTGCGGGCCTCAATGCGACAGACCCACCGCACCGCACCGACCACGACTCCCTGGGCCAACGTGAGCATCGAGGACACAATCAAGACCATAGGCACAATCCACTCCGGATCCCCGTCCGACCCTCTCCCACACCACATCTTCAACAAAGCCGGCAGCTCCATTGCACCCCACCTGCGCAATATCATCAACCTCTCCTTCGAGACCGCTACCTTCCCTGAGAACTGGGAACACTCAGAGATCAACGCCCTACTGAAGAAACCCAAGGCGGATCCAAGCGAACTCAAAAACTTCTGGCCCATCTCCCTGCTCCCATTCCCAGCAAAGGTAATCGAGAATATAGTTAACATCCAGCTCACCCGTCACCTCGAAGACAGCAACATCCTGGACGTCTCTCAATCAAGATTCCACAGCAACCACAGCACCGAGACCACCCTCATCGCCACCACAGACGACATCAGGATCCTTCTAGACAACGGCAAGACGGCAGCCCCCATCCTCCTGGATCTCCCTGCCGCCTTCGACACCGTCTGCCACCACACACTACGCACATGCCTCCACGACGCAGGGATCCAAGAGAAGCCCTTGTAATGGACCACCTCCTTCCTCACCGGCAGAACTCAGAGAGTCCGCCTCCCCCCGTTCCGTTCTGAAGCCTCTGAGATCATCTGCGGCGTCCCACAGGGATCTCCTCTCAGCCCGATGCTGTTCAAAATCTACATGGCACCACTAGCCCACATCGCCGACAGCACGACCTCAACATAATCTCCTATGCCGATGACACGCAGCTGATCCTCCCGCTCACCAAGGACCCTCTCACCGCCAAATCCAAACTCCACCAGGGAATGTAAGCAGTCGCCGACTGGACGAAGGAGAGCCGACTTAAGCTGAACTCAGACAAGACGGAGATCCTCATCCTCGGGCCCAACCCTTCAGCATGGGAGGACTCCTGGTGGCCCGCATCACCGGGGACCCTCTCGGCCCCTACCGACCACGCCCGCAACCTGGGAGTCATCCTCGACTCAAAACTCACCATGACCAAACAAGTCAACGCAGTCTCCTCCACCTGCTTCAACACCCTCCGCATGCTCCGCAAGATCTACAGATGGATCCCGACAAACACGAGGATAACAGTCACCCAGGCCCTAGTCAGCAGCAGACTCGACTACGGAAATGCCCTTTACGCCGGGGCCTAGTCCAAGCTCATCAACAGACTACAAAGAATCCAGAACGCCTCCACATGCCTAATCTTTGACGTCCCACACCGCGAGCACATCACCCCTGACATGAGGAACCTGCACTGGCTCCCCATCAACAGAAGAATCTCCTTCAAGCTCCTGGTCCACGCACACAAGGCACTCCACAAAACTGGCCCAGCCTATCTCAACAGTCGACTCTCCTTCTTCGTACCCAACAGGAAACTCCGCTCCGCTGACCACGCCCTGGCCATGGTCCCGCGCATCCATAGAACCACATCCGGGGGCAGGTCCTTCTCCTACTGCGCCACCAAGACCTGGGACACCCTCCCCCTCAACCTACGACAAACCGAAGACCTGCTGACCTTCAGGAGACAACTCAAGACCTTGCTCTTCGACCAGTAGCAAAAGCACCCCATTGCCCCCCCACCAGCACCATGAAACCCTAATAGGTATGTAGTGCGCTTTACAAATGATTGATCACCCAGCAAGGTGACTAGCAGGTAGGCATGGGCGGAAAATCCGTTCCGCTCGCGGATTTTGCGGATTTTCGGGAAATCCGCAATCCGCGAGATTTGCGAATTTCCTGAAAAATCCGCAAATCCGCGAGCAGCGGATTTTGCTCGCACTGCTCGCACTGTTCGCGTGAGTTCGCGCCCCGCGAATAAGTGCGAAATTGCAGAAATACGATTTTAGCAAAACTGAAAGTAACTACTTACCAGGTTCAAAAGTTCAGGCTCATCATTAGTAGCCATTTCCTGTAGTGCTTCCTGAGGGGCCCCTCCAGAGTTCAGTTGCCAGTTGCAACTATTATGTGACCCTGCTCTGAACCTCAGAATAGTTACACATATGCCACAAAGGTCCTGAATTACAGCTAAGGAAGACAAGCAGGAGCCAGGCTGGAAGTTAAAATCCATTAATCAGCCCCTAATTCATTATTGTCAGTTGGGGCAGGGCAGGTGTTGTAACTAATTTTGCAACAATGAAAGCACTTAGCAAGTGCAAAAGATCACTAATCAGGGCGCACTAAGGAAGCAGGTGCCAGCTAAAAAAATATTCTGTGACACATTAATCAGCCCCAAATTAATTCAGGTCACTTGAGGCAGGGAAGGTGTGCTTTGCTTTGCCAAAAATAATGTACACTGGACAACCAGAGGGTGTGGTGATGAAACAGAGGGTGGCATGGGTGGGCCAGAGGGTGGCATGAGTAGTCAGAGAGTGGCAGTGGTGACAGAGAGTGGCAGTGATGAAGAAGAGTGTCCCAAACAGGTTGGACACGTAGAAACAACAAGTTCGCAAAACTTGCGACCCGACAGGTAAGTTCGCAAATTGCGAAATTGTAAAAACCCTCGCGAACTGGCAGAAACACGGGCGAACACAAAAAAAAAAAAAAATCCGCAAATTCGCGGGAATTCGCGGATTTTGCGGATTGCGAGTTTGCAAATCCGCAAATTCGCGGATTGCCAATCCGCAAAATCCGCTCATGCTTACTAGCAGGCCTTGGCCTTGGCCCCCAGTCCTTGTCACAGGCAGAAGTCTTGCAGAACATCTCCTCCTCACACACCCCCATCTGACCCCCAGCCCTACTCTTTATGATTCTCTTATCAGCCTCATTTCCTTCCTGAGATGTGCCCATGACTCTTCCTTGTGATCTCTCAATAAATAGGCTTATACTTTCTCAGTAAAATTAAGCATTCGTTGGACAATATACACATCAGAACTGTGCAAGACTGATTCTACACACACCACCAGGATATGCTGGCTATAGTCCTGCTAGCTCACAGTGTACCATCTGTACCCCAAACCTGACAGGGTAACAAATGGATTGTGCAACCTCAGAACATAACAATCTTGACTCCCTAAGGAAACGAGGTAACAGATCTAGAAACTTTTTGTTTGGTTTCTCATGCATACATAAAGAGATTCACAAGAAATACATAATATGCAGTTTCAATATGTATTCAAGCATTGGGATTACCGAGTAAAATATGTGCACTGCAATAATCAATAGAAGGAAACAAAATAACGTGATAAGCATTACAAGAATGGTGAAGAAGATAAAAAGTTTCAACAATTTGGTTGATACAGAGAATATAAGCCTGCATATAAGTACTGTAATATATTGTACTCCTACCTAGTGCTACCTATTCTAGTGTGTCCAGGGTAAGTGAATCTGCCAAATCCCTGTAGGGTGATCTATCTTCCCTGTTACCTGCGGGTGATTGTCATCAGGGTGCCCATCTTTGTGGAGTGATGGGCAGCTTCTCTTGCGAGAGGTAAAAAGGAATTAGCTGGGCTTTAATACCAGCATGAGAGGACCTCTCAGTGCCGGCAAAATGCTCCACTAACTAAACAAGTAAGTGATGCCATTCATAACTTAAACATCATCCATTTTGTCATGCCCAAGTGCCTTTCAGGCCACTATTGTTGATTCTATTGTGATAGCTCTGTCACCAAGCGGACAATAATAACAACAACATTTTGCACAGTGAACTTAGCCCTTGTACAAAATGTTCAAGGTATTTGATAATATGCCTATTAAGTGTAAATGTAGGCAAAATCCTTTTCAGGGAATATTATCCTGCACAGGCATGCAATGAAATGTGTGTCAAATGTCGATGTTCAATGTTCAAGAAAAGATATCAAGTTTAAACGTGAACATGTAAAATGGTGGTGTTCTCACTCAAACTGAATGTGACCACATGACACTCTCCAGTGTGTGTCCCACCCAGCTAAGAGGAATGCAGCTATACATGGAAATCTGTTTGGTTGGATCCCTCTGTCTCCTTTCCATGTTTCACTGTACGGCCCGGGTCTCCCAAAAATGGAACCCACGGACCTCCTTGTATTTTATAATTCACAGGTACACATACTCCCAGTGCATTTATACAGTGTACACACATTGCATAGTACTGTATCCTCCATCTATGTACTGTACAACTCAGAGACACACATACATCCAGCTCTTGCATTTAACATGCATGCATTGCCCAGTACTGTATCCTTCATGTCATGTACCACTCACAGGCACACATACACCCAGCAAATGCATTTGTGCTGCACACATTGAAAGCAATGAATACTTTAGACATTGCACCACTCAAAGGCACATAGATGCCCAGCATACAGTTACGCCTTGCACACAGTGCTTTGTACTGCATTATCCTGCACCCTTTAAATGCACACATGCACCCTGTTCAGATACACCAGTGCTGTGCTGCAGAGCACTTCACACCTATCTGATGTAGGCCAAGAGTGAGTTAGGCACACAGCAGCAGAACTTTAAAAGGGAATGGGCCTCTAGGCGATACTCCGGTGACACAGGTTAAAAATAGACCAGCTCACTCCTACTGATTATAACACTGTATGATGTCAGAATCTCACTTGCCCTGCTTAAATCCTGGTGACAAAAAAGACAAACAAATGATGGAAGAAATGTGGAATAAATTAAACACTCACCTCCAGTCAAGAGATCTTGGTTAAATTCATTGTTTTTTTTTGCTCACCTGGCCTAGCAGTTCAAGCTGGACTGTTCCCCTGGGGAGTAGAGTCGAAACTGATTTGCATATGGCTGGGTTTAAACTGAAATGGCATGGGGAGCACCAAACGATGGATTTAAGCCCAGATCTATGTATTGGGAAGAATGTCTGACTTTGTTCAACATTCTGTCCATCAATTGTTCTTTTTTCAATTGTCACCCGAGTGGGATGCATGTGCCCCGACATGGGTGCTGTGCTCTCCATGCCACTGGAGTCAAGATTAGCTAATGATGAAGTGTGAAACCCTAAAGCTGGTCCTAGGATGCTTGTGTCTGGTCCTGATAGGACCTGGCCTGGCAGTTCAGGCTGGACTGTTCCCATGGGGTGCAGGGTCAAGACTGATTAGCATATGGCTGGGTTTAAACTAGAATGGCATGGGGAGCAACAAAATGATGGATTTAGGCCCAAATCTCTGTACTGGGGTAAATGTCTGACATTGATCTACATTCTTTCCATCAAGTGTTATTTTTGCATTAGTCACCCAAGGAGGAATGGTCAGACATGGGTCCCGTCTTCTCCATGCAACTTGAGTCAAGCTAGCTTTGCTGACTAGGGGTCATACCCCAAAACAGGTCCCAGGATGCTTGTTTTCAGTCCAGGGAAGGACCAGGCCTGGCGATGCAGGATGTGCTGTTCCCATTGGGAGCAGGGTCAAGACTGATTTGCATATGGCTGGGTTTAAACTGGATTTGCTTAGGGAGCAAAAATACAAAGGATTTAGGCCCAGATCTCTGTACTTGGATGATTGCTTGATATTATTCAACATTCTGTCTGCCTAGTACTTTTGGCCCTATTTTTACTTACAACTTTAATAAACCCATGTCTCTAGCTCCCCTCATTGGATTTTTGTTGTCTTGGTGATATTCTTTGCATTAAAATGTACTCTATTTATCTAATTCTGATTGAGATTTTTATTCTTTAGTGTTTTTACTTTATTACTGTTTGGGCACTGCATAAATACTTTACACATTGCCCTAAGTTAAGCCTTACTGCTGTGTGCCATAGCTAAGAGTGGGTTGAGCTCAGATAAATTTAGTGACTTTTGGGGTATACTCTGGTAAATTAGTCTCATCATTCCTTAAGGTAGATGACCATCGTCCCCAAATTATAATCCATTCTCGTACTTATGACAGTAAAGTTACTACAAGCAATTTTACCATGCGATTTTATGGCCTGCCTAGTTAGTGGACATGTCCACCACATAGGCAGAAACCTCCACCACAATGAGAAAGTACAGGCAATTTAATAAGGTTTGTTATTTCAAAAAGAAAAAACTCATTTATATGTATTGCTTTAATGGATAAGTATTATTATTTTTTTTATTTGTAATCTTTATTCGATGCTTAAAAAGACACCATAAAAGCACATGTACATTATACACACATTAATAAAAACAATTTCTATTAAAAAGAGGGTAAATGTTAAAAATTAGCTAAAACTGTATTACAATTTAGACTGGTGGGGAAAAGGAATTCATTTTTTCGGGGATCTGATAATATTAGAGTCCAATTTCTCTGGTATTTCTTAGCCGAAGTGCTACCCGAATAAAGTTTATAATACAAAATAGTGTGTGGGCGTCTTCTGCTTCTTGTAGGAACTTCACAGCCGATTTTGCTTGTCTTAACTTTGATTCTTTAAGAATCCCCACTAAAAACGTCTTGGAACTGAGTAAAAGGAACACAATAAGACGAAGTGAAGGGTATCCTGCGGAGACCTGTTGTCGCAGCCGCAGGTACCCTTCTCCGCCACGGTGTGGGAGAATCCAGGAGGAACCGCAAATAGGTGATGGAGCATGTTGAGTCTGAAACGAGTCATGTGATAACGATCCTGAGCATTATACATGACCCTCAGGTATGGTTCCATTCCCTGCTTCGCAGTGAGTTGGCAGTAAGAAAAAACAGTAGATTTATACCTTTCTCTCTCTGTCCTGATCATCCGTAACCGTTCTGGAAAAAGTTTTTTTACCATTGTTTTGCTTTCAACAGTTAGGGCTTCTAGGGATATGAAAAAGTTTATGCAATCAATTTCTTCTAGAGAGTCCTTAACATACTTTAGCCAGGGGATGTTATGTCCCTTATCACGTTTGAGGCAGTCCTTAATGATTTGTCTAGTTAGAGCCGCCTCAGGGTTGGTCCATATTTTGATCCAAGCCAATAGAGGTTTAACTTTAATACGATCTTCTATAAATGGCTCTCCGACTTCCTTGTGAATGACATAGGCCGGTTTTTCCTACTGCTTCGCATCTTAGAGGAGGATTTATTGGCAAGATTCGTCCAGCACTGGCACAGACTCTTGACACGATGGAGGATTTTGTTTCTTTATTTTGTTGAGATCGCATTGACCCTTTTCGCTGTGGACTAAAACGACGTGGGAGTCTGCTTGTCCCCTCTGCCTTGCTGCCAGCAGCTCCCGCTGCGCGGGAGCCGCTTCGCCTGTGGGAGGATCCATCAACCCACCAACGCTGTTTGCACCTGCCTGGTTGCCGAGTGAGTAGAACACCTGTGGAGGCTGCAGGGGTAGCGCGGCAGGGACTCACTATCCCAGGAGTCCCTGCTTGACCACGTGACATCCGGTCAGCGCCCCCCTGCGTGCCCCGCCCCCACCGGCAAACCGGTAAAAGGAAACTTGGAACACTTGCCTGTGTGACCCTTTTCGCTGTGGACTAAAACGACGTGGGAGTCTGCTTGTCCCCTCTGCCTTGCTGCCAGCAGCTCGCCGCTCCCGCTGCACGGGAGCCGCTTCGTCTGTGGGAGGATCCATCAACCCACCAACGCTGTTTGCACCTGCCTGGTTGCCGAGTGAGTAGAACACCTGTGGAGGCTGCAGGGGTAGCGTGGAAGGGACTCACTATCCCAGGAGTCCTTGCTTGACCACGTGACATCCGGTCAGCGCCCCCCTGCGTGCCCCGCCCACCACCGCCCATCCTATAAGACCAGAGGAGAGACCGTCTTGGGGGACGCAAGCGGGACGCCGGGCGAAGCCCGGGCAAAGGGCGGGCCAGCTGTGGCCAGCAGGGGCCGGGACGGGCCACCCCTCTACCAACTCAGGTAAAATAGAGGATTACTGTGCGGGGTTATATAACATTGCTAATTGTGCAACACGACTGTCATGTCTGCATATTCCCCAATGGCCACCCGTTCAGGTAGATGCTCACGGAGAGGGGGAAACTCTACGCTAGGGACCATGGATAATTTTATTACTCGTGCCGTTTCTGTTGTAGAGAAGGAAATCATCTTAGCAGAACGTAGACTATCACGTGAATATCTGGCTCATAAACGATCCTCTATGGGGTCACTCGCACAGGCCAAATCTCCGACAAATATTATTCCATCGGAATCAACCACCCCTTTAATCCCTAGCGACCAGCAACCTTGTGTCGTTGACTTGAGATCGGATAGTGACTTTTTTGAAATTACACCTGATCCAGCACCCTTAAATAAAACATCAGCTAATGTTGAAACAAGAAATGTCTCTATTACCACAGTGCCTGCCCCACCGGTTTTGCCTTTAATAACGATACATGACATTCCAACAGAACAAATTTTACAATCACCCCCCCAGAAAACAAGTAGGGTTGCAGTAAAAAGGAAAAGATTAGTTACCCCACGTAAAGCCTACAGACTAAAGGCCTTAAAAAGAATTCATAAAAATTACACGAATGGGGGTGCACATTGCAAACCACTAGATACTGACTCTACGAACAATGGGACAGAACGAAGTGAACCTCCGGAGTGCAACCTATCAAATGCTTCTGTTGGTACCGCCGCGGTCATCGAGCTAGTAAATAATTCTGAAGAACTACCAGTACCAGACTTGTTGATGGAACGGATCCAATCCCTTATGACAACCTTAGTGCAACCAGTAACAGAAAGACTGAAAGGACTAACGGACCGCTTGGATAAATTCGAGCAAATGTCCTTGGATAACTTTTTTGCCCTAAAATCACTGGTTAAACTCCACTCTAAGATTGGGCAAGATACTGTAAGGATGGAGAGGAGCTCAACGACTCCCAAACCAGCGCAACCAGCTCGCCCACTTAGGAACGATAAGGTGTCAGACCTAAGTGGGACTAATGCTGTATTGGGAGGATTAAGAGCGGAGCCCCCCAAAGGACAATCGCCCAACGGCGAAATTCAACTGGCAGCTCCTCCAAAACCTGCACCGCGTAAAGCAAAACAAATAACAAATACTACCACTTCTCAAACCTCGGTGCCTACAAAACCCATGAATGGGATGGGACCTACAGTCTCCACACCAGTTTGTGGTAATAACAACAATGCTCAAACATCCGACTGCAATATAGGAACCCAAGCGCCAAAGAAGGTACCAAATGCACACCTCCCACCAGGGTGTCAACCATATGTGGTAGTACTCACTGGAGTTCCCCCATTGAAACCCAACAAAAGGGAGTCTTACGACGAGCTAAAAAATAAGACCTTATACTGGCTAAGGGAAAACAGACCCCTACCCTACACTGTTAACTGCCAGGTTATCCAAGTTCGAAGAGTTAGTTGGCTGGGCTTTAGGCCAAAAGACATTGAAGGGGACTGTATTTTGGTCAACTTTAAAGATCCCTCTGTAGCACAACTTGTGTATAGCCAACAACCACGAAGAGGCAACCGAGGAATTGGAACCTGCGATCTTAGTTACTTTTACCCAATGCAATGGAAGCAAGATAGCAGAGTCCCACAACAGCCAGTTCTGATGGACAACAGATACTCCTTTTTTGATCCCCCGACTCCGGTTAGCAGAATATACCCACCAAACATGGAAACGGACAAAAATTGGTCATGGTGGGGTCACTGACAAACAAAAGAAGACTATGAACTTAATGGATCATCTTTCCCTATGGTTAGTGCGCACCAGTGGGAATCAAGTATAATATCAAACACACGTACTGGTGTATTGTCCTCTGTAATAGAGTCAGTTGAATCTACACGGGTAGGGAATTTGTCCGGAAGAAAACTGGTTGGCCATCAAGGGAGGGATTTAATTGATCCTTGCAGTGTACAGGCTCAAGATATATCACCAGCGTTAAATAAAGAACCCTGGGACCAGGTGCGTGGAAAAGAGCTTATGGAGGAACCCAACGAGGGGGAAATATCGAACACAAGCAATAGGCACCCAGCCAACCTAGTACAATGCAAGCCCAAACGAGATCTAAAAATTATGTCATGGAACATCGCAGGGTTGTCAAGAAACCTCTGTGACAGGAATTGGAGTTCCTTCTTGAAGGAGCATGACATTATACTCCTACAGGAAACATGGGCAACTAACACTGTACATAGACTTGGTTATAAAGCATTTCATTGTGGGGCAATTGCATCAGTAAGAGGTAGACCTTCAGGGGGCTTAATAATCTGGATAAGTATATCCTTGGATGTTGTTGTATCGCCCTTGTACCTTGTTTCTAATGATTTGCTTGGGGTTAAGATAGCCACGAAAGATCTGGGCGATGTCTACATGATAAATGTTTATAATAGACCAAACCCACAAAATAAGGAATCAATGGTCATAGAACAACTTAGCTCTTATTTGTGTAATTTAGAGCCAGACTCTAAAATAATTATAGCCGGGGATTTTAACTGCCAATTCGAGCCCATAATGGGGCTCGATAACCTAATAGAACACGAAGATAGAGCATATGATATTCCTCCCCTAGATAGTGTAAAGCCAGTAAAATGTACAGTGGCAGCCATGCAGATTTATGAACTGACCGTATCCTATGATCTGAGGGCATGTAATGGGCGACTAGACCCAGATAAACCAGCTAATAATACATTTAGTAAAGGGCTGTCTAAATCCCTGATCGACTTTATGTTGATTTCAACCAACCTTTGGCATTTATTGTTAGCCTTTAAGATCGTGAACAGACCGGAGAGTGACAACTTTCCCTTACAATTGGGGTTACTACCGGTCCCCTTTTTGACACTTGCTAGCGAGACCGAATGTGAGAGGGAGGTGGCTGAGGTTGTTGTCTCTAACAATAGGAAAGCAATAAAATGGCCTCACATCCTAGCTAAAGAAGATACGCTTTTGGGCATCTATAACACCTTCTCAGATATCATCCCTTTATATGAAAATCTAAGGTTGGGATCTCATGATGTCCTGAAAATGCATTACCACTTAGTAGAATCATTAACTCCCCTCCTGAGCAAAACTTGTACCAATAAACAAGATAATACAAGGAGGCAATTGGAACTAGAGACACCATGGTATATTAAACAGTGTCGTCTAGCTAAAACTAACCTAATCACTGCCGTGAAATCTAAAGATCAGATGAGGGTTAGAGAATGTAGACAAGAATATAAAAGACTCTTGTGTAATGCAAAAAAAGAATGGGATGACTTAATCTGGGAAGACCTTTTGAATGCCGCTAGGAAGCATGACCAATGCACCTTCTGGAACTTGATAGCCAAAAATAACAAAACAGGTAGCTCCAATAGGGATTTTTTCCTGGACGAAAAAATCTGGTTTGATCATTTTGTAGTTCTATATGATCTGGCTGGGCCATCCCCTGAGTATAATTACTTTGGATTCTTTTCCCAGTGCACTGACACAGCGAAATTTAGTATCGAAGAAACTTTGTGTGCAATAAAAGCAATTAAGGCAGGTAAGGCACCAGGCCCGGACAAACTACCTGGTGACCTATTTACTCACAATATCGAAGTATGGTGCCCATACATAAACTTTCTGTGTAATTCCATCCTGTTGGGAACCCTGATCCCAGAAACATGGAAAGGGGAAGAAATAGTTACTATTTATAAAAAAGGGGACCGCTACAATCCAGGTAACTACAGACCAATTAGTTTAATTGACATTTTACAAAAAATCTTTGCCAGACATATTTTAAATCGACTTTTAACTTGGATAGAGGAATCCGAAATCCTCTCTAAATACCAAGCAGGTTTTAGAACTAAGACAAGCACTGTAGACCAGGTGTATAGATTTATGTGTATTTGCTGGAAATATATTCAGATAAAGAAGTGTAGTATATATGTAGCATTTGTGGACTTACGCTCAGCGTTTGATCTCGTCCCCCGTTACCTATTATGGGAAACTTTAAGGAAGATGGGTGTCCCGGATGAACTGCTGGCCAACCTTATAAAACTCCACACTGACAACTTTGCCAAAGTAAGGTGGGGAAGAATTGGCGAACTCACCCGAGCCATACCAGTAAAAAGGGGGGTTAGGCAAGGGCGTGTGTTGGCCCCAACCCTTTTCTCTTTATTTGTAAATGATATTCCCCCCTACCTAGCACAATGTAATCATGATTCCCCTAAATTGTGTAATGAGGCAGTCACAGCATTGTTATTTGCGGATGACACCATTTTAATATCCCAAACACCAATAGGCTTGCAAAATTTAATAAACAAATTTAATAGTTATTGCGAGCTAAAGGGGTTAGAAATTAACTCTTCTAAAACGAAGTATATGGCCATTAATCCCCCTAAAAGTTTTAAGAAGAACTTGGCCCTAAACAACACTAAACTTGAGTACGTGGACTCCTTTGATTATCTTGGTATCAGGCTAGATAGCAGAATGTCTTGGATAAACCAATTAGAAAAAAGCAGGATAACACTTAAGCAAAACTCCCTCCCAATTCTAAAAATCCACGGTGGGAGTACTTGAAAAGCTATAACTCCTGCGATTGAAGTGTTTAAAGCCAAACCACAATCTGCCGCCCTGTATGGGGCCGAGATTTTGGGGCCTTATACAAAAAAAACATTTGATATCGATGAAAATGTGTTTTTTAGACGTCTATTAAGACTGCCAAGAAGAACACCTCTAGTGCCAGTCTATTTAGACATTAGTCTAAAACGTACAGACCATTTGTGCTGGTTGAGGCCATTGCTCTACTGGGTAAGATTATGGTCTACCACGGAACTCGTTGACTATAGAGCAGGATTATTGGAAATTATGGAGCTGGACTCTTTTAACTCAATCAAGTGGCTGAGACATGTATCCCATTGGCTCATAAAAATAGGCCTTTCGCACTTCTGGAAAACACCAGCAATGTCAATCACCTCGTTAAATATTTGTAAAGAAGAAGTATAATCTGCCTACTGGAATTATGTGAACATCAATGTATATGAACGTGTCACTGGCTCACTAACGCATAAGTTTTTGCAATTTAAGGACCACCCCACATTCGAACATTTCATGGACGAAATTGAGCCACCCTTGGCTAAAACTGTTTACCTCCAATACAGATATGGGGTTCTACAGATTAATGCAAATACTTGCCGGTGGGGAGGAGCAAATAATGATCCAAATTGTAAATTATGTGATTTAAAACAAAGAGAAGATGAGGCTCATATCCTTTTTTTCTGCCCATCATATAAATTGCAACATAAGAAATGGATCATACCTCTCTGCAAAAACCTGGGCACACGTTCGTATAAAGAGGCAGAGCGGCTACTCAGATCTTCAACCACCAGGTTGATAACATTTGGTGTGAGTAGGTATCTCCATGGTGTCTGCTTAACTAGAAAGAAACTTGGAATGATAATGTAGGATTAAAAGTGTTTTTATCGCTGGCATTTTTAATTATTTATAATTGTATTAAATCGTTTTTTATATCTGGTCTTGTATGTTAGCTCGATTGTAGGTTTTCTATTAGCATATGAGTAATGAATTACTTTAAAATTACAAACAAATTGTAATGATGGTCCGGGACCTGCACTTATTGCACTTTTGTATATTCGAATGTCTCATTAATTGTAAACAAAATTTTAATCATGTTTATGTCTGTATGTATTATATGTGTGTGTTGGCTTTATGACAAAGTGTCGAATAAAAGCTTTTACAAACAGACATAGGCCGGGACACTCTGTGGCACTTTCAGGATTCTTCTTAGGAATTTATTTTCTTCTACCTGTATTTGCTGTATTTTGTTGTCAATAAAACCCCAAATTTCTGCACCGTAGGTTACCTTCGCACAGCAAATTGATCTATACAGGTTTAGTATTTGTTCAGGAGACCACCTTCCTAGTCTTTGGCTGTACCCCATGATGGCTCCTGTTGAGGCCGCCAGTTTCGTTGCGTGTTTCTCCGCCAAAGGTTTAAAGTTAAGAAGGCTGTCGAACAGTACACCCAAATATGTAAAGGTTTTGACCTGGTCAATCTTATGTGATCCAATATGGTAAATAAAATTCCCCTTTTTCATTGGCCCTGTTGACATGATATAGGATTTTTCCAGGTTTGTTGATAAATCCAGTTTATCCATAAACTTGACAAAACCGTCAATCAGCTTTTGTAGACCTAGGGGGGTTCTGGCTAGTAGTACCGCGTCGTTGGCATAAAGTAGTACCGACACTGCACGGTGGCCAATTTGGGGCAAATCCACCTTTAATTTGAGGAGTTCTTTTTCCAGAGAGTTGATATAAATGGAAAAAAGGAAAGGCGCTAGGATACAGCCCTGCCTCACTCCACTGGTGCAAGCAAAGGGGTCGGTCTTGTTTCCCTCTTGGTTATACCTCACGCTTGCCGATGTATTCCAGTGAAGAGATTGTAGGGTGTCCACAAGGGGTGAGTTTTCTTCTGTTTACACGGTCAAAGGCCGCGGAAATGTCCATGAACCCCATGAAAATGGACCCCTTGCCAGCGATGGTATATTTTGCTGCCAGAAGATATAGGTTCAGACATTGGTCTGTGGTAGATCTGCCCTCCCTGAAGCCATATTGGATGTCTGAGAAAACCTGGTGCTCCACTGCCCATTCCTGCAGGCGGTGTAAAATGACTCGCCCCAGTACTTTCGCTGTCACATCGATGAGGGAGATGGGGCGATAGCATTGAGGGTCGTCACGGTTCCCCTTTTTATAAATCGGTACTATGGTTGCTGTTGACCAGGAACGAGGCAGTCCTGCCACCACTGCCTCATTCAGTACCCTTGTTAGTAACTGGGCCCATAGTTCGATTTTGCTTAGGAAGAGGTCTGGTGGTATTCCGTCCGGGCCGGGTGCTTTGTTTTTGCTAAGCCCTGTTATTCCCATTTCGACTTCTTTCTGGGAAAAATCCAGTTTTCTGGGCTGTGTTAACCTTGGTTCATCACCCTGGGTTGGATGTCCTGTATGGCTATAAAGGCCCTGAAAATGATTCTGCCATTGTTCTGGTAGGATGGTGTTCGTTATTTTCGGTGCTCCTTGGTCCTGGAAGCATGGGGTGTTGATGATCTTCCAAAAACCTGGTGTGTCTCGCCTTTCTGCAGCGCCCCTTAGGTCCTCCCAGGCTTGAGTTTGTAGGCTCTTTTTATGAGTGTTTAGGGCTTTTTTATATTCTGATCTATTCTGTGCTATTATGGATTTATCTCTTGGTTTAGCATGAAGGCTGAGTTTCAGTTTTTTATGCGCCTTGGTACAGAGAGAATCGAACCAGCGAGGGGTGGAGGACACTTTGCCAGATTTAGAGGTCGTCAGGAGATTATTTACGTGGCATGCAATTTCTTTGAATGCCTTAACCACTAAAGCTCCTTCCATTCTGGGGTCAATGCATATGTTTATTGCCTTTAGACCCTCTGATATCAATTTTTTATAGAATTGATCCCCGTCAGTCCTGGCCCACTTAATTCTCCTTCCTTGATCCACTGCCTTTTCTATCACGTCCGTTCTCTTTGGGCCTATTTTAAAATCAAACCCTTTAATGGTAAGTATCAGCGGGTTGTGATCACTAAAGATACTTGCATCAATTATAATTTTACTAATGTTTCTTTTTAGTGGGGGCGAGACTAAGATAAAATCTATATAAGACTGGCAACCTCTACCTCTAAATGTTGGGTTGAGGACTCCATTTTCACCCAGCTCAACAAGATCCAAGGTGTGGACCAAATTATACCTTATAGTTAATCTCTCAAGGTCCCATCCCTCTTTTACATGAGCAAAATGCGGCCCTTTCACTATGGTGCAGCCTGACCAGTCTTTATTAAATGGTTTTAGTTTGTCACAAAGGTGACAGTTAAAATCCCCCAAAAGTATTAAACTTGGGGGGTTTGGTGTCTTATTCGAAATAATCAGTTTTTCTAAATATGAGTCCAGCTCATTAACTGCTGCTCCCTTTGCCATTGTGCCAGTGGCATTGTACCAGTTAACCAAAAAAAGGTTTAGTCTTTTAAAACGAAACCTTATTACTTGTAAATTGTGTGAGTCCCAGTTAAGATTTGTCCATGTACCCTGGATGTGTAAATTAACATATATTACTAATCCCCCGCTAGCTCTCCCTGATGATGCCTTTCTAGCCGGTACGAAAAAGCATTTGTATCCTTCTAAGCTATAGTCGTTTGGCTCAGCAGCCCAAGTTTCCTGCAGGCATATAATTTGAAATTTATTTATATAGCTAAACCATTCTTGGGATTCAAATTTGGCCGCTAATCCTGCTATAATCCAGGATACAATTCGTAAATTTTCGTAGTTGTCCACCCTGTGTTGTTCTGTTGTTCCACTCCCTAGATGCACTACCTGATCTACTTCTGTGGTTAATGTATCAGTACGGGGTTGTGGACTGTTATTAGTGTCAAGTCTGCTTTGTTCATTAATTATCCTATGCTCTGGGGGTTCTGTCAGATCGCATCTTCCCTTCCTAGTTTCTGCGGTCTTTTTGTGACTTCCCTTGCTGTCTGCGGATCCTGTGCTAATCACAGCCCCTAATCCCATTCCTATTATCGAGTGTCCTTCCTCCCTTGGTCTTATTGGTATGCCAGGGGAATGTCCCCGTACATGTCAATCGACCTCTTCGAGTGCACTAAACCTGTTCCAGTGTGCATGCTGCATTAGAAAGGAATCATGATTTGGGGTCACATGAAATGGCATTTGCCACTGGACCGGTCTATATTGGGGTTCCATTTGATAGGTCCTATTTGTCGGGGTCTGTTTCTCTGCGCAGGTCTTTGAATTGCATAGGGATAAAAGTAAGATAAATGTACAGGGTGGATTTGTGAGCGGGCACTACTGGGGGGTGCGTTGCAAATGAAGTTAACTGCTGCAATGTCTCTAAAATTCACTGTAATTATATCCCCTGCTATTTTTTTTGTTCCACTACCAATCCACTCACCCCTTCTTACTGACAGAATTTCTCCGTAAATGTTGGGGGGTAGTGGTCTGTGTATTTGTAACCACTGTGCACATTTGTTTTTTAGCTCCACTTGTGTTTCCCTTTTGCCTTCTCTTAATGGGGGGACTCCTGTCAGCACTACTACAAAAGGCAAAGCTTCAGGAGGCAGGTTGATTGTTCTGAAGCGAGTTGATTTTTTTTGTCCGTAGCCTTTACTGATGAGGTCGGAATTGTCTTGGGGTTGACTTTTGTGGTTTGATCGGTAGTTCCAGCTTTTGTTTGGGCGGCTCTTTGGCATGTTTTATTTGTTTGGGGGGTTGTTTGACTATTGGTCTTGCCAATCTTCGATGTTGTGATATCATTTTGTGCATCTTTTAAGTTCATTTGTGGTGCCCTAGAGGGGTTGTTTGATGCTGGTTCCGTTGTGGGGGTAGCCTTATCTTTTATTGGTTTTTTGGTTGGGCCCCCATCCTGTTTTACTGTTGTTGGTACTCCATCTTGGGCTGGTTGACCTTTGAGGCCAACACCTTTATTATTTATCAACGATGTTAGCCTGTCGATTTTGACCATAAGAGGTTTAATCAGCACGGTGATGGTATGTTCAAGGTCCGTTTTTAGATCAGCCACCATGTTGGTGATCCAGCAAGGTATTCCCGCTGTTGGTGGGTTTATAGGTGTCACCAAGTTGTGATTTGTGGTTTTGCTTTGGCTTTTCTTATTCCCGCCATTCAGATCTTCCCTGGGCCCTTTATTTGCCATGGTGTTTGTTTTCCTCTTTTTTTTGTGTGAGGCCGTTTGCTCCCTCCTAGTTTCGGTGGGAGCCTGGGCCCACGGGAGATCAACAAAGGAGGAAGGAGTGCTAGCCAGGCTAATATCAGGGTCTTCTATGGGATCTAGAGTGACTACTGATAGGTTAATGGGTGCTTCCTGCGTGTCTTGGATGATGGTCACTGGTGGTAGAGACATCCTTCTCTCCGTATTTGCGATGGCATTAGATACCGCCTCTATTGTTTGTTTCAACATCTTATCCATGGCGGTTAGAGTTGGTAGTGGTTGCGGTGGATCCGATTTCAATTTTGTACTTGATCTAAGTGTGGGCATCTTTGACTTTTTGACTGGCTTCCTCATAGTATGACAAAAGGGATATAATGTCGATAGCTTAAATAAGCCAGATGATGTAATACACAAACAGTTACCTTGTTAGCGCGACGTCTTGGATGCCTTTAGGGGGGTTGCCCAGCCCAGCCTCTTCTGGCCGATGAGGGCCGTAGAGGGCCCGCCCTTTGCCCGGGCTTAGCCCCGGGCGCTCCCGCGCGCTCCTGCGGAGCGTGTTATTGTTATCTAAGGCGAACTGGGGGAGTGGCTACCAGGGGGCGCAGACCAGATGACCCAGGTCAGGCAGGGACTCCTGGGAAATGGAGTCCCTGCAGCGCACCGCCCCTGATGTGATGTCTCCTCAGCCCCAGGCACAGATCAGCTAGAGTCCAGATAGCGGCAGTCAGCAAGCCGCGCTGCAGCGCCCGCGAAGCGGGTGCTGCAAGTCGTTGACGCGGTGGTAGAGGGAAAACGGCAACTCCGTCCCAAGCAGGGTCTCCTCAGCAGCGTCCCAGGTAGGGTCTCCACAGCGTTTGGTTTTTTTTGGAATTAGGTATTTGAAATAAGTATTAATTTTGAACAATATGTAAAAACAGTTTCTCACCATCACTAACATTCCTATTTTTATTTCATATTTAGTAAACTTGGTCAAATGGTATATATTTAATCAATATAAAAAAAACTGTGACCTAGACCCTGGTCAAAATGTGTTGTGTGTGCTTGTGTGCCGTACTTTTGAATGACACATTAGACAATTAATGAACTAGATCACCATGAGTACTGCTAATGGTTGGTTAAAATACATCAGAGTAGTGGCATTCCTAAGAGGCTGGCACTGTTCCAACTAGCTGTGCATCCTGGCAAACATAGCTCTGTGTTGGATGGTAAATTTAAATGTTATGTTATTTTACACTCTGGACAAATTTAAGTTATTTAACACTGGTTCTCATGGGGTGAAAGGGTGTTATTTATTTTAATTCCGTGCCTTTATTTTTTCCATGAGATTGTTTTGCAGTACCAGAGGCTAGATATGTGTTTTGGAGGACTTACTAGGTGGAGAAGTGTGGCTCACTGGTTGAAGCAGAGGTCAGACCCGGGACCAGGGTTCGATTCCCGACACGGCAGGGTCCGGAGCCCAATTGTCCACGGAATTGATTATTCTCCCTTCGGTGCCCACTCTAAGCACGAGTTCACACTATGCAGCTCTGGGCAACAAGCTTGCTTAATCTCCACAACGCCCCCCGCGGCGGGATGCCTGGCTCTCACCTTGGGGATGCCCAGTGCGGGTTATCTCACAGGGAAAAGCCAGGACGGGTTTATGTTTATGTTTATGTTTATGTTTATGTTTATGTTTATGTCGGTTTATATAGCGCCAAGTCACCGACAGGTCTCAGGGCGCTTTTGACCGCAATGACATCGCAGCTCGGGCAGCAACAGGAGGCGAGCTAGGTCTATACTGAGCTCAACGCTGTTCTAAATAGGGTTGTCTTTAGGGTTTTCCTAAAGCGAAACAGGTTTCCTTCCTTGCGAAGAGCTTCCGGCAGCTCATTCCACATTTTGGGCAATAGGACCGAAAAGGATCTCCCTCCTTTTGTTGCTAGCCTGAACCGAGGACATACAAGCAACTGAGCCTCGGAGGACCATAGGCTTCTTTCGGGCCTGTATATGACTAGTCTTTCCTTGATATAGGAAGGGGCTTGCCCATAGATGGCCTTGTGGGCTATGCAGAGGCTCTTGAAAGCCGACCTTTGCGTCACTGGTAGCCAGTGAAGATTCAGCAACAGCGGGGATGCATGTGATCTCCTTGGAAGTCTGAAGATTAATCTTGCTGCGTCATTTAAGACTACCTGCAGTCTGTTTGTTAAGGCTTCCCAATGCAAGCGCCAAAATGCCCAAGGGTAAGTCGAGCGCTATATAAGAACATACATACATACATACTCCAAGGATGGGCTGGAGAACATTTGAGTCTGTTTAACACCTTTAGGACTGTAGTAACTTCAGAGGTGTATTTTGTGAATACCAAATTGTTTACTCTTTTTGGATGGGTTGTTGTAGTAGCATTCCCCTCACTACACCCATCATTCTTGCTACCGAAACCAGTCTCTTATAGTACTACGTATTATCCATTTCCTAGCCATACCATTTGTTCCTCACACATTTACTACAAAAATGTATATCTGGATGGGTGGACATCCTTGCACATGCGGCGGAGACCTCAGCAGACTAAAGAAAGGAAAGGAAGCAGTGAAGGGATCTGACCAAAGGGTTTGTGAACATCATTTTGTAATAAGTGAGTAGTACTACTGTAGTACTGCTTATTTATTAAAGTGCAGTCTGTGAATCATTCCAACCATCACTTTTGGAATAAGCAATGATTAAACCGGAATTTTATCAGCGACAGTGCTTGGTCTTTGAAGGACATGTGTCTGTGTGTTGACATATCACTGCGTGCGCCTGTGTGTATGTGCTGGTGTGAATATTGGTTGTGTGTGTATTTATATGGGCGTATAGGTGCCTCGCTGAGTGTTTGATGTTAAAGCATTCTTTTTTTTGTTTTTTGTTTTGTAATTTTCTATTGAGTTAAAGGCATACAGATGCATATAAGTACTGCAGACAGTAACAAACCAATAAAAGTCAATTTCCAGTATAGATTATTAGTGTGCTTTTAAAGAGAAAAACTACACAGAATAGGGGGGGAGGAGGAGAAGGAACAGAAACGGTAAAATAGGAAACACGTATTAAATGGCGGAAGAAAAGGATATTGTGTATGTATGAAGAGTGACCCACAATCTCCATTGCTCAAAGTCACAGAATGAGTTGAACAGATTGGATCATGGATAGGGGAAACAGGATTTGACCTATAAAATATAGGATATGTGAGAGGAGATAGATATCTATGATGTTGGATGATCATGAATGAGAGTGGTTACTATCTCCTTAACCGGGTAAAGAAAGAACGAGAGAATGAGAAAATAGGGGAATGGAGGAGGGGGAGGTAAGAAAGGGGGAAAGTAAAGAGGATGGGGGAAGAAGGGAGAGGGGGAAAGTTAAAAGGAAAGGGAAGGGAAGAAAAGAAAAGAAAAGAAAAGGAAAGGAAAGGAACGGAAAGGGAAGGAGAGGAAAGGAAAGGAAAGGAAAGGAAAGGAAAGGCAATATAAAAGAAGAAAAGGATATTGTGTATGTATGAAAAGTGACCCACAATCTCCATTGCTCAAAGTCACAGAATGAGTTGAAAAGATTGGATCATGGATAGGGGAAACAGGATTTGGCCATTAAAATATAGGATATGTAAGAGGAGATAGATATCGATGATGTTGGATGATCATGAATGAGAGTGGTTACTATCTCCTTAACCGGGTACAGAAAGAACGAGAGAATGAGAAAATAGGGGAATGAGGGAGGGGGAGGTAAGAAAGGGGGAAAGTAAAGAGGATGGGGAAGAAGGGAGAGGGGGAAAGGGAAAAGGAAAAGGAAAGGAAAGGAAAGGAAATGAAAGGAAAGGAAAGGAAAGGAAAGGAAAGGAAAGGAAAGGAAAGGAAAGGAAAGGAAAGGAAAGGAAAGGAAAGGAAAGGAAATGAAGGGAAAGGAAAGGAAAGGAAATATAAAGAAAGAAAAAGGAAATGAAAGGAAAGGCAAGGAGAGGAAAGGAAAGGAAAATAAAGGAGACAAAAGGAAAGGTACCTGCACAATGAGGTATTATAAAAGGGAATTCAAGGATCATTAAGAAAAGGAGTCCATACCTGCTGAAACACTTCTTCCTGATCTTACAGTCGGTATGTTACATGTTCTTGGGGTGCCATCTGAATCATTGCTACCATCCAATTCTCCTGAGTAGGAGGGTTGGGTGATTGCCACTGTCCTAAAATACACATTTTGACTGTAGAAAGTGCAGTGTGTAAAAGGCGATGTTGTGGGCGTGTAATGTCAGGGGAATTCCCAAGATCATTCAATAAGATAAGAATAGGGGTGAGGGGAAGTCAGAGGGGAGATTGTCTTTTTCCAAAGTATCCCCCACATAGGCCCAAAAACACTGTATAGTAGGGCATTCGCAAATTATATGAAGGAGGTCACAGTTTATGCCCATACACCTTCAACACTTAGAGTGTGGCAATTCTGCTTGCTGTAATTTCAAAGGTGTGCAGTACCAATCATGCAAAGTTTTGGAAAGGCAACATTTCTACCATGCTTCATGAGTACCCTTACCAAGCGCTTATATTATATCCGTCCGAACCTCTTCTTCTATGGTAATGTGAAGAAGTTCCTGCCATTTCTCGCAAAGAGATTTAAGAAGTGGTTGCGAATATAAGTGATTAGTTAATGCTACATATAATCCTAACATCACTCCCTTGTGACGGAGATAGTCAAATATCAGCAAGGCTGCCAAGGTTCACAGATGTGGACCCAGACATCGCCTCAGGCAGTGCTGTAATTGCAAGTGTCAAGAATCTGATGGAATGGAAGATCAAATTATTCATGAAGTAGATGAAAGGTTGGCAACTCTCCATTTAGTATGACCTGGTCTAATGTCAGTATTCCTCTTGATCTCCAACTAGACCAGTGAAGTGCATGGCCATCTATTCGGATGCTCTAGTTATCCTAAAGTGGAGCCTTAGAGTGCAAATGATGGGAAATCCCAAAAAGACAGTTAGCTCCATATAATGCTTGGTATATAGCTTGCATCACAGAATGCAGAGGGGATATTCGTGTATTACAGGTTCCATTGAAAAAATTAAGGCTGTCATCATGGTTAAGTAATGAGTGTTCCGTTGTGACCCATTGTGGAGGATCAGTCGCGCTTGGGAGTAAATAGGTTAGTTGTGGGAGGTGCAGGGCTAGAGAATAGTGTTCTAGAGATGGTAATCCCAAACTACTGTATGAGCGGCAAGCCATTAGTTTGCCAGAAGCTAGGCGAGGGTGCATACATCCCCAGATGAAAGCCAGTATGCGAGCAGCTATGCAACGTAGTGTAGACAGGGGGACTAAAATCGGAAGCATTCCAAGAACATAAGTGAAGTGAGGTAAAGTGACCATCCTTACGGCCTGTACTCTTCCCCACATAGAGAAACTTAAAAGAGACCATTTGCCAAAATCAGTTTCTATTTGTGCTATAAGGGGTGAAAGATTGTCTGAGACCATTGATTCCAGCCCACGATTATTCACAATTCCCAGATATTTTAGTTGTGACTATTTCCAGCGATTTCAATTACTGCTTTTGTGGTGCCGGAAGACAGCGTTAAAGCCTCACTTTTATCCCAGTTTACCTAATAATCAGAAAGGACTACAAACCCATCAATAATCTCAAGCAAGGCTGGTAAAGAATGCGAAAGGTCTTTTAGAGTAAGGAGGATGCCATAGGCATATAAATATATCTTAGAAATACCTCCAGCAATAGGTACCCCCTGAATCCATGATGAACGGAGGATAAGTGAAGCAAGTAGTTCCATCACTAGTAAGAATAAAACAGGGCAAAGGTGGCAACCTTGACGGGTACCTCAACGGATTGGGAAAGGATCCTAAATAAATCCACCACAATTGACCTTGGTTACAGGGTTTTCTTACAGTAGACGGACTTTGGAAATAAACTGATCTCCTAGACCAAAGCGCTTCATGGTGGCAAAGAGGTACCCTCAGTCAGTGCGGTCAAATGCCTTTTCGGCATCAAAGGAAAGAGCAATTGCATCCTCCCCTATCTCTTTTGCAGTCCAGAAAGTGTAGGCTAGTGTTCGAAGGTGATTCCTGGAAAAGCGGCCTAGGATAAAGCCAACCTGTGTATATTGTATGAGAGATGGGATAACTTTACGAAGTTGTGCTGCCAAAATACATGCCAAAATGTTAACGTCTCTAATTATAAGAGAGATAGGGCAATAGCTACTACAAGCAAGCGGGTCTCTGCCCATCTTAAGGATAACTGCAATTAATGCTCTATAAGAAATGGGGCCTAATGAGGCTGTCTGAACAGCTTCTTGGAAAGCAGAATGCAGAGTATCAATTGCCTCTTCTCCATAATATTCTGCAGGAAATCCATCTTCTCCTGGGGATTTATGGTATGGTAATTTGGCAATTGCTGCAGCAATTTCTTCTTTGCTGATGTCACCATTAAGTACATCTCTACCTTCGTCTGTGAGATATAGAAGTTCAATATCCGCGAGGTAGGCAGTGTCATGGGGATGAGCCTTGCATTTACACTGTGTTAAGTTAGCATGAGCTTATTAGAAGTTTAAACGCCATTTTTCCTTTCTGCTGCCTTTGCAAACGGCACACAGTATTACAAATGTTTAGAGTCTAGCAGACTGTTTTGCTTCACACGAGAATAATATGTTTTCCTATAGTAGCTGCTTTGCTTGGTAAGCTTTGTCTGAACAGTGATTGCCGAGGCCTTCAAGGTTATGTCAACACAGTGGTTGTTGTTCGGTCTGATCAGAGCACGTTCTAGACATAACATATATGCAGCTGTGGCCACCTCTGATTTTGGCGCATTTAATAATGCACTGCGCAGGCATGCAAACACACTTTGGAGACCATTTGCATGCCGAGAGCTGATGTAGAAAATGATGTGATCCATTTCTACTAGGACCAGAGGTATGGGGCCGCCCTTGTAAACTCAGGAGACCTTCTGTAGATATAAAATAACCTACTAGCAAGGGAGGGTGAAATCTAGGTGTAATCTAGCCTATTTCCATTTAGCATTTTAACATGCTTTCTCCTTTTGTATTTTATGGAATAGTAACTATGCTGATAATCTTGTTGCTTATAATATGTCTGCTTGTATTAGCTACGATGCTGCGCCTGTGAACACGGCATTAGAAATAAATATTTCAAACTTGCAGGTGTCTTCATTTACTCCCTGTTTTGGACTGATATGAGAGTGTAACGAAAGAGTGCTCATGTGTTCCACATTGCCTAAGGTATTCTAAGTTCCATGTTCTGGGTTATCTAATCATTCGGGGTACGGAAGTACCATTGAGACACTGATTGCTAGTCTGGTATTGGATTTTGGCTACTAAGGTGAGTTTTGGTACACCCTAATTCACTGAAGTTCCAAGTCTCTATGCACAGTTCTGTATATGAGCAGAATCCCTACTACAGCAGACAATTGATCCTCAGTTGCCAAGGTCTCAGAGGTGTAAAGCCTCTCATAAAATGATGCAAAAGTGTTTACTATATCTTGGGGTTTATTAAGGATTACACTATTATCGGTCCGTGTGGCAAGAATTGCCATGGCCCCCTCATGCTGTTTCAACTGTGCAGCAAGTAATCAGCCTGCTTTCTCCCCTTGTTTGTAACGTCTACTTTTTAGACTCTGAAGTGCGTATTCAGCTTTAGAGGTCTACAAATTGTTCAGTGCCATCCTAGTTCTAAGTGTCAGCGATTGGGCACTGTGGGATGAAAGGAATATTGACGTGTGAGAGAAATAATTTGATCCTCAAGTTCAATGAGACAAAGGGATGCCATCTTATTAGCCTCCGCTGCATCTTTTATCATCTGCCCAAGAATAGTTGCTAATGCAGCCTCCAATATGGTCCTACAAGAAGAAACTAATGCTTTATTATTAAGTAAGTTGTCAGAGAGATGAGAACGCAGTTGAACCTTACCCTGGGGTGAACAGTATCTCTGAGTGTTCATCCAACATGGTTTATGGCCTGGGGAGACTAAGCCTACTTCAAGAGCAAGGAGAACTGGAGAATTATCACAAAAAGCAGCTTCCAGAATATGGAATTCACTAGTATTTGGAACTACTGCATGGGATATTAGAAAATAATCTATCCTAGACTGCTTGCCATGAGCAGAGTAAAGGAAGGTATACTACTGGTTTGTGGGTTGACAACGGCGCCAGCGGTCTACTAGCCTGTGGTCCGATGTTATATCTCTATATAAGAATCTATCTCCCTCATTACACCTATCCAATGGACTCGTCCTATCTAAGTCTGCATCACAAGCAAGATTAGAATCTCCTCCAATGACATAACTGGATGCCCCAATTTCTACTAATAAGTGATTCAGGTTCAGGAGATCGGAGCGTTAGCTCCAGTTTGAGCATATACTGAGCCAAAGCAAAGGGTTCTATCACCTACTTTTAACTTAACAAAAACATATCTGCCATCTGGATCAACCCAAGTCTTGACAATTGTGACAGGTAGGGATTTGTGCAAGAGTATAGCCACTCCACATTTCCATGTTTGACCCAGTTTAATGGGAGATGGTGTCAACAATCCACAGTGAATGACTCTTCCCACCCATTCTCGTATTAATTTGGATGATTCTAGTGCATCTAAGTATGTCTCTTTTAAAAGAGAAATGTCACTTCTTTTAATTTGTAAATAAGAAAGGACTTTCTTACGTTTAATGTAATGTGTGAAACCATTGACATTCCATGAGATGATGCTTAGTGAATGAGAAGGAGAAGGGACATTCGCTGTCATGTGTGCATTGAAAGTCGAAAGAGATTGGTGTTTAAGGGATATCTAATGAGAAGGAAGAGAGGTGTTATACTAAGGGGATGGAGCAAGAAAGGAAATAGGGTAGAGAGGCAAAAGCTGCTCGTGTGAAGGGATATCAGGAACAAAAGTGGTGGGGATAACGGGAAATACTCTTAGCAAGGAGAGAAGAGTGAGTGAAAGAAGAGTGGAAAAGGGAGGTAGAAAGATAGGTAGAAAGAGAGTAGGTAGCAAGGAGAAAGACAAAGGATGAGAGGAATAATCATATCTGATAGTTCCTAGGAAACGAAAGGGTTGTGAAGGAAGAATACAATAGTCAGTTATGAACACATAAAAGGAGAGGTGAGAAGGAGAAAAAGTATGTTTCTAGAGAAACGGGAAGAGGGGTATGAAGAGAAGAGGAGGAGGGAATGTATTACGCAAGAAGAGCGTAGCACTAGGGGTATAGGCAGGTCCGGACTGGCTACCAGGCATTTTAGGAGGCTGCTGAGCTGGGGGCTAATTTTATTGATGGGGACCTGCGTGTACTGAACAAAATTCATTTTGCTTTAATTATTTCGAAGTACATGCAGAGAAGATGTGTGAGAAGGCATAGAAGAAGAGAAACGTTTTAGTTTAAATAATGTACAACACAAGCAAAAGTTCAGGTATAACAATCTAAAATCTTAATCAGTGTCATATAAAGTGAACAATATGGAAAGTACGATCAAACAAGTTTGCAAAAAACTGAAAGAATAATTAAGTATTATCATTGGTGCATATTAAGGAAGGAAAAAAGGGAGGGGAGTAAGGGTGAGAAAATCATGTGAAAGAAGAACATTAAATAACAAGTAATGAATATAAGTAAGCAAGTGTTCGAGTACTCATCCAATCATCTTCTTCAGCGGACTTCAAGGGAAAGAACTTCCATCTTCACGTTAGTGTAGGGAAGTCAATCAATCAGCCACAGTTCAAGACACACCCTCCTTGGATAAAGGGGGTTTCAGAGGAAAGCGTGATTTGTCCGTCAATCTTTCCTGTGTAAGGGCAGCTGGTGCCTGAAGGGCCTGTGCTCGATCTCACAGGGAACGTGTAGGTCGAGCTAGGACATTGTAGATTTCAATGATAGAAGTTGGGATCCAAACTCTGGAAGAGATTCTGCACACTCCACATTTTAGGAGAAAGATTATCCAGGAAATGACAAAGGTCTTCTGGATCAAAGAACTCCTTGGATATCCCATATTTGATATAAAGTTGATGAAGACGGGGTCTAAGAGAGAGGAAAGCTTTGTGATGGTCGTTAGTTTCTTTTAAAAAATCTTCAGACATTCTGATCTCATGACCTTCGAATATATATGGTCCATGAATACGAGCCGCTGTGATCAATTGGCAGCCTGTTCATGTTGTAGGAAGCAGACAATGAGCAGGCATGGTCTCATATTTTTCCACGTGTTGGGCGGTCCAATATGATGGGCTCTCTGCATCTCTAATGGTGGTTCAAAAGTGAGACCTGTGAGCCTTAGACGAGTTTCTCATAGGAAATTCTTGACATCCAAACCTTCTTTTTATTCCGGAAAGCCAAAAAAGCTGACATTGTATCGACGGCTTCTGTCTTCCTGATCTACTACTTTGCTCCTGACAAAGAGAAGTGTTGTAATGTACATATGCTTGTTTCTTCTGGTTTATCCTATGACATACTGCGATTCCTTTCCCTGTACATTCTCTTCTTTTCCTTGTGATTCCATGCTCAGATGAGTCTTGGAGCCTGGAGGAGCTGGCAGAGCAGATGAGAGCTGTTGGTGATGTTTTACCAATAAACCTATTTTTGGATCTTACCTGGTGTTACAGCGTCTTTTTAACACTGGCGACGATTGGCAGCTTGGAAGGGACAAGCCACATCACCACTTAACCCTGAACCCACTGGACTTTGGATTTACAGGATTTTACTTGGATTTATTTACTTATTTTTCTCCTTCTCTGCTTTTCTTGAAGAATAATTTACTTTTGGATTTTAAGAGTTTCAGACTTATTTTTATTGGATTTGGATCCTTATTGCTTCTACCACTACGGACTTGTTCTACAATCAGAGACTTTTGGATTTTGGGCTTCGACTCTTCTTCAGTTTTGTACTCCAGGTAAGCCCTTTTTGTGTGGATTTACCTGTTTTTTTCCCCTGTTGTCTCCATTTAGCCATGATGTGTATCTACAATAGTGACTAAGCGGCACTGTTGGTGCGCGTATGAGACACAGGGTCTGTCAAGACAGGTTACTAAGGGTCACATAAAGGGCTAAAATAATTCCCATCAGACCACCCATGTGGTGGAGTTTGCGTCATATGGGAACAGTTGATCAGCCTCTCCCAAATCCGACCAATAGTGTCAATAAGGGAAAAGGTTGTCAAAGAAGTCGTCCTGTTGTGACACCATAAAGTATTATGAATAGACAGAGTGCAGTGCTCAAAGGAAAATCATTTGCATTAAAATTGACTACCAGGACACCGAGAAAACCGTAACATAGAGGGCCAAGTGTCAATATTAAAAACACGCCGAGTAGTAATACTGCTCCGAGGTGCTATGAAGTGTGGTCGACATGTTTCAGCTCTAAGAGCCATTGGCTCAGCTTTCTTCAGGACCTTAGACAAAATAATAACTACTGCAACTACATATGATGTGTATAACTGACAAAAAATTGTGCTGATACATAATTACAGAATTACATATACACCAGAAAGTGGTATACTTGAATGTCCACTGGATGGAAAGAGATGTCATCTTCCCAGCTTTGTGTGGGTGACGACCTCACCTCACCCGGCAACCGCTCGGGAGAATGAGGCCCCGCTCTGTCCGTCGGTGCTCTCGTGACAAGCGCTCGCGTTTGTCACGAGAGCACCGACGGACAGAGCGGGGCCTCATTCTCCCGAGCGGTTGCCGGGTTAGGTGAGGTCGTCACCCACACAAAGCTGGGAAGATGACATCTCTTTCCATCCAGTGGACATTCAAGTATACCACTTTCTGGTGTATATGTAATTCTGTAATTATGTATCAGCACAATTTTTTGTCAGTTATACACATCATATGTAGTTGCAGTAGTTATTATTTTGTCTAAGGTCCTGAAGAAAGCTGAGCCAATGGCTCTTAGAGCTGAAACATGTCGACCACACTTCATAGCGCCTCGGAGCAGTATTACTACTCGGCGTGTTTTTAATATTGACACTTGGCCCTCTATGTTACGGTTTTCTCGGTGTCCTGGTAGTCAATTTTAATGCAAATGATTTTCCTTTGAGCACTGCACTCTGTCTATTCATAATACTTTATGGTGTCACAACAGGACGACTTCTTTGACAACCTTTTACCTTATTGACACTATTGGTCGGATTTGGGAGAGGCTGATCAACTGTTCCCATATGACGCAAACTCCACCACATGGGTGGTCTGATGGGAATTATTTTAGCCCTTTATGTGACCCTTAGTAACCTGTCTTGACAGACCCTGTGTCTCATACGCGCACCAACAGTGCCGCTTAGTCACTATTGTAGATACACATCATGTATAGACCTTACCTGCTCTTGTTTGTGTTTCATATCTAGGCATAGGGGAGCGAGCAGGAAGGTCAGTAAATATTCCCCCTCCGACCCCCCACACACCCGTTTTTTTCAAGTCTCCATTTAGCCTTCAGAAACAGTCTGTGGGCCCGATTCACAGAATGAACTTAAGACTCAATCCTAAACTTACTACTATTTTGGTATTCACAGAATGCACTTACTACTTTTGGCATTCACAGAATGAACTTACTACTTTTGGTATTCACAGAAGTTAGGATTTTGTCTTAAGTCTGTCTTAAGTCTGTCTTAAGACAAGGAGGAGTTTTACCAAAGCGCATCTGAGAGAAAGGTATTGGTGGCCCAATATGGACAGTGAAGTTGAGTTGGTTGTCAAAGATTGTTATCAGTGTGCTGTTAATGACAAATCTAAGGTTGTAAGTAAGGCCCCAATATCACCAGTAATGATTCCTGACCAACCTTGGTCTAAATTGGGTTTGGATATCATGGGTCCATTTGATTTGTTGATACCGTCTGAGAGGTTTGTGATTCTTCTTGTTGATTATACTTCAAAGTGGGTGTCTACTAAGTGTGTAGCCTCAGTCACTTCTAAAGTGGTCATTGATTTCTTGCGTGATGAGTTTGTGTCTGAAGGCATTCCCAAGTGCATCATTACAGATAATGGTGTGCAGTTTATCTCCACTGATATGGAGACTTTCTTGAATGATCATGGTATATCTCATCTTAAAACCTCACTTTATGCTCCCCAGGCCAATGGTCTTGCGGAACGGATGAATCGTGTTGTCAAGGGGTGCGTGCAGAGAACTATTGAGATGAAAGGTTCTCTGAAAGATGTATTACGTGATACCTGGTGGGCACATCGCACCACTATCAATTACATTTCCAAGTCTTCCCCGTTTTTTTGGTTACGGGGTAGGCAAGCTTGTTCAAAATTGAACCCTCCTTGGCTTCCTTCTCAATCTCTTCTCCCTTTGGATAAGGGGAATGTGGAGGACAGAATTCTCTCTTATCAACAAAAATATGAAGAACGTTATGATGTGAAGAATTCTACCAAACCTGTGTCGTGGAGTGTTGGTGAATGGGTTCTGGTCAAAAAAACCTAGGTTTTCTAAAAAGGGTTTCTCTGAGTTCATGGGTCCATTCATGATTACCAAGATTTACAGGAATGTGGTTACTATGCAGAATGGTTGTATATGGAGCATGTCCAGGCTTGTTAGGTTTTCTCCTGTGTTTCGTTCCTCTTCTCCCAGTCTGGATTGTTCTTCCCCTTCCTCTCCTCCTGATGGTCAAAGTGCTGGGTCTTCTAGAAGATTTCCACAGAGAACTCATCAAGCTCCTGCACGCTACAGAGATTATGTCTAGGTTATTTTGTTTACTCTTATCATTCTGTTGAGGCATCTTTTTGCTTTTGATGATTGTTATGTTGTGCTTTTCTTTATTCCTTGTATATTGCTTTAAGGCTCGCATTAGAGCGTGCCACCATGCAGAATGTTAATTACTGTTCTTACATTCGTGTTCTATGTGAGGCCAGTTGAAGCCTTCCTGTGCTGCCGTTTAGCTGTGCTTCCTGGCTCCACCTGTTTTATCGTTCCTCTCAAATAAACCTTTTGAGATACAATTCGCCTCCATCTCTACTTTACAATTGGTGACGATCGGGATCGACACACAAATTCTTCCAAAGAAAACAAAAAAAGGATGAATTGGTAGATGAATGGGTTGATGACCTTAAAAAACTGGCTATTGATTGCAAATTTGGAGACTTACATGACAAACTTATTCGAGATCAGCTGGTGATGCACAACGACAATTCTCCTATTCAAGATCGTCTTTGGGTAAATGGCGATGCACCTCTCGACGATGTACTCGCAATAATGAGGAAATCAGAATTGTCGGGAAGATGCGCTACTGTTGTTAAGGATACTGTTAAAGATTCTGACAAGGCGTCATCGGCTGTCTTCAAAATCCAAGGAACACCAAAATATCAGAATAAGCAAGCTTATAACAAAAGTTTTAGTCAACCTTATAAGAACCAAGGAATGGATAACAAGTTGGAAGATAAAAAGTGTTACCGTTGTGGTAGCAAAGAACATATGGCTTACTACAAGTCATGTCCTGCCTTACGGAAAAAGTGTAGTGTTTGTGGTCTCATTGGCCATTTTAGCAAAATGTGCCGCAGGCGTACTAATGTCAAATGTATTTGGAATGAGGATGAGTGTGTTGATGGAAGTAGTGATGATGAGGGTGGTTGTGTAAAGAATGTGAGAGGGAATTACATGTTGAACATTACTGAGGAAGGCAATTATATGTTGAACATTACTGAGGAAGCAATGGAAGGCAAACCTATCTGTGAAGTCTCTTTTGGCGGCGTTAAAGTTAAGGTATATGCAGATTCGGGATCTCCATATACGATTATCAACGAGGAGATATGGAAAAAGAATTTCACACAGAAAATAAGGGATAAGTTAAATGCCTCAGATGTTAGTCCGGTAAGTTATACTGGTGGTAAAATTGAACTTTTAGGCTTCAGATGGCTCACCTTCATATTTAAAGGTAGGGTGACCAGGGGCAAGTTATACATTGCAAAAAAAGGACCTTCTGTTCTGGGGTGGTATGACAAGAAGAGTCTTCATATCATCTTAGACCCGAATAGCAAAGAGAAGGTGCTTGTCGTAGATGAGGGCAGCAAATTGGAAGATATTTTAAAAGATAAATTCACCAACGTAGTAAGCGGACAGTTAGGCAAACTTAGGGGTTTTGAGCATAGAATTATGCTCAAAAGCAATGCGCAACCTAAAGTACATAAGGTTAGGCCTATTCCCCTTTTGATAAGAGATGAAGTCAAGAAGGAAATTCAGGGTCTATTAGCTAAAGGTGTCATCGAGGAGGTAGACTCTTCGGAGTGGATTAGTCCAATAGTCGTAGCGAGGAAACCCAACGGAAAAATCCGTTTATGTATTGATTTACGCCATCTTAATCAAAACATAGTGATTGAACGTTTCCCCTTGCCCAAAATTAATGAAATGGTTTCTTCCTTAAGGGGAGCGACTTGGTTTTCCACAGTAGACCTTTCCGCTGCATACCACCAGGTAGTTTTGGATCCTGAGTCTAGGCATCTAACAGCCTTCATCACACCATTTGGCTGTTTCCAATTTATAAGGATACCATTCAGCCTTGCATCAGCCGCGGCTGTATTTCAACGCCTAATGCACAGATTGTTTGGTGACATGGATGGCATTAGTTTCTTTCAGGATGATGTTCTGATTGCTGGCAATGATAAAGAGGATCATGACACCAAGTTGTGGAAAGTTTTTACCACACTTAGTTCTGCTGGTTTGACTGTTGAACTGTCTAAATGCAAATTTGGGGAAAGAAGTGTGTCATATCTTGGCCATGTAATTAGTGAGGAGGGCGTCAGACCAAAAACTTCACTAATAGAAAGTATTATCAACTCACCTGCACCTGATTCTAAAGAAGGAATCAAATCCTTTTTGGGTATGGCTAAGTATTGTGCTAAGTTCATCAAAGACTTTGCTTCAAAGGTTTACAACATCAGATCCCTATTGAAGAAAAATGTAAAATTTGAATGGTCTAAAGAGTGTGAGAAAGAGTTTTCTGGAATCAAGTGGGAATTGCAAAAAGTGAGCGCTTTGTCTAGTTTTGACCCTAATCTAGATTGTTATCTGACAACGGACGCGAGTGACAAGGGTTTGGGCGCAGTCTTATCACAGGTTGATGAGAAGGGTAAAGACAGAATAATTTTGTTTGCATCCAGAGCCCTGTCACCTGCTGAAAGCAGATACCCGATTATAGAAAGGGAAGCCTTGGCTTGCGCTTGGGCTTTAGAACATTTTCGTGCATTTGTTTGGGGGAAAATGGTTCACATTAGGACTGATCACAAACCGTTGGTCCACATTTTATCCACTGATGGCACAGCTACTGCTTCTGCCAGGTTGGCAAGGATCTCTATGCGGATGAAAGAATACATTTACGAGATCACATATGTACCGGGAAAAGACAATGTTGTCGCTGATTGCCTGTCTAGACTCCCCTCTCCTTTGGAAGAATGCGTTGATGATCCTTGGGGAAACATTAGTGTAGCATTTATTCATGATTCTGGTTTCCCGGCCATTAGCAGGGAGGATTGGTTAAGAGAACACAATGCCGACAAGGATTTAGTGGAAGTCTCAAAGTTTATTTGCCACGGCTGGCCAAAAGAGAGATTTTTATCTGGCACTGTGAAGCCGTTTTGGGAGGTACGTTCTGAATTATCATTTGAAAAAGAAGTTCTACTGAGAGGGGACAGGATTGTTCCACCTTCTGGGCTGAGGAAAAAAATCTTAGAGTTATGTCACGAGGGACATTTCGGTATAGTAAGGACTAAGCTATCAGTTAAAAACTTGTTTTGGTGGCCCAAAGTTGACAGTGAGGTGGAAACCTTTGTTAGAGGTTGCTCTGTTTGCAGTTCTGCAGATAAGTCTTTGAGGACTCTTAGACCAGCTATGAGTGAGGGACTCATTCCTAGCATGCCTTGGGAAACTATCGCGGTAGATATTTTTGGCCCTGTAGGTGACCCAAAGGAATATGGGCTTGTTGCCATTGATCTCTTTACCAAGTGGCCCGTAGTGAAGTTTGTGGACAGAGTGGATACTCAGACTGTGTTGAAGTTTTTGGATAACATTTTTATAGTGGAAGGTATACCCGTTAACATCCTAACGGACAATGGTGTACAGTTCTTGTCCAAAGTTGCCCAAGATTATTTTGCGAAATGTGGGATTACACACAAAACGACCTCTTTATACAATCCTAGTGGGAATGGAACTGTTGAGCGTTTCAATAGAGTCATTAAGGGGATTTTACAAGCTGCGAATTACAAAGGTTTGGATTGGAAATTGGAAATACAGAAAGCTGTGTGGTCTTACAAAGTGACTTTAAATAACTGCACAGGAGTTTCCCCTTTTGTGATGATGCGTGGCAGGTTACCTAGGTGTAAGTTCAACCCCGGTTGCTTATTCAAAGATAACGTCCAGCAGTGGTCACCTATTGAGGTCAAGAAAAGTTTGGAATTAGTGCATGACAGGAGCAAAGCTTACTATGATCAGCGCCATGGCGTGAAAAATGTCATTGTTAAAAATGGTGATTGGGTCAGGATTAGGAAACCGTACAAGGTTTTGAAAGGTGAGAACAAATTTGATTCGCCTAAACAGATTCTTGAAGTTCTTAGGAACTCAGTCAGGTTAAGTGACGGGAAGGTTTGGAACCTGAAAGATGTGGCTTTGGATATTTGTCAAAACCATAATGTGGATGAGATTGTGAGAGACAAACTTACTGATTTTGATTGGGTTGAGGATTACTTTCAGGGCAGCAGTTTGCAGTCTCAACTTGCGCCTAGTAGTTCTCTGCCTCAATTAAGGGAGGGGGATGGGGTAACCGATTCTCCTGTTTCTCTCGGTTGTCAGACAAATGAATTCTCACATAAACCTGACAATATTGAACAGGAACCCAATTCTGTTGACACTGGTCATGTGCATGATAGTGTGCCTTCCCTTCCAATTGCATCTTCCTCTTCTGTTAACAGTGATGCTGTTTCAGCATCCACACTACCTGCTGTTAAAGTTTCTGGTAGGACACGAGTGTTGCCTTGTTGGCTTAAGGATTATGTGAAGTAGTTTATTATTCCCTTTTTGTTCCTTCCTCCCTTCCCTTGTTCCTTGCCTTTCCCTTGCAGTTCCTTTTTGCCTATCATTGTGAGGGGGGGGGATGTGTTATGTTGTGCTTTTCTTTATTCCTTGTATATTGCTTTAAGGCTCGCGTTAGAGCGTGCCACCATGCAGAATGTTAATTACTGTTCTTACATTCGTGTTCTATGTGAGGCCAGTTGAAGCCTTCCTGTGCTGCCGTTTAGCTGTGCTTCCTGGCTCCACCTGTTTTATCGTTCCTCTCAAATAAACCTTTTGAGATACAATCCGCCTCCATCTCTACTTTACAATGATATATTGTTCTTTTGTTTCTTTCATTTCTTTCATTGTTCTTTTCCTCATTTTCCTTAGTATAGGGGATGTGTTGTAATGTACATATGCTTGTTTCTTCTTCCTGCTTCTTCCTATGACATACTGCCATTCCTTTCCCTGTACATTCTCTTCTTTTCCTTGTGATTCCATGCTCAGATGAGTCTTGGAGCCTGGAGGAGCTGGCAGAGCAGATGAGAGCTGTTGGTGATGTTTTACCAATAAACCTATTTTTGGATCTTACCTGGTGTTACAGCATCTTTTTAACAAGAAGCTTTTGAATTCGGTCTGGTACAGCATCGAGGTGGTTCTCTACTGCTACAACTCGTGCAGTTAGACCATCCATCCTACTCTAAAATCCAGCAATATCTGTGCAAATAGATTTGGTTTCGGTCGTAAGAGCTGATATGGACCTTTCCATACCCTCCAGCCGTTGGCCTACAGTAGAGATTTCCTGGAGTATACGCTTGATAGTGGAGTCCGATGATGATGACATTATAGGGTTAGGATGATTTTATGTTGAGGTAGTTGCACCCCTTACATCTGAAGTAGAGCTCCTGAGAAGAGGAGTTTGTGGTGTTCGCTTGTTGCTTTAAGAACTGTTAGAACTCTTATATGTAATAGAACCTTTTGTAATGTACTGTACTTTGTAAGAATGTTATGATTCAGTATGCTGTTTCCTGTTGGTACATCTGCATGCACTTTATATCTTCTGAACTTCAATTGAATAAATATTCAAACCACATCAAGAGTACGACTATTTCATGAAGAGGTGTTCACTACAGAATTGGCAACGAGATGGGCACGACGTGTGATCTAATTACACAACGAGTTATCCTCCTTTGAGAATTCATCGCTTCACCTTCGTTTTTCCTGCAACGATAATCGTGAGTAACTCAAAGGAGCAGTATTTGTGAAGCATTCCTTTTTTTTCTTAACTCGTTGTGGATGGTTACAACGTTGTGGCTCCAACGTGTTCCGTTTTTTTTTTAAAATTGAAAGTGTTACCCTCGCGTGTACAACTGAATGTGACTGTCGTGAAGAGAGAGGAGGGGAAAGAATCACCGCATATTGTATTGAAAACTTCATCGTTTTTTTTTTTACAAACTTTTCATACCTATGCTGATTCCAGCGTGCGATTTGGTAGTTAGCGCAGCGCATCTTTTGAAAAGCATTTAACGCTTACCACCATCGTTCTCTCGCTCGCTCTTCACACGTCTTCTACACGTAGCAGCAACGCAGCATTTCCTGGAACGATTGGATTCTACGCGCAAAGACTTCTATTGCATCAGCGCGCTCCTACGTTCTTTGCTTCAACGTGCTAGCGTCATCACGCTCTCCACCGCCATCTTGTGGTTGCTAGGACAACGCGACCACGAATATTAAGAGCGTTTTCCTCGATCTTCGTGTGGTATTTATCATTTATTTTTCCTAATTTGAAAGCGATTTCTACAACAAACAAATTGAATCATACAATTTTTTTTTTCATGAGGCTTATCATTTCCTTATGTTAGTAAAGTGCATGCAGCGTTTATTCCTGAGGTCTATACTTTTCGTCTTCTCAAAAAAAAAAAGATAAAGACAACATTAACACTTTCACTTTATTTACAACTACTGACATTATTTTGTGACATATTTTTCTTTCTTCAACATGTCCGTTGAAGCTACACCCTCAAGATCCAATCCAACGGGAGATACCAATCTAAATAGAGACAACCATCTTCCTTATTTACAAATCAATTCTCCTAAAGAATTTCTATCAATCCCGGGTGAACCAGTTGTGTCATGGTTAGACTGGAAGGAGTACTTTTTGAACTACATAGCAAATTTGGAAGATGTGAATGGCATTTTCACTCCTGAAAGAAAAAAAAGAATGTTATTGTACTCTTTAGGTCCAGAAGGGCTTCGCATCTTCAATGAGATGCACAGACATCAAAGTGCGGAAGGAGATTTGGATGTATTCAAAGCAGCTATTGTAGATCTTGATGACCATTTTTCTCCTGTAGTTTGCATTGCTGTCACTAGACATTCTTTTTTTCACAGGAAGCAACAAAAACACGAGTCAATTGAAGAATATGTTTCTAGTTTAAAAAAATTGGCTTCTAAATGTAAATTTGCACAGCTGCATGACGATTTGATCAGAGATCAAATTGTTATGTACTCAAAAAATAGAACATTGCAAGAGAAATTGTGGGTGGAGGGTGACAATTGCTTGAAAGATATTATTGCTTTAGTGAAAAAAGCGGAACTTTCAGAAAGGTGTGCCAAAGTTACCTTGTCACAAGATAGAAAGGAGGAGGTGGTTGGTAGAATTGTGGAAAAAAAGAATTTTCATGCTGATCAAAAAAAATATGAAAAGAAAAAACCAAATAGTTTTGACAAAAAAAAGTATGAAAACAGGGAACAGAAAACTTTTAGTAACGTGGTGTGTTACAGGTGTGGCAGCTATGCGCATTCTGCCACGTATGAAAGATGCCCAGCTAAGGCTGCTAAGTGTTTAGAGTGTGGTTTAATTGGTCATTTTTCAAGGGTTTGTAATCGCAAGTCGAAACAAAAACCAAAAAGCAAGATAGCTTGTGTTCAGGAAGATAGTGATAATAATTCATCTTCCTCAGAAAATGACTCACATGTGAATCTTATAAAAAGAAAAGAGGTTGTAATAAACATTACAGGGTCTTCCTCATCTAAACCTTTATGTTTAATATCAGTGGGAGGTATTGTCATCCAAGTGGCGGCGGATTCGGGGTCACCTTACACAATTGTCTCACAAGATGTTTGGAGGGATCAATTTGTGGACAAAATAGGTCCTTGGTTAGAAACCAATGATGTTTCCGCTGAAAGCTATACAGGGAATGACATTGATTTCTTAGGTTTTAGAACATTAATTTTTCGATTTAAAGAAAGAAAAGCAATCGGAAAATTATATGTGGCAAGAGTTGGTCCATCTGTTTTAGGGTGGAAGGACCAGAAATCGTTGGATATCATTCTTAACCCCAATAGCAAAGAACAAGTTTTAATTTCATGTGAGTCTGAGGATACTAGGAAGTGGGTACTTAAGGAATTTCCTGAGGTATTTTCGGGTCATATGGGAAAACTCAAAGGTTTTACTCATCGCATTCATTTAAAAGAAGGTGCAATCCCGAAGGTGCATAAGGCTAGAAATATACCGTTCATAATTCGTGATGAGGTTAAAGGGGAGTTGGACAAAATGTTATCCAATAAGGTCATTGAACCTGTTGAAGCAGCTGAGTGGGTTTCGCCCTTGGTCGTAGCTCGCAAATCCAATGGCAAGGCCCGTCTCTGTGTAGATTTAAGATACCTCAACAATAACATTTTGGTGGACCAGTTTCCTTTACCAAGGATTGATGAAATGCTCTCCTTGACACGAAACGCGAAGTGGTTTTCCACGCTTGACTTATCAGCTGCTTATCATCAGGTGGTTTTAGACAAGAACAGTAGGCATTTGACATCTTTCTGCACACCTTTTGGCTGTTATAGGTTCAAGCGAATGCCTTTTGGCTTAGCTTCAGCCGCGGCAGTATTTCAACGTATGATGTCTAATCTCTTCAGCCATATCCCTGAGGTCGTATTTTTCCAGGACGATATTTTAATTATGGGGAGAGATAAAACGCATCATGACTCTATCCTTAGAGAAGTCCTAGAAATACTTAGAAGCAATGGTCTGGTGGCTGAAGGAACCAAATGTAAGTTCTCAGAAGAGTCCCTTACATACTTGGGACATGAGATTGGCACTTTCGGTATCAGACCCAAGACAGAATTAGTTGAGGCCATTCTTGAAGCTTCTGCACCCAAATCCAAGGACGATCTGCGATCCTTTTTGGGTTTAGCAGAATTCTATGCGAAGTTTGTAAATAATTTTTCCCAGAAGACGTACGATATGCGTCTTTTGATGAAAAACAAGGTTGTGTTTGAATGGACTGATGTTTGCCAACAAGCGTTTGAAAACATAAAGAGAGACATTGCACAGGCACCATCACTACAAGGTTTTGATCCTCATGCCGAATCCATTATAACCACGGATGCAAGTGCTACTGGCATTGGTGGTGTTCTCACACAAGTAACTAGTTCAGGAAATGAAGTAATTATAGCTTTTGCTTCTCGTTCATTGTCACCTTCCGAAGTAAAGTATTCGGTAATAGAGCAAGAGGCATTGGCATGTGTGTGGGCCATGGAGCATTACAGAAAATATGTATGGGGGAAGAAATTTTTACTAAGGTCTGATCACAAACCTTTAACGAAACTACTAACCACTGATGGTCTTTCCAGAGCTTCTGCCAGGATTGCTAGATTGTCAATGAGATTACAGGATTATGTATACGATGTGAAGTATGTGCCTGGTACCAAAAATGTCATAGCTGATTTTTTGAGCCGGTTTTCTTTACCGCTAAGAGAATTAGACAATGATCCATGGAAGGATTACTGTGTGGCTGGTTTTTTTGATGATGTTCCTGGTCTTTCTAAACAAGTCTGGCAGAAGGAGTACCAGGATGACGCAGTTTTGCATGAGGTCAAGGAGAGAATTGTTAGTGGATGGTCTAATGAATCTAAGGCCGATCCTAATTTAAGGCCATTTTGGGAGGTCAGAGACGAGTTAAGTGTTGAAAGCGATTTTGTCTGCAGAGCAGGAAGAATTGTTCCCCCATCTGGCATCAGGAACAAGATTATCGATATTGGCCATGAAGGACACCCTGGTATAGCTCGTACCAAAAGAAACATTAAAATGTTGTATTGGTGGCCTAAAATTGACATCGATATAGAGAGAAAAGTTCGTGAATGTTTCAGTTGTGAGCAGGCAGACAAGACTCAGAAGACTTTGAATCCTCCTTTGTCGTCTTTAGGGTGTCCTAATTTACCTTGGGAATGTGTTGCATTAGACATTCTTGGACCTGTTTGTTGGCAGGATGGTTCTTTGAAGTATATTTTAGTTTTAGTTGATCTTTTTTCTAGATGGTTGGAAGTGGACATTGTTCATGTTGTGGATACTAAAGCAGTAATTAGATTTCTGGAAGGATGTTTCTTGAAAGAGGGTTTTCCATCCTCAATTTTAACGGACAATGGTGTCCAATTTAAGTCTGAGGCTATGAAGGTATTTTTGGGCAATATTGGAATTGAACAGAAGTTTACAGCTTTGTATCACCCTAGGGGTAATTCTGTCGTTGAAAGAGTCAACAGAGTTATAAAAGGGGTTTTGCAATTGGCAAAAAGAGCTAATAAGAATTTTGAGGATGAATTGAACAAACTTATTTGGTCTTATAGGATTACCATTCATGACACTGTTGGTGAGAGCCCTTTCGGTTTGATGCGTGGAAGATTTCCCCACTGTAAAATTAACCCAGGTTGGATGGGCAGGAGCCAAAGGTATCATTGGGATGTTGATCGTGTTAAACACTCCATTACTGTCTCTCAAGATAAGAATAAGAAGTTCTTTGATAACAAACATGGTACTAGAGAAGTTGCTGTGAAAGTTGGACAGTGGGCTAGAGTAAAGTCTGGAAGAAAATCTGGGAAATTGGAATCCAGATTCTCTGATCCTATGCGTATCACTAAGGTTATGAAGAACACTGTTCAGTTTCAGGATGGCAGCATTCACCACATGAGTCGCATAGCTTTAGCTAAGCAGGAAGTGACTTCAAAAAATATTGAGCATGTTTGTAGAGATTATTGGTGGTTGAATGCCTTTTCAAATCTAAAGGAAGGGGATGTGCAGGAGGTTGTTGAACATTTTGATGGTGCAGTGGTGCCCGGCACTAGCTCTTCTGTTCCTGAGTGTCTCAATGGTTCTCTCGCATCTCTCTGTCCTGATACGAGCACTATTGTTGGTTCTTGTCCTCATCATGAAAATCCTGCAGATGTTGTTTCCAACCTTCCCTCTGCAGAGGACACACAAAATGCTGATGTTATTAAGTCTAGCAGTTTCGGTAGACCTATTCGCACTCCTAGCAAATTGCATGATTTTGTTCTTCAGTGATTATTATTTATTTTCTTCCTTTATGTTTTAAGGAAGGGGGATGTGTGGTGTTCGCTTGTTGCTTTAAGAACTGTTAGAACTCTTATATGTAATAGAACCTTTTGTAATGTACTGTACTTTGTAAGAATGTTATGATTCAGTATGCTGTTTCCTGTTGGTACATCTGCATGCACTTTATATCTTCTGAACTTCAATTGAATAAATATTCAAACCACATCGAGAGTACGACTATTTCATGAAGAGGTGTTCACTACAGAGTTGTTTTGCTTTTTTTCCATTCGTCTTGCCAGAAGGCATCTTCAACTTCTCAGCGTCAATCCTCTGGTATAGAACTGTAAATGTCGTCTATGCAGCAATCAATGGGCTTTACGTGTATGTGGAGCAAACCAGATGTAGTTGTATCTATGATCCTTATTTATAACTGTACTAGAAAGTGGATCAGTTAGTTAAAGGGGTCCGTTAACTACTTTACAGATAACTGGAGTACTCTAATGTAGGAGATTTAGAGGAGAAATCGCCATCTGGAAGTTTCAGATATACCGTATTTTTGCTCCAAGAATGTGTATGGTAAAGCTCAAGTGTGCCTCAAGTTAAAGAATTAGGTCATATGATAGAGAAAACTGTTGAAGAGCAGCAGATAGCAATTTTATTTTATGCTTTTGGGTGGAACCTCAAGTCAATACTTCTACACTGGTTTTATGTTTTAGGGAACCCTAATGGGATGCCTTTCCTCATCTAATATGCTTATCACAAAAGGTTGATCCGATCACAGAGGTATTAGTTAGGCAGCAAGTGTAGAAGATAATATTGGTATGATAATGCTTTTCAAAATGCTAATGTAGTGGTCAAGCCTTCTCAGGTACCATCTAGTGTGTATCTCCGCTAAAGGGTAGCCACTAAGTCCATGATGCACCAGATCACATCCATCAAAGACTCTAGTTGGCGACAGACGCTTCACAGGAAGGATCATCAACAGCCATCAATCTCAGCAACTACCTCGGGTCAGATTCAGCATTGTGTAAACCCGATAGGGTTATCTGCAATCTGCAATGGGACAGGATTGGCCTCTAGGAGTCAGGCGGGCCTCCTCCAATATTTTGGTTTAGCAAATCAAGGTCACCACTGCGCGTGCTTCTATAGTATTAGACAGTAAAGGGACTAATGAAAAGTATGAATGGCATGTTGTAGGACACCACTAACATATAAGTCCTGTAATTAAGGACGAAAAGGTAGAACAAAGTCTGCCTATAACAATGACAGTATAATGCTAAAGGGGAAACCATCTACATCAAATAGTGCACAGTTTTTCCGACTGGGTGGGCCACCTCCTATTCACCAGAGTGGTAAACCAATAGCTGTAATTTTTTGGTTATTGTTCAATAGTTCAAAACGGCAGCACGGAGCCAGCACGCCCTGTAAAGGCGAAATTCAAAACTCCACACACAATTGTAGCAAAAGGACAGACAAGGGCTCCGCTCTGGAGTAGTTGAAGCCATTGGCTACAGGGTAGCAGGCAGCTCATAAATTCCCCACATGATCCTCAGAACTGGCAGGAAGTCCCTTGTCGGAATGAAACGCGCTGGCTGGGCTGCAGTTTGATGTTGTGAAGAATAAAGGAAAATCATTTTTGGAATATCACCCCATGGCTCCTGTATTTTATTGCATCTATAGAAAGAATGTATATATTTGAATAATATGGATTAATATGTGTTGCTGTGAACTTTCAGTAAAAACCTTTTGGACTACCTAAGCGCTCCCTTTTGTATATTGTTTTTCACTAATGTATATACTGTATATGTTTCGCCTGAGTGTGTATGTGTGCTTAAGTGTCTGTATATGTATGCACTGCCTGTATGTTGCATCAGACCTAATATCTGCTTGTAGTGTTTTTTTTGTTGTTGTTGCAGCTTTACATTGCGCAAACTCAACCGGAAGCACTTTACATGTGCACAAGTTACAATTGACAAGGACACATTACTTTTTTGTGGCCACCGGGAGATTACGTGATTTACCTAGAATCACAGGATGTTGAGCCGACACCGAATCTCAAACCCGGTTCCACAGTTCCAAAGTCAGCAGCTCTGTTTGTTACGTCACTTCCCCCATGTTGATCAGTACATCCACACTAGTCAGACCTATTGAACGTTTAATTTGCAGAACCTTCAAAAGAGATTCTGAAAATCTTGTGGCCTTACTAGAAGTGTATCTTTTTTGTTTGGAATCTAAAAGCGGAGGTCCTGGCTGGTAAAAGCCTCTGTGAGCTTGACAAGGAACCTTGAATTTAACCCAATAATTCACAAAAAGCCAATGCACAGGCTTGCTATGTAAAATTACAGAGTAACATCAATGGATTTTTAGCAAAATCCAAGCAGCCCTATTCTGGACTCGTTGTAAGAGTGACATGGATTTGGATGTAAAATCCACATAGTGAGCATTAGAACAAATTTTGAGGGGCAGATTTACAAGTCCCTTGCGCGCCTTTTACGCTGCCGTTGCGTCACTTTTGTGATGCAGCGGCAGCGCAAAAGAAGTGCCATGGTGCGGGGTACTTACAACGTGACGCATCTGGGAGATGCGTCACGTTGTAAAGCCCTGCGCCAGAAGGAGGCGTTCCTGCGCAGGGGGGGGGCGTTCCGGCGCAGGAACGCCTCCTAAAAGTGGCTGAGTGAAATATACAAGATTTCACTCAGTCACTCTGGGGCCCATGCTGCGTCAACCCTGCGCCTGCTTGAAGCAGGCGTAAGGATTGACGCAGCATTAACAAGATAGGCCCCCCCCCAGTGCCTTGCTGGAGCTGTGTCGCGCTTGTGACGCATCTCCAGCAATGCGCCGCTTTTACGGCATAGATGCGTCACGCATCTGTGCCGTTCTTGCCCATTGGTGCCCCGCATTATAAATGCGGCGCATCAATGGTGGCGAAGACATGGCGCACAATAAGTGGCGCATCCCTGCTGATTTGCAGGGATGCGTCACTTATTGTAAATCTGCCCCTTAGTGTGTTGAGGCAAATAAGGTAAGACTTTGTGGCACATGTGCTTATAAAAGAAGCAGGACCAAGAGTTTGCCATCATTTGTCTTTCCAAGGAAAGGTTAGTGTCTTATGAAAGGAGCTCTTTGCTGAAGACATTGGAATGGGGATTCCCTGTCTAATGGCTACCAATTAGGTGTTTGTGTGACAGACTTAGGGCAGAAAGTTAAAATTTCAGGCTTGAGCCCCACTCAATTTTAGAAAGTGTAACTGCGGCCATTGTGCTACATCTTCTGACTGATTGACTGATGGTATTTCTAAAGCGCACTACTGCCGAGGCGTCTTGGCGCTATGTAAAGTAATTAAACAAGTGCTGACCGATAGATTATTGGGTGAAAAGCCATGTCTTGATTTCCTTCCTGAACAGCCTCCGGTTAGTGATCTGTCTGAGGTGTAGCGGAATAGCGTTCCATAGACTTGAGGCCAGATGGGAGAAACCCTTACCTCCCCATCGTAGTCTTTTGATCTTAGGGACATTGACCAAGCCCTGCGCAGCGGACCTCTGAGAACGAGTTGGCTGGTACCGGGAGAATAGGTATTGCAGATCGAAAGCCCCCTCTCCAGACAGTCCCTTAGGGACCAAGCATAATGCTTTAAAGTCCACCCGCCGTTGTACTGGAAGCCAATGCAGTTGCCTGATAGAACGGGAGGTAGGATGGTGTTTAGGCAAGTTAAAAAGTACTGCATTTGAGCAATGCCAGCTCCCAGAAAAAGGGCATTGCCATAGTAGACTCTTGACAAGATGGTGGCAATTATAACTGTTTTTCTGAGGTCGAAAGGGATAAACGGGAGTATCTTTCTCAGCCCTTTTAACGTGAAAAAGCATGCTGAGGTCACTTGATTGATCTGTGGCCTCCAAAACATGTCTTTATCAAACAGTATGCCGAGGTTCCTAACTTTAGTCACTGGGACCGGGCAGGCCCCTGCTGCTATAGGCCACCAGAGCTGGTTCCGAATAGAAGCTTTTTGGCCGAATTCCAGGACTTCTGTCTTTTCAGTATTGAACTTTAGGAAGTTCTGATTCATCCAGGTCATAACCTCTGACATACCGAGGGAAAAGTCAGCTTCCTTGGTTTCCACTGAGTGTGAGACTGAGACTATCAGCTGAGTGTCATCAGCATATGACACTAGCTTAAGTCATTGATTTTTAATTAATTTTGCCAGAGGGGCGACATATATATTAAACAGCGTAGGCGACAGAGCAGATCCCTGAGGGACTCCTCCAGGAAGGGTGAATTTTTTTGATTGATAGCCATTCCAGAGGGTCACTTGTTCACTGTCTGGCAGGAAGGAGGTGAGAAGATCCAACGCTATGCTACCGATTTGTCTATCACAGATAGGACATTTGAGTACAGCCCGTAAAAGACAAGGAAAGACCAAATAAGACATGATGCTTTCTACACGTGTAAGAAGAAAAATACTTATATCTGAACCATTTTAGAGCATCCCCTTAAACACCATCAGAGCAAAATCTCTGCAGAAGCACGGAGTGGGTGTGGCACTGCCAGGCATTCAAGTGGGGTAGGCTGATTTTTGTAAGGAACTGCCAATACGTCAATCACTCAAAGAATATTTCTTGGCGAGCCAACGATCCAGGCCTTTTAATACGGTACCCAAAAAACTTCAGAAATTCAGACTTCAATCCTAGAAAAACATTTGACGATGCGAACCCTGTTCTCCAATTAATTATTGTGCGTTTGCATTTTCTTTGGCTGAATACGTCAGTGACACCTGGAATGAAGCTGTTTCAGAGTTATTTATTTCCTGACAGCATGCACGCGCTCAATATCCGCACCACGGCTGTTCTTAGGGAAGAGGAGAAAACTATCTGACGCGCTCAGCAAGGCTCCCGAGTGCTATTTTTAAACTAATGGCCATATGGGGCTCGGAGTCAGAAGCAATTGTGTGAGATGCACTGAGATCAATGAATCACAGGAGGATGAGTGTGGCGCATAGACCCCGAGATTTGCTACGTCTCTGTTTGCATGACATGGTGCTGATGAGAAATTCAAAAACAATTATCTTCTTTGAACCATTTGTTTCTGTGACCAGCCACGAGATAGCCAGTCAATCCACATTAGTCAAGCAGCCTAGATAGAGTCTTGCATTGATCTGTACTGTTAGTTTGAAAATGAGGTTCACAACTACAGTGGTACATGGATGCAAAGGAACATTCATACCCACAGTGATGTACGCTATACATACAAAGGGATACATTAACAAATCATGTCATTGTCATAACTTGAAAAATGAAAACTAATCGAATTTTAGCAAACAAACAAACATACAATTATTAAAGTCCAATCGGAAGTGCTGGTTAGTTACCCACACTTTCACCCGATTCTGAGGGTTTTTGCAAAATATGTTCTTTCTTGCACACTGGATTGCAGTTGGGAGCCAACATTTGAGAGAAATTCAGTTGGTCTAAGAAATGTTGGACTATTCTGTGTTGAAATTATATACTGGTATTCAATGTTTATATTGTTGGGCTTCCGGTTTTATGGTGTTTATTTTTTTAACATTTCCGTCTGTATTTAACCATATTTATTTGCCATCTTATTGATATTTATCCTATGCATTTTGTTATTTTAGAACATATGGATTCGCAAAATGATATATTTCCACATTTGTTTAACTCTTACACATGGACTCATACATGGGTGCCTGTCGCCTTTTAGCTAATATAGAAGCCACATATGATATAAAACTACAACCACAGTTACATATTAGCATTACACTACAAATATATGTCAACATATGCCTGTATTTAAGGAAATCTCATCCTCTGGTTTAACTCTATACGCCGTCTATCTGTTCAGCTTTTGCTTGGCACTCATAAAAGACAGCATGGATAGTCTCTCACAAAAAGCACAATTTTCAGAATGTTTCTGTTTTTAAAAATAAATACAGACACATAACAAATTATTTTCTATAGGTATATATCTGTAAAAATAACTAAAAACTGGAAGCCTTATTTATATGCTATATGCCAATAGTCATTAACTCAAATATTTCCTTGCATGCTTCCTCTACCTCCCCTTGTATTCTACAATATCTGCGGGCCATCACCTGTTCTGTAGGAGGTAGAACTTCAAATGAAGAAATTGAAAGGATGCCTTTACTACACTGAAGCCAACACAAAAATACAGCTATTACTATAAAAATACCCAATAGTGCTAGAGCCAAGTCTTTTAACCATCCCTTTAGTAGCAAAGACCAAAGACAGGACCAATCCCTAGAAACAGCCATTATTGTGTAATGCTTGTGTTACTATGAAAGAGAATAAGGCCATATTGTTGATATTGTGCATACACTATACACGTATATATTTTTGTTAGTGTATGACAAAATTGTGACCATCAAAAGATTGAAGCACTTATTTACTGGTGAGATCTGAGTCTAGTTGTGGTGTTTGGACCAAATTGAGTAGCACTAGTTGGTGTCAAATGTGTATGTAACTGGTGTGGTTTGTTTTAGTCATGTTAACATTTAACTCTGTATGACAATCTTGGAATTTTTTTTTTAAATAGTCTAGATAGCTCATTGTTCAATGCTGGCTTTGTTGTTGGGCTTTTCTCTTGAATCTTTCAAGAACTCAAGGGGTGTTCACAAAACTTCTGCTTTTCTTTTTTCTTTCTCAGGCTCTTTTTTCGGGTCTTGAAACGTGCAAATGAACTCTAATCGTTGGTGTTAAATATCTAAATGATAATTATAATAAAGAGATTGGTAGCAATGTTAAATATGTGAATTTTGAAGAATATTTTATTATATTGCCATACACAATGTAATTACTTTGTGCTACTAACAGAATATGTGATAGTATCTATGTTATGCTTGCTGTTATGCTTGCAGCCCTGAGGAAGCCCTATTTAGGGCGAAACGCGTTGGCTGCATTTTTGGCTGTACTATTCCATCATCTTACACCATATGTGGTCCAAGAATTTATAAAAAGCATCTTAGTTAACATCATCACAGAGTCCGGATTAATGAGTCTACTGTGCATTTGTGCATTTTGAAATATTTATGTTGCCTTTCTGTGCTTTTTTAAGTGTACCTTTTTTCGAGACTTCGTTGTGTGCTTGACTCAACAGCATCAGCCACTGTGAGACTTGGGGATAGGCCCTCAGTGTGGCTCCTGGAAATGGTCTGGTCTGTGTTACCCTTTTCTGATGAGTTGCAGAGCTCCTACGGTGACAGATGTTCTTTAATTACTGTTACCTCTGTCTCAGGTGCTGTTGGCACAGCAATAGATCTTTTCCCAAGAATCCACTTAGATCGCCCTGCCACCTTGACCGCTGTCAGCCTCATCAGGAGCACAAGGCGTGGTTCAGTCCAGATTTAAAACGATGTTTCGGCTCTGAGGATAGATAGAGCAAAACTTCTTTCTCCTGGAGATGGTGATGCCTCAAGACCGCTGACGACTGTACAGCATAGTCAGAAATATTTCCATCAGTTCACAGCAGTGAAGTGATGTTTGGGATGCTGTGAGAGGAAACCTCACCCCCACTGACATAGGCTGCCCCATCAGAGGCCCAAAGAGTTGTTCTAGACAGGGTCGCCCTTATGGCATGCATCACTAATGGAATAAAATGAGGCCATTTAAGATTTGTTGAATCAGTTGTCTTTGCTAATGTATTTGTTATTGTGGAGTTCATCTGCTGCACCTAGATCAAATTTTGGAAGTGGTAAGGGGAATGCCTTTCTCACCCTACTCCCAAACAGTCATACATCTTTTGCACAACTGCAGCCATGAACTTATCCCCTCTGTTGCTAATATGCCCTAGGGGACCCGAAACATGGGTATGGTGTCTTTCATCAAGCATCTCAAAACAGTTGCTGCATAATTCTTCCTTGTAGAAAATGCCTCCACCCATTTTGAAAACTGATCCCCACTCACAGCACATATTCCAATTCATTCACAGGGTGGCATGTAAGCATAATCAACCTGCAAACTGGTAAAAAAAGGCCCTTTTGTACCGGTTAGTCATCATGTGTAGCCGGGGACTGACCTTTAGAATGTTAACAGCAAACCACACAAGATGATGGACGGAATGTTGCACAATGGCAAAAATTCACCCCCAGTCACAGATCTGGGTTTAATCCATCGTTATTTTGCTCACCAAGCCACCCCAGTTCATACATGGCCATATGCAAATCAGTCTTGACCCTGTGCCTCATGGGAACAGTCCAGCCCGAACTGCCAAACCTGGCTGATGGAATGCCAGAAACCGGTCCTCGGAAGCTTGTTTCCGGTCCAGGGAAGGCATGGCTTGACAGTTTGGGCTGGACTGTTCCCATGAGGCACAGGGTCAGACTGATTTGCATATAGCCATGTCTGAACTGGGGTGGCAGAGTGGGCTAAAGAACGGTGATGGATCTAATCCAGATCTTTTGACTGGGTGTGAGTGTTTGATTGGTTCGGATGCTCCGTCCATTACCACCCCCTTTTGTACCACTTTTGGCCACCATAATTGTGGCAGGGTATGCTCAGACATGAGTCCCTTGCTCACTTTGCCACTGGATTCAAGCAAGCCGGGCTGAAGACGGCTGGAATGCCAGAAACTGGTCCTCGGAAGCTTGTTTCCGGTCTAGGGAAGGCATGGCTTGGCAGTTCGGGCTGGACTGTTCCCATGAGGCACTGGGTCAGACTGATTTGCATATAGCCATGTCTGAACTGGGGTGGTAGAGTGGGCTAAAGAACGGTGATGGATCAAACCCAGATCTTTTGACTGGGTGCAAGTGTTTGATTGATAGGGTAAAAATGTCTGTCTGCTGCATGCCCGCTTGGGCTGGAGTGACGACTGGGATGACTGGGTCATCATCGTCAGACTCTTCATCAGCAGCAGAATACACCACTTCTACTGCTTCTTTGTCATCACCCATAAGTGGAAGCCTTGCAGGAACCTTCCTTTTACCTAGCTTTGTCGGCTCATGGCGTGCCTCCGTCTCAGACTGAATTGGTGGGTGCCAATCAAGATCTAGATCATCAGAAGAAAGGGGGCTTGAAGAAGAATTTGTAATAGCCCTCCTTTTCCTTGCTAGGGATCTGGAAGACAATGGATCATCAAAACTCAGAGTGGCTTGCTCGGCTGATACCTCCGCATGAATCTCGATTTCCTCATGTGCCACTACTTCTGGGGGAACAAGAATTGTGGGCAGTTGTGCCTCTCCTTGCGCCTCTCCTTGCGCCTTTCCTTGCGCCTTCCCTTGCAACTCTCCTTATAACTCTCCTTGCAACTCTCCTTGCGCCTTTCCTAGCAACTTTCCTTGCGACTCTCCTTGCGCCTATCCTTGGGACTCTTCTTGCGCCGCTCCTTGCGCCGCTCCTTGCGACTCTCCTTGTTGCACCTGTGGTTGAACACTCGTCAGATGACTTACACCCTGTGTTGATTGGATGCCAGTTTGTGATGAGTCAATGCCAACATCACTGGTCGATAATGAAAGAACAATTAATGTGTCTGCCACTCATGGGCTTGGCCCTAACTTGGCGTGGTGGCACTGAGACCAATGAAGCGGAGGTTCTGCTCCCAGCTTGGTCCCCGGTGAACACCGCTGCTGCAGGCGTAGTTTTTTTCCCTAATAAAAGTGTCAGTCTGCACACCAGTCTCCTTGGTAAGTGGCGCCACTTGCTTCTGCTCCTTCTTACTGGCAGTGGCGAGGCAACTTTCTTGGTAGAGGAGCTACGGCTACCTTTCTTCGGGCCCATCTACTTCCGATGTCAGAAGAACAGCAGGATGCAGTTGCACAAGTTGCAGAGTTGTCTGTGGTCATGTGACGTCACGTGACGTTGTGCACACACCACAGCAGGACTTCTTTCTGGCACTATAACAAGTGATGAATGATGAGGAGGATGATTCCTGGTTCTCACTTCTCAGTCTTTGTGCACCTAGAAGCAAAGAAACCAGAGGAACATCAGTTAAATAAATGTTGCATATGTCATGCTTCAATTAATACTTTTGCAACTAGGCATTTTATTAATATTAACACAATACACCCACAAACGGAAAGACCCGAAATAAAAATTGCAATTCTAATCAAAAATGGATGTTTAGATTAATAGAAGAGAGACCACACAGATAGAGTTGTTTCATGCACCCATTCATAACCCTAGGCCTACTGGCCCTCAAGCTTGCCGGCCTATGGCAAAAAACTGCCTGGCCTCAATATGCACCCCCCCCTACTGACATGGCCAGGCCCTGGACCAGGCCTCAAAATGCCCCCCCCCCCCACCCCCATGGCTAGGCCCAAAAATCGAAATACACACAAAAATCACCTCAATCCAATGCCATCCATGCCCTAAATGATGTTTAAATTCAAGAGAACCCACAGAAAGACTTGGTCCATGCACCATTGAGTACCCCTGAGCATAATGGATGAAAGCAAGGCAGACTGGGTGCAGGCCTATGGCACAAATCACACTGCCTGGCTTCAAAATGGCCCCTAGACCCCCACCCACATGGCCAGGCCCTGGACCAGGCCCCAACAACATCCCAAAAATCAAAATACACACAAAAATCACCTCAATCCAATGCCATCCATGCCCTAAATGATGTTTAAATTCAAGAGACCCCACTGAAAGACTTGGTCCATGCACCATTGAGTACCCCTGAGCATAATGGATGAAAGCAAGGCAGACTGGGTGCAGGCCTATGGCACAAATCACACTGCCTGGCTTCAAAATGGCCCCTAGACCCCCACCCACATGGCCAGGCCCTGGACCAGGCCCCAACAACATCCCAAAAATCAAAATACACACAAAAATCACCTCAATCCAATGCCATCCATGGCCTAAATGATGTTTAAATTCAAGAGACCCCACAGAAGGACTTTGTCCATGCACCACCAAGTATCCCTGAGCATAATGGATGAAAGCAAGGCAGGCTGGGTGCAGGCCTATGACACAATTGCAAAAACAACAAGTGATGGACTGAATGTGGATCAATGTCACACACTCCCCCAGTCAAAAGATCTGGGCCCAAATCCATCGTTTTTTTGCACTCCACATCACCCTGGGTTAGACAATGGCGATATGCAAATCAGCTCTGACCCTGTTGCCCCATGGGAACAGTCCAGTCCGAACTACAAAAGCCATGTCCTTCCCAGAACGGAATCAAGCATCCGAGGACCGGACCGGTTTCGAGGTAACACCTCTCATCAGCCCGGCTAGCTTGACTCCAAGTGGTGTGGAGTGCCTGGGACCCACGTCTGGGCATCCCCAGCGCACTTAGGGCGGCAATTGCAAAAACAACAAGTGATGGACTGAATGTGGATCAATGTCAAACACTCCCCCAGTCAAAAGATCTGGGCCCAAATCCATCGTTTTTTTGCACTCCACACCACCCTGGGTTAGACAATGGCGATATGCAAATCAGCTCTGACCCTGTTGCCCCATGGGAACAGTCCAGTCCGAACTACAAAAGCCATGTCCTTCCCAGAACGGAATCAAGCATCCGAGGACCGGACCGGTTTCGAGGTAACACCTCTCATCAGCCCGGCTAGCTTGACTCCAAGTGGTGTGGAGTGCCTGGGATCCACGTCTGGGCATCCCCAGCGCACTTAGGGCGGCAATTGCAAAAACAACAAGTGATGGACTGAATGTGGATCAATGTCACACACTCCCCCAGTCAAAAGATCTGGGCCCAAATCCATCGTTTTTTTGCACTCCACACCACCCTGGGTTAGACAATGGCGATATGCAAATCAGCTCTGACCCTGTTGCCCCATGGGAACAGTCCAGTCCGAACTACAAAAGCCATGTCCTTCCCAGAACGGAATCAAGCATCCGAGGACCGGACCGGTTTCGAGGTAACACCTCTCATCAGCCCGGCTAGCTTGACTCCAAGTGGTGTGGAGTGCCTGGGACCCACGTCTGGGCATCCCCAGCGCACTTAGGGCGGCAATTGCAAAAACAACAAGTGATGGACTGAATGTGGATCAATGTCACACACTCCCCCAGTCAAAAGATCTGGGCCCAAATCCATCGTTTTTTTGCACTCCACACCACCCTGGGTTAGACAATGGCGATATGCAAATCAGCTCTGACCCTGTTGCCCCATGGGAACAGTCCAGTCCGAACTACAAAAGCCATGTCCTTCCCAGAATGGAATCAAGCATCCGAGGACCGGACCGGTTTCAAGGTAACACCTCTCATCAGCCCGGCTAGCTTGACTCCAAGTGGTGTGGAGTGCCTGGGACCCACGTCTGGGCATCCCCAGCGCACTTAGGGCGGCAATTGCAAAAACAACAAGTGATGGACTGAATGTGGATCAATGTCACACACTCCCCCAGTCAAAAGATCTGGGCCCAAATCCATTGTTTTTTTGCACTCCACACCACCCTGGGTTAGACAATGGCGATATGCAAATCAGCTCTGACCCTGTTGCCCCATGGGAACAGTCCAGTCCGAACTACAAAAGCCATGTCCTTCCCAGAACGGAATCAAGCATCCGAGGACCGGACCGGTTTCGAGGTAACACCTCTCATCAGCCCGGCTAGCTTGACTCCAAGTGGTGTGGAGTGCCTGGGACTCACGTCTGGGCATCCCCAGCGCACTTAGGGCGGCAATTGCAAAAACAACAAGTGATGGACTGAATGTGGATCAATGTCACACACTCCCCCAGTCAAAAGATCTGGGCCCAAATCCATCGTTTTTTTGCACTCCACACCACCCTGGGTTAGACAATGGCGATATGCAAATCAGCTCTGACCCTGTTGCCCCATGGGAACAGTCCAGTCCGAACTACAAAAGCCATGTCCTTCCCAGAACGGAATCAAGCATTCGAGGACCGGACCGGTTTCGAGGTAACACCTCTCATCAGCCCGGCTAGCTTGACTCCAAGTGGTGTGGAGTGCCTGGGACCCACGTCTGGGCATCCCCAGCGCACTTAGGGCGGCAATTGCAAAAACAACAAGTGATGGACCGAATGTGGATCAGTGTCACACATTCCCCCAGTCAAAAGATCTGGGCCCAAATCCATCGTTTTTTTGCACTCCACACCACCCTGGGTTAGACAATGGCGATATGCAAATCAGCTCTGACCCTGTTGCCCCATGGGAACAGTCCAGTCCGAACTACAAAAGCCATGTCCTTCCCAGAACGGAATCAAGCATCCGAGGACCGGACCGGTTTCGAGGTAACACCTCTCATCAGCCCGGCTAGCTTGACTCCAAGTGGTGTGGAGTTCCTGGGACCCACGTCTGGGCATCCCCAGCGCACTTAGGGCGGCAATTGCAAAAATAACAAGTGATGGACCGAATGTGGATCAGTGTCACACATTCCCCCAGTCAAAAGATCTGGGCCCAAATCCATCGTTTTTTTGCACTCCACACCACCCTGGGTTAGACAATGGCGATATGCAAATCAGCTCTGACCCTGTTGCCCCATGGGAACAGTCCAGTCCGAACTACAAAAGCCATGTCCTTCCCAGAACGGAATCAAGCATCCGAGGACCGGACCGGTTTCGAGGTAACACCTCTCATCAGCCCGGCTAGCTTGACTACAAGTGGTGTGGAGTGCCTGGGACCCACGTCTGGGCATCCCCAGCGCACTTAGGGCGGCAATTGCAAAAACAACAAGTGATGGACCGAATGTGGATCAGTGTCACACATTCCCCCAGTCAAAAGATCTGGGCCCAAATCCATCGTTTTTTTGCACTCCACACCACCCTGGGTTAGACAATGGCGATATGCAAATCAGCTCTGACCCTGTTGCCCCATGGGAACAGTCCAGTCCGAACTACAAAAGCCATGTCCTTCCCCAGACGTGGGTCCCAGGCACTCCACACCACTTGGAGTCAAGCTAGCCGGGCTGATGAGAGGTGTTACCTCGAAACCGGTCCGGTCCTCGGATGCTTGATTCCGTTCTGGGAAGGACATGGCTTTTGTAGTTCGGACTGGACTGTTCCCATGGGGCAACAGGGTCAGAGCTGATTTGCATATCGCCATTGTCTAACCCAGGGTGGTGTGGAGTGCAAAAAAACGATGGATTTGGGCCCAGATCTTTTGACTGGGGGAGTGTGTGACATTGATCCACATTCAGTCCATCACTTGTTGTTTTTGCAATTGCCGCCCTAAGTGCGCTGGGGATGCCCAGACGTGGGTCCCAGGCACTCCACACCACTTGGAGTCAAGCTAGCCGGGCTGATGAGAGGTGTTACCTCGAAACCGGTCCGGTCCTCGGATGCTTGATTCCGTTCTGGGAAGGACATGGCTTTTGTAGTTCGGACTGGACTGTTCCCATGGGGCAACAGGGTCAGAGCTGATTTGCATATCGCCATTGTCTAACCCAGGGTGGTGTGGAGTGCAAAAAAACGATGGATTTGGGCCCAGATCTTTTGACTGGGGGAATGTGTGACACTGATCCACATTCGGTCCATCACTTGTTGTTTTTGCAATTGCCGCCCTAAGTGCGCTGGGGATGCCCAGACGTGGGTCCCAGGCACTCCACACCACTTGGAGTCAAGCTAGCCGGGCTGATGAGAGGTGTTACCTCGAAACCGGTCCGGTCCTCGGATGCTTGATTCCGTTCTGGGAAGGACATGGCTTTTGTAGTTCGGACCGGACTGTTCCCATGGGGCAACAGGGTCAGAGCTGATTTGCATATCGCCATTGTCTAACCCAGGGTGGTGTGGAGTGCAAAAAAACGATGGATTTGGGCCCAGATCTTTTGACTGGGGGAATGTGTGACACTGATCCACATTCGGTCCATCACTTGTTGTTTTTGCAATTGCCGCCCTAAGTGCGCTGGGGATGCCCAGACGTGGGTCCCAGGCACTCCACACCACTTGGAGTCAAGCTAGCCGGGCTGATGAGAGGTGTTACCTCGAAACCGGTCCGGTCCTCGGATGCTTGATTCCGTTCTGGGAAGGACATGGCTTTTGTAGTTCGGACTGGACTGTTCCCATGGGGCAACAGGGTCAGAGCTGATTTGCATATCGCCATTGTCTAACCCAGGGTGGTGTGGAGTGCAAAAAAACGATGGATTTGGGCCCAGATCTTTTGACTGGGGGAATGTGTGACACTGATCCACATTCGGTCCATCACTTGTTGTTTTTGCAATTGCCGCCCTAAGTGCGCTGGGGATGCCCAGACGTGGGTCCCAGGCACTCCACACCACTTGGAGTCAAGCTAGCCGGGCTGATGAGAGGTGTTACCTCGAAACCGGTCCGGTCCTCGAATGCTTGATTCCGTTCTGGGAAGGACATGGCTTTTGTAGTTCGGACTGGACTGTTCCCATGGGGCAACAGGGTCAGAGCTGATTTGCATATCGCCATTGTCTAACCCAGGGTGGTGTGGAGTGCAAAAAAACGATGGATTTGGGCCCAGATCTTTTGACTGGGGGAATTTGTGACACTGATCCACATTCGGTCCATCACTTGTTGTTTTTGCAATTGCCGCCCTAAGTGGGCTGGGGATGCCCAGACGTGGGTCCCAGGCACTCCACACCACTTGGACTCAAGCTAGCCGGGCTGATGAGAGGTGTTACCTCGAAACCGGTCCGGTCCTCGAATGCTTGATTCCGTTCTGGGAAGGACATGGCTTTTGTAGTTCGGACTGGACTGTTCCCATGGGGCAACAGGGTCAGAGCTGATTTGCATATCGCCATTGTCTAACCCAGGGTGGTGTGGAGTGCAAAAAAACGATGGATTTGGGCCCAGATCTTTTGACTGGGGGAATGTGTGACACTGATCCACATTCGGTCCATCACTTGTTGTTTTTGCAATTGCCGCCCTAAGTGCGCTGGGGATGCCCAGACGTGGGTCCCAGGCACTCCACACCACTTGGAGTCAAGCTAGCCGGGCTGATGAGAGGTGTTACCTCGAAACCGGTCCGGTCCTCGGATGCTTGATTCCGTTCTGGGAAGGACATGGCTTTTGTAGTTCGGACTGGACTGTTCCCATGGGGCAACAGGGTCAGAGCTGATTTGCATATCGCCATTGTCTAACCCAGGGTGGTGTGGAGTGCAAAAAAACGATGGATTTGGGCCCAGATCTTTTGACTGGGGGAATGTGTGACACTGATCCACATTCGGTCCATCACTTGTTGTTTTTGCAATTGCCGCCCTAAGTGCGCTGGGGATGCCCAGACGTGGGTCCCAGGCACTCCACACCACTTGGAGTCAAGCTAGCCGGGCTGATGAGAGGTGTTACCTCGAAACCGGTCCGGTCCTCGGATGCTTGATTCCGTTCTGGGAAGGACATGGCTTTTGTAGTTCGGACTGGACTGTTCCCATGGGGCAACAGGGTCAGAGCTGATTTGCATATCGCCATTGTCTAACCCAGGGTGGTGTGGAGTGCAAAAAAACGATGGATTTGGGCCCAGATCTTTTGACTGGGGGAATGTGTGACACTGATCCACATTCGGTCCATCACTTGTTGTTTTTGCAATTGCCGGCCTATGACACAAAGCACACTGCCTGGCTTTAAAATGGCCCCTAGACCCCCACCCACATGGCCAGGCCCTGGACCAGGCCTCAAAATGGCCCCCACCCACATGGCCAGGCCCTGGACCAGGCCCCAACAACACCCAAAAAATCGAAATACACACAAAAATCACCTCAATCCAATGCCATCCATGCCCTAAATGATGTTTAGGTTCAAGAGACCCCACAGAAAGACTTGGTTCATGCACCACTGACTACCCCTGGTGCCTACTGGCTAGTGTGGCTTTAACACGCAACCCAAAATTTAAAAAAACTTCCACATATAACAGTGAGCTACTCAATAACATGCCATAATGATATTTAAGTTCAACAAAACTCACAGAAACAGTTTATCATGCACCCATGACTAACCCTGGGCCTACTGGATACTGTGGGTACCCACAATTTATATTTTTAAAAGTTTTGAAAAGGTTTATAAATTGTAGTTGCAGCAACTGCAATGCCACAAACAAACAACACCAACTTACTTGTAAAATCTCAAATCCAAAAGTGATCCCCCAAAAAAGTCCTCAAATACAAATATCCAGCAGCAGCCACAAAGAGTAATCCTTCCAGCTCCAGATCCAAATGAAAAGTGACCAGGACATGGACAAAGCACTGGGAGGAGCCTGCTGGACAGGAACAGGAAGTTGGAGACTGTGGGGCACTTTCTCCCTCCCAAACCCCCCCCAAAAATGTACTCCTTGCACATCAAATGCAGCCAAATGTCAATCTGAGGAGTTATTCTGATCCAAATCATCATTTTCAGGAGGTTTATGCTGCCAGCGATAGATTTCTTGTGCAGAATTGCAATTTGTGCAATTCCGGGAAAGCGAGCTGTTCAAATCTCCCACGGATGTCAGCTACACGTCATATCTACGTCTTCGCAATTGTTTTCTCTTGCGGTGTGAGATTGCTGGCTCTTATGACGTATTCGCGTTCAACAAGTCTCGCAGTGCAAGATGGCGGGACGCTATGACGTAGTCGCGGTCGAAAAGTCTCGCGCGATCACGCAGCAAGATCGAAAATGGCGCTGCGCACGCAAACCGTGAGGAAAACAACTCGGCGAAATCAGAATCACGGTAAGCCAACGCCGTGTGCGCAAGACTGTATTTTTGAAGCACGACCAAGCAAAAAAAATCTGCCAACGTGCAAATTGCAAATTCTTTGACAATTTCGCATGATTTGCGGTCCGCGAAATTGTCAGCGAGCGGAACAAATGTTTAGCCCATGCTCAATAATTTGTCTGGTATGTCCTTTTACTGTTTTCCTCTTTCACCCTTCCCAGGTACCAATGTCTAAAGGCATTTTCTTAAAGTCCTGCACGGTTTATGTTTTAATAATTGTTTTCTTACTTGCAAAGTCCCTAATTTCACTACTGTGGCACCTGACTCACAAAATAATGCATAGATAATGTGTTTAAAACTTCCTTGAGTCTGTGATAATTTTTGAAGATTAATGTTATTCTCTACCTAATATTCTAACTCCCATATCCTTAGATTTAGGACTTAGAGCGCAAGTGACAAGGATTTCTTAAGTCAGGGTGTACAGGTATTAGTCCTAAGGTGAATAAAATTCTGATAGGCAAGAAGTTAAGCTGGATTACCGGTTCAATGTGTGAATGTTTTTGGGCCCAGGCGAGTATGGTAAACTGAGCTGGTAAGCCCGCGCCATCCCTATTGTACCCCCCTGCATTTTCATGTACTATGTGGCAGGCACCGCGCAGTGCCTGTCACGTTGTGCATTGAAATGCACAACTTGCAATTTTAACCTTGCGGTGGGTGCTGCTGGCAGCACCGCCTGCCGCAATGTTAAAAATGCGGGATGCACCCACCAGTATGGCAGGCGCATCCAAATTGCAAATGCGGGACCGCCGCATGCATTGCGTGTGGTCCCAATTACCGGGGTTATGGCGGGCAGACATGCTAATCAGCCCCTTTATGTTAACAACAAAAATATTTTCAAAAACAAGATAAATGAAAAAATATATAAATATGTTACAGTTTTAAATACAAATATATGTAATATTTAAAAAAACATATCATGTTAAATACATATGACAAATACCTACAATATTATATTAAATGAAATAAACAATTATTTTCAAACAAATAAATATGTTTAATTAGAAATTATTTAGAAACAAAAACATTAATTATTACAGAAATGTGCTTTTTTTTATTTCCTACCCTATAACATCACACAATTCACAACCAACATCTAAATTAAAAACAATGTACATCCATAAGTCACATAATTAATTACCAATTTAAGAAATATTAATAATTATTATTAATTAAAAAGCAAACAAAAACTCATAAAAATTAATTAACATCCCACACTTTACACCTATAATCCCTACAAACCACAGCTAAAATTAAACTGTAAAAAATGATTTACACAATTAAAACCTATTTATAATTAAAAAATGAATAGTATTTAACAGCTAATTATAAAGTAAGTAAACTTAATTTACTCTCCAATATTTACAATTATAAAAGTAAAACCCACACACAAAAAATATAAACAATTACCTTAATTAAATATCAATTAATTAAATAATGCTAATGATCAACTAATTATTAATTAAGCCAATATAAATTATTTCCCACCCTTTAACCCTATAAACCCCACAACCTACACCTAAAATAAATTACACAATTCCCATATGGAATTTTCAATTAATTAATTAATATTAAGTAGCAACTAGTTATTAATTAAACATACATTACTTCCCACCCTTTACCCCTATAAACCCCTCAACATGCATCTAACATGAATTACATGATTTCCATAATTAATTTACAATCAATTAATTAATATATATTAACAACTAATTAATAATTCTTTAAACATAAATGACCCCATCCTTAACCCCTATAAACTCCACATACGACACCTAAAATTAATTACACAATTTCCATAAATACTTTTCAATCAATTAATTAATATAAATTACCAATTAATTATTAATTATTCAAACATAAATTACATCCGACCCTTTACTCCTATAAACCAGGCTCCAGGGCACCCAGGAGCAAGACGCCATCCCAAGACTGAAATTGGCCCATGTACTGGTTGGCACGTGGCCCTCCCCCTCAATAGTTTTTGTGTGGGACCCAGGGATGGGACCCCCAGGGCAGAAATCAGCCCAGTGAGGGGAAGTGAGTTGAACCTCCTCCTCTTCCAAATATTGGCGTGGCCTCGGGAGATGGGGCCCAGGTGCCAACATAGGCCAAGGCCAAAATCGGTCCAGGGGTCTGGGGTCCCCCTTTCCTGTTTTTTGTTGGGCCATTCTGGGCCTGATGCTAATTTAGCATACAATAAACCTCAACTGGAAACACTTACAAATATAAACATAGCAGGTGCCCCAATTGAAGCTCCACTTCTGTGAAGGACAAATGCTCTTGACCACCTGGGCTTGACGAAAGCAAAGCAAGTGTTTTTTCTCCACAATTCCACATTGAAAGACACTCCGAAATTCTTTGTGGCGGTGAATGCATCTTTGATCTGTTGGAGCGCAATCTGTAGTGACTGTGACATGTGGGTTCTTTCTTACCTGGTGAGAGCAGAGTCCATGGTTCTCCCTTTAATTTACTATGAATATTTAAATGTGCAAAATCACTTGGAAGCTTTATCTATTTGGCCCCTCCCCCTTAGAAGTATGCAAAGGTCTTACTGCCTTTTGCCAGGATGATGTAGAGCTTATGAAGAGGCCCTCAGGGCAAGAATACAGTACTTTCTTCACATGGTTATGAAGAAGGGCACTTTTTGGTGGAGATTTACCTCTTTGTACTATTGTCCTCTTTTCTAAAGGAATATTCATGTTATCACAAATTTCTGGATGAAAACACACGAAGAACAATTATATTGCCAAAACACACACAAGGATACTGGTGGTATTTCCTCATGCTCCATTAGGCAGCTTTAGTGTAGAATACATCCTTGGCATTTACCCAAGGAGGTACCACTTAATAATTAACCAGTAGAAGGCCTAACTATAACGTTCCTGTGACCTTTTGTTTTTTCAGTGAATCTATCTATCTATCTATCTATCTATCTATCTATCTATCTATCTATCTATCTATCTATCTGTCTGTCTGTCTGTCTGTCTGTCTGTCTGTCTGTCTGTCTGTCTGTCTGTCTGTCTGTCTGTCCGTCCGTCCGTCCGTCCGTCCGTCCGTCCGTCCGTCCGTCCGTCCGTCCGTCCGTCCGTCCATCTATCTATCTATCTATCTATCTATCTATCTATCTATCTATCTATCTATCTATCTATCTATCTATCTATCTATCTATCTATCTATCTATCTATCTATCTATCTATCTATCTATCTATCTATCTATCTATCTATCTATCTATCTATCTATCTATCTACCTATCTATCTATCTATCTTTCTATCCATCTAGCTATCTTTTATCTATAAATAGATAGATAGTTAGATCTATCTATCCAGCTATCTATAAATAGATAGATAGATAGATAGATAGATAGATGGATAGATAGATAGATTGATAGATATATTCACTATAGTGATAGATATATATATATATATATATATATATATATATATATATATATATATATATATATATATATATATATATATATATATATATATATATATATATATATATATATATATATATATATATATATATATATATATATATATATATATATATATATATATCCACTGAAAAACACCAACGGTTACGGAGAAGTTATAGTTAGGCTCAGATTCCACTAGTACAAAACCATTGAAATTCAGCAGTTATAGATAACTGAGCTAACTATAACTTACACCCCGTCAATGCACCTCTTATGACCTCACATATTACATTATCAATGACATGGACAGTGACATCACTGATGACATCATCCAGTTACTTTAAATCAAACAAAAAGAGTGGGGTGAGAAGCAGAGGTTCATACAGCTTCCAAGCAATACATTTCATCAATCAAAAAGAGGAGGAGAATGAACCACAAAGGTCTCAATAACAGAGACTCAGGAGTATTGTATCGGAGACCCTCAACTACACATTCACAGTCTGTGAGGTATATCATTTCTGCTTAATGTGGTTTGATAGATAGTGTGTTCATAAGGTCTGTCACTGAAGGGTCCTTTTCTCGAAGTGACATCATAACCTCCACCAGGAGGGAGACTGGATGTTGACAGTGGTAGGTGGATTAAAATGACCTCAGAGTGTAAGTGTTTCATAAATGTTTCTGAGAATTAACGATATATACTAAGCCAATGCATAAGTTAAGTTGTTATTCTTTTTTTCTGACTACCAATGAGTGATGCTGGTTCTGATATTTGTAATCTGATTGGCATTGTGACTGTATCAGTGTAGGAGTGGGTGCCTGAGTAGCTATATGGATGTGTGTGTGTGTGATTGGCTATATGAGTGAATAAGTGGGTGTGTGAGTAGCTGTATGAGTTTGTGAGTGACTGTGAGTGGCTGTATGGGTGGGTAAGTGTGTGTGAGTGACTGTTTTGGGGACTGTGGTTGCTCTGAGTGGCTCTATGTGTGGGTAAGTATGTGTGTGAGTGGCTGTATGGTTAACTGAGTGGCTGTGTGAAAGACTCTATGGGTGAGTGACTGGGTGTGTATGTGGTAAATATATTCAATTTTGAATGATAATTACTCCGATCCCTTTTGTTGTTATTATTATTTTCGCGTCTGTGAACGCGATAGTATTTTCTTTATGTGCACTCTTGTGGCACACCATGTGATTGAAACTATATTATGTTTGCACCTATCACCGTTCAACCACTCGTGACCAAGGGGAGGAGCCCTGAAACGCGTCGGAGAGACATTGTTTCTGTTTGCCATTGCTGAATAAAGAAACTTTGGAACACGCTATTCTGTGTCCGTACTTCGCACTGTCCTTTCATCAAAAGGACGTGAGTGTGACTGTTTGGAATATATATATATATATATATATATATATATATATATATATATATATATATATATATATATATATATATATTCAATGAAAAAACCATAGGTTATAGACCATATATAGTTAGGAATTCGCATTTACAAAACCTTATTTTACTCGCACAAAACCATTGAAATTCCATATATAGTTAGTTGCACTAACTATATATCGCGCACCCGCAATCCACTGCTGATGATGTCACATATTACATCATTCATGACATGGTCAGTGACATCACTGATGACATCACTGATGACATCTCAAATGACATCATTCATGACATGGTCAGTGACATCACTGATGACATCAGTGATAATATTTCAAATGACATCACTAGTAAAATCACTGATAACATCTCATTTGTCATTACTGATCACATCACTGATGATATCATTCATGTGATAATACGATCAACCTCTTCAGACTCTTATATAACCTTAGATACAATCAGTGTAAACAGACTCTCACAGACTGTCACTCATCCATGGAGTTACTCACACACCTAGTCAGTCATGCAAAGAATCAATCACACCTCCATTTCCTCAACTATACAGTTATACACACCTTACTTAATCAAACATATACTAACACATATTTACTCTCTTATACAATCCCTGATACAAGTTCACAATGATCCATACAGCCACTCACACATTCACTGGCTCTTATGCACAGTTATTTATATATGTCAACTCTCACATGTACTGTGCTTTACATATGTACTTACTTTGACATGTAGCACTGAGATATCCATTCACTCACCAATACACTCATGCACACAGTCAACCGCCCATACAGCTGTTTCCACATGCACTTTTGAAACCATACATCTAGTGAATCAACTGCTCACACATCTATGCACAGAGTCATACACCTCCCAGCCACCCACAAACACACACAGTCTCCCATACAAATACTTGGGCAACCAATAAATAACCCATATAGTTACTCATATAGCTACTTATCAACACATGCAACAGTTTACAGAACAACAGACATAATGATGCACAAATTAACACAGTTTAGTCACTAACCCATGCACTCAGTGAGACACATTTAATCACTCACTCATACAGTCAGTCATGCACCTACTAAATCCTTCATCCAGACACTTATACATCCACTCATTCTTCAATATGTAAAAGATATTTTAACTTTACAGAAACATACAGTCACTGGATGTTGTCATCAGTGATGTCATCAGTCATGTCATTTGAGATGTCATCAGTGATGTCATCAGTGATGTCACTGACCATGTCATGAATGATGTAATATGTGACATCATCAGCAGTGGATTGCGGGTGCGCGATATATAGTTAGTGCAACTAACTATATATGGAATTTCAATGGTTTTGTGCGAGTAAAATAAGGTTTTGTAAATGCGAATTCCTAACTATATATGGTCTATAACCTATGGTTTTTTCATTGAATTTCAATGGTTTTTTAAATGCAAATTTCTAACTATATATGGTCTATAACCTATGGTTTTTTCAGTGAATTTCATTGGTTTTTTAAAAGCTAACATCTGTAGCTGTAAAATGTATTATTCTTTAAATCCCAAAATATATATAGATATTTATTGATGATTTTTTTTTTTAATTTTTTTTTCGCTTCTAGTTCGCGAATCGGGAAGCTTTCCGTTAGCTCATCTTGATGCCGCGATCTAGTCCGCGAACCGGTCAACGTTACGTTAGCGGAACAGTGACGCGTCGCGGAAGTGCGACATATCACGTTATCGCGTAATGCGTCTAATGACGCATCGCGTTAGCGCTCCCGGAAGGGCTCCGGACCGCGAACCAGAAGCGATCTGGGACGCAGCGCGTGCCGCGTAACGTAAGCGGAACAGGTCATGTGACTTGTTTATCAAACTTCTCATTGGTTCATTTCACTTTTGGTTTCCAAATGATGTATGACTAGGTCATGTGACCTAAAAATAACACTTTTCATTGGCTCAGAACTTTTGTTTTCCCCAAATCATGTAAACCCCTCCTTATTTCCTCACTCTGACTTTCATCTTGGTGAGAGAAAGACCATTTATCTGAAGATCCACAATGGCTTCCATTCTTGCTGCAGCTGGTGCACCCCCACCACCACCTCCACCTCCTCATAAGAAGAGAGGACCACCTAGTCAAATTATGACTAACAGAGAGGAGGAAGATGAGGAAGAAGAAGAAGAGGAGAGAGAGGAACAACAATTTGTTGATGAGTTGCCCCGGGTTTCTAAACGAAAATCCAGTTTCATCTGGTAGTTTTTCACCATCCCTCCTGGAACAAAGAAAGTGAATGCAAAATATGCCACCTGCCTCATCTGTGACTACAGATTGTCGAGAGGCACAGAAAAGAAGTACAGTATGGGGAACTATACAATGCATCGTCACATGAGCAGGTGGCATCCCTTGAACTACAGCCGGGCTGAGTTAAGGGATCTTGTAGACAATCCGACGGCAACTCCTGTGGCAAGATCTACATCTACATTGTCTTTGACGGGAAGAGAGGCACAAGAGACTGTGCCAAACATCCAACCTAACTTCCAGCACATAAAGTTATCTTGTGTTTACTGTGGTGATATGCTGTCATATGGCAACATGAGTGTCAACCTCATGAACATTGCATATGAAAATCATAAATGCCCTAATGCACCCAAAAAGTAATTTTCTTTTTTTTGCTCCAGTTGAGCCGTTTTGAAAGCCTGTTTTTTGTTGTCTTCCCTCCATAAAAAAAACAAAAAAAACATAAAACAGTTCTAAAAATACAAAAAAATCAAAAAATGTTCAAAAAATAAAAAAAATATATAAAACAACAAAAACAAAAAAAAACAGTTCTTTTCAGAACTACCTCCCCTTTCAAACAAAATTGCTAGAATGTTTATCACTCTGGCAAGCTCTATTTCTTTTGGTTCGCTTCAAGTTCGCTGACCGGTTCGCGAAATTTAAGCGAACTAAAAAAATATTTTTTTAAAAAAAAGAAGAGTTAGTATAAGGGAAGTAATCAGAGAATAATGTAAAAAGAAAGACAGCTAGAGAGAGTAAATGAGAGATAGTGTCAATGACATCATCAGCAGTGCATTGCGGGTAAAAAGAGTGGAAAACATTTACCTTATAATTCTTGTTACCTTTTTTAAATATTTTTTCATACTTTCAATCTGTAAAACAAAGAACAAACATTTCAAAAAATATTAAAACATGTATTTAAAAATTAGAAAAGACAAGGGAAAAGGTTCAAAAACAAACAGTTTTTCAACAACTTTGACATTTACAGAAGTCTCTGCTTCTCTACGTCCCCTACACAATCCTAAAGATATATATTCGAAAGAAACTGTATCTTGATGTTGCTGAACTGAGGCCTATTTTGGAACATGATGTTTTTCTTGCACTGCTAATGTCTCACAATAGTGATGCAATAGCAGCGCAAAAAAGATGTAAAGCCATAATAAAATTGTGTCTAACATTGTAAATGATTGTTTTATGATGCAAATAAGATGTGTGCTTTCAAGAGCTTTCTTTGAGGTGAGGCCTCTTTTTTTTATTAAAAAAAAAACACTACCCAGAAGTACAGCACTCTAAGCATTAAAATTGATATTTACAGAACTCAGCTTACCCATATGTACCACACATTTCTTAATGTATATCATAAGGACAAAAAGCATAACATTAATTATACATGTTAAATGGTTTATTTTTGCTGTTCTCAGAATGTATCAAATTTCACTTAAATCAGTGACTTGAAGGTATTCATCATGTAACAGCGGGGAAAAAAAAACACAATCAAAATGACTGTGTTTAAAAAACCCATACAACCTAAGAAATCTGATTTCAAAACTTCTTAAAATTAACTTACTTTCAATGACGTCAAACGATCTCCTATAAACAGCATCCACTCTGTTGTGCTTTAAATATTTTCAGCCCGCCACTTTCTGAAAGAAAACCTCCATCGATACGTGAAATATGTTACATAGAAAAAAAACTTCTCTCATTATATCACATGTTTCCACTAGGCCAAATCATGTTGCCGTGATTCGCAAGTCTTGTAATTCTTCCAATCAAATCCCGACATTTTCTATTTTCGCAACTTTCAAAAATAAAATATTTGAGATTATTTTCACAATCCTGGACTACTAATATCTTAGTCTTCTTTGTCACTCATGTTCTCCTTTTCCTATGACACTGATACTGCTTACTATGAAGCAGACTTACTTGCATCAGGTTTATATAGTTGGATTTTTAATCGAGACAGCATTGCAGACTTACATTCCCTCTACTTAAAATTTTGGTTTTAAAAACACCAGGTAAGAATTTTTAAGGTCAAACGGCAATTTTTTTTTGAAAGTTACAACAGAATCATTACAGAATGACCAGCCGTTTCCAGACTTTAAGTAAGCTGTATAATGTCCTGATGTTGTTGATGGACCATCGTGATAGATAATTGCTACAGTAACAAAAGTCCTCCCTGATATTGACAGCTGAGAAGCCACAAAATTTTTTATTAAAGTTGACAATTTTGATCCATCAGGCCTACATCGTTGAATCATTAAAATGACATACTGGCCATATCTACGTATAAATAATGTTGACATCATATCACATTTACATTGGCTACACTCCATGTTGTGATCCGCTGCATTTACTAGCTTATTAAAGGACACTGATTTACTGTCTGGCAAAGTTAAATATATAAATCTTTCTGAGTCTACACTAGTAGTACTTGATACCATACAGTTCTCGCAGTCATGCTGCCATTGATAAGAAAGCCCAAACAGTTGATCTACATCTACACCCTCAACTTGCAATATATCAAGCATATACATTAAAAACTCCTGACAATCTTGCTGATTATTTTCAGAGAAGTCTGTTTGACCTGAACATTCATCTAAAAGATAAGGAACTTCAGACACACTTTCTACTTTTGTTCGATCACTGCTACATTTCTCGAAAACAGAATTCAACAAACAGCATAAAATTTGTTCTGAATTCAACAGAATCTGTTCTTTTAAACTCTCTAGTGAGAAGAGAACATTAACCACTACATTTGCATAGCAGTTGACACCAGAACTGTTTTCAAATTGAAAACCAACAACATCTTCAACAGAATCCACTTTCTTTCTGCTAACAATTTTCGGTTCATTGACTTTTAGTCTTTTTGCAACAACCTCCCTACTATTACTGCTATTTCTACGTTTGCGGCCTACCACACGTTTCTCAAACAAAGGATATTGAGGCAAATGTGGCGCATACTCTCTTCTTAACCTATTGTATTCCTTAACACAATCTAGATCTGCACAAATGTTTGTGACATCACAGTCAATCAAGTACAATCCCGATAAAGTTCTAACTCGTGACAATGCCACATATGCCATACCCTCCTTGAACACAGAACTGCCAATATTCACCAATGCACAGTCTACACTTAAACCTTGCGATTTATGGATTGTCACCGCATATGCCAAGCAAACAGGAAACTGTTTACGGCGAACATATAAGTCTTTAACAAGCAAAAACCTAGCAGAACAACGACCAATTTGCTGTACTTCCTCAATGCCATCAAATTTAATTCTTAAAAATTCTATTCCATCTCTATTTCTGTATTTCTCAAAATCAACAACATTACCCATTGATCCATTTACCAGACCTCTTTCTACATGTAAATTCCGTCTCAAAATGATTCGGCAATTTAAACACACATTCAGAGTCTTTTCAAAACCCGCTGTCTTAGATATAGTCTTCTCTAATGAATCCAATTTTGATTTCAAATTATCTGACAAAATAATTGTTGATCCCATATGCTCTAATTTGTCGATAGCTTCCAGTTTCACAATGTCTTGCTTTTCTAAATTCAACATTTTGTTGTTGAAGATGGCACATTCTGCAAGAGTTGGCATGAGACATATCCCGGATTTCTTCTCAGTAATTTTCTGAAAAATATTCTCAGGCACAATCTCTTGTTTGGGATACAAATTTGACAGTAACCGTGCATTTAAAGCTTCTTTCCCATGCTCGGTCACTTTTCCAATTCTGATATCTTGTAGAATATTCTTGTAATCTTCATCCTTTGCCTGACGCATATTTTGATGCAGTTCTGCATAATTGAAGTTTAACCATATATTGACGTTGCCAATGCTCCCTAGGCACTTCCTGGTATCTTCATGCGTGAGTATTTTGAACACAGGTTGACCTTTTACTGGTGTCAGCTGTAGAAGATCTCCGAAAACAATAATGTGTTTCCCACCAAATAAGACATCATATTCAGTTTTAAGTACTTCTTGCATTCTCAAATGCACAAAGGCAAGCATGACATTGGAAACCATGCTTACTTCGTCAATGATAAGTAGTTTCATTTTCCTCAAAACTCTTGAAACTTCACAGCAAGCATCTCCAGATAACTTGTTGTATTCTAATTTGTTGTCATGCTCCACCGGCAGCATCAATAGACGATGCAAAGTAATACCTTTAATATTATGTGCTGCCAGTCCAGTAGGAGCGGTGACAACACAAGACAGCGATGACTCAGTCCTTTCCTGCAAATAACAAGAGATTGCTTTAATGAGGAAACTTTTTCCAGTTCCCGCTTCTCCACTCACGTACAGTCGGACAGGCTTCAACGACGTACACGAGCACTCTTTCTTCTCATGACTTAATCCGTGCTCAATTTCCTTGGTAACTTCATCATATATTTTCCTCTGCTCAACGTTGAGTTGTTTTTCCAAGTCTTGTAAGTTAACTGAATCCTCCTGAGCATGTGCCATGGCTCTTTCTACTTCATTCATAGCAGTGGCAGCTTCATTTTCGATAATAGGTCCTCCAAGTGGATCTTGACTCAATGAAACAGAACTCTGACTGTCCTGAGAACTGTCTCTGGCAATCTCGGCTGCAATCGTTGCTTCCTGCTCAATTTCCAAAGTTAGCATTTCTTGATATTTAGAAAAAGCAGGACATTCTATGGACTCCTTGGCTGCATTGAAAGAGTCTTCGTAACAGAGGAAATCTCCAAGCAGTTCCTCTTCTGCACGCCAAGGCTTGAAAAGTTGCAAAAGTGCTAAATAGAAAAACTCCTTTTTTTCTGGAGATTCGCCACTTAATTTTCGATGGTTTACTAATTGGCATTTTCTTTGCTTGACCAGGCATCCCTCACTTCCAATTACAGCATACACTCCTTTCTCAATATCTTCTTTGATGTTCCTCTTGAATATATAATTTTGGAGAACCTCATATAGACAAACATTCTCAAGGTGACTGCTTCGATTTGGATAATATGTATCCAACATGTTGGTCTTCAAAATGTCGGTACTGTTTGGTTCCTTTTCTGCCAAATACTCAATTTCCCGAACAGGTTTTAGAACTCGATTTCGCGTTGCAGCAAGACCAAGACTCGCCCAAACGAGACTCCTGGATTTGGCATAGAGACTTGCTGAAGACAATCGATCAGAACATTCGTAAGCTCCGATTTCTCGATGCGACAACATCTTCAGACTGAAACTGTACAACTTCTTGCTGAGGCTCTTTTCATGGGAAATGTCCTCCCACATATCCTTCAGTTCGGTCTTTTCTTTTTTGGTGATGTAAGATGTCACATACCGAGCCACAGCCATACAGTTGTCAGCCACAAACTGTATATCCATGTTGGCATTCCACATGGACAAAATCACTGGGTTGTAGTCATTGATGTACTTGGACTCTTCGTTCCTTTTCAAATTGTATGTATTCTTGGGTGATTTCCTCGTCACATTATGTCGCAGCGAAGACATCAAACTGTTCACTCTTCCTTTAGAAATCACCGGTCGTGGAAAGTTGAAACGACATTTGGTGTAGAACTTGTCCTTGTTTCTGAATTTACGACGACAGTACTTTCCACAACGATGGCTTTGGAAACGTAGAACTTGTTCTCTTAGACTTTTCTTCTCCGTTGCGTTTGGAACAGCACACGTAGAATACTGTTCGATGAAATTCATCACTAAGTCATCCGGATCTGTTCCAAATTTAGGTGCATCCTTGATCCACAGCAACATATGTATATGAGGGGCACCTCTTGCTTGATACTCCTTTCTCCAGAAGAAATCCAACACCTCTCCAAGAGGTGGATTCTTTTTATTTGTGATGAAAGACATCATTGCTTCAAATCTATGATTGAAGTACCTGCATACATTCACAGGATCCAAAGAACACAGTTCTCCAGGTGTCTTGAATTCAATGTTTTCAATATTTCCATTTGCCTCTCGTAGAAATTCAAGTAAGTCTTCCCAGCCATACTCGGCACAGCTCAGAGTGAGGAACCATGTCGGAGTTCCTAAGTTCCTCAGCATACATTTTAAATCACCATGACGACGGTACCAGTACTCATTAGTACCACGCTGACACGCCATGAGATTAATTAAGTGAGAATCCAAAATACTGTCTTGGACATTGACTTTATGCATAAAGTCACTTGCCGAGATGTTTCGCATCTGTATACCACTTTTTAAGATGTGGTTCACTGCATATGAAAGTCCAGACAGATCGCTTTCAAACAGGAGATGAAACAAATAGGGAATACATTGCCGAAACCTAGAATCTTCTGCATACAATCGTAAAGTCCGGTATTCAGACGCAGGAATTTCACGAGGTCGCTCATCATATCTTCCTCCTTGACCTGTGGGAAATAGCTGTGGGAAACACCGAGCTTCCAAACTTTCCTCCCAAACACTAATGGGACTCCCTTTGGCTTGTTTCATTTGAAACAACTCAATAGCATTCCCCATGACTTCCTTGGAATGCAAAGGATAAACACTATAATGTTCATATATTTCTTCACTTTTAGAGGCCTCTACTTTCTCAATTTGGCCAGCACACAAATCGCTATCCTCTTCATCACTTACTTCCTCTTCTGCAACATATACATTCTTATAGTACTTATTATTTTTCTTCAAATACACTGTTGCCTTTTTGACTTTCCTAACATCCACTAAATCTTGCCATATTTTCTTATTCTTTGTCGGAACCCCATTAACCAAGATAACCAGAGGTTCCTCTTCCACTTTTTCTATTCGAATTGTGTTAATGTTTTTCTTCAAATCTAGAGGCAAATAAACAACTCTTCCCTTTAATCCTCTCTGTAAATCTGCTGGAGGCAACTTCCCTGTCTTTGGCTCCATTCTTACAATAGCCTGAAAGGGATGGATACTTTGAATCAAAATAGATTCATAAGTATTTAAATCCTTCAATTCAGAAGGAATCTCAACCAATTCCAGATTATTATGAACTGCCCTAGCAGGCATCTGGTTTTGGTTTAATTTATTACAACAATAAGTACACACACGTTGATCCGATCCCAAATCAAAATAATTTTCTACCATCAAGTATGTGGCAAAATCCTTCCATTCACTATTATTTACCCTTTCACTTTTTGCATATAAATCCACTACCTTAGTCTGATTCTTATAATAAGTGCGTCGACAACATACACAAGTGAAATTAGGCCTCTCACTTGATTTCATCTGAAACGTGGCAATTTCCTTCTGAAAATTATCTGTACTGGAAACCTGTACATTATCTTCCACATTACCCTCTACTTCAGGGTCAATTTGAACATTCTCATCTTTACTACCAAAGTAACAAAACTCAATTTCTTCACAAAGATTCTTCACATCTATTTCAGAACCATGCAAAAGAGCAGCACATAACTGTTTAAGCATAATTGCTGGACTCTTAGCATAATACAACATTCTCACTAATTTTCTCACTTTATTATGATGCACTGCTAGCATCCTGAAATGATGAAAAACACTCTGGCATACTCTCCTGGAAAGACAAGCCAGTGAATGACCACGCAAACCTGTCATTTGTCTCACTCTGCAAGGATCTAAATCTTGCAACAACTTCATTTTCTGCTTCAAACTTTTCTTATTAAATGTCCGTATAAAATCACAAAGCAAATTGATGGAAACCTGTCGCACACTGCAAATAGAACTACACTTCCAAATGTACACAGGACCCTTAGGACGTCTTCCTAAAACCTCATCATTTAGCGCCTCTTCTGTCTCTGTTGTCACAAGTTGTTCTTTTTCAACTGGACAACCATCCTTCACTTCATAAGCTCGACCACTGATGTCAACTGCATGCACCAAATCATTATCCTGAAAATAAGTCTCCTCATTAAAAAATGCCTCAGAACTTGAACTATGCATCCATTCTCCAGAAAAAACTTCACAAAAGTTAGTACGATTTACTACTCTCTTCCATCTACTTTTTGTTTTGAAATCAGAAATTACCTTGCTTAGTTTCCTAATTCTATTGATTACCAAAATAAACAACTTTCGCTTGATTTCAAAAGCATGATCAATAATTTTCTCTACATTTTTCTTCTTCCTATAAAATGCCGCTTTCTGTTGGCCTTTCTTTTTAATATTTTTCAATAAATTAACTAATATCCTATTACGGAACATTCGTTGTCGAATGTCCCTAAACTGTTGTTTCCTTCTACTATCATGCACAGAGTTATCTCTTCCTCTACCAGTAACATTTGTGATGTGTCTCTCCTTTCCATTTAAATTATTTTTCTTTTTGTGAACAGACACATTTTTTTGAGCAAAATTTTTTTTACTACAAATATTTCTTAAGAATGATTTCGCGCTCTTACCCGGACCTTTCTTGGTGTTTTGACAAGTATTTGGGGAAGAGGACTGCTGCAATAAAACATCATCCTGCTGTCTTTGACGTTTTCTAGCCTTTCGTATTCGACTTCTGGAAGGCATTTTCCAAACTATGAAAGAATCTGCAGTTGAATCTGTGAAAAAATATAATATAAAATGTTATTAACCACTATTACCAAACAGTAAATAAATAACAGTCATCTAAAACTTAATGCCGTACTAATTATTTAACATAGCAAATATTTTCCACCAGCACTGCATCACAAAAATGACACTCAATGGTACAAAACAGGCATACAACACTCATAAATCACTCCCTAATATTTTAAATCATTAATTCAGGATGACGATAAGATGTAGCCTATCTAAAGGTTTGTTTAGGCCCAGATCTTTGGACTGGGGTGAATGTGTGTCATTGATCCACATTCATTCCATCACCTGTTTTGTTTATTTGAGGTGAGGCCAACACATGGTTGCAGATAAGATTATCACTGAAAAAAACCAAGGTCAAAAAACATGTGAAGGCCTACCAATGAAGTAAATCATTAAATGAAAACCAATACATTTCTGGAAATATGCACTACTAGTGCTTCATAAGATGTTTTGGGTCATATTTATAAGGCATTTGAGTGTCTAGTATGCTATTTTACGTTGTTCATGGTGCAAATTTATTGTAAATACGCTCCCACCTGCGGTTGGCAAATTTAGATTTTGATTATGGGAGTTAGATAGGCATGTTAATAATTTCCCAAAAATGGTGTATAACCCCAAACAACCTTTGAAGCAAATGCTCTTAGCCATGTTATCCACCTCCCATTGGATAACATGGCTAAGAAGTGCTTGCAAATGTGATAATAAAAGGCCTGCAATGCATGAATATCGCAGAAAAATCAGCGATATTCATGCATTTTCCAACAAATGCTCTTAGCCATGTTATCCACTTCCTATTAAATAACATGGCTAAGAACTGCTCAGGGCCCCATGAGGAACGCTTTCCATTTAAAAAGGGAAAAATAACATCAAAGACACTAAAATGCCTTCTAAATATGAACCCAAACAACCTATGAAGCAATGTGAAAAAAACGGCCGCAATGCATGAATATAGCAGAAAAATCAGCGATATTCATGCATTTTCCAGCAAATGCTCTTAGCCATGTTATCCACTTCCTATTAAATAACATGGCTAAGAACTGCTCAGGGCCCCATGAGGAACGCTTTCCATTTAAAAAGGGAAAAATAACATCAAAGACACTAAAATGCCTTCTAAATATGAACCCAAACAACCTATGAAGCAATGTGAAAAAAACGGCCGCAATGCATGAATATAGCAGAAAAATCAGCGATATTCATGCATTTTCCAGCAAATGCTCTTAGCCATGTTATCCACTTCCTATTAAATAACATGGCTAAGAACTGCTCAGGGCCCCATGAGGAACGCTTTCCATTTAAAAAGGGAAAAATAACATCAAAGACACTAAAATGCATTCTAAATATGAACCCAAACAACCTATGAAGCAATGTGAAAAAAAACGGCCACAATGCATGAATATAGCAGAAAAATCAGCGATATTCATGCATTTTCCAGCAAATGCTCTTAGCCATGTTATCCACTTCCTATTAAATAACATGGCTAAGAACTGCTCAGGGCCCCATGAGGAACGCTTTCCATTTAAAAAGGGAAAAATAACTTCAAAGACACTAAAATGCCTTCTAAATATGACCCCAAACAACCTATGAAGCTCTAACAGTACATATCCTGAAATTTAATTCATTTCAAAATTCGTTTTTAAACACAGCATATAAATCAATTGTATACCTGCATTCATGAAGAAATAACTAAAAATGTCCTTGAGACACATGAAAGTGTTTTCTGGAATGCCCTAGCACCATTTTTGGGACACTATTAACATGGCTAGGTAACTCCCATAATCAAAATCTAAATTTGCCAAGCACAAGTGGGACCGTATTTACAAGACACTTGCCCCATGAGGAACACTTTACATTTTAAAAGGCGAACACAACATCTTAGACACTCAAATACCTTATAAATATGGCCCAAAACAACCTATGAAGCTCTAGCAGTACATATCCAGAAATGTAATTGATTTCTTAAATCGTTTTTAAAAGCAACATATCTGTTTCAGCTTACATAACAGACCATGAAATGGCCTCCATGTATTACAATATCTTGTGTTACTGCATGCCAGAATGTTACACCAAATATGCAATTATAATTTCTCTATGAAACTAATTCTATTAGTATATCACTAGAGACAAAACCACATTTTAAAAACACAGCTTTCTTCATCATTTTCTCCTTAAATCATACTATTCTCTATCTAAATTAAATAAATCTTTTCTCACCTTAGCAAATATTTTTTGAGTTTTGAAAACAGTCTCAGAAATACACCAAATTGTCTTCAGCAGAAGAAAAAGGATGCACTCCAAAGGCTGCAGCTATTGAAAGCACAGAAATACAGATATTCTTTTCACATATCTCTCATATTAGCCAATCATACCTCTTCCCTCACTTTTTTCAAATCAAAACCCTTCCCCCCTCTGCCCTGTCTGCCTTGTTTCCATAGCAACCACCTCCTGGAAGACCTCTCATGTTTGCAAATTCACACAACAATGTTTCAATTGAACTCTGAACTCTCAGTGCACCTGCGTATCCAGTGCAATCTTTCATTAATTGTTTCTTCCTTGACCATTCAAATTACATTTTTCAAAGAACACATCCATGCACCCTAACTTTCTGTTTTCAGAAATGGAAATGCACCAATCACTGCTAATGAATCATTAGCATAGTAAAACCACAGTTTTTTTTCTTTAGAAACTCCTACTGTTTCAACTGCCCTTTCATTACCCCACTTCATCTGACTGCAGAACAACCTTCTTCCACCATGTTTAACGTCTGGATTGTTGGACATAGTTACATCCACTGGGCTCAAAGGTATGCTGAGAGCAGAAATTTACACAACCTCAATTTACAAGATGTGGAAATTAACTGGTTGGGCCAAAGAGGATTAAAATGTCACCAATTGATTCCATTGGTGAAAACCTTTATGCATTTGCCAAAACCTGACCTGTTAATAGTGCACTGTGGAGGTAATGATTTGGGCACTTTGACAGGGGTAGGTCTGGAAATGCTTTTAAAGGACACCTTGGAGCAATTAATGGCACTTTTTCCTCAAACTGCCTTGGTATATTCCAATATATGCCAAAGACAGAAATGGAGGTGGTCCAACCAATTTTGTCCACAAATTGAGAAAGCGAGGAAGCATGTAAACAAATCTGTTTCAGCTTACATGAGAGACCATGGAATGGGCTCTCTGTACAACAATAACTTGCGTTACTACATGCAAGATATCTACAGAGGAGATGGAGTTCACTTCTCAGATGAGGGCAACAGAATTTTCATTCTGAATTTAAGACTGTGCATTGGTACCTACTTATAAGTACCTAAATGTACCATAAACCCAAAAGCTCTTCTCAGAGCTACCCTACATCTGATCACTCACAATTATTATTTTTCTCTAACTTTTTTCACTAATTTTCCACAAAATTCGCTCCCCGGAGCACTACCCGGTTCGCTAACCGAAAGCTAACCTCGCGGAATTTTTTAAAAAAAAGTTTTTTTTTCCGCACATATAAGCCTCCTCAGCCACGCTCAGAAAACCTAGGGGGTCAAGATAAGTCTACCATGACCCCTTCTACCCATTCTAAACATTATTTGCCCTCCATCTTGTATCTTAATGCGAACGAAACACAAAATGGTGGACTCCCGTGACGCTTAAGGTTCGCTAACCGCGCAGCTTCCCGGAAAGCGGTCCTAAAAAAAGGCGGGAAAGTAATTTACAGAAAAACGACTAGAGACACTCTCACCAAATATAGATTAGCTCATACTACATAACAATCCCTTCCATTCTCACAAATTTCATTGAAATTCCATTTAGCCATTTAGCCTGTACACCTCTCCAAGTACCGTGAGGTAAATTACTTCACAAAACACATCTGAATTGTTGGAATTGACAACCAATGAAAATGTTACTTTCATTTTCTACTTTTATTACCTGACATTTGATTGGTTATATACCTGTATATATATAAAGGGAGAGAAGGAAACACAGCCATTTTGACTACTACTTCTTGTTGTACCTCCTATTTCAAAAGCTTCAAAAAACTTCAACTTCTTTGTGAAGGTAAGTTATAATTTAATATATTGTGCACTATGACTTAATATAGTAGACTTTTTCTGCTAGATATACACTATCCCTCTGTAGTAGTAATGTATTTAGATAGACTTCTCTGTTATAGTTATCAATGGAGTAAGGCTTGTCTTGGTTAAATCACATACACTTTTTTATAGTCCTATTTCCACTCTCATACTATACACTACCAAAAGATAAATTCACTGATAAAAACTGCCTATCTAAAATTAATCCCAACAGTGCCCTATCTCTACTAATATATATTTTCTTATTCAAAATTTCAGGCAAAATGGAAGGCGAACAACAAGTTTCATTTTCGATTGAACTGAAGGAGAGCAGCCAAGACAAACTTGATGACTTTATGGATGACAGTAGAGACCACGAACTTCTACAATGTGTTGAAGCAGTAGACAACTTGCTTCAAAATGAAAAACAATTACACCCTATAATAAATTATGACATTTCTGACAATGAAATGTTAGAAAATTTAATAAAGTATGAAACACAATCATAATAAAAAAAAAAAATAAACAAAGAAAACAAAAAAAAACAAGAAAAACAACAAACAATTAACATACAGTATTAGAAAAGTCTTTCATTCTTTTATCCATAAAGTTCGCTGCCCAGAAAGCTATCCGGTTCGCGAACTTGGCGCTTACCACGCAAAAAAAAAATTTTTTTTTTGGACCCTCCTAGGCCCTTTTAAAACCTCCACATAAAACCTAGGGGGTCAACGAGGATCTACTATGCCCCCTTATGGTAATTTCCCCCTTTGTTTTGGCCTCCTCTTGTCTCTCGATCCTACCGAGAGACAAGATGGCGGCCGCTCCGGACTGTTTAGAATGTTGACAGACACCGGAGGGCCAATCAGCTTCTCATCGCAAAGTTCCGTTACGCGAAAGGTTCGCTAACCGGATAGCTGCCCGGAGCGCTGTTACAGATATATATCTTGATTTAAACGTTAATTTCTCAAAATCCACTGAAGCACATATATTGAGACCTAGCAAAGGCACATCGGGCTAACAGTCCCTACAATTTTGCCAAGTTTCGTGAAAATCCATTCAGCCGTTCGGGCTAAAAGTGAGTCCAACCGCCCTATGGAAAATAACATGGGAAAAACGCGTTTTGGGACCCCCCTTTTTTCTCGGCCCCCCCTTGACGAACCCCCCCCAAATTTCCGGAAGCTGCTCAGAAACAAAATGTGCCATTTTCCTGAAAATTTCAGCCAATTCCGTCCACAAACGCCAAAGTTATTAGGCATAGAATTTTCAAAAGTCCCATAGAGAAAAAATCCTAACTATATATACCTACTGGCGACCGCCAGTAGGTAATATATATATATATATATATATATATATATATATATATATATATATATATATATATATATATATATATATATATATATATATATATATATATATATACATACATATATATATATATATATATATATACAAAAACTACTAAAACTTGGGAACTACCCAGAGTTTCCTGCTTCCTTATTTGTATATATATATATATATATATATATATATATATATATATATATATATATATATATATATATATATATATATATATATATATATATATATATATATATATATATATATATTTATATATATATATATATATATATATAGACCGCCATTTTGTCATTGCGAGTAAATATATTGTTGATTTCAAAGCATTGGAGTATGGAAAGGGGAGAAGGTAGAGATTGTTTTGCTGCGTAGGTTTTCTCAGGGTGTGCAGTAAGGCCCTTAAAGGCGAAAATATATATATATATATTTTTTTTAAAGTTGCGTGGTGCGCGCACTCGGTCGCGCACACCTTTTTACAAGAGTGTGAAAATGGAGATAAATCAGAAGTTTGAGTGCTTAGATATAAGGTGGGTCTGAAAAGAGCCATTGTGTTAATTGAGTGTTTTCTGCATTTATAAGTAAGTACCGATGCAGAGCCTGATGTTGCAGAGGAAGATTCTGTTTCCCTCATTTGTGAAATGAACACCGTCTCTCCTATAGACGTCTTGCATGTGGTATCGCAAGTTGTTGTGGTAAATAGAACCCATGCTATAATCTCTGAGGAACGCAGAAACATATTTATTTACACATCTCCTTGCTTTCTCAAATTGTGCACAATGGTGATTGGACCAATTCCATTTCTGTCTTTGGCATATATTGGAATATACCAAGGCAGATCGAGGAAAAAGTGTCATCAATTGTCGAAAGGTGTCTTTTAGAAGCATTTCCAGACCTACCCCAATGATTGTGCCTAGATCGTTCCCACCACAGTGCACAATTATAAGGTCTGGTTCTGGGAGATGCATAAAAGTTTTCACCAATGGAATCAATTGGTGACATTTCAATCCTCTTTTGGAAATCCATGTTATGTGTACATTTGGTAAGCTGAGGTTGCAAATTCGTCTGCTTACTGCATATTTTTCACTCCAGTGAATATAACTGTGTCCTATTAGCCAGACCTTCATTTTCAAGGGATTTGTAGTCGTCCTCCGATCGGTTCTGGAAGTGGAATGGTAGTTAGAAGTTGAAATTCTAAATAAAGAAAAAGGAAGAGGCTGGGTGTGGTTTAAAAAATAAAAATGATTGGTTGATTGTAAGAAGTGGAGATTGAACAGTACGTTGCATGTTAATGTTTATGTTAAACGAAAAGTACTATTGGGTGTGAAAAAAAAAGACATGTAACAGAGCTGTGGATTGGCAGGTGTTTCTGGAGGGAAAACAGTGTTGTTACTTTGCTGTAGAACGTTGAGATATGAACTTTTGACCTGTGCCTTCAGCCAGGTGCAGAATGAGGTGTTACCATGGAAACAGCCAGAGATGGCAGTGGGTGATGGGTGACTTTTATGTGACATTGAAAATATTGTGAGGGAGAACCAACTGAAATGTAAATGCTTACGTTACGCGCTCCGCATTGCTTCCAGGAAGCTGCGCTTCGCGCCTCGCGCACCGGAGCACTTCCGGGTGCGCTAACGCGGCGCGTCATATGACGGATTACGCAACAACGCGATACGTCGTTGGGGCTCCACCGGAACTGATCGAATTGGTAGTCTACAGTGTTTCTGGATGTTTCAGACTGAAGCTGGCGTCAGCATGAGAGCACCCAGTGGCTACGTCGTGGCCATTCCGCGAGCAATCATGGCAGTCGCTCCCTACCGGAAGTCTGCAGGAGTCGGGGGCCTCAGTGACTCTTGTAGAATCTTCAAGGCTGAGGGGACGCTTTTGGGAATGGGGCTCATGCCCTAGCAGTCAAGCGTCCGAGTTCCAGGGTTGCCCAGAGCCATCCTTGCAGGCCAGGCCCAAGTCTGTGGAGCCGACCGCCATTTCCTGAGCTCCGTGGCAGCCGCCTGTCGCTGTATCGGAAGAGTGGGTGCAATTCAGCCGGATGGCGGGTGAGACGGTGTAATAGCAAGAGCAGGCGTAATTCAGCTGGCCGAGCGAGGCACTGTGCCGCAGGAGCAGGCGGAACTCAGCTGGCCGAGTGAAGCGCTGGGGTGTAGCTAAGAAACCTCCACCTGGTGAGGTGGGAGAGGCTCGTTCGCGCCGCCTCTCCCTTCCAGTGCACCCCACGCCGTCTCCTGGCGCAGGTATATGTGATGGTCGGACCAGGGCACCGCAGGACGTGTCTTCAGGTCAAACGGATTGTGGGACAAGGTCCAGAATGGAAGAGGCATCAAAAGGCAAGAAGTTCCGCCTGACCCCGGGAGCCGGCCGCCTATGTCGGGGGCGATCTCAGGCCATACCAGGGGAACAAGACTTGGGGAGGGGGCAGGAGCCAAGCGCCCCCTCCGAGTCCGCGTTTCTTGGACCCTGAAGTATGGCACTCAACATTCAGAACTTATGACATTTGTGCAAGGCAGGGACATCGAAGCCTCTCAGGGACCAAGTATATCCAGAGTCCTTCCTACAGAAGGTGGTGGGGGTGGCGGCATTAGCAAGGCATCCCCCCACACAACTTGTCGGACCCAGAAGTATGGCACTCAACATCCAGAACTTATGACATTTGTGCAAGGCAGGGACATCGAAGCCTCTCAGGGACCAAGCATATCCAGAGTCCTTCCTACAGAAGGTGGTGGGGGTGGCGGCATTAGCAAGGCATCCCCCCACACAACTTGTCGGACATGACCTCTGGATGTACTGGGAGTTCAATTTCAGAATTGAAACTACTAAGAAGCAACTAGAAGTGTTGTTTTCATGTTGCAGTAGGCTGCCATGTAAATAGTTATTTAATAAAACGTTTTATCCTGTTACTTTGCTGGTGTGTTGTATATATTTTTAATATTTGCATAGTGTTTGTCGTTATTTTGGGCGGGGTGGGCGGCGGAGCCGAGCTATCTTGCAGCCATCATGGCGTCGAGCTCGGTTCCTCTCTCTAGTTTCATGTTTTTTCTAACGATTTATATGTTATAGTTTGCTAGCACGATACAGCGGATAGTCCGCATTTTATATATATGTCCTTTTTATTAGGGGGGTCCTCCGGTGGAGTCGGATGATCTACCTCTAATAAACGGTCCGGGTTGAACCAACTACCAACAAACGGGGCAGAGATAGGCATGACGGGTTACAAAGGGGACAAAAGTGTGCACTACCTATCCTTCACTATCTGCAAAAACTAAACAGAGTATTGCGACTTTATGCTTATTTGTGAACAGAGAATGACCCAAAGAGAACCAATTTCGAACAATCATAGGCTATTGGCAGTGGGCAGAGAGGCCAAGACACAGAAAATGGCTGTTACTTACGTGCATGATGGGGCCTAAAAGGGACTAGATGGCGTGGCCACTGTTTCGCGACTTTCACTTTACTTTTAACAATGGCTGTGGTGAACATAAATGAACGCCGCTTATGTATACCTAATTTTAGTCATTTTCCACAAAAAAGCTTTTGATATTTGCCATTAAAAAACCAAAGAAAATCACTGAAAAAACCATAGGTTATAGACCATATATAGTTAAATATCTGAAGTCCATCTCTGCACTCGATGGAGATACAGGTCGTCGATCAGAAGATGTGCTGGCCACCTCTAATGGTAATAGCGTGGCCAGGGCTCTTGTCGCTGCCTCTGCAAATTGCAGAGGGTGCACTTGTTTGACATGCCGCACCATGGTATGTATGGAAAAGGAATATTTTTTTGCTGGATTTCTTCTTGAGAGAACCAAGTCACATATCGTGCAGGTTACTTTTGGTGCATTCACTTTCTTTTGATCTTCAGGATAAGTGAAAAATTGCCAGATGAAAGATTTATTTTTTCTTATTAAAGGTAGTCGATCATTTTGGTCAGATTCGGAAGATGAATGAGATACGGTAGCCATTTCACCAAAGTCTTCCGAAAGATGTAGGACGTTGTTCTCTCTTGAGAGTAGAAAAGATAGTGAGGGAAGTGGGTGGAGTGCTGCGTGTAAATTCCAGAATTGAAACTATTAAGAACCAATTGAAAGTGTTGTTTTCATGTTGCAGCAGGCTGCCATGTAAATAGTTATTTAATAAAACGTTTTACCTTGTTACTTTGCTGGTGTGTTGTGTATCTTTATAATATTTGTCGTTATTTTGGGTGGGGTGGGCGGCCATCATGGCGTCGAGCTCGGTTCCTCTCACTAGTTTCATATTTCTCATGAGGGGTTGTTCCTAATTTTTCTATTTTAGCGAGGTCAAAAAAAGATCTCATCAGTGGCCTACTGATTTTGCTCGATTCCTTTTGTTTTTTCTAACGATTTATATGTTAAAGTTTGCTAGCACGATACAGCGGCTAGTCCGCATTTTATATATATGTCCTTTTTATTAGGGGTGTCCTCCGGTGGAGTCGGACGATCTACCTCTAATAAACGGTCCGGGTTGAACCAACTACCATCCTGATTTTGTATATCTTCTGAGCTGGATTTAAGCACACAATTGTTAAAGTATGAAACGTTTTATATTTCTAAAAAAAATACCAAGGTGTGTACATCCGGTAACGCACGAAAGTTTAAAAAGATATTCGGCTCCATTTACTGAAAAGTTTCATAAGAATAAAAAAGAAGTCTAGGTACAGTCTCTTTGACGTACTATAAGTTCTTTGAGGGGTGTATGAAGAAATTCAATAAGTTCAAATCGCAAGGTTTTTACGAAATATATAGGCAGGTGCGCGCACTCGGTCGCGCACGAAAGCCTGGAAATGCGATATCCATTTTATTGACAGCTGTTGCCGAGAGTGTGCACACCGGGTCGCGCACGAAAGTTTAGTAAGGCTATTTTTATTTACAGACAAAATTTTAATGTGTTTAAAAAAAGGCAAGGTACAGACTTTCGAATTCTGTATTGCTTTACAAGGAGTCTCTATGCAACTTGAACAGTGAAGAAAACGGCTTGTTTTCGAAAAAAATATTGCCAGAACTTTATTGCCAAAAGTATAGGTTGCATACACGACATTTTTCTGAATTAGCATTTTAAAAACTAATGAAATTCACAGAAAAAACCATAGGTTTTACACACGTTATAGTTAGAAAGTTGCATTTAAAAAACCTATGAAATTCACTGAAAAAACCATAGGTTTGACACATGTTATAGTTAGCTGGAAATTTTACTGACATAAAACCAATGAAATTCCACGTTATAGTTAGTTGGACTCACTATAACTTGCTCGTGCAATGCACTGCTGATGACGTCACATATTACATCACTCATGACATGGTCAGTGACATCACTCATGACATCACTGATGACACCATCCAGTGAATATGTGTCTTTCTGAAAAATAAATATTAGTGAGTAATGTTTAAATATTTAAATATATATATTAGTGTTTCACTTTGTGTATAAGTGGCTACATGTGTTGGTAAGTAGCTACATGCGTATGTATATGGGTTATTAGATGTTTCTGTTAGTATCAGTATGAGTGTCTATATGGTTTGGTGGGGGTATTACTTAGCACATAGATGCATGAGTGACTGACTCTCTGTTTGTATGTGTTTTGAAGACAGCATATGTGCAGGACTCTATGGGTGGATGAGTGTGTATATGTGTTTGTTAGTGAGTGAATGACTGTCTCACTAGTGTCTTTATCAGTAACAACATATGTTTTAATCTAGTATATGTGAATATTGATGTATATAAGTGAGTATATGTGAGAGTAAGAGATTGTAAGAGTTCCTGTTTAAATAAGTATGTGTTTCTATAAGTGATTGTTTAAGAGAATAAATATGTGTAATTTTCAATAGAAGTAAGGTGGAAGTGTGTATAACTCTATATTCAAATAAATGGATGTTCAATAGTTTATTTGCACGTGTGAGTATATGTGTGAGTAACTTTTCGATGACTGTCGGTGTGTAACAGGATGTATAGGTGTATCACTTCATATGATGAGTGAGTATATGTATGAGTGACTATATAGAACTGTTGGTGAATGAGTGGATGTGTATATAGATGGTGGAATTACTGAATTACTTGTTGTAACTGATATGGGTATCTACATTTTTTTTAAATTTCAGTTTCTATTTTTGAATATGTGTTTCAAGGGTTACATTACAGTGAAAGGAGGTCTGTCACTATGTCACAAGGATGGTGTCATCAGTGATGTCATGAGTGATGTCACTGACCATGTCATGAGTGATGTAATATGTGACGTCATCGGTATGAGAAAAGCAAGGACCCCCTGGGTATCAACAATGTGCAGATTCCTAGGGCAGGGTTAAACCAACATAAGTAAAAAATCCTAGGCCATCCATAAAATAAGTGACTATGAAGGCAAGGACCAGTGGAGAGAAAGAATTGTCAAAAAACAAATGTATACGTAAAAACAATATATTTAATTAGCAATAGATAAAAATCATATAGAGACTCAAACACATAAGTCAAACTATATGATACAATAAAAATGTGACATAAACACTTCTTGACAACATATATCAAACATATTCAATAAAAACCAAATACATCATAGTAATAGTGCAAATAATGGGAATTTAGTACAAAGGGACTCGACGCGCGTTTCGGCAGTAAGGGAACTGCCTTCTTCAGGAGTCGTTGGTGAAACTCTGAAAAGAATATTTATAAAAAACATATTATAAACAACATTACATTTATTCCATAACATATTCTTTATATATATCTATCTATTTACTTATTTATCAGTTGGAAATTACGTCATTCTTAACAACTCTAACTCTACCTAGCAGGTCCAGACACAAAACATTAGTCACTTAAGGTCATATGATAGACAGATATATATAAGGTCAGTACAGTACTTAGCTAGACAGAAAAAAACTGATCAGTATTGTAGGTTACCTTACTCATACAAAAAACAGATGTTTGTCTTCGCTCATATTTATAAATAGGTTCTTAACCCGGATTAACGTGCTTAAAATGATCCGGAGGGATATTGTCATGGTCTTCATTGAAAATACATTGATATCAAAACAACTTACATTCTGCATATATTGCATCATATGGTGGAGGTAAATCGATGATAACTTCCTTAGAGTTGATAAAAAGATAGAACTCAAACCCACTTGATGGGGCTAGCACCTATTTTAAATACAAAATCAATATTTTGTATAACATCAGTCTAATGTTTGTAAGTTGGGGGTATATCTTTTGAACACAATAAAATAAAAGATCAGTTCATAAAAGAGTCTTCTGAGGAAAATGATAAGATACTCGAGAAAACATGATGGGCAAGGAAATATATTTGTTATTCCTGTTGCCTTAGGATCCAATTCTAATGATTCTTAATTTAAAAAATACTCTTGCTGTGAATTCATGTCATAAGGGAAGGATTTGTTTATATGCTAAACTGAAAAAGATCATATATCGCGGCGAGTCATAGAACAATGGTCTATACGGGATAAAGATCGTTTTATACTGTAGATAGATCTAAAAATAGGGTTTAGCACGTTATAGACATTCTTTACCTAGAAAGATATCTGAATAGGTGGATAGGTAAAAAGAGGGGTGGAAAGAAGAAAACAAAGGGATGTTACCTATTGCGCTGACAGCTCAAATACTGCAGGTTATTGTATCCAGCTATTAGGCTTCATGATTGCGTCCAGCTAGTGGCCATCACTGTAGATGGATATACAGGGAAAAAAAAACATATCTAAGCTAGACATGCTACGCTATGAAATACATTAGCATGTCTGTCTAATCCCCGACCATTCTTTTTGTATGTATTTCAGCCTACTTACTGCTCGTGGCATTTTTAACCTGTCAATACATCTATAAATCAGTGTGAATTACAACCGGAATACCTGGGAATCGTATATATAAAGGTAATCCTCATACCTGTTACCATTTTATCTCCAAGAGCACATTTGTGCCTGTTGGTAATAACCCACCCATACAGGAATGTAATATAGGACCTTAAATAGTTATTAGATCCTAGTATTTACCCTAGATATGTTTTTTTTTTCCCTGTATATCCACAATGCCAGAATCTTAAAATACAGACCTCCATGGAGGTTGGGAAGAAGGCAGTATAGGACTATGAAAAGGAAATATAGGGCTCAGTGTAATTAACATACATAACCAGTAAGCAATTGTAGCATTTCTACTTTGTCCCTGCCTATCTACACTATTAGGTTACAGCAGGCAGTGCCAAGTCCTCCAGTAACAGCCCTCGACAGTCACTCACAATTCATAAAAAGCTGAAGAGCCCTGTGGTGGTACTGTTTCTAAAAAGAAAGGAAGGAAACCAACTGCCTGATAAACTAATCTCGGAGAACAAATTGTGATATTTGACCATGTAACATAGTCAAGCAATTCATACATTGAGATCATGAAACCATCTACTTTCAGAATTGCTGGATTACTAATATGCCAACAGATACTGACGGAAAAGGTATTGCAATATTTTATCATGAGGTAGTGTTTTATTTTTATTTAAATATTTTTTACCTTAAATTAAATTTAGATATAGTTTAAAAAGTCAAAATAGATTCATTTATTTTAACATTGTTTCCTATTTTAAGCCCCTGCCTTCATTATGTTCTATGTGAGTGTGTTACATTACCAGTGGCTGACTATGGGGCTAATTATGATTGCGGATTTCCCGCATCCTCCGGCCCGGCGGAAGCCACCGCCGGCCTGGAGGATGCGGGAAAACCGCTGCGGAGCCTCTATAGACCCACCGCCAAATTAGGATGGCTGGTGGGTCTGATATTCTGTCCGCAGCTTTTCCGCCGCAGTCGCCTTCCGACCGCGGCGGAAAAACACTAACATGTCTGACGGTGTCTATCAGACACCGCCAATTCAATTCAATTCAATTCAGTAATTTATATAGCGCGCTACATACCCAGAGGGTCTCAGGGCGCTTGGAGAAGGGTGGGGAATTACTTGTCGAATATCCAAGTTTTAAGTTGCTTTCTGAATGCTAGGTGGTTTTGAGTGAGGCGAAGGTGAATGGGGAGTGAGTTCCAGGTTTTAGCCGCCAGGTAGGAGAAGGATCTTCCTCCCATGGTGGTTTTGTTGATGCGAGGTATAGCAGCTAGGGCTTGGTGGGAGGAGCGTAGCTGGCGGGAGGGGGTGTAGAAGGAAAGTCGTGTGTTGAGGCATTCAGGTCCAAGTTCGTAAAGTGCTTTGTGTGCGTGGGTTAGAAGGCGGAATGTTATCCTCTTATTGATGGGGAGCCAGTGGAGGTTTTTCAGGTGACCCGACATGTGATCTTTACGCGGAATGTCTAGAATGAGTATGGCTGATGTGTTCTGGATGCGTTGGAGTTTTTTCTGAAGTTTTGCGGTGGTACCGGCGTATAGGGTGTTTCCGTAGTCCAGGCGGCTTGTAACCAGTGCGTGGGTGACCGTTTTTCTAGTTTCAGTGGGGATCCATCGAAATGTTTTTTTGAGCATGCGAAGAATGTTGAAGCAAGATGATGAAACGGCGTTGACTTGTCTGGTTATCGAGAGTGAGGAGTCCAGAATGACGCCCAGGTTTCGCGCGTGGTCTGTTGGGATGGGTGCTTGTCCAAGGGACTCTGGCCACCACGAGTCGTCCCAGGCGTAGGGGGAGGTACCTAAGATAAGGACTTCTGTTTTGTCGGAATTCAGTTTCAGGCGGCTGTGCTTCATCCACTCGGCTACTTCTCTCATTCCTTTATGTAGGTTGGTTTTGGCGGTGTTAGGGTCTTTGGTGAGTGAGAGGATCAGTTGAGTGTCGTCAGCGTAGGAGATGATGTTGAGGTTGTGTTGACGTGCGATGGCCGCGAGGGGGCTCATGTATACGTTGAAGAGGGTGGGGCTGAGTGAAGATCCTTGTGGCACGCCGCAAATGACTTCAGTGGCCTCTGATTTGACTGGTGGGAGGCTGACTCTCTGAGTTCTTCCGGCAAGGAACAAGGTGATCCACTCCAGTGCTTTTCCTTGAATTCCGATGTTTCTGAGGCGTTGTAATAGGGTGATATGACAGACTGTGTCGAAGGCTGCGGAGAGGTCGAGGAGGATGAGGGCGACTGTGTCACCATTGTCCAGTAGAGTTCGAACGTCGTCTGTTGCTGCAATGAGTGCGGTTTCAGTGCTGTGTTTGGCTCGGAAGCCGGACTGTGAGGAGTCGAGGGATTTGTTGGTTTCGAGGAAGGCGGCGAGCTGGTTGTTGACAGCTTTCTCGATGACTTTGGCCGGGAATAGAAGGAGTGATATGGGGCGGTAGTTTTTGAGTTCGGTGGGGTCAGCTGTGGGATTTTTCAGAAGGGCGCTGAGTTCGGCGTGTTTCCAGCTATCTGGGAAGGTGGCGGAGTTGAGGGAGCAGTTGATGACATCTCGGAGGTGGGGTGCGATGATGGAATCTGCTTTGTTGAAGATGTGGTGAGGGCATGGGTCTGTGGGGGATCCTGAGTGGATGGAGTTCATCAGGCGGATGGTGTCATCAGTGGAGATTGGGTTCCAGTCATTAAGGATGTTCAAGGGGGGTGAAGGTACAGCAGAAGGTTGTGTGGGTTGGTTTCCGGGTTGGTTGTCGAAGCTGTTGTGGATGTCTGCGATTTTGTCGTGGAAGAACGAAGCTAGGGAGTTGCAGAGGTCTTGAGAGGGAATGATGTCGTTGGAGTTGGCAGTGGGGTTGGTGAACTCTTTGACGATGTTGAATAATTCCTTGCTGTTGTGGGCGTTGTTGTCAAGTCGGCCTTTGAAAGCGGCTTTCTTGGCAGTTCGGATCAGTTGGTGGTGTTTGCGGGTGGCGTTTTTGAAGGCGTCTCTGGTGCTGGTGTTTAGGTCTTTTTTCCAGGCCTTCTCAAGGGAGCGACAGAGTTTCTTGGATTTCTTAGGATCATCGTTGAAGCAGGGGGCGTTTTTGTTGCCTTGTTTGATTTGACGTTTTTTCAGGGGTGCTAGGTTATCGGCGCTGTTGGTTAGCCATTGAGTGAGGTTAATGGCTGCTTGGTTGGGGTTCGAAGAGTGGGCAGGGGTGTTTTGAAGGAGCGATGAGGAGATCTGGTCGATGGTGATTTTGTTCCAGTTTCTTCGCAGAGTAGGTTGAGGATGGTTGTGGGTTGTGGTCTTATTGTAGATAAAGTGAACGCAGCTGTGGTCCGTCCAATGGAGAGCTGTGGTGTGACTGAAGGAGATATGTTTGCTGGAGGTGAAGATAGGGTCGAGTGTGTGACCTGCGTAGTGAGTGGGGGTATTAACAAGTTGTTTGAGTCCGAGGTTGGTGAGATTGTCCAGAAGGGCGGTGGTGTGGCTGTTGTTGCTTTTTTCCAGGTGAAAATTGAGGTCTCCCAAAAGAATGTAGTCCTTGGAGGGGAGGGCGTGTGGGGTGATAAAGTCAGTGATGTCTTCACTGAATTGTGCTCGGGGTCCTGGTGGCCTGTAGAAGAAGGTGCCTCTGAGTGTGGTCTTGGGGTCGGTGTGGATCTGGAAGTGAAGGTGTTCGGCGCTAGGAGGTTGACGTCTGAGCTGGTTGAGATGCGGATGGAGTTCTTGTGGACGATAGCGATGCCTCCTCCTGTTTGCTTGTTGCGGTCTTTTCGGATGATCTTGTAGCCTTCCGGGATGGCAATGGTGATGTCTGGGGCTGAGGAGGCGTTCATCCATGTTTCAGTTAGGAAGGCGACGTCCGGAGAGATGGTGTCTAGTAGATTCCAGAGGTCGATGGCGTGTTTGTGGCCCGAGCGGGTGTTGAGCAGGATGCATTTTAGGTGGTTGGTGTCAGGTCTCTGTTTGGTGTTAGTGGATGAGGAGATGGTCTTGGTGCAGACAAACTTGCAGGAGTTGCATGTGAAGGGTCCATGGGTGTGTCCAGGGGCGGCTTGGGCGCAGTTGGGGAGTCGGCCGGGGTTAAGGGTCAGGAGGGTGGAGGCAGCGTATGTAATGCGGGTGGGGTGGGTGGGACGAGGGCCAGGGGGTCTGGCGCTGGGCGCGGTCCAGGCGCGGACGGGCGTAGACGGGCTTACCTTTGGCGCACCTTCGGCGCGGCCGTAGCGCGTGGACGCTGCACGTTGGGACATCTGCTTTAAATGGATAGTGGAAGGGGCGGAGCGTGGGAGGGTCAGCTGGGAGGCGGGAGCGGGGAGGCGGGCCAGGGGATAGCACAACAACAAAATGGAGGGCTGGAATGAAAGTGAAAACAGCGAGGGCACAGCACAATGCTCGCCAGCAAGCAATCAAAGGCTCCTAAATCCAACAAATTAATTACACCTAAAGCGCTATTCAAATAAACAGCCAACCTTCAAAGCGTTACACAACAATGATGTCAAAGCGATTATGCCAGGAGAAGCTTCGATAAATACCGTCAATTGCCCAATGAATGAAACACAGAGCGCAATGCAAATGAGCAGAATTAGGCTTCCAAAGCGCTACACGATAATGAGCTTCAAAGCGCTATTATAGTAGGAGAAGCTACGGTACACGCTGTTAACTGCACAGTGAATGAAACACAGAGCGCGATGCAAATGAGCAAAATTAAGTTTCCAAAGCGCTACACGAAAATGAGCTTCAAAGCGCGATAATTCTGTGTGAAGCTACAATACCAGATGCTGTCAGGAGGTCGCGGGTGCAAGGGGCTTCAGCTGCGGGCTGTGGGTGCTGCAAATAATTCGAGCAAGGGAGCGTGGGGGAGCGACCGTTCAGGAGGGTGTCTGCATTTCTATGCTTTTCCACAGCGGCTTTTCCGCCGTGGAAAAGCATACGGACCTTCACTTCGGGGGCCCGTTGCGGGCCCCCTGTGTGAAGGGGTGGTGGGGGGTGCGCGTGGCGGGTACCTATGGTACCCCCCTGCATTTGCGTGCACAGAGCAGCAGGCACCGCGCGGTCCCTGCCGCTTTGGGCACGCAAATGCTGTGCATGCATTTTTAACATTGCGGCGGGTGCAGCTTGAAGCTGCACCCGCCTCAATGTTAAAGATAGAGGATGTGACCGCCACCCTGGCGGTCACATCCTAATCTGCACAGAGGGAACACCGCAGCCCATGCGGACGTTCCCTCCTACTCTGGGGTCGCGGACGGACTCAAGTCCGTCCGCGATCCTAATGACCCCCTATGCTTGGTGCTGGAGTTACTCCAGGTTCAAGCTGCAGTACATGTTCTACTGTTTTTGGCTGTAGTAACTTTAGAAGCACAGTTTGTGAATAGCAATGGATTTACACTTTTGTGAGTGGGTGTCTGTTCCTTCCTAAACCCCTGCTTAGCACTCCCTAAACCCCACCTTATTCTTCCCTAAATCACTCCTATTTAGTAGTAAGTATGCCCCTTTTTCCAGCCAATCCCCCTGGCACTTCCAACATTTACTACTAAGGGCTGGATTATGATGTCAGACGGACCAAAGTCCATCTGACATCATTCTGGAGTGGGACTGACTGACCTCCTGTCAGCAAACCCAAACGAGCAATTAGGATGCAAATCCTATTCTTTACAATGGGAGCATGCATTCCGAAAGGAATGCATGCTCTTACTGCAAAGAGCAGAGGTGCAGTTCATCCCTGCACCCCGTGGCAGGCACCTCAAGGTTGCTTGGTCCATGCTTGGACTATAGGTGCCCCCTAGGCCGCTATCCGGAGGCCTTGCACCCAATGGGACCGTCCTGGGGGCCCCCAAAGTGGGATTCCCACAGCTTTTCTGTGTCGGAAAGGCTAGCACAGAAAGGCTGTGGGAATCAGCCATCGTAATCCCTCAGGCGGAAAGAGGCACTTGAGAGATTACTGGAGGCTTTCCAAATGGCAGGCCGGCTCTCTGAGCCCATTGGAAGCCATTCGGAAAGCCTGTTTGAATTCCTTTCAGACCAACCACATCATAATCGGTCGGTTGGAAAGGAATCCAGATGATACATTTCGATGCAGTCCGACCGCATCGAAATCGGCCCCTAATTAGTCAATTTACATGTGTGAGGATCGCCTCATAAAAAAAGATAGGACAGGGGGAGGTGGCGATATACACTGGTGGTTTAGTGAATTTCATTTTGTTGCAAACAAGAAGTACTACCATAGTATTACTTTACACACTTTAAAACGAAGATTGTGAATTGGGAACACTGTGTTCAATACTCCAGTTAATAATGGGGCCAAAAGTTAATGGTCATATTTTTGCAGATCAAGTAGGGCCCCATCAAGCTCCAGGCTTTGTTGAAAGCTCAGTCCTTGCTTTGAGGACTTCCTCCAAATAAAAATAAATATTACATTCCTGTTGCACAACGCCTGGAGGCACAGTACTCTCCGATGTGTGTCTGAATAGATTCTCAAACTGTTCTACTGAAATTTCTTTAGGTATCTTGACTCACTAGGGTTGTGCGTAAGCCGAGTAATTTGCTGTAGTGTAATTACGCGATATTACAACAAAATTATACAGAATTACATTAGGAGCATAACCCAGTATTTAGCACTATTTTCCTATTGAAAAATGCACCCTTGCATCTGAAAAGGACCCGAATATGCACTTTGCGCTAAGAAATTAGTGCTAAATGCAACTGAACAAGACCAGCAGCAGCCAGCATTCATTTACAGTCGCCACGCTCACTGTTCCTGTGCGCCTGAATGTAGGATGGTTGCGCCACAATTACTCATAAATTAGCGAACGGGCATCATTTTGTAATTGTTGGTCATTTTACATGAAAAAGTACACATAATTACCAAAATAACTCTGATTACTTTAGCATAATAAACTTTTTCCCTGGCCTAATCATGGCATCCAAGGCCCGGTTCTGCTCAACTATCATGTTATATTTTAAACAAACAAATGGAGCAGTACCCCCTGGAGGCCTTCATATTTTCCCAGGCTTGTCTCCTGTGCTCTGCCGTTGCAGTTCTTCCAATGCGCCTCTAGCATCTTTCAAGGGGATTCACTACATGTCCTAGGTATTGTCAAATTGGCCATCAAACAACATAAATACTTGACAGTATATAATTTTGTTTACCACCAGCTCTTTGCATCCTAAAACCCTGTAAATAGAATTCTCAGTTAATTTGGCTCGAGCGAACCGTCCTCTTTTACAATTCTAAGCAATTATGAATATCAGAGAGAACTTAGGTCGTCAAGACCTTATTTTTAGCTGTCCTCATAGACACCTTGCATGAATGTGGCTCGCATGGTCACATAGTACACCTGTGATCAATGCATTATGTTGGATGTAGTTGAGCGTACTCACAGTTCAATTATTTTTTCATTTCTGTTTACTCACATGTTAATTATTTTAGCAGTCAAATAGTTGGTCACTCAGACTTTGGTATTAGGTGCTCAACGAACTGAGCTAACCCACCATTTCCAGCAGGGATGAATGTCACAGAGAATAGAGAAAGCAGTAAACTGTCAGAACACACTCGTGGACATACCAGTTATCTCACACCCATCTGGAGTGATGTGTCTCCCACCTCTTCCCTTCTGGCTAATGGGATCTCTGCAACTGTTTTCCAGTCCATTGCCTCACTCAACTAGGGTACTGTAGGCTGACACCACAAATTACCCAATGGCCTTGATTAAATTTGCCGTCGCTTTATATAAATTGTTCATCCACGCTATTACAACTCCTACAATTCATGTTTATTTGCCTTCAGTTTTTTATTTGATTTGTCTCCTATCCACACATATGTTTCAGTATTAAAAACTCCTCTCCAATGCATATGGAGTTATGAAGAACTCTTTGTCTGGGGACAATCAAATCAATGCAAAATCTGTACAACAAAGCAAACAGTCAAAGATAAAACATGATTACCATAATATACAAAACTAGCAAATTTCCATCAAATTTTAATCAATTACTTTCAAGAATAATATTACTTCCAACTTTCCATTCTCCCCGTCAAGGGGCTAATTACGAGTCTGGCTGTCCATGGACCACCAGACTCGAGGGAGTGATGTGGGGACAGTCTTCAGAATGCCTAATTACAACTAGGGCAGTCAGGCCGACTTTGTACCGGCGCAAACACCAGGGATCGAAGATCCCAAGCAGTGGCGTGAAGATCTTGAGGCTGCAAAGTGCCTGGCAGAATCGCCGTGGTCCAGTAGCACTGTGTTGCGGAGAGTGGGATTGGGTGGCGTGGAGTAGCATTGTGTGGCGTGGTGTGAAATGGAATGACATTGTGTGTTATTAAAAATTGCCTGAGGTGCCACTGAATTACCCTATAGCGCTTCAAAGCCTCATTCCATATTACTACAATTTTGATACAATATGTTACCAACTACGATATATGTAAACATAATCTGCCTTTGATGCACCATTTTGTGAGAACTAGTTTGTTTACTAATAAATGCATTTTAGACAGGAAGGGGCTTGTGGGCAAGGTAGTATCATATATAGCCTACTAATTGGGGATAAAGGAGATGAAGCCTTCTGGAAATGGTGGTAGTGGTCGTGGCAGCCTTTCCTAACCGGAGTAGCAGACATGTTTAGTACTCAATCGTCATAGAGATGATAGTCGCTAACAATCCAATAAAAGAGGGGGGACTGAGGGCTTTTAAAAGGTCCAGCATACGTTCCCTAATGAGAATACAAAACAAATAGGTATGCAGTTCCTAGGGGGGAGAGAAAGAGGAGGAGGCAAGATCCTAAGGTGGAAGCACACAGGTTATTCACGGAAGGAGAAGTCCTTCCTTCTGGAATGGTGGCCCTCACACACCCAGCCCACTGGGTGTCATGCTTCATCATCAGGCATTTCACTTGTCAGGTCAGCGCTGCAAAAGCCGACGGGCACCCTATGCAGGGGATCTTTGGCAGAGATCTTTTATTCCTTGCTGTTTGGTGTAGTGGGTGTAAGGGGCCTAGGAAGTGTAGAAGTGTAAGTGTGTTGGTTGTGTAGTCCATGTGAGTTAAAACAGGGATAAGGAAGAGCCAGGCAAAATAATTTTAATGATTCTGCCTTCCACCATTGTTAAAAAAGTGGAGTGGCGACTCTCTGCAGTAATGATGCAGTGTGTTGCGCTCAATCTCATGCGGTGAACATGTTTCTTGCCTATTAGTCAGAGGGATCTAGTGGCAATTCCTCAGGACCTAGTGATAAATGTGGTCAATCTACACTAAAACCAATGGTAATGAGGTGTTCTAACCAGGGCCGGCTTTAGGGCAGTGTGACTGGTGCGGCTGCACTGGGCACTGACCTGTGGAGGGGGCGCTGATCTCAGGGGGGGAGTAGTGTTTAACAATAACTTATGATGAGAGATGAGGAGCACCTTTGCCCGGTGGTAGTTTGAGAGCCCGAGGAGGTGGTCATGAGGTGTGGGGGGGGGGGTGGGCACCAAAAATGATTGACACACCAGGCGCCGCCTGCTCTAAAGCCTAATTATACCATAAGTGGCACCGAGAGGTGTAGTACCTGTCATCAAACACAGGGAACATCCATGGGAAGCACATTCACTCAGAGCGTGGCCTGTTTGTATATGGCTGCCTTTGAGACAAGACTAATCTTTAATTCAAACAATCCCTGCTCAGCCAACCTGATTTTGTGGAAGAGGTACATCGACGATATCCTGGTCTTTTGGAAGGGAGACAGGACTAGTTGCGATGATTTTTGTACATGGATCAACACCTTAAATCTGTACCTCTAATGTACCCATACAATTTCCAATTCAACTGTTCCCTTCCTTGACCTGAATATCAAACTCGTAGGAGGGCAAATGAGCACTTCACTATACCAAAAATCTACTGACAGCAATAGTCTCTTACTGTTCAGTAGCCACCACCCCAGGGCACTCAAAGAGAATTTGCCATTTGGCCAATTCCTCCGCATCCAGAGAAATTGTAGCTCAATTGAAGAATACAGATCAGAAGCTGACAGTCTAGCAGAAAACCTGCACAAACGAGAATATCCACGGCAAAAAATAGCACACGCCATGAAGAGAGCTGTAAATAACAACAGGGAAGCATTATTAGAAGTCAATTACAAAGAACCAATGGAGGCAATAACATGCATCACCTCCTTCACACCTGATTCAAACAGAATCAGAAACATCATACGCAAACACTGGGGCATCCTTAGCACAGGATGAGTTACAACTCCATATGCCTGGGTTTGCGTTTAAACGCACCAGTAATCTGAAAGATGTACTGATACATACTAGGCCTAAAAACAAGACTGTCGCTACACATACTAGGCCTAAAAACAAGACTGTCCCTACACAGACAATTTTGTGGGACCTCCCACCAGTCACAGGCCATTACCCTTGTGGCTCAGGTGCTGTATGTCCACTAACTACACAAACCAAAGAATTAACCTCTGTCAATTACTTCACCTGGAAACTGACCAAACACACCAATTGCAATACCACCAATTGCATTTACCTGATCACCTTCCTCTGCAATCTCCACTACGTAGGCATGACTACCAAAACCATTAAGACACGCATCGCCCAGCACAAGAGCAATATTAGATGCCACAGAGTAACCACTAAACTGTACACACATTTTGAAACAGCTAAACATGCATGTGACACCCTGAGATGGGTGATATTGGAATCACATCCATTGATCACCCCTGGGGTATTGTTCAAGATTGAACAAATATGGGTCCATCGTTTTCCCACTGCCAAACATGGCCTTAATAAAGACATCCCCTGGAGCACCCTGAATAGATCACAATTCTAGGGCACCACCAAGTCCAGGAAATTTCAACCCTCAGAGTTTCCCTGGGGGCCTCGGCAAATGTGAGTAAGGCTGCCAATATCCGTGTGACCCCTATTTGGTTCCTTCCAATTCGGTCCGGTCGGATGCAATCGCATCATCGTTGACCTACTTCCCTTAGCCCCATTATTGACACTTGTTCCTCAGGGTGTGCTTGATTGCCATAGGATCAAATTGAGTCTTCACCCTTTTGCCATTTCAACTTTTGCCTCATTTTGAGGCTCTCCGTGGTCTGTTACTATACACCAACAAGCAGGCTCACGCTTACTACCACACTCTATAAGATTACCTTTTTGCCCTAATTTAGACTCCCCTTAGTCTGTTATTATATACCTATAAGTGTTCCTACCCTCACTTGCACTCTTCAGGATGTCGCCCATTGTGGTTCACGCTATTCTGGCACATCCAACATGGCCGCCACTATTTTCTCCTCACGTTGAAGCAGGTAACTTTCTAGTGTTTTGCTGCCTTTGGAGACGGACCTCAATGTGCACCATTTTCCGCTAGTATACAGCTGCCATAACCGAGTGGGTATTTACTTCCCAGATCCGGCATTGCGGGGTAGGTCTTCCGTCACCCGGGTGCCACCCTGATGTGAGTATCCTCTCTTCTTCCATCTACAGGTTGTCTTGCAGTTACTGGTTGTACGAGGTGAGCTATTAGGGTTTTCGGCTATGATATCCATTTCGATAGCAGCAGTTCACCATTGAGGCACAATCTCCATGAGTCTCTGCCGATAACAGTATTTCCTGGTGCACTTTCTGGCTGACCGCACTACGTGGAACGCCTCTCGGGGCTGGTGCGCATTTGGTCTGCTGGCTCTTGCATTTGGTCTGACAGTTTTTGCAGGCTTGATGCAACCGTGATTGTCGGACCATGACATGGGGCCCTGACTATTAGCCACCTCAGTAACCACTCTCGCTGCATCAGAGGCTGATATTCCATTCTGAATATATACAGGGGACCTCAACTCCTCACCTACCTGTTCACATCTTTTGGCCCCCTACATAGGACACTGGTTACCTTAACGTGTCCATGACATGCCCTGATTTGAGGGGGCCATTCGGTATTAATTCGTAGGTGAGTTGTTTGATCTCACCACTCTGCTACTACTTTTTAACCAATTTTTTATCACTACAGCTAAACTAATTGTGTTTGTCCAATGTGGTGCGAGCTTGACTGCGTTCAGTTGTTCTCAGCCCCCTTCACAAAACAAAGCGCACTTTTTTAGCGTGTGCACCTGTAGTGGTGAGCCTCAGCAAGGACTACCAGTGCAAGGGATTTGCCCTTCTCTGCACAGAGTCCTCAGACCAATAGGAAGAAGTTGGCACAGAAACTGGAATAGAAAAGACAGAGTTTATTAAACATCATGAGGTGGAACTACATTCACACAGCACCCTTCGGTAATGCAAGAAGTAGCACACTGACTGGAAGGAGCTTGGTCCTTTTATAAGTACAGAATGCTGGTTTTAAATACATATAAGGTCATACAAAAAGTGTGCTTGCAACAAGTGGGAGGGGCTGACAGTTAGCTAATTCTGGATGACACATCCTGACAGTTACAAGTTGGGGACAGCTGTAAGCTCAACTGAGCATGTGCGAAGCAGAAGAGGCTAAATATATCTCGTCTCTAGGCAGATTTCAAGAGCAGTTAACAGGAAGGTAGGACAGAGCACATGGTGAGCACATGGCAAACAAAACGGATGCCAGAAATACAAAATGGATTCCATACAATGGACAAGATAGTCTCTAAATACAAGATGTCTTCTGCTAATGCTTAAACCTAATCGCTACTATATTACATATGCCCGCAAGGACATACTAGGCACCAGGGAAGATGATGTTAGGAGAGGCATCACCCCCCTTACTCTCACACCCATCAGAAGCTGGACCCAAAGTGCCATAGACCTTAACGCTCTCTGCTTGGAATTTGGCCTCAGGGCAACCAATGGTAGATCCAAGTCCGACTCCCTTGGGGTACACACATTTAACAGGGTGGGCCACTCCTCACGGATTGACTATATACTCCTGAATTATAGACTCTGGGCACATCTGATAGATATGGTGGTCTTGCCATCTACTGACAGTGACCACAATCCCCTAGCTTTGTCTTTGTCCTCTCTATGGAAGGGTATGACTCCAGTCCCAACCTCACACACATGGTAAACAACGCATGAAGTACGCCCTTCCAACTGTGGCAGGCGGCTGAAATGGAATAAAATTGCTGCTAATTAAGGAAAAATCTTAGAAGCAAAATCCATAATGTCTAAGGCGATGTTGCGTTTACATTCTTCAGGACTTAGTAAGCATGATGTCCCAATTCTGTTTTCCGAAACTACCAATGCACTAGGCGAATTGTTCACTGTTCACCGAGCAGGTATGAGGGCCAAGACAAGAGGTGGACCTATGGGCAGTGTGAGTTGGTTTTCCTCTGCCTGACGCTCCTCCAAAAGGGAGCTAATTAAAGCAGTGAAAGCTAAGGATGGCGGCCAGATTAGCCTTGCTAGGAAAATTTACAGAAGGGCTTTAGTTACGGCAAGGGACGAGCATGAGACCCAGTTTTGGAACGATCTAAAGGCGGCTAGTTCTAGGAAAGATTCCAAGGGCTTTTGGGAATTGTTGAGAGCAAGGGATAAACCCGCAGATTCTTTATTAACATGTAATATAACCGGTGCGGCGTAGTTTAACCACTTTTCCCAGCTCCATTCTCTGTCTGTGGGTCCTACTGCTAGCCTGATGGGTCAGCCCCTTACTGAATGCACCGACTACAATGAGGACAATCTCTTTTTGCCCAAGGAAGTAGAGGGGGCGATTAAGTGCCTGGTTTCAAACAAGGCTGCGGGACCTGACGGTATCCCAGGCGACCTACTTCGGGTTAACCCAGAAGAGTGGGGAGACTTATTGCTTCCCTTTTGAATGCTGGCTTGTATGGTGGGTCTCTCCCGGACTCATAGAAGGGAGCGGAGGTCATCCCAATCTTTAAGAAAGGGAGTCAGGACGACCCCGCTAACTATCGCCCTATTAGCTTGTTAGACTCCACACAGAAGGTGGCTGGCAAGGTAGTCCTAGGAAGGGACTTACAGTGGGTTGAGGAGAAGCAAATTCTCTCAGATTACCAGGCTGGCTTTAGAACTGGCACGGGGACCATCGAACAGACATTCCGGTTATTAATGATCTACTGGAAAGTGGTTGTACTGGGCAAGGGCAGTCTATACCTTGCATTTATAGATTTACGGACTGCCTTTGACCTGGTCCCACGTGGCCAACTCTGGAGTGTTCTTGATGCACTGGGTATCCCTTCATATTTACTTAATATGCTCATAAAGTTGTATGAGGATAACTTTGTGCAGATCAGGTGGGGTGACCAGGGACAAAAAACATCACGTGTCCCTGTAAATAGGGGTGTGCGCCAGGGATGTGTGCTAGCCCCCACTCTGTTCTCATTATATGTTAACAGAGTGGTGGAGCATTTACTAAAACATCCAGCAGATGCACCTACCCTGGCTGGTAGGAAAATTCCTACCCTCCTATTTGCGGATGACACCCTCCTGATCTCAAAAAACCCAGTAGGCCTGCAATGTCTCCTTACCAGTTTTAAGAACTTTTGTGATTGCAGGGGACTTGCTATCAATGTAGGGAAAACCAAGTTCCCGGTCTTAGACCCCCCCGAGGTAGACCGTCAACCCACCTTCCTTGGACTCTGTCCCACTCGAGAGGGTTAATGAGTTTGACTACTTAGGCATCCGCCTATGTGATTCCATGAGCTGGAAATCCCACCATCAAAAGATGTTGTTGACCCACAAGAGGGTGGTGGGGGCCCTTCTTAAGGAACAACGTGCTTCTTCACTTAAACCTATTGCTCCTGTACTGGACATCTACAGGGCAAGAGGGGTGAGTGCAGCTTTGTATGGGTCAGAACTATGGGGCGTGCAGAACATAGATTTTTTGACTCGCTCAGAAAATGAATTCCATAAAGACCTTATGGGCCTCCCGTATAGTACACCATCTCTTCCACTTCTTTTAGATGCTGGTACTCGCCCAATTAGCGACCTGGCGAGACTGCGCCCCCTTCTTTTATGCACACGCATCTGGAGGGTCCCAGAACTGTCTAGTTATGCAGAAGGCTTGAGGGAACTTCTTTTAACTCCTGGTTGGCACAAGGTTCATTGGCTAAAGGAAGTTAAGCGCCTCCTTTTTGACCTGGGCCTTGAAGATGCCTGGTCTAATAGATCTGCCCCGCCCAAGCCGATTCTGAAGAAGCTATACTGGACCTGGGTGACCGATGGTAGAAATAGCAAGGCCAACTTGTGCAGAACGACTGTAGAATTTTTGATGGTTAAGGAGGTGCCCTTTTGTGAACCATATTTGGATATGATTTCAAAAACCTGGGACAGGGCGCTATACTTTAAATTCAGGGTGGGCTTACTTCCAGTGGGGAAACTGACTGCCATCTGGAAGGTCCCGGCACAGACGACTCCTTTTTGCCCCTTCTGTGCGAATAGGCCTTAGTCAGTTCCTCACCTCTTGTTCGAATGTCCAGCCTATGCAGCTCCTCGCCGCAAATGGCTGAAGCCACTCTGTAGGAGCCTTGGTACTAGATCGCATAAGGAGGCCCTACGAATCTTAAGATCAGACCCCTGTCCCCTGTTTGCTTGTGGCCTGGCCAAATTTCTTGGTTGGGCATGGCGAGTTAGATCCTCTAGGGTTCTGTATCTTGTAAAATTATCTATTTTAGCCTCTACCTTTGTGGAATTCCTTTGCTATTCCAAATATGAAATGTACATTTTTATTGATGCATTGAACTTTTTACTGTTTTTATTGATTTGTAATGCTTTTTTAGATATGTGAACTATATCGAAATAAAGCTTGTTACTACTACTACTACTACTACTACAATAGATGACCCTTTCAGCATTAGCTGAAGACATTCGTTTATCTGGGGTGATCTAGATATGCATCCTGTACATTGATGCTCATCACCTCAGCTATTTCTTTGTTTAACATTTGCTGTGCTTTTATGTCTGCAATATTTCCTTTGGCAGGTATAAAAGCAGTGATGCACATGGAGCAAAGCATAGGACCACATTGTATACAAGTACAGCATGTAAATAGTATCACCAGTAGTATACATAGAATAGTCAGTAGCTTCCAGCCCCAATTAGCAAAGAGTGTCCATATCCAGTTTGAAAATGTCCATGTACCAGTCTCTGTATGAATTTCTGCAGCAATCTTATGCAATTTTGAGATTGCATCATATACTGAAGGTGAGTGATCTGGTATAAATACACAACAACTGCTAACGATGATGCGACATGCATCACCTCGATCAGCCAAAATCACGTCTAGCACCATCCTATTTTGGTGTGCTACAATCCTCGAAATTTGTAGTACCTCTGTAATGTTCCCAAGTGCCATAGCTGTTTGATTGGTGACAGCTTCCACAAAACGAGTTAATCACCTTATCGTTCAACTATTCAATGCAGCACCCACAAAGAAGAACAAGCCCAAATTGAAATCGACATATTGTTGCAAAGTGGTATCTGACTGGTCAACTTCATCTGCACTTATTGTTTTATTTGTATCTATTCTTGGAAATGTCATCATACAACTTTAAATTCAGGTGATATGATGGAGGGGCCAAGAACACAGGTGGTAACACAAATGATATGTAACATACCCCAGACCACCCAACAGGCAATTGATAGTATCCTTTATTACCACATACAAAATAAGTATTATGTGAAGACGTAAAACTACTGTTATTAGCTCCTTCAATAATAAATGTCAAAATATATTCACTCCGTCCTACTGGAATTCTACCAATACTATTTATACACAGTTCTGCTTTAGCTTTGGTCACAGAAATTACAAAAGGTCCATTGTCTTTGATAGTCCGCATATTCATGAAGACATATGGTGTCGAAATATTGTCCTGTTGGTACTCTTCCCATTCCCATTTAGTCCCTTTAGCTTGAGGATAACCATCTTCATCTTGGTAGCATACTTTATTCAACCGAAAGATGATTCCACCTACTGAGGGCTTTCCGAAAGCAAACAAAAGGGCATACGAAGCTTGACATGAACCATTATGGGAAAACGTTAGAGAAATAAAAGTTGTTCCTCCTTTCTTTTGGTGTGCAGGTATCATTCCACACACCCAACAGTTGGTAGCATTCGTAGTATTGTGTGTATGATTCAACATCTGGATGAATGTGTTATTTAAGTAGGATTGATGATGTTTCCGCTCATGGTAGGGAAGTGTAAAATAATGATGTTCCACTGAAGCTGGAGTAGTGGCAACAAGAAGATCTCGAACAGGAGCCACTTTCTCAACAAACCAGGTGATTATCGCCATAACCACCAGAGCAACAACAAACCCTACAGCACAAATGATTCTTTTGTAATGCATTCCAGCAACAGTGATAATTGCTCTTTCTAAAACTCGTTGAAAACAATCGTTGGAGCTCTTATCCTTTGGGCAGCCGCTGATTTCTTCACCACGGGCCAAGGCAGGTGTCACTACACTAACGCAGGGCTGATCCCCCCCACCCCCCTTGCCATATCGGCTCTCTGTTTCACTAACCCAGGGTGGTAGCTCAACCACTCTTTTTCAACACTGCAGATTCTTTCCTTGGTCTCAAGTGATATTGCGATGCTTCAGGAATCATGTGGTCCAGGAAGACTTCCGCAGATTCGTCAGGTTAGATAGCTTGACCTTTCTCCGTCTCCAGAATCTCTTAATGGTCAGTCAGCACAGCAGGTTCCACCAAGGCAGGCAACACACGCTTACAGTGTGTGCTGTGGACCCAGTTCTTCTTGTTCATCACTTGAACTGCTGTCCTCGTAGTCAGGAGCACCTGCTCCGGACCTCACCACCTCGGTTCCAGGCTGTTCGATCTGTCGAAGACCTTGACCATCACATAGTCGCCAGGACAGAGTTTGTGGGCCTCACCTGTAGATCTGTCAGGAAGTGCTTCTTGAACCTGTTGATGAATAGAGATCAAACTGTGGGTTAACTGTGCCAAATAATCATTCATCAGAACACAAGGAACATCAGGTATGGGGCTTGGCTTAGGAACTCCACAGATATTCATCGGTCTCCCAAAGACCACTTCGTACAGGGTGAGACCAGATCGTGAATGTGGCACAGATCTTATGGACAACAATGCCAAGGGTAATGCATCTGGACACTTTAAAGATGTGGAAGCTAGTATTTTCGCCAACTTTATTTATTTATTTATTTATTTTTAAAATTTCTAAAGCGCGCAAACGCCTTGCGGCGTCTCGGCGCTAAAATTAGCATATTTCAGATTACGAGGGTTATAGGATGTTACTGGTTAAAGAGCCAGGTTTTAAGATGTTTTCGAAAGGAAAGCAGCAAAGTGTGTTCCTTAATCTGGGAGGGAACCTGATTCCATAATTTGGAGGCAGCCACTACAAAACGTCTGTCTCCCCATGTCACCTTTTTTGTTGGGGGGATTTGGAGCTGTTGGGCCGTAGATGAACGCAGTGTTCGGCTGGGTTTGTAGATTTTAAAAGCGTTTTTGAAGAAGTCAGGCCCATTATTTTTCAGCGCCTTGTAGGTGATACACATGGCCTTAAACTTTATCCTGCTTCTTATGGGCAGCCAGTGAAGCTCTCGAATTGTGGGAGAGATAGAGGCATGTTTTGGAATCCCCATGAGGATCCTTGCAGCGGCATTTTGGACAAGCTGTAACTTGTTCACCACTTGTTCTTGTGCGTTGAGCAGAAGGCCATTGCAGTAATCCACCTTGGATAATACCAAGGAGGACATTAAAGTTTTGCCAGCAGTAGGGGGAAGAAAAGGGAGCAGTTTCTTCACCATTCTCAGAGTGTAAAAGGAGGCCGAAACCACGGCATTGGCGTGACTAAGGAATGTGAGCTTTCTGTCGAAAAGCACGCCCAAGTTTTTCACCTTGGCTACTGGCAATGGAGGTATACCCAGTTCCGAGGGCCACCAGACTGGAGACCAAGACGGGGTTAGTTCGCCAAAAACCAATACCTCCGTCTTGTCGGAGTTTAGCTTTAAGCAGTTCTGGTTCATCCAGGTACTGATGGCTTTCATGCCTGCCTGAAAATTCGCTGCCACAGCTTCTCCATTATTGTGTATTTCCAGGACCAGTTGTGTGTCATCGGCGTATGATGTTAGCCCTATGCCAAATGACTTAATTACCCTCGCTAAGTCCGACACATAGATGTTGAAAAGTGTCGGACTTAGCGAGGAGCCCTGGGGAACACCGCACGGGAGAGAGAAATCAGGGGAGCTGAAATTTCCCATTTTTACGGACTGTATCCTGTTGGCCAGAAAGGATGCTAACGTTGCTCTGGCCCTGCCCTGAATACCAAGGGTGGCGACACGGTCGATCAGAGTAGAATGATCGACCGTGTCGAAGGCCGCGGATAGGTCCAGAAGTATCAGGACAGCGGCACCGCCCTTGTCCATGATAATCCTGACCTCTTCTGACGCTTTTATTAGAGCTGTCTCTGTCCCGTGGCCCTTCCTAAACCCGAACTGCGTGTTGTCGAGCAGATCGTTCTGGTCGATAAAGGTTGACGGCTGTTGGTTTATTACCTTTTCGATTATTTTTGAGGGGTAGGGAAGGGAGGCAATTGGACGGTAGTTTTTGGGCTCTAAAGGATTTAGTGCAGGTTTTTCCAGGAGTGGTGTTACAATTGCCCTTTTCCAAATAGCGGGAAATGTACCTGTCTGGAATATAGCTTGGCAGATATTGGTAAGTACTGGGGCAATTACGTCAGAAACTGATTTAATGATACATGGGGGGCAGGGGTCCAGTGGGGATCCTGACTTAACAGTATTTATAAATTCCGTCATAGATACAGGTGGCGTAAACGCCTCTAAGATTGGTTTTGATGACCGAGGAAGAGTTGCCAGAGAGACTCCGTCTGCCATCGGTATTGTGGTGAATTTATCGAAGATATCGTTAACCTTAGCCTGAAAGAAGTCTGCCACCTTGTTGCAAAATGATTGTGATGGTTCGGTGGAGGGAGGAGCTGGGGGATTAGCTAGGTCTTTTACTACCTTGTAGAGCTGTCTGTTTGAATTGATAGCATTTTCTATTTGTGTACTATAAAAGGTACATTTTTCGGCAGTGATCAGCTTTCTATAGCTAGTCAACGCGTTCTTGTAGGTCTCTCGGTCGGGGCTGGCATAGTTCCTACGCCAACGCCGCTCCAGGTTTCGGCAGCGTTGTCTCTCGAGCCGTAATGACTCCGAGAACCAAGCCGCAGAAGGTTTAACGCGGTTTGGCTGCTTTTTTTTTAAGGGAGCTAGGTAGTCTAGTGCCTTAAGTAGCCAGCGTTGGTAGTTCTGAGAGGCTTCGTGGGGATCAGATCGATCTTCGGGTATCGATGATTCCAGTGTGTTACGTAGGGCCGTGAAATCAATGTTTTTCCAGTCACGACATAGGATCGAGGGGCAGGTGCTAGAGGGAAGATTCTTGTAAGATTTAAGTGCAATTAAGAATTTGACGGCTAGGTGATCTGTCCAGGTAAGGGGGAGTACTGTGGAAATGGTGATGTGGGCATTGTTGGTAAATAAGGCATCCAATTCAATTTTAAAGTAGCATTGTACCTCTCCACTAATCCTGCTGATTGAGGGTGGAAGACTGTATGGAATTTCTGTTTGATCTCTAACCCTTTTAGGACATACTCAACAACTTGCCCAATAAAATGTGGTCCGTTGTCACTCCACAAAAGTTTACAAACACCGTATCTAGGGAAAAACTCATGTAGAAGCACCTTTGCTGTGGTGAGAGCTGTATTACCCTTCGTAGGGTACGCCTCTATCAATTTACTGAAGGCACATACCCCCACTAGGACGTACTTTAGATTATTGCAGCGTTCACATTGGATGTAATCCATCTGCAAGACTTCAAAAGGTGCAGTCGGTGTAGCAAACCCTCCTGTAGGAGTCTGTCTCCCTTTTCCAGGATTATACTGCCAACAGATGAAACGGGACTGTACCACTCTTTTAGCTGTGCTGGCAATTTCAGGATGCTCCCAAACTTGCGTAAGCAATTTAGTTATTGCTAGAGCTCCAACATGTGCCAGCCCATGTGCCATTTGAACCATAGGTTGAAATAGGCTGCAGGCAATTTCCACTTATTCATTTCTTTGTTACGCCAACAACCCTCATCGTCTAACATTCCTTCTTTAGACCATTGCTCAAGCTCTTCCACAGAGGCAGTTCTCTGAATATCCAATACTTCCTCTCTAGCGTCATGCAAACGCTCAGCTTGAGACTTCACTACGTACATGGATGTAGTGCTTAGTTGCATCGCAGTCTCATGAGCTACGCGATCTGCAAAGGCATTGCCTTTTCCTATGTTGTCAATGATTTTCTGGTGTGCGCAACACTTCATAATAGCAATTTTCTTTGGGTATGTAAGTGCAGTCAAGAGATTATGTACTAATTCTCCGTGCATTATCTGCATCCCGTGGGATGTAAGAAAGCCTCTTTCCTTCAAGAGTAGGCCAAAATTAAGGACCACTCCAAAAGCATAGCGGCTATCCGTGTAAATGTTCACACACAAGTCAGTGCTAAGTTCACAGTGCTAAGTTCACATGATCGTGTCAAAGCTAATAGTTCAGCGGCTTGAGCCGACTTTCTGAGGTATGCGAGCTGTTTCCACTACTGTCTCAAGCGTGGTAATTGCATAAACAGCTGAAGTCGTGCCATCTGGTAACTTCAGACATGACCCATCAACCCACAGTTCCCCATCTACATCTGGAAGGGGCATATCTTGCAAATCGATGCGACCCTTTGTCTGTTCCTCAGTAAGGAATATACAATGGTTTGGCTCCTGAGAGGCTGATAGGCAAAACTGTATTCCAGTGCCCCGTTTTTCAAGGGGCACCGCACGGCACAGCGGAGGAGCGGAGCAGAGAAGGGAGTGTGAGCTGCGAGAGGCTGCCGGCCCAGTGCCGTCGGCGTTTTTCGGTGTTTGGGCGTCTAGTACCGCGCTGGCTGGCCTGGCCCCCACTTGGCCCTCCTCAATCAGAATACAACTCTCTGAGGCTGCCCGCCTCCCTGTGCTTCTCTGTACCGTGGCAGGGGTCGCGAGTGACTCTGGTGCAGTGAGACCCGCGGGCTGTCAGCTGAGCACGCCCGAACCTACGGCTCGGTTTCTAGTCTGGTAGGAACTGTTAGGCCATCACCTGGAGCCGTTCCTTGCAGGACATCTAGGCCGCTCGCTGCGGGATACCTGGGGCGGCAGAGGTGTCCCTGGGCTAGGGACTGGGACTGGAACACCAGGGTTCCAATGGCTACTGAGGAGGAGAGGAAGTGCGGGGGGGGGTGCGCAGGACAAAGCAGGCTGTACGGAGAGGCCTCCTGATTTACTGAAGTACTGTGCAGCGGGAAGCACTGATTTGACCCCGGCTGTGTTGTCCCTTCGCGGTTACATCCGCGCTGGCCACAGGCTTCCTTAGTGAGGAAGCGAGGAGGCTGTATGAGGACTGTATGAGGACTGCTGCGTGGCCTGATTTCAAATAGCCTGTTGCAAAAGAGATCACCCTATTTCTTGAGAGCCAGGTGAGCAAGTGGTGAAAGTGTTTGCCATTCCAGCACATTTTGTCGCTACAACCCAATGATTACTTTCTCCCATGTTTTTACGGCCAAGCCCAACCTTCACTTTATAACCACACTACTTATTGCTATTAAAAAGACTTCCCCAAAAAAAGACTGTTAAATATCTAAAAACCCACACAAGTATTTTAGGGGCTTGTGCAGTTTTTGGAGGGCAGAGAGGTGAAACTTGTGCAGAAGCATTACGGAGGACGGAGGACACTGTGGGAGTTTGCCGAGTTTGCCGAGTAAAGCGCCTAAAGGACTCGAAGTCCCAGGAGCCTCTGACCGCCCACACCTGTGCCTGTGACAGAGGAACGCCCATCGCACTGCCACTATTTAAACAACTTCCTCTTCCGCTGCGGGGAGCGCGCGGAAGTTGCCAGGGACAAGGGCGGGACCGTTTGAGGCCGTTGGAGGTTGGTCAAGGTCGGGACAGGGCCTCCCTCTTTTCTTCATCCCTCAGCCTGTTGAAGGTCAGTGCGTTATAACTGTATGGGGCCTTATTGATTGGGACATTCCTTGTGACTGCTACATAGCAAGTATTGCATTGGCTGAAGAAATGGCGACTGTTAATGTAGGAAAGGGAAGGAAGTCTATCCCAGGCGGGTCGTTCATAGGGACGCTAGATCAATTTCTCATTAAGGCATCATCTATGCTGACCCACCAAATTGACATTGTGGAAAAGAGGTTATCCTTGGATACCAACTTTGATAAAAGGTCATCTCTGGGGTACTTGGCACAGGTACCATCCCCAAACCACTTAGACTCTCTCACGGCACCAGGAGGAGGGGCTAGCACTAAGGGTTTACATCAGGCCCAAATGGAAACTAGACCCCCAAGTTCTTCAGCAGGGTTGGATGCTGGACCTTCCTCTGTTCCACCTGACGCTATACCTGTTACACCTGCCCGGGGGCTGCTAGATACGATTGACCCTCTTGGACCACCTATGGGCAAATTTCAAACGCGATCTGTTACCAGCTCCATGAGGGGCGTGCAACAGGGGCCAGCTCTGACCAACAGAAAGCGAGAGGGTGCTCCGTTGAACAAGAGGAAAGCTAAATTGCAGAAATGTAATGACACTGTAGATGACCAATTACCTACAGCTACAGTGAGCTCAGCAATGGACCCTGATACCGTTCAGCAATTGGAATCAATGCCTATGACCTCCCCAAGTACAAATGCTTTATCAACTGATGACCATGGAGAAGGGTTTTGGGTGAAAATGGAAAGCATCTTTCTAGAGACTTGCCGCCCCGTATACGAAAGACTCAATGATATTGAGAACAGGCTGTCATGCCTGGAATGTCCGCAACCACCAGTTAGAGAGGAACATGAGGCTGGTCAAAACATAGATGCTAATGCGGCCACTATAGTAACGCACACAGGGAGTGCCAATGCCCCCTGTAATCCCCCTGCTCTGTTAGTAAATAATCCATATGGCAAGCCTCTAGAAAGCATTCCGCCATCGGGACAGCTGGCACAGTCCCAAGAGAATTGCATTAACAATTCTAGGGGGAGTAGAACTCCCATGCGCAAGAGGGGTGGAGGGCATCAAATTCTCAAGTTTTACCCAAGAGAAGTGGCGGCACAGACCAATCTGGTACAGAACTGAAATATCTGGACCTCCCCCCTGAGTCCGCCCCGTATGTAATAGTTCTTGCGTGGGTTCCAGCCTTGGACCGGGGGAAAAGGGAGGGATGTGGGGATCTTAAAAACAAATGTACATACTGGCTCAATTATAATAGGCCACTACCTCCCCATATATCATGTGAAATTCTCTTTGTGCGACGTGTTAGATGGGTGGGGCCAAGAGAAAAAAACATCAGGGTAGATTGCGGAGTTGTTAACTTCAGAGATACGAAGGTGGTGGACTACCTATATAATTGGGGCCCATGCCACTCAGGCACGCAAATCCAAACATTCCCCCTGACCTATTTTTATCCAATTCCTACTGGGGAAAGAGGGCAACAGTTAAGGAATGTCCATGTTTCCCACGGATCTAGGACCCAGGACTCTCAGGTTCCCTGTTTGCGCTGAGTAATAGATTTAGTGTCCTAGACCAGATAGATTGACATCAAACCCCCGACCCACTCCAGTCTAGTAAGGAGGATAAGGAGGCCCCTTGTATGGATTCTTTTAAGTGCCCTATAAGAGTATGTAGTTCACACAAGGAGTGGTCAGCTGGGAAGGATCAAGAGTGTTTTGTCAAGGGGACCAAGAACGGTAACCAGGGGGTGTGTATAGAGAGCAGAACTCCCTATTTAGATAGCCAAGTAGACGCTAGAAGTGCAGTGTCCCAGTTGGTTGTGGAAAGGGCTTTTGTGTCTGAGGGGGGTGGGACAAGCCAAATCCTCAATGACAGTAGTGCTGATGCTCTGACTGCCTTTGGACCTATTACAGATCCAGTGGCAACTGGAAGCAGGGAGGGTGAGCCGGAGGATTTCATTAAAAGTCTTTCCTGGAACGTGGCTTGAATTAAAAAAAACTGTGGTACCCAGATTGGGGAACATTTGCGGAGGCAAACAACGTTTGCCTTTTCCAGGAAACCTGGGCGCTGACTGATACACCACAGCGGAGGTATTCTACCTTTAGTATACCGGCAACTAAGAAGGGAATGGGGGGACCTTCAGGGGGTCTTAGCATTTGGGTGGGCATCCATTTGGGGGCCCATGCGGTCCAGATCCCTACCGGGTCTTTAGATGTGCAGTGTGTCTTACTTACATCCCCAGGAAATAAGCAAACCGCTTTTATAAATGTATATTCTTGACCAACTCCGACTGGAAAGGAGTCCGACACTATTGATCAGCTCAAGCAGTTCATTACGACTCTTGATCCATCTATTATTCAAATTATGGGTGGTGATCTTAACTGCCAGTTTGAGCCACTTATTGATGCAACTGAAGTTGGTATAGAGGATGAGGATTACATTTGGCATGTTCCGGAACAGCAGATACAGGTAGTTAGAACTTGGACCCCACTAGTATTACAAATTAATTCATTTATACTCTCGGAAAATTCATCAGAGGCTCATTCAGAGTCCGTCTGTTGTGTTCTGCCCAGTAGGGAGAGCAAAGACAAACTTAGATATAGTCAATCACTGGTATAATGCACATTGTAGGGAAGCTAAAAAGGATTTGCTCCTTGCCGTTAAGCTAAACCATAAAACCAGGATAAAGTACTGTTGGCGCATATATAAACAGGCCATCCAGAGGGGGAGGAAAGACTGGGAGGCAGAAAAGTGGGAAGACCTTAGAACTGCGCTTAACTCTAAAGATTTTAAAGCTTTCTGGACAATTGTTAGCTGCGTGAGTAGGGCTGGCACCGTGGCCAATGAACCAAACATAGCTGCCTCAGCCTGGGAAGCACACTTTGGGGCTCTGTATTCCCCCCTGAGCAATGATTGCACAGAGCCGTCTCTCCCATGCCTCCCCCACAAGTATAGACTGGAGGGGGCATGTGAGATCACCTTGAAGGAGGTAAAGGAGGCGATCTTGAAGTTAGCCCCAAATAAGGCCCCTGGCCTAGACAAAATACCAGGAGATCTATATTGTTCTGAGCCAAAAATATGGGTTCCCTACCTATGTGTTCTCTTTAATAATATACTGAATGGTATGGATCCCCTGGAAACTTGGCGGAGTGCCGAAATTGTACCCATCTACAAGAAAGGGTGCCCCCTTATGCTATCAAACTATAGGCTGATTAGCCTTATAGATGTGACACAGAAACTGATGGGCCGAATAATTTTGGGTAGAATACAAAGCTGGATGGAGGATAACGATATTCTATCCCCTTTTCAGGCGGGCTTCAGGCAGGGCACATCAACGGTGGACCAGTTGTTTAGACTGCAGGTCATTTACTGGAAAACGGTGACTGTAGAGGGTGGCAGCCTCTACATGATCTTTCTTGACCTGCGGTCGGCATTCGACCTAGTACCTAGAAGTACACTGTGGAAGGTACTTCAAGACCTGGGCCAACCACAGTATTTACTTAGGGTCCTGGTGAGTCTGCATACTGACACTTATGCCCGGGTAAGGTGTGGGAAACAGGGAGTCCTGTCAGGTCACTTTTCGGTGAACCAAGGGGTGCGCCAGGGCTGTGTACTGGCCCCTACCCTCTTTTCCCTCTATATAAATGGTTTGGTTGACCATCTTCTTGGAGAATGTAACATTGATGCCCCAAGATTTGCCACCGGTAGGGTGCCCGCTCTGATGTTTGTTGTTGTCCAAGACATCAACGGGCATCCAACATATCCTTGATGGCTTTGCCAACTTTGCGTACTGAGGGGGGCTGGAGATCAACCTGGATAAGACCAAGTTCATGATCTTCAACCCACAGAGACAGACACGCCCCAATCCCCTCCTAGGTGGAACCCCATTGGAGAGAGTGAAGACGTTCGAATACTTAGGTATCACTCTGGGAGAACACCTGTATTGGGACCCGCAGCTGGCTAAAACCGCACTCAAGCTAATGAAGGTGGTGGGGGATCCAGCGGTTGCATAGAATGTCCGAATTCAAACCTGCGGCCCCAGTAATTGAAATTTACGGTGTACAGGCTAGAGCGGCAGCCCTCTATGGGGCTGAGCTTTGGGGGCACAAGAAATCTCAAAATCTAGCCAGGGTAGAGCATGCATTTGTTAGGAACCTTCTGGGTCTTCCTGTAAGTACCCCTCTGGTACCAATGCGTATGGACTTAGGGCTACTCCCTATTGAGGAAGTTATGCCCTTACGCCCTCTATTATATTGGATAAGACTGTCGTCCGTCCCAGACCTCTCCTGCTATAAAAATGAATTTGTGGAAATTTGGGGCTAATTAAGAAGCAAGAACATTAGGTGGCTTGCCCACATAAAGTTAACAATTTACAGGCTAGGCATACCGAATCTTTGGGAAACATCGGAAGTTGCTTGAGCGGAGATATCTAAAGCTGACCTGAAATGCTACTACAAGAACTATAACCTAGCTTCCCTGCAAGAGAGAACTACGGGGGGAGACTGACCATTGAGTTCCTCCAGGTCAAAGAAGATTACAAAAGGGAGGAATTCCTAGACTTATTATTCCCCACCGGAAGCATGTAACTTGTATGTTCAATTCAGACTTGGCACTCTCCCACTCAGAGCACTTACAAGCAAATGGGATAGAGCCATGAGTGAGGAGTGCCTTGCATGCGGCTCTGGTCTAGAGGATGAAATCCACGTATTTTTCATCTGCCCAGCGTATCAGGGTCCACGCAAGCACTGGCTTATTGCAATTTGCAGAAATCTAGGTTTTCGTCGGTGTGCGTATGCATTTAGGGTGTTAAAATATGATACCCATCCCCCAATAGTTTTTGCAGTTTCCTGTTTTCTAAATGCAATGTGGCACAAACGCAGGAAATTAATTATTGTTCCTAGTGTTTAGCATGAGATTGCTTTTCTTTTATATCTATTATAAAGTTTGATAATGAGAAGTAGTTTAATCTTGTTTTATACTATTTACGGTATTGTATGTATTTGTATATCTCTATACACAATGTACTTTTAATTGTTATTTCTATTTATTGTCTTAAACTTTGTGTTATATGTATAAACTTTTATGGTCCTTGGCGGTCGAAATAAAGTTATCGAACAAACAAATATACAATTGTGAGGTTCCTTTGACTGGGACTGAGTCACAGGATATGGCAACAAAGTGGCTGGGTTCAGTGTCACACACCTCTTCAAGGTAATATGAGGTGCTAACAGTGTCAATTCATATCCTGTCAGGCAAGCACTAGTTAAGTGTTGTGTCTTAGTCTGATTCAAAAGGGCATCTACTGCATGAGGTACTAGCACCAACAGTTTGTGTGACAAAACTATCCCTTCACTCTGACGTATGGACACATCTATCACTGCAACTGAACGGAAGCACCCAGGCAATGCACGAGCAACGGGATCAAGAACTGCAGAAAAGTATGCACAGGGGCGCTGCTTATCACCATTTGTGTGTACTAAAAAGGACAATGCACACCCATCTTTCTCGTGTACAATGAGTGTAAAAGCCTTTGTGTAATCTGGTGTGCCTAACACTGGTGCAGAACAAAGAGCTTGTCTTAACTTACGAAAAGCGTTTTGGCATTCATCTTTCCATGGAAGGGGGGTCGGAGTGTTTTTAGTCACAAGCGCTAGCAGGGGTTTAACAATGTGTGAAAAGCCCAATATCCATTGCCTACAAAACAAAGTCCAACCAATGAATGCACGGACATCTTTCTGTGTGGAAGGTACTGGGGTGTCTAAAATTGCTTGAATGCGATCTGGTGTCAATGCACCGCCCTCCTTAGACAGAAGGTGACCTAAGTAAGTTACCTTCGGTCTACAATATTGCAATTTCTTTCATGACACTTTATGATGGTGTAGCAAGAAAAGAAAGCAAAGACAAAATACACTCTTCACATAGTTCAGGCGTATCGGCTGCCAACAAGATGTCATCGACATATTGTATGAGAGCCACTCCTTCAGGCAAAGTAAAGGAATCAAGCTGTCTCTTCAATGCTTGACTGTAAATACTAGGACTCTCACTATAGCCTTGAGGAATTCAACAAAATCTATACGATCGGTTATTCAAAGTGAAACCGAACAAATATCGACTTTCAGGATGAATAGGGATAGGGATCGAAAAGAAAGCGTTCTTCAAGTTTATAACAGAGAATGTAGTTGCTGTCGGAGGAACCAAAGACCAAATTAAGTAGTGTCGTTATGTTAGAAACCACAGGGTACTGCAGTACTACAATCTTGTTGACTTCTCTTAAATCAATGATGAATCTATAAATCCTGGTGTCAGTATCTTTTTTCAAAATGGGAAGAATCGGACTATTGCAAACATTGTAAGGAACTTCATCCACAACCCCCACTTTAATCAAATCATGAACAATGCATGTAAGTGCTTCTTCTCCTTCTTTAGAAATTGTGAAAATGGGCTAAGGTCGAAACCTATCGATGTAATGGTTACGCCAGACAGGTGAGCCCTTGGAACCAATTGTTTAGACAAGGCGCTTCGAGTAGCTCCTGTATCAACCAGAAACTGATCAGTAAAACCTAAAACATGTGCTGTAACATAGGGACCCCTCTGATCTACTGGAACTTCAACTGATTCCAAGGCAATCCTATGCATAAGCAGAATCTTGAAAAACAGACACCACATAGTCGGACATTTGATATTGGTTTCGTCTACCAAAAGTGTTAAACACATCCTGCCCACGTGTATTTGCATCAAACCTAGCATGATAATTCGTGCTTCCTCTAGGCCCTGAATATCCTGAGCAATTTCTCATTTGTCCCCGACCACGTGGACACTGCTGAGCACGCAGTACTGGACAATCAGAAAGCCAATGTCCAAATTTCTTGCAGTACGCACACTGATCAACAGACAACTTCGAACAAGTATAATAAGGAAAAGACGAACCATAAGATCCATGTCCGCCTCAATCATTACCTCTAGAAGGTGGGCCAAAAACTTGAGCTAACATAACCTTTGTTTTCAGCTCTTTAGACTTTTTATCCTCATTACTTTTAGCTTCTAATTCTTGTTGCTCATAATACTGAGCCATGGTTAAGAGAGAAACGGGAGAAGAGGTAGTCCATGAATTCTCACTGGCCTTCAGGCGACTTTTTATTCCTTGCAAAAGGTTTGCGACATATTTATCGACAAACAGATGTCTACCAGTGTCATTTGTCAATGACTGGCCACTAAAATCATGGAATGCTTCTTCAAAGTGTGTGAAGAAGTCAGAAACTGATTCATCTACCTTTAGGTTACAAGACACTAACACTGTCCAATCTATCTTTTTAGGGGGAATAATCGTCTTTAACTTAACTAATATTGCTGCCGGAAGATTTAAAATGAACTGACACGGTTTCTGTGCAGGTTCTCTATCTTCATCTAACTGCTCTAAATCTTTCCATAATGCTCCAAATGTCGCACGATCATCAACTTTACGCAGAGTTCTCCACATATCAGGCGGTAATATTAATCCAAAAAACAAATCAATATCAGACAAAGTCATAGTACAAGAACTAATTGCACCCTCAACTTCCTCATAAAAGGCTGCTGGATTATTTCGCGGATCAGGCAATTTATTTTTTAAGGGCCATAACATCTGCTCTATTCCAAGGAGTGTAAACCCAATTATAAATAAAATATCCTTTAGCATCTACAGAAATCTTATCATCATTTTAGCATCTACAGAAGTCTTATCATCATTTTTACCCGTTCCCTTAGAAGGAACAAATAAAGGCGCTGCTTCCCGCATGGGTTTCACATTAATTACAACATTCTTATCTGTTTCCGGAGTAGAAGTTCGTGCCATGCTGGCGTGGGATCTTTGTGCAGCTGCATCTGCTGCCTTTTTCTCCTCTCGCAAACGGGCTGCTTCAACACGCAGTTTAACCAAACCTCTTATCGTGTCAGCCACCTGGGAGAAGACAAAAAGACCTTTACGTCGTTTTTTACAATCAGCTGCTACATCATTGGGCTCTATTTCTACCGAATATTTTCTAAACCGCTCGATAACCTCTGCGGCAAATGTATCGGTAAAATATATTTGCTCCGTTTCCTGCCAATCTTTTAACTATCGAAGAGTTCAGAAGCAGTGGCAGTACTATGAACGGCTTTATGCGCAGCAGATCTAATCTGAGCCGCACGTTCAGCAGATAACCTCAAGCGAGTTTCACTAGCTTTGTCCTGGTCTGTAGGAGAGTCTTCATCTGACTCATAAGGAGCAGAAGGAAGAGTATACGGAGGTGGACAACGATCTAATAAGAGAGAATCATCTTGGGGTTTATTAAGAATAGGATAAAGAGGTCTACGAACAGCGTAATGGCCATTTACCTGTGAATGACGCTCCCTATCTTCCCTCTCTTTCATTTCCCTATTTTTAATTTCCAATGCTTTCGCATGAATACTCTTGCGTTGTTCTTTTTCAATAAAGGCTTTCTCACGCTTCATTCGCTCACGCACTTCTTTCTCCCACATTCGTACACAGTCAAACATATCTTGCCAATCTTTTCGCTTAAACATCCGTTGCTCCACATACTGAATCTTTCGCATATCAAATGACCCATGCATAGGCCAACACAACTCATGATCTTTACGAGTGTATTTGTTCCATAACGTGCTGTACATTATGGAAGAAATACCATACTTAACATACATGTCCCTATTAGGCGTCCCCTCCGGGAGGGGTGGTTGTGTTTCGTCATGTCTCAAATTGGTACCACTACAAAAGCAACACATCCTACGAAGTGTGCTGGAAACAGGCATGCCAAAAATAGTGCAAAATATGCAGTATTATAATCAAAGTACCGCTTAAGGTACTCTCCGTACATTGCGCAGTTCAAACAAAGTTAAATAGAGGAAAATCTCCTCATTACCTGCCTATATGAATTGCAATACATATATAATTGTCAAACAGCTTTCAATATTGGCCAATCATACAAACAAAGCTGCAGTAAGTGTTACTAAGCTACCTTACCAATCAAAGGCGTCAAACCAACAGCAAGTGCCGCAGAACGGTTCCTACCAATCAAATGGTGTCCAGGTTCCAAGTTCTCAAACCGACCAAATTGTCACTGCACGGCGAATCAACAGAAGAGATCTCAGTCGAAGATCGGCGCAACCTGGATGGTGGGTGCCAAGACTCGGGTCTCCTCAGGCAGTGATCGCGTCCAAAGCAAGATTCCAATCCTTCGTCGCGACCAGTCCTTCGGGCATCCGAGTCGCCGATGAGCCCCGCGTTGAAAGCGCCAATTTGTAGTGGTGAGCCTCAGCAAGGCCTACCAGTGCAAGGGATTCGCCCTTCTCTGCACAGAGTCCTCAGACCAATAGGAAAAAGTTGGCCCAGAAACTGGAATAGAAAAGACAGAGGGGCATATTACCAAGCAATAGCGATAATTATCGCTATTGCTTGGTTAGAGACAAAAATTTACCGCAGCGCTGCGGCGATTTTTACCGCAAATAAACCTTGGTATTATCAAGGTTTAACGCAAATGCGGTAAAAATCGCCGCAAAGCATGAATATCGCTGAAAAGTCCGCGATATTCATGCATTAGCGATCTAATGCTCTTAGCCATGTTTTCCTCGTCCCATTGGATAACATAGCTAAGAACTGCTCAGGGCAGGTGTTAGCTTTTGGAGATATTCCCGCTTAGCGAGAATATCTCCAAAAGTTGGTAATAGGAGATAGCGATGTTAGCGACTGTTTTCAGTCCCTAACATCTTGGCACGCCCACTTTGCATCTCATTAGTGATAAATATCACTGACATGCAAAGTGGGGCCCAAGATGGTCGCTATCTCCTACTAGCTGCCACTAACTGGTGTTAGCAGCAGCTAGGTAATAGGGAGATAATTTTATCTCCGCTTTCTTGGCTTTTAAAGCCAAAAAAGCGGAGATAAACCCCCTTGATAATATGCCCCCTAGTTTATTAAACCTCATGAAGTGGAACTACATTCACACAGCACCCTTCGGTAATGCATGAAGTAGCACACTGACTGGAAGGAGCTTGGTCCTTTTATACCCACACAGGGGCTCAAATGAAGGCGGTACAAGTACAGACTGCTGGTTTTAAATATATATAAGGTCATACAGAAAGTGTGCTGGTAACAAGTGGGAGGGGCTGACAGTTAGCTAATTCAGGTGGGCACATCCTGACAGTTACAAGTTGGGGACAGATGTAAGCTCAAATGAGCATGTGCGAAGCAGAAGAGGCTAAATATATCTCGTCTCTAGGCAGATTTCAAGAGTAGTTAACAGGAAAGTAGGACAGAGCACATGGTGAGCACATGGCAAACAAAATGGCTGCCAGAAATACAAAATGGATTCCACACAAACGGACAAGATAGTCTCTAAATACAAGATGTCTTCTGCTAATGCTTAACCTAATCGCTGCTAAATTACAATACACCCACATTGGTGTTTTATAGGGGAGAAAGATGGTGTGATCCTCGAAGCAATCCTGTATTCATTAACCTTGACTGCAATGAATGTTTCACTTTTAATCTTTATACATTGGCTGCCACATTGACATTGACAGGTACTACACCTCTTGGTGCAACTTATGGTATTATTAGGTTAGAACACCTCATTACCATTAGTTTTAGTGTAGATTGACCACATTTATCACTAGGTCCTGAAGAATTGCCGCTGGATCCCTCTGACTAATAGGCAAGAAACATTCCGACGGCATTAGATTGAGCGCAACACACTGCATCATTACTGCAGAGAGTCGCCACTCCACTTTTTTAACGAGGGTGGAATGCAAGATCATTAAAATTATTTTGCCTGAATCTTCCTTAACCCTGTTTTAACTCACATGGTCTACACGACCAACACAATTACACTTCTACACTTCCTAGTCCCCCTAACACCCACTACACCAAACGGCAAGGAATAAAAGATCTCCGCCAAAGAGCCCCTGCATAGGAATGCCCATCGGGTGTTGCAGCGCCGACCCGATAATGACGCATGACACCCAGCGGCCTGGGTGTGTGAGGGCCACCATTCCAAAAGGAAGGACTTCCCCTTCCCTCCTTCCGTGAATAACCTGTGTGCTTCTGCCTTAGGATCTCGCCTCCTCATCTTTCTATCCCCCCTAGGAACTGCATACCTACTTGTTTTGTAGTCACTAACAGTCACCTTTTTATGGGGAGAGGTGCCCTGTACAGACTCTTGAAGGTATAAACCAAAGATGTTCCAGATTTGAAATTTGATGAAGTCTATGACAACTCTCTCAGACATTGGGGTGGCGGGTGGAAGGATAAGACGCAACAAGGAGAAGGAATGGGTGGTGATGAAGAAGAAAAACAGAGAAGGGTGGGTAGGGAAAGAAACACATGGACAAGAGGGGTGGGAAGAATTAGTATGATCGATCTTTGCTTAGTCTATGCTACCCAGACAGAAAAGGAAGTGATGCCTTGCACTCACTGGCCAGTTAGGAATCATCAAAGAAGAGTGATAATGATGGCATTGAATAGTGAGCAATAGGCAATCCCCAATTCTTTGCAGTAACAATACCCTTCGCAGCAACAGTGAATGTACATGTGATGAGTACAGGTGAGACCATTTGTTTAATGTCCTCATGTGTAGATGTGCCCTTAGTTGGAGAATTGAAAACATGATCCATATTGCATCCCTCTGCCCCTTCTCAGTTTGGTATCACATCCTCCTGTTTAGTATCAAGTGTTGAAGACTTCTGGACTCGGTGTCATCTGTGGGTCACGGACAGTCACCATCTTGAAGTAGTAGGACCTTCTCTTTATTAATATAAGGAGTACATTTTCTTTTATTGTTTCAACTGATTACAGAATCGCTCAGCTTCCTCATGGCTGGTTATACTCTAAATGATGGTGTGGAAGCTAAATAAAAGAAACACAGACCATTTGTCATTTTATAGATTGCCTTTTAAATGTGATCAGGGATGCCACGCTAAAATAGCAAGATGCACATATTACAGAAATTTACTGAGTCTTTTATGCCTGAAAATCACAAAAGGCAGGTTACACACACATCTAATCAGAATACAGTAACAAGGTGATTTCTTCGTTTACATGAACAAATGCATTGTGCGTTGTTGACTGAAAGATGCAGTAATTACACAAGCATTAAGTGTCTAGCCAATCGTAGTGAAAGAACACCTCGCGGAACATGCGTGATGCAGATGGCGACAGGTAATCTTCTTTACATATGCTGGTGGCTGGAATCTTCAAATGTGTCTAGAGAGGGGTTCACCCAATACCTGTGCAATCAACTTTACTATATATGGACATAGATTGACATATTTCTTGCTCAGAAAGTATGGCAACAACTTGTTACGGGATTGTGCATCTTGTGATGTTTCATTATGTAAGCTAACCAGATATAAGTTCGATCTTAGGACACAATACTTGGTCTGTACGTTCCACAGGCTAGGCCTTATCATCACTGAGTATCACACAACAAGACTACATGAACAGAATGGGCTCCACACACAATAAAGCATGCTTCCACATTCCTTCCTCTGATAATCAAAGATGACACTGTGTTCCTAATTCTCCTGCCCTGCATCCATCAGTGTTTAATCCTAGATTTTATGTCTGGCATATGGTCTGTTGCAACTTCAGGCAATATTTACTATTGCTGGGTTGCATTAACATTATTACTTCTTGCTCAGTACTGGGTAGCTGTTATGGTTCACCACTATTGTGGAAGTTTATGTGGACTAATATTTCACATGGGATACTTTTCATCATAACAAAACCTAGATAGCAATTAGCTACCTATTGTGAGCATACTTGGGGGAAAAAACTTTCTTTCTGTGCATTAAGGAATCTGGGATCCATAGTCAGGCCACTACTTGCCGGTCTGTATTAAAACCCAAGGGAAACAACTCCTATTACTATCCCTAAACTAGGAGTTCAGTAATACTCAATTATTGATGAAAATCATTATTAGACAGATGATGACAAATTCTTGGTAAGTGTATTTACTTCATAGCTGTAGTGGGTAAAGATGATGTTCCCTATTACTCTGTAACTTATTATCTACCAGGCGCTGTTGAAGCACATGTGTGCAAATGCTAGCTGACATAATACATGTATTTTGCATCATATTTCACTTTCAATTCAACATAATTCTTTTTCCCTTAAAACATGTGTCCTCTTTTTCCTTCATTCTCTGTGGTAAAGGTCAAAGTCATTCAATGTTCCTACTTTGAAGGAAAAGGTATTTCTGTGAAATACGCAGACACAGTGAACAGCACAGATAACTGTTGTACTCATAGCCATTTCTTGTCAGTCTGTGAAGAAGTGTCAGATGCTGGTGTTTCCATAAATTTTAAAATAAACCTTAGGAATTATTATTGCCTGTACCTTCTGTGTTGCACCAGAGGTTACCAGTACTTAAATGCAGCAGATACATTACAACGGAGGTTACAGGCTCAAAATGGCTCTCATTTTACAACAGGAAGTGAAATAATTATTTTGTTTTTACAATCGAAAAAAATAAACTTCACATACACAATAAAATGAAGTGTAACATGTACATTCCAACACATATGTTAGTTTTGATTTTCATCTACCACACCAAACACATATAAAAAAGGCCACCCACCATTTGGCATCCTCAACTACAGTAATTGTTTTCGCGAGCATACTGAAATTCCTACTGAAGCGACATTTGACTACCTCAGGCTATACTATCTACATGTCAAAGTAAGTGTAATTTCACAGGAAATACTTATATGTGCACTGCCTAGTTATATGACACATCTATTAATTTATATTCTCCTAAACTTAAAGATTTCAACCATAAAGTTAACAAAGGTTGACCCAACAAACACATTCTGGGTTTGGATATTTAAAATTATTTTATACAGAACAATATTACAGCTTTATAAAATATAGTTTTTCTAACTTCACTGAATACGTACCTTAGGGCAGTTGCTGCACAGTAACTAGGGGACAAAATTACTATTCTAATTCCACCAACTACTTACCTCAGGGCAGGTGCTGGACAATATCGAAGGGGCAAAATTACTATTCTAACACCACCAGGTAACACCCTCAGGGCAGGTGCTGGATAGTGACTGAGGAAACATTGCTATCCTAACTCCATCAAGTACTTACCTCAGGGCAGGTGCTGGATAGTGACTAAGGGCTCAAACTACTTTTCTAACACCACTGGGTAATTAATAAGGATGGGCGTAGTTGGTGGAGTACTACTATGCGAAATTCCACGAAGTTTAACTAAAACTCTGTGAATTCTGCAACTTCGCACCGTCGGACTCCCAATTAATAAAACAGAAACCTCATATACTTTTGGTAAAATAACATGTATATCTGTCTTTACATGCTGAAATGCATGCAGTCATTTCATAAAAGTGAAAATGAAAATTTAGCAAGCAGGGAGAGAGGTGATGATTTTGGGATCCTCCCTAACCTATGGAGAGAACCAAGCAGATCCCTTGAAAACAAAGAGCACATCTTGCTGAACGATTCCGTTGTGGTTCCATCCTCTAAGGACCACTTTGAGCACAGTTATGGGCAAAAATACAATCCCAACTAAAGGCTGCAAAGCATTATGGGACAAGATTAACAGTGGGCAGTAAATATTATAGTATCCAATATCAAAATAATACTATAAAGAGCTGCAGTTCAACTAGTTGTTACTTGGTGTCCCTCAAGAGTCAAATGCAATAGCATTGAAATTATTACATCAATCTGCAGTTCCACTAGTCGTTACTAGGTGTCCCTATAATACGTTACTAATACTAACTAATATTTTCCTAAATGACATACCTGTTTTAACAATTCTATACAATTCAATTGCCAATGTATTTTTACCAAATTATATTAATGTTGAATTCCTACCTGTAGCTGTCTTCTTTCTTCTAACTCTTGGCAACTTTTTAAACAACGTATCACCAAGAGTCAAAAGTACTCAAATAATCCATATATGTACAAATTAACAATAACAGAAAAATCCCCAAAACATGGTTTTAAATGCAAACCCATTACCTGCAACGCAATTATTACAAATATATGGATTGTGACTTTAACAAATGGACTGTAAAAATGCTAAAATAGTTTTGTTACAATAGCCAGAAAAAATCCCTTTTCTCCAGAAACAAAAGGATTTCCCAAAAAAGCCAGTAGTAATATACAACTGTGGATGTCAGCAATTAAAATAACAAACATCCATATTGGAAACTCTGCTAATAAAAACATAACCTTAGGAAATTACACTTTTTCCAAATAGAAATTTCCCCAAAATAACATTGTAGCACTGGATTCAAAGCATCCATCTACATTCCTCAGCCATGTGATCTATGTCCTGAGTATAATACAAACAGTATATAAACATGTAGGTAAAAAGGCAAAAATTTAGCTTTTATTTCAAAGAGTTAAATTTTTTTTTACAAAGTTCTCTTTTAACTTCTCGAAACTTACTTTTTAAAAAAACAACCGTCCTAAAGTGAGCATATGAACACAACCTGCATGGGAATGGAAAATGGATCAAAACAAACCTGGAAATTTCAATATAACATCTAACTACCTTCCCCTTGTACCTTACAATAAATGTAGCCACCTATGTACTTAAAGTAAACTGCTCGTATCTAACCGCAGCTCTGCTTTGATTTCGATCTTGACCGCGTCGTTCCACCGACTGTAGAAACATAGGTACAACCGCGAGCATCAAGCACAAAAGTAGAAATAGAAAAAGGATAATATTTGCTATTGAACTTAATTGGAAACTGTGAAAAGAAAGTATAAATGTTTAAAAAATATGTAATATTTTACAATAAATTTGTTTTTATTTTTATGAAATATGTTATATTATTCACAGTTTTTTTTTACAGTTTTTTGTTATTTTTATACTATGTATTAATAAATAAAACAAACACCGCACCTTTATGTTATGTATAGACCTTTTCATATAATGTGTTAAAATGTAATTATGACAAATAAATATTTTTTAATTAATTGATAATATTTGATTATTAAATAATATATATTTCTATTTAATTAAAAAAAAATACTTCAACTTTTTTTTACTTCGAGCCTTATTTTGACCTTGGCATTCCAGAAACCCCCATCGCTTTCTAGCGGTCTTACCGTCCACATACCTGGTAGTCCGGCCTCCAGATTGGGGACAGGGCAATCGCCTAATCACCGCTGCCCCCATTACTCCCACAGGGGCGGCGGGAGAGGTAGAGGTGATTAATGGAGGTCTCTGCTCCTGCACTGACGACCACATTATCACCTGCCTTTTCTGCCATCCTTTTAATGGCAGGGACAGCACCATAAAAAGGTCGGCAGAAAGGTAGGTAAAGGGCCACAAAAAGGGTCCCAGGGTGAATAAGTGCATGTGGACTGTGGCCCTGGCCATCTTGTGCCCTTCTATGCCAGCAAGGTCGGTGCGTGCACTGTTTGTCATGCACGACATAGTGCATGGAAACTGCACCGAACTTGCAGGAGGCACAACGGTGCAGCTGTCAATGGCTTCAGGGTCTCTCCTAGAGGCAAAGCATGCCACCACCATGGCTGCTCTGCCGACACACCGCCAGCCCCACTGTGATTGTGTAATGCAGCAGTAGGGATGCCCCTGACTTGGCAACATTTTGCCGACTACCGCTGCGGTGAGCTGGCAGTGTGACCACTAGGGTTGTAATCAGGTCCTTAAATAAATTAGCTTTAATTAGGCATATTCAACTGCTACAATGAATACCTGAATATTAATACACCTCCCCAACAAATACCCCTATATCACTAAATACTTGCATTTGATTTGATTTGATTTTTAAATGTATAAAGCACAGCGAATGCCCGGAACTGTCTTGGCGCTGAGGACTGAGGGTCGAGACCAGAACGAGTGCAGGAAGGAGTTAGGACTTTATAACATTATTATCACTTGTACAAAATTCCAAATATTTTACATTAATAATAAAGTATTAAAAGTAATGCCTGGGTTATAATGCACTTTCTGACGCAATACCCCTATACCCCTTACATCCCATCCCTAAAACTTATTATAATTCTAAAAAAGATGTACATTATTACCTGAGTATTAATACACTACCCTACCCAATACCCCAATACATACATTAATTCCTGAGTAATAATGCACGTCCCCACCAATACACATATATCACTTACATCCCATAAATGGATCATTAAAAAATATATATAAAAATTATTATAAAATTTATATTGACCAAATACCTATAACGCATACCTACTTATATACTAACCTATATACTTACATATCAATGCATGGTAAACATATGTGTGGTAATGACATTAGTGGTCAAACCTTTAAGTACTAATGACACTAGTAGTAAAAAAAATACATGTCATTGACACTAGTTGTAAAACACATAAGTACTAATGATGCTATCAGTAAAAACTGTGTGGGAATGACACAAGTTGTAAAACACATAAGTAGTAATAACACTAGATGTAAAAAAATGCATAGTTATGACACATGCATGCAAAATATCTACATCCAAAAGTAGTTGTAAATTGATTTGTGGTAATGACACTAATGGCCTCATATGATGTGTAATGACATTAGTGGCCTCATTACGATGTTGGACGGAGTTGCCTTCGACCAACACTGTTGCGGTTTTGGGACCGAGCGACCTCTGGTCAGTGGTCCGACACCGCAATTACAATGTAACAGCACATGGTGCAGTCGCATACTCCTATTTCTCTATGGGAGCATGTGCTACGGCGTATACCAGCATTGACACTTGCTCCGATAGAGAAATGGGAGAATCTATTCATCCCATATGTGTCAGGCACCTCAGGGTGCCTGACACATGATGTAGGGATCAACAGGGGGGACCAATCGGAGGCCTCAGGGTGAAGGGGGCCCTGCTAGGGGCCTTCAATGTCGCTTTCAGACAGGCTTTTCATGTCGGAAAGCCCAACAGGGAAAGCCTGTTGGAAACCGACATTGTAATCCCTACAGTGGAAATGCCATCAATAGGAACCACGTGCCAGTCTCGTACTGGCCGACGGGCTCCTTAAGTCCATCCAAATCCAGCCGTAATGACCGGCTAGTTTCACTTTTGACCACATGCATCATAATGTAGGGGTCGCAACTGAAACCTGCGATTGGTCGCAGAAAGCCTCCAACCTGTGGTCGGAGGCTTTCGGGGTCTCATCATAATGAGGCCCCTAATAGTTGTAAAAATCTGCATGGTAAAAACTAAAGCGTAGTTAAGATTACATTGTAAAGCTACATCATGATTTAAACTGCGCTGTAAATGCTCTTTTCCTCTGTCTCCCAGGTGTAGGAGGGAACTCCTACACCTGCTTAGGAACACTGGTGAATAATATCTTAGAGAGCTTTATGGGCGTTTATCAAGTCACAACAAGCAATCTAAAAAGTTATCCAATGTATCCTTGTGCACTAAAAACTGGAATTCACATGTTGTAAGCACATTATGTGCTAATTGAGAAAACACATTTGCTGCTTTCAATTCTGGCACCCTGACATATGGGAGGGGTCTCTTTGGTGCCATCAAGTTGCATCCGTCCTTATCTTCCCTATCCTGTGCACATGAAATCACCAGAGAAGCACATATTGGTTAACCTATTTCATATTATCACCTTTCCCTACACTAGGTACTCCAAGCTTACTGTTGTCCAGATCTTTTGTACTCATCAGACAACACATTCTCAAATTCATGACCACTATCCCTACTGCCAAATAGATAAGTTTAATTCACACCAGACAGGGATACAATAGGGTTCCTCTTGAACTAGTTCCTCGAGGTCATAACTGTGGAGGATGAGTGGAAACCAAAGTCACATTCACATTATGGGTCTGCTTGCAAGTTTGGTGGTCCGTGGACTGCCATACCATGGGCATATTACAAGATGGTCGAAATACCTTTGCAAGGACTGCAGGTGACCTGCAGACACCGCCAGCCAACTCCGACCACGGCAGCCTTGGAATTTATTTATTTATTTATTTATGAAGCTTGTAGAGTGCACAGCTACCTCCGGCGGAGGTGTCCCGGCGCTAGAATTACATGATTATCCCCACAAAGAGTAACCAGAATCATATCCCACAGAGTGCGAAGATCAGACTTGAGTTTGCGTCGAAAGGCTGGCTCAGATTCGCAAAACCTGAGATCAAGGGGGAGGCTGTTCCAGAGCTTGGCGGCAGTGACGGTGAAAGATCTGCCGCCACTCCGAGAAAGCCTGAATCTTGGTACCATCAAAAGACGAAGGCTGTTGGATCTCAGATGTCTAACTGAAGCAGAGATTTTGAGACGCTTTCTCAGATAGGGCGGGCCAATTCCATGAATAGCACGAAATGTCAGGGTCAGAATTTTGAAATCGATGCGTCGTGAAATAGGAAGCCAGTGAAGCTCATCTCGGTAAGCTCTGACTGAAGTACGGGCAGGGATATTACCAATGAGCCGGGCTGCCGCGTTTTGAACTATTTGCAGACGGTCGATAAGGTATAGGGGGGCACCTGCATATAGACTATTAGCATAGTCTAGATGGGTGGTGATGAGTGCCTGGACCACAGTTTTGCGTGATGATTGAGGGAGGAAGGGGAAGATTTTCCTGATCATACGTAATTTGGAGAAACAGGCCCCTACCACTTTGTTGACTTGGGCACTTCCGGACAAAGAGTTGTCAAAAGTGAAGCCAAGGTTGCGCGCTGCCTGAACGGGAGTGGGAGGAGGATTCAAAACGGTAGGCCACCAAAGGATTGCAGGGGGGGGGGATTTCTTGCTGAAAAAAAGAACCTCCGTTTTGTCGGTGTTGAGGGCAAGATGATTGGCTGACATCCAGGTGCAGATGTTGCCAAGGCAGTTTCTAAAGTTGGAAAAGAGGGAGTCAGAATGGTCTCGAAAGGAAAAGATAAGCTGAGTATCGTCAGCATAGGAGACCACCCTGACACCCCAGGACTCAACTACCTTGGCAAGAGGAGCCACATAAGCATTAAACAATAAAGGTCTCAAAGCAGAGCCCTGGGGCACTCCGCACAGGAGGGGTTTGTCCTCGGATTCAAATGGGTACATCGTAACCCTTTGAGATCGACTAGACAGGAAAGAAGTGATCCAGGCCAGCACTGTCCCCCCGACCCCTAGCTGTTGTAAGCGGGTGGTCAGTATTTTATGGGAAACAGTATCAAAAGCAGCGGATAGGTCGAGGAGGACCAGCATGGCCTCCTTGCCCCTATCCACTGATTCCCTGATAATTTCTGAGACTTCAAGCAGCGCTGTCTCAGTACTATAGCCGGTTCTAAAGCCGGACTGGGAGTCGTGTAACAGCTGGTTTGACTCTAGATACAGTGCCAACTGTTTCTGTACCACTTTCTCCAGAATCTTGGCAGGTTTGGGCAAAAGCGATATAGGCCGATAGTTGCTAAATAGTAGAGGGTCGGCACCGGGTTTTTTCAGTATGGGGACAAGCCTGGCCTGTTTCCACACTGAGGGGAACAGGCCACGCGACAGAGAGGCATACCAGATGGAAAGAAACGGGTTCACTAGAATCGAGGCAAGAATGCCCATGACTTTGGCCGGGACTGGGTCCAGGGGGGAACCAGACTTAACGTTGCGTAGCAAAGCTAACGCAAGGTCTGGAGTTAGCTCACTAAAAGAATTGAAAGAGCAGGAGAGGGGGCAGGAACGATCTTCAGGGTGATTAGGAGTCGTCACTGCAAAGGAGGAGGAGAGTTTAACTATCTTCTCCTGAAAGTAATCAGACAATCCATTGCAGAGATCTTGAGTGGGGGTACAAAGGGATTTCGAGGCAGGGGGGTTTACGAAGTCTTTCACAATGGAGAAAAGAGTTTTAGAGGAATTCTGCGCCTGTTGAATAAGATTGGAAAAGTAAACTCTCATTGAAGAGCGTTTAAGTTTGTGAAATGTATTCAGGGCAGATTTATAAGCCAATTTGGCTAAAGGATCATAGTTCAGTCTCCATTTGCGTTCCAGCTGCTTACACTTGCTCTTTTCCTCACGCAACAGAGGGGAAAACCAAGGGGCAGAGGGACGAGATCTGAAGGAAGTAAGAGGAACAAGAGGGGAAACAGAGTCAAGCGCATCGGAGAGAGACAAATTAAATCTCAAGGTTTCTGAATTGAGGTCTTTTTGCTGGTTGAGTTGAAAATGAAGATGAGCTTCCAAGGAATCACAAGTAACTTTGGTCCATTTTCGTCCTCTGACTCGATTAAGGGGAATAGGGGGAGGAGGGGTGGGGGCCGTGAAAGAAAAAGGAATGAGAAAGTGATCGGTCCACGTCAAAGGAGTGGGGGGGAGGGTGGAGATGGTAGGATGATTAGAAAAAATGAGGTCAAGTGTATGGCCTGCTATATGAGTCGGGCCTGTCACTAATTGGGACAGGGTGAGTCCTTGTAAAGTTTCTAACAGAGAGGAGGCTTGTGTACAGGAAGGATTATCAATGTGGATATTGAAATCTCCTAATACAGTAAAATGAGGATGTTTGAGAGAAAAATCAGCAATAGAATGGGCCAATGAGGCTGTAGGAGAATCGGCCTGCCCATGAAGCCTCCAGTCCAATAACCAGTTGCATTACAGCCGGTGTGGCCATGGATGTCCAACCACCACACCTGAGATGGCTAAAAGGGAGGGGTATTAGGCTGAAATTCACCTCTCCTCACCTCTACATGTCTTCTGCCATCATGGACCCCATCAGACATGTCCTGCAGCTGCTGTACCTGCTTGATCATGTTCAAAACCCACTTCACTGCGGGGAAATCAGCAGTAAGTCATACAACTACCAGTTTGCAAATTATAATCAGTGATAGTGAGGTGTGCATTATGTTGTGTTCCACAACACCACATATTAATCACTGTCACAGATATATTTTTGCCTTTATCACTTGCCTGAAATGTTACTGCTTATCTTCACACATCATTCTGCTTGCAAGTTCTCAAGGGTTGGTAAAGTGAGATTGAAGTGACTATATCTACCATGAGGCCCTTGCCCTGCAAACCTAACCACAATGCTATACTCCTTTTGGCCTGTCTCGCTTGTCTGCCGTGTTCCAAGTGATCTTCACTGATCATGCAGCTTACAATTTCTCATGTGCTGGTAAAGTGAGATTGAAGTGACCACAGCTATCATGAGTCACTTTCACTTCAACTCTAATCAAGATTCTATAGTGAATGTACCACACTCACATTGCACAGATCCTAGGTCCTGTTATGATGTTAAAGATAAGCATGGGCGGAAAATCCGTTACGCTCGCGGATTTTGCGGATTTTCGGTAAATTCGCAATCCGCGAGATTCGCGAATTTCCCGCAAAATCCGCAAATCCGCGAGCAGCGGATTTTATGGCTTGCTCGCACTGTTCGCGTGAGTTCGCGGCTTCCCAGTTCAACTTCGCGCCCCGCGAATAAGCGCTAAATTGCAGAAATATGATCTTAGCAAAACTGAAACTACTTACCAGGTTCAAAAGTTCAAGCTCATCATTAGTAGCCATTTCCTGTAGTGCTTCCTGAGGGGCCCCTCCAGAGTTCAGTTGCCTACTTGCAACTATTATGTGACCCTGCTCTGACCCTCAGAATAGTTACACAAAGGTCCTGAATTACAGCTAAGGCAGACAAGCAGGAGCCAGGCTGGAAGTTCAAATCCAGTGACACATTAATCAGCCCCTAATTCATTATTGTCAGTTGGGGCAGGGCAGGTGTTGTAACTAATTTTGCAACAATGAAAGCACTTAGCAAGTGCAAAAGATCACTAATCCGGAAGCACTAAGGAAGCAGGTGCCAGCTAAAAAAATATTCTGTGACACATTAATCAGCCCCAAATTACTTCAGGTCACTTGAGGCAGGGAAGGTGTGCTTTGCTTTGCCACAATAATGTACACTGGACAACCAGAGGGTGCTGTGATGAAACAGAGGGTGGCATGGGTGGGCCAGAGGGTGGCATGAGTAGTCAGAGAGTGGCAGTGGTGACAGAGAGTGGCAGTGATGAAGAAGAGTGTCCCAAACAGGCTGGACACGTAGAAACAACAAGTTCACAAAACTTGCGACCCGACAGGTAAGTTCGCGTTTGCGAAATTGTACAAAACCCTCGCGAACTGGCAGAAACCCGCGCGAACACAAAAAAAAATCCGCAAATTCGCGGATTTTGCAGATAGCGAGTTCGCAAATTCGCAAAATTCGCGAACGCGAGATTCACAAAATTCGCGCATGCTTAGTTAAAGAAACGTCTGTATGGATGTGTCATTATAGTGAAACACACCTTCTCTGCTATAACTCTGTACTGGACTCTCACACATAACTCACATAAAAAGCAAAAGTAATAGGATTACATAGAATTAGTGTGAGAACCAATCTAAGGGCACAATGGAAACACTCTCTGCACGATAGCTACACCTATATCAGGGGGAAGCCTGAAAGGCTGGGACCCTGGGGCACAGTACATTTTGCCCATGCCTGACAAACTTAGTGTGCACTAGAACTAGGATCTGAAGTATATCAGGGACAATCAACAGCATAACCAAGTGACATGCATTTGTCGGGAATGTGTAAGTGATAATTATGAAAGCAAACACAGCACCAACCGCATATGGCACAAACCAATATAAAGGAACTATAAGGTACACCGAGGGAAATGGATACATGTCTATGCAGATCTACACAAAGGTATGACAAGTTAAAACCCTCCATGTGTAAATAAACAACACATCAAACACATATTCAACCTACATTATAGAGGCAACTACAACCTAAATGATGTTGACAGCGTTCCCGTCAAGCTGAAATACTTGCCATATACCAGGTCACCCAATGCAATGTCTGTCCAATTTGGATTTCATCCCACATAAACATCCATCCAATATTTCCCCTTGACCTGTTTAACTCCAGCACTAGCTCCAATGTCACATCATGCTAACCACAACAACTAAATCAGCAATCAAGGATGAAACACATACAACTGTAGTCAAATATCACTAACTATACAATAACAACAAATTGTCAGAACAGTAATGGTAGGAACAAGGTCTTCAAAACTATGAAAAGATGTTAATGACAGTACTTAACAACAAGAGTAAAAACAAAGGCCAATTCCCAGTCCATTCACTGTCCATGTGCCACAGCACAATGCTGTGCCACCAAACTTGCTTTTCCTGACACTGCCAGGGAACCTCCTCACAAAAGGGCATCCATTGGGCATAGCAGGCACCTCGAAGATGGTACTTGGAAAGGGGGGCAGAGGTTTAGGGGGCGGGTTTCATTTTGGATGGGGTGTTTATAGTTTTTTTTCTTTTTAGGGCTGGGCTTAAGAGGGTGGGCATGCTTTTTTAGGGGTTGAGAGGGACGTGGAAAGGATGGGTTTGGGTGTGGCAGGGGTTTTTAGTTTTTTTCTTTTTAGGGCTGGGTTCAGTGCAGTATGCTTTTTTCAGGGGTGGAGTTAGAAGAGGAAGTGATAGTTTGGGGTGTGGCAGAGGTTGTTGGTGCCTTGGGAGGGTAGCCAGGTTTTAGAGAGGAAAGTGCAAGGGCAAACATGACATCCTCACAGGGAAAATGGGTAGGGTGTGCGGGATGGAGTTCAGGTTGGGAGGAAGAGGGAGTGGAAGTATGAGCTGGGTCTGATGTCTGCACTGTGTGTTGTGTTGGTGTCTGTAGTGTGGCTGACTGTGAGTCTTTTTTTGTTGTTGTTGCGAGTGATGTGAATGTGCTGTGTGTTGGGAATGGCTCTGTGGCTGTTGCTGAGCGGTCTGTGGGAATGATGGCTGTTGTGGAGGGGTCTGTTGGTGCCGGTGCTGTGTCTGCATGTATGGGTGTGTCTGTGAAGTATCTGTATGTGTTGCTGTAGTGCCTGTGGGTAAGCTGGGGTTTTTTTTGTCTTGATTTTGTGTGTGGTACTTGTGTCTGATGAAGTATGTGCATGCTTATGTGTGCATGTGCTTGGGAATAGGAATTTGGATGGTGAAGGGGCAGGAGGGGGGTGGAAAGTTGAGATGGGTGCAGGACTGCCTTGAGGGGGGAATCCAGAGCCTACAAAGATCTCTGTAGGCCAGCCATGGCAGTGTGAATGCCTTGCAGGCAGACACTCATCGGGGCCCACAGAAATGCACCTCAGGAAGTCAATAGCCTCCTCACACAGGACAACGAGGCTTACAGGGGCAGGAGCTGAGGAGTCTGGAGTGAAGAAGCATCAAGTGTACAATACCTGAAAAGTCAAATGAAAGCTGTACACATGTAGTTTATCTATGCATCACATTTAGCAGATAAAATTCCCTGAAAACATTGAGGTCCAAACAGTTGGAGATATATACTCTGAATTCACACAGCACAACACTCCATATAGCAAGATGAACTTCCCCAATCCTGCTTGGTACAGGTGATGACGCCAGTCATAGAATGTATATCCACAAGCCAATGTACCTTTGAAGGTTTTGGGTGTCCCTGAACTGAACATCTATGACATGAAAATGTGGGATCACTAGAGTCCCAACGGTCAGGCACATCACACCACTCTTTGGTATTGCATACTGAGATTGCCTTGTAAGGATCAGTTTAAACACTCATATATGACCCCCACAGGCTTATCCATGTAGATGCTGTTGTGCTCTCAACTGTCCATCAATTCCGGGTAGGCCTCTGGCGGTATGCGGGCCATTAGGGAGGTCAGGGACCGGTGCATGCCCCTTCAATGCTGGGAGGACTTCCCCAGCTGGACCACCAGGATCTTCCTGGTCCAGCACTGCAGGTCCTCCCACCTCTTTCTGCAGAGGGCACCACGCCAATTGAAGAACGCCAGGGTCCACACCTTCCAGGCGATGGCCCTCCAAATGCCTTCTTCTATGGCGTTGACCTGTTGGATGCAATAGATGTAGATACAGAATGTAACTGGAACTTTAAGGATATCTGTATGGTTGATACTCATTTTTTTACACCTAGCACAAACATTTATCAAGAGTCAACACAATACATGTGTCCATGTCACATGCTAGGTAGCCGAGTAACAGTGGTACAAAAGGGGTTGGTGATGGACGGAGCATCTGAATCAATCAAACACTCACACCCAGTCAAAAGATCTGGGTTTAATCCATCACCGTTCTTTAGCCCACTCTGCCACCCGAGTTCAGACATGGCTATATGCAAATCAGTCTGACCCTGTGCCTCATGGGAACAGTCCAGCCCGAACTGCCAAGCCATGTCTTCCCTGGACCGGAAACAAGCTTCCGAGGACCGGTTTCAGGCATTCCAGCCGTCTTCAGCCCGGCTTGCTTGAATCCAGTGGCAAAGTGAGCAAGGGACTCACGTCTGAGCATACCCTGCCACACTTATGGCGGCCAAAAGTGGTACAAAAGGGGGTGGTGATGGACGGAGCATCTGAATCAATCAAACACTCACACCCAGTCAAAAGATCTGGGTTTAATCCATCACCGTTCTTTAGCCCACTCTGCCACCCCAGTTCAGACATGGCTATATGCAAATCAGTCTGACCCTGTGCCTCATGGGAACAGTCCAGCCCGAACTGCCAAGCCATGTCTTCCCTGGACCCGAAACAAGCTTCTGAGGACCGGTTTCTGGCATTCCACCCATCTTCAGCCAGGCTTGCTTGAATCCAGTGGCAAAGTGAGCAAGGGACTCACGTCTGAGCATACCCTGCCACACTTATGGTGGCCAAAAGTCGTACAAAAGGGGGTGGTGATGGACATCATATAGGCCAGGGCCATCCTAAATGGACTGTGATGTGAGTTACCCTACCACACAGCACAGCTTTTGGATCTTCTAAAGGATAAAATACCTGTGCATGACTGTCCAGACACCTTTATTTTCAGGCCCATTGTAATGATGCTATGGTGGAAGAAGGTGCTGAGTCTGTCGCAGAGGTCCTGGGAGGGTGGTTTGTTGCTAGTCTCTCTGTTGGGTTGAGCGAACAGCTTTGACGATGCCGAAGAGTTCCTTGTTGTTGTGTGCATGGGTGAAGATCCTGTCCTGGAGTGCTTTCTTCCTCGTGTATCTGATGAGTTTTCGGTGAGTGGCAGTGGCTGCTTTAAAGTTGTTGAGGTCTGCCGGGGTTTTGGAGTACCTCCATAGGTTTTTGAAACATCTGCAGTCTAGATTCCTGAGGTTTGGTAGAAACTAGCTTGTTTTCTTGGCATGAGGGTTGAAGGCTTTCTTGAGGGGGGCAATGGTGTTGGAAAAGTCAGTGATCCAGTTGTGTAGGGTGTGGGCGGCGGTGGTAGGGTCATCGTCTGTGGCGGTGAGAGCAGAGCTGCTGAGTACAGAGGCGAGCTGGTCATCAGAGACCTTGTTCAAATTCCTGTGCTGGAGCTGGTGTGGATGTCTGCAGGAGATGTTTGTTTTGAAGGTGAAGTGGGCACAGCGGTGGTCCATCCATGGGAGTTCGGAGGTGTGGCTGAAGGTGATGGAGTTCCCTGCTGTGAAGATTAGTTTTTGTCCAGCTGAGTCCATTGGTTCTGGTATGATCTGTTTGAGTCCAATGTTGTGAAGGTTTGTGTAGGAGGGAGGTGGAGTTGGGGTCCTAGCGGTTGTCGAGGTGGAAGTTGAGGTCTCCAAGCAAGGTGTAGTCAGTGGTGGTGATGGTATGTGGGGTGATGATGTCGGTGATGGAGTTGGAGAAAGGTGCACAGGGTCCGGGGGTCTGTAGATGAGCATGTCTTGGAGTGTGATGGATGGGTTTGGTCTATATCTTGAAGTGGAGGTGTTCCATCAGGTCTGTGGCTCCATCGGTTTAGGTGCTCAGATGACGGTTGTCCTTGTGGGTGATGGTGATGCCTCCTCCGGGGTGGTTGGGGTGGTCCATCTGGGTGATTTTGTATCTTTCAGGGATGGCGATCACAATGTCTTGTACAGAGGTGGCATCTGTCCAGGTTTCAAATGAGGACCGCAGCATCAGGGGAGGTGATGTCAAGGAGGTTCCAGATTTACGCGGTGTGTCTGTGGAGGGAGCGGACATTTAGGTGGGTGCATTGTAGGGTTTGCGGTGCGATGGAGTTGTTACTGGAAGGTGGACGTGGGACCTGGGTCTTGGCAAAGGTGAAGGAGTGGCAGCAGTGTTGGCAGGTGAAGGGTCCGTGAGGGTCGAGAGGTTAGGAGAGCTTGCAGTTGTTGCTTTTGCCGACGTTGGGTGCATAGAGAGCAAAGGAGCTGTAGCGCTGGTGGATCTGAGGACCAGGGTTGCTGGTCACGGTCAGGTCACAGACGGGAGCAGATGGGCCTGCCTTTGGCATGACAGCAACTGCTATTAGGTAGGGTTCAGGGGGAGGGTGGGACAGCTACGAGGCGGGAGTGGGAAACACACAGGAGTAGGAAGGGCCATGGGGCAGCAGAGGCGGGAGTAAAAATGGTGCAAAAGAAAGCGGGGAACATTAAAATAAAGAAAGAAAAATAAAGCATAAGGAGGGAAAACTGAATAAGGTATACAAGAGTGAGGAAAATCTAAAAATGGAAACCAGGGACTGAGAGGAAGAAGTCAGGCATGCCAGAAGCCAAGAGGCTGGCTAGAAGCGAGGCAGTCCAAGAGAGAGGCACAGGGCTTCGAACCGAGGTCCACGGCGGTACTAAGCAGGGCACTTACAGTGGAGCTGTGCGCTGAGAGGGCAAATTCCTGACCAGAAAGTCATGTGTCTTGCTCTGAAATAGCTCTTAGTGGAGAGACAAGCTGTCTTTGGTGTATCTACTACTTTCTGAGCACCAAAACAGAAGCATGGGGCCCAATTGTCGTGATCTAAAGTCCATTTTTAAAGACACTTACCAGATTATCACACTTACATAGAGAATATCACGCTCCTGACTTCAGAGAGGCAGTCGTCATCACTGTCATTTTAAAACCACACAAACCAGTAGACCTTTGTACCTTCTCCAAGTCCATTTCCATACAACATAGAAACAAAGAAACTAGCAAAGGTGCTCGCAAATATCTCTTTTCCATGTATTATCTCCTTAGCCCATGCAGACAAGGAGCTGCGTAATGCATTGGTAGCACTTCCTGAGTATGTGATGCAGTCCAGTTTGACTGGAAGTATCACGGAAAGATTGAAACAGTGTACATTATTCCATAAATGCACTGTCCCCGCCATAACTGAAAACTCATGTCTGCCCCAGGGGGGTAGCGCATTAGTAAAATATGAAGTGGCTTTTTAAGCTGCCAGTCCCCCTTTGATTGTGTAAATGACAGTGTACCCTGCAGGGAGCATGTTAGAAATTGCCGCCTCTTTCATGGTATTCTCCCTATTTTTTGCCTTTGTTACCCTATTTTTGCTGAACCCATTTATGTTGGCAATAGAAATCATTGACCTTTACTCATGCTAACCAATGGTATAGTTCTTGCGCTCTTCCTTTTAAACATGGTAAAAGTAATATACACCTCATTGGCTCATTTAACTTACTTATAAGTCCCTACTAATTAGCACTACATGTACTCAGGGCTGAAAGTTAAATGCGACAATTGGGCTGCAGCACCCATTGATATGTCAATTTGTAGAGCGCACTAATCACCCTGGGGGGTATCCAGGTGCTTGAGCAGGTGTATGGGCGTGCTGTCCCCGCAGAGTTATTTGAACAATCAGTATTTCATCTTCCTGTGGAACTCAAGGAAGGAGGAGTGATGTACTTTTGTGGATGCAGGCGGTGTATGCAAGTGAGAGTGAGTCTGAGTGTAGGTGTCTGGTAGGCTGGTGAAAGTATATGTGGTTGTTTAGGTATGCTGGTCGTGTGTTGTGTAGAGCTTTGTAGAGATTTGCAGAGCTTTGTAGGTGTGTTTAAGTAGGTATGTGTGAGGAGTTTTAATTGACTACGTGTGTGGGTGGCTAGCCAGTGGAGCTCTCTGAGGTGAGGTGAGATGTGGCTAGAGTGAGGGAGGTTGGATAATGAGTCTTGCTACAGAGTTCTGTATGGTTTTAAGTTTGTGTAGGAAGTGCTTGTCCTTTTCTGCGTAAAGATAGCATTGTCATAATCAGGTCTGCTTGTGATGAATGCTTGTGTGACTCTTTGTCCCGTGTTTTGGGCAGCCACTTATGTTGTATATATGGATGTGGAAGCATGCAGAACACACTCAGTTGACTTGTGCTGACATGTTGAGTTTGTCATCCAGGATGATCCCCAGTCTTCTGTTGTAGTTGGTGGATATTAGTGCTGGTCTTAGCTCTGTTGACCACCAGGAGTCATCCGATGGGGATGTCTGGTTGGTCTGTTGGTCTTAGTTTGTCTTGTCAGAGTTGAGCTTTTGGAAGCAACAGGCAGTTGGTTCTCATCCATTCTGCTACCAAGGTCATGCAGTTGGTGAATTTGGTTCTAGGTGCTGGTTGTCTTGTCCGTCAGGCAAAGGATGAGTTCGGTGTAGTCGGCAAAGGAGATGATGGTGATGCCTTGGGATCGAATGCTGATAGCGAGTGGTGTCATGTAGATATTGAATGGGGTCGGGTTCAGAGATGATACCTCTGCATATCAGGTTCTTGGTCTCTGATATGGACTTCTTGGGTTCTTCTTGTGAGGAAGGAGCAGATCCATCTGAGTGCAGATCCTTGGATTCCGATCTTGTGTAGTCTTCTGTATGCTGCAAGAGGCTGTTGAATGCCATGGACAGGCTGAGGAGCATGAGTGCTGTGTTTTTTCCTCGGTCCATGATGCTCTTGATTAACCTTGGGCGTAGTTCTTATAGTAGCTCTACGCTTAGCTACGCGAAGTGCACTTCGCACTACGCAAGCTACGTTTAGCTACGCGAACTGTGTAGTGCACCGTGCAAGATGCTGTTCGCACTGATTGCACAGTGCTGGATGCTTGTCCGCACTGTGTAATCAGTGAAAACCGCATCTTGCAAAGTGCAAGCGGTCGTTTTCTGACGCTCGAGTAGATTTCTCGAGCGGCAGCTTTCTTAACGCGGACTGGTAGTTTCTCATCACGAGCGGTCGCGAGCATATGCGCCCACTCGAAATGAGAAACTTGACCTCCCCATGTTAAAAATCTCGCCAGGAGGTTTATTTTCCACGCTCGCAATCGGCAACTTGATGTTGCTTATCGCAAACGAGGACAAAGTCTTGCTGGGATGTCATTTTGCTCGCTCCCAGTCGCCAACTTGACTTTAAGGACCGCAAGCAAGCAAAAAATGCCCACTACGCTACACTACACGTTTTTGCACTGTGCTATGTGCAATTTGCGTAGCGTGTAGTTGGGCAAACTATGCAAACTACGCAAGCGTAGCATAGTCCTACGCCCAGAGTTACTCTGGATGAAATGTGGATGTTGTTAGTGGCATCTGTAAACATACCATAGGCTTACCACTATAGACTTTAGTGCAGTGTTAAACTACAATTTCGACCTGGCAAAATAACCCTTTTGTCAGGCCTAAACCTTCCTGTTTAATTCTTATTTCACTCCTAACATAGTCCTTATGTTAATCATGTCCTAGCAGTGAAAAACTCCCAACTTCACTGAAGCAAGGCTAGCTGTTTCATAGACCAACACTGTTTCACTTAATCACACCTGATGAGTAATAACGTCAGCTCGGGAGCAGAAAGAGACATATTTCTTCCATTCATTTTAATTGTGATTTAAAATCCTCTTTAATGGTGAAGTCAGATTTTAAATTAATATTCTGAAAATGCCACTGATCGCAAACAAGGAAAAAGTCTTGCTGGGATGTCATTTTGTTCGCTCCCGGTCACCAACTTGCCGTTAAGGACTGCGAGCAGGCAAAAAATGGCGCTATGCTACACTACGCATTTTTGCACTGTGCTACGTGCAATTCGCGTAGGGCGTAGTTGGGCAAACTATGCAAACTACTCGAGGGTAGCGTAGTCCTACACACAGGGTACTCTGGATGTCGTCTGGATGTTGTTAGTGGCATCGATTCACTAAAGTAGCACTGTAAACATAACATAGGCTTACCACTATAGAGTTCAGTGCAGTGTTAAACTACAAGTTTGACCTGGCAAAATAACCCTTTTGTCAGGCCTAAACCTTCCTGTTTAATTCTTATTTCACTCCTTATGTTTTGCATGTCCTAGCAGTGAAAAACTCCAAACTTCACTGAAGCAAGGCTAGCTGTTTCATAGACTAACACTGTTTCACCTAATCACACCTGATGAGTAATAACGTCAGCTCGGGAGCAGAAAGAGACATATTTCTTCCATTTATTTTAATTGTGATTTAAAATCCTCTATAACGGTGAAGTCAGATTTTAAATTAACATTGTGAAAATGCCACTTTTAAAAAGTTGGCAATTTTTTTGCCAAAGTTTACGCTATAATCGCGCCGGCAATTCCGCTGCGGTGCTGTCGTTCTGATGAGTGGGCGGGGCTGCGTCGCCCGTTGGCTGACGTTAGCATGGAAGGGGTTAAATGTGCCTTTCTGCCAGTGTCCAGGGTTACATGACTTTTACCGGTGGCTGTCCTTTGGTGTTATGTGTATTCCCTCCAAGCTGGAAGCAATAGGGCTTTGGGTGTGGGAAATCTTTATAAGGCATCACTGCACCGGTCTGCAGGGGCTATTCTGTGGGAGGTCCATTGGACACTCTTCCCCTCTTTCAAGGAGTGCCTTTGGGAACCAGCTGATTGTGCCCCACCTCTTTGTGGCAAACAGTCACTGTGCTTCCTCATGTCACCTTGCCTTTATTCCTTTATAGATGCAAAGGTAAATTATTCCCTCATTTGCATGGGCGTACACACCCCATGCAAATGAGGGAATCCCATTTCAAATTGCAGTGGTGCGCAAGCTGCACTGATGTGATCTCTATTCCAGAAGAGGATGCACATGCCTGTACAACCCCTTCTGTTAAACCAGAATGCCTAAGGGACGCAGAAAGCGACAGATGGGGCCATTTCACCCCTGAACCTATAGTTTAATACAGCCACAGGCAGGTCTTTATGCCAGGCAGTTTTACCTGCCATAGTCTAAGCTCCCTTCATAATGCTTTGGCCTTCCCTTTATGTACCATAGATGATCCATTGTCAATCACACTAGTGGACTTTTCATAAGCTTTCAGTTCAGTCAATTGAGCTAACCTCTTCTCAGTATTCAAGAGGTTAGGTTTTGGCACCTAGTTTCCATCCTATACCTACTTTTAACCTACAACTAAGTTGCGTGTGTCAGCCTCATTTCGATTGAAATGGACACCAATCAAGGGTGTCCTTCTCTCCAATGGCCGACAAGAGACAATGGTTTTCAGGGTTTCTCTTGGTCGAAGTTATAAATGACCAGGTCTCGTTGTATGCAGATGATCGACTGAACTTTCCTAGTGAACTCAGCACCTCTTATCCTCTGAGACAATTGAGATAGATAACAAAGACATCCAATCATGAGCAAGGTACTGACGCAAAGCCCACTGCGTGTCCATTAGGATCAATACATCTGGTTAACAGACAACTAAACCTGTTTGTAGCTAAGACCTAAAAAGAGGCATATTGTTGCTCAAAAATTATAGGCCAATGGCCCTGCTTGACCTTGTAGTGAAATTATACTGTAATTTTACACTGAGTCGTCCACAAACAACTGTACATACTAGGGTGCAAAAGCTTTCGAACAGACCCGATTCTGGTGAGGGCAACTGAGTTTTGCCAAAGTCATGCTTGTAGACATGGGCTGCCAAAAATACATCACTGAGAAAAAACAAATTAGAGAAGTGATATTTATTGACTATCAGCTTCTGACCATGGGGCACATGCATCAACCTATTTAGGAAGTGCAAACGGTGCGAATCGGTAAATTCGGCCGTTTGCACTTCCTAAACACGTTTTTGGGACGCATCAAACTATTTTTCAGAATTCACATTTTTTTGCATTTCTAAAAAATGCGAATGCATTTAAGGAATCGCATTTGTGCGATTCCTTAAATGCAATGCATCAATTTTTAAAAAAATGCGAATTCTGAAATTGGAAGTGCAAATTAACACGAGGTTCACCCTCGTGGTAATTTGCGAAAATGTTTCAAAATGCAAAAAAATTCATTTTTTACACTGTAATGTTACAGACACACATGTCCTTAGGACATGTGTGTGTGAAACATGCACTTTCAAATGCATTTCAGGGGTGCAGGGGGGGGTCCTTTGGACCCCCCCTGCACCCTTGGAATGCATTAACAAATTGCGAATTTGGAAATGCCTTCCCATTGACTCCTATGGGCCATTTGGCCCATAGGAATCAATGGGAATTGCGAAAATGCACTTAGGAATTCGCTACTTATTTAGAGTTCGGTAAAAATTGCGATTTTTACCGAATCCCAAATGAAAAGCCAAAAAAATGATGCATACCATTTTGCAATTCTTAATTTGCGATTCGGTATTTTTCGCAAATTAAGAAATGCAAAATGTATGAATGATGCATGTGCCCCCATGTGTCTAGTCCCATTTTGTGGATACAAATGAAAAGCATGCATTTTTATAGGGGTGCTTACTTTAATCAAAGAAAATCAATCCAACCCATGGGCATGTGGATTTGTCATGATAGTTCTCAAAGAAAATTCCAACCGAATATGAGTTGCAATATGGGTGCATATTAACCCCAAGTAATTTTACATCTATGACTCTATCCTCCTTGAATTGGCTCCTAGTCAATATTTTGATGATATGGTCCTTATGGACAAGAAGCCTACTTCTTTTCAAAGTGGCCTGGACATGATTATAAATATCCCACGTAAAATAATGCAAAAATAAATACCATAAAAACGAAAATGAAGTTCATAAAGCCCAATTTTTCACAAAGCTTTTGGGATCAAACTGAAAATGGGTAAGCAATTGTGTGATCGTTTGGGCTTATCAAAACCAATTTAAGAGCTTTCCTTTCAGTATAAAACAAGGTACATAGGGCCGTTCAGATATGTTACAAATGTATCGCATACACATGCGTCTTGGTGCTTTTACGAAAATACAACCTTAAGACCTTACAGTGACCAGGGAAAAAGATAAAAAACATAATAATTTAGAACCCAGGTTAGCATCTGGCATCTGAAACCGAGTAGGTTTGTTCTGCCTGCAAACTCAAAGGAAGAGATCTCCACAGTTTGGTCACTGCTATAGGAAAAAGCATGCTCTCCATAAGTGACCGTTCTGGCCTTAGTAATAGCATTAAATAATTAGGTTGCTGATCTCAGGGATTACGACAATTCATAGAAGGAAATGTATAGGCCAGGAAATTGTATTGTATTGTATCGGGCACTTGTAAAGCGCACTGTCGCGCAAAGGTTGTCCTGGCGCTGTTGAAAATGTGCTCAGGTCAGCCGTGGTTGGACAGAACGGCCCTGAGTAGAAAGAGTGAGGCAAGCCGATAGAATTCATTGTCTTGAAAAGAGACAGGTTTTGACTCTTTTCCTAAATGGCATCAGATCCTCTAACTGTCTGATATTGGTGGGAAGTGTATTCCAGAGCTTTGCTGCCGCAAGGCTAAAAGCTCTCCCACCTGATGTTATCTTTCTGAATTTGGGCACCTTAACCAAATTGGCCGAAGATGAGCTTAAACTCCGGGTAGGGACATACCATGCTAATTTGTACTGCATGGGTTTGGGTCCAACTATAAGCATGAGCGGATTTTGCGGATTGGCAATCCGCGAATTTGCGGATTTGCAAACTCGCAATCCGCAAAATCCGCGAATTCCCGCGAATTTGCGGATTTTTTTTTTTTTTTGTGTTCGCCCGTGTTTCTGCCAGTTCGCGAGGGTTTTTACAATTTCGCAATTTGCGAACTTACCTGTCGGGTCGCAAGTTTTGCGAACTTGTTGTTTCTACGTGTCCAACCTGTTTGGGACACTCTTCTTCATCACTGCCACTCTCTGTCACCACTGCCACTCTCTGACTACTCATGCCACCCTCTGGCCCACCCATGCCACCCTCTGTTTCATCACCACACCCTCTGGTTGTCCAGTGTACATTATTTTTGGCAAAGCAAAGCACACCTTCCCTGCCTCAAGTGACCTGAATTAATTTGGGGCTGATTAATGTGTCACAGAATATTTTTTTAGCTGGCACCTGCTTCCTTAGTGCGCCCTGATTAGTGATCTTTTGCACTTGCTAAGTGCTTTCATTGTTGCAAAATTAGTTACAACACCTGCCCTGCCCCAACTGACAATAATGAATTAGGGGCTGATTAATGGATTTTAACTTCCAGCCTGGCTCCTGCTTGTCTCCCTTAGCTGTAATTCAGGACCTTTGTGGCATATGTGTAACTATTCTGAGGTTCAGAGCAGGGTCACATAATAGTTGCAACTGGCAACTGAACTCTGGAGGGGCCCCTCAGGAAGCACTACAGGAAATGGCTACTAATGATGAGCCTGAACTTTTGAACCTGGTAAGTAGTTACTTTCAGTTTTGCTAAAATCGTATTTCTGCAATTTCGCACTTATTCGCGGGGCGCGAACTCACGCGAACAGTGCGAGCAGTGCGAGCAAAATCCGCTGCTCGCGGATTTGCGGATTTTTCAGGAAATTCGCAAATCTCGCGGATTGCGGATTTCCCGAAAATCCGCAAAATCCGCGAGCGGAACGGATTTTCCGCCCAGAGCTTTGAACACTAAGCAGAGAGATTTAAATGTTATCCTTTCTGACACTAGAAGCCAGTGTAGCTCTGCCAGCGCTTGTGATGCGGATGAATGTCTTGGCCTTCCTAAAGACAATTTGGCCACCATCGTCTGGACCCTCTGCAGGCTCTCAATTGTAGGAGAGGAGGGTCTGCTTCCTATGGTTACCCCCACTTTTTTCTGTGATTCTCAGGTTTTTCGACCTTAGTGTGGCTGTGGACTTGCTAATCAGGCCCACAACCCAACTGTTCTCTCTCTAAATTGATACCATGTACTTTAGGTACATACCAGATTGGTTACTGGGTCACCCTTGTGAGCCCCTGTATAGTGTACCATAGGTACCCAGGGCATAGGTGCACCCTAGACCTACCAGGGGCTGCAGCATGTATTGTGCCACTCCTGGTTTGCCTTCCTAACTGACACCACGGGTCTGTTCACACAGCCTGGGTAAGGTGGTGTAATCACCCCTTACTTAGATATAGTATACCTATATCTATTTATACATATAGACAAATATACACCTATAAGTCACTCCTATGGCAGGCCTTAACAATCCTGGAGGCAGAGTGCTTCGTTTTATGTGAGAGGGTGCCCTAGCATGAGTTGAGCCCCTCTGCAGCTTTGGGAACCATCTCCTTATAGCTGTTATATGATATAGCCATACCATATACTCTTAAGTGCATTATAATCCTCGCGGTTAATGCTAACTTTGGTTTGGCTTAATCAAAACATGTTGTGTAAGGTGACAAACACTTTCGAATACTACGCCCCCCCCCTCCAGTTCTGGCAGCGGGGGTAGCATTCCACCCTTCTAGAGGGAGAAGACATGTAGTTACTGGTTTACCCGGTTAAAGTTAAACAGAGACTCAGCATCACAAAATGGATGCTGCTGCCACAGACACAAGTCTGCCCTCCTGCTGCTGGACGAAACTCCGGCAGGGTAGGCTTGGACAATAGGTTCCCTGTCCAGGTAGGTGCTGGCACCTCCCCAGACATGCTTTGGTGTTTTGGGGCAGGGAGGGCTGCATTCAGTGAATGCTTTCTAGACACTGCCTGGGGCACACTAGGTGCTCCATGCATTTCCCAGTTCAGACCGGTTGCTGGGGCACTCAGCCCCAGCTCTGGTATGAAACTGGACAAAGGGGAAGGGGTGTAACCACCCCCAATCCAGGTCCATCCATAGGAGGGACCTTAAAGTTAGTCCAACCCCTAAACTTCGCATAAGTATAGATTCCCAGTCCCTAGGACTTTAGATTACCCTGGAGTAAACTCTGAAGCATATATCCTGGACCTTCGGCATTCCATTTCAACTGGAAGATGGAAGATATCTCCCTTGTGGTCAAGGAGTGACCACCATGTTCAAACAGGCACCAACAGCAACTTTGCCAGTCTGCATTTTTGAGGCTCCAGGTGGATCCCGAAGAATCTGCGACACAGGACATAGACTTTCTGACATCTCTGACCCCACCCTTCACTCACAGCAAAGCTGAGACCCGTGGCAGATATGGGACCGGAACTCCTGGACATCCTGCATTTTGCCAGCTGCACCTACTTCACGAGGTATCTCGAAGATGTGCATTGGGGTGCTTGAATCCCCAGTCCTGAGCACCATTTGCGCTGAAGCTCAGCGGCCCCCACTCCACGAGTGTCCCGTGGGCCCCGCCCCGCTTTTGCATTTTAGCTTGATATGTCTTTGCGGTTCCTTGCCCAAATTGGCTAGTGAGCCTCCTGAAGACTTTACTTTGAATCTAACTTGCTTTTCTGGTTGCTACTGGCTTGTTCCAACTTCCCTGCAAAGAAGAAGTTCCTTAGACCTTGCTGGTCTGCACCGAAGCCCATCTCAACCTCCTGCATGGGTTGCGTTTGCCAAGGCTTGTTGGGCTCATACCGGATATCAACACCGCAGACAACCAGATCCTTTATGGGACAGCTCAAATCCATCTCCTGGTTGTCCTTGACGGCTCCTGGTCCTCGTGGCTGAAGAGACAAGCTTCACCTTCTCACCTGAAATCACCCGACATCTGGTGGCATCTTCCTATCGCCGCCCTGGTCACTGGCAAGTGACCCAGACTCTGTCCCTTCTGCTTTCAGGTTCTACAGATCTTCAATCCACCCTTGGATTCACCCGGACACTTTTCCTCTGGTCGCCTGCAGCACTTCTTTGCAGATCTCCATTGAAATCGATGACGAAACCCGACACCAAAAGAGACCTATGCACCTGGCTTCCGTGGGTGAGGTAACACGAGTAGTCTGATTTTCTCTAGGGTATTAACCCTCCTAGTGTCTAAGTCCAAAAGGCTTCCATTGTAGTTTATTTACAAGTGTCCTTAAATTGTAAATTTGTAACTTGCTCGTTTCCCATAGAAGGTCAATGGTAACCCGCGGCTGTGTTTAGTCACTGCACGCGTCTCCCATGAGCCTCCTACATGCTAACCTTTGGTTGTTTAGAGTAGCCCCAGTGATTCCACAGGCCCCAGGCCTGCTTTCTAATTCTCAAGTTGTTCTTAAACCACTATTTTAGTATATGGTTTGTGAGGCCCCTTGGGCAAAACGTACAATGTGCAACTTATTGTATGCCAATTAGTAACTTGTATTGTACTTTTACCTCTGACCTCATAAAGAGTGCAGAGGGGTTGTGTTTAGAATAAAATACATATATATTTGATATATACCTTGTGTGGTGGGCTTTCATTTGGTACTCAAGGGATTACAATTGGTGAAACAACTCGCTTAATTAGCTCTCTGAAGTCTTAGCCTGAAGACTGCTCGCCACTGCTACCCCTAGCATAGATTTCTATAAGGTTGACTTTACAAACACCATCAATAAGGGTCGATTAGACTGGTGCAAGGTGCCCACTAGAACTAGTGGACATCATATGCCAGGCTAACTTCTCACATTAATTATGCAGCAGTGCGTTACAGTAGTCAAGTCTACTCAAAATAACGCTTCTAACTACCAGTTCTCTAACCTGTGATTGTAGCATTGGTAGGATCTTTCGGAGAGCAAAACCGCAACCAGCAGTTTTGTTGATCTGGGATTCAAGGCTCAGTTTATCATCAAATATAACTCCTAAATTACGCAAAGTCTCTGAAGATCTCAAAGGAGTATCAGTCGGTATAGGCCAGAAGTCATCGGCAGTGGATGAGGAACATTACCTGCTGCGCAGCACAAGATCTCTGTCTTGTCTGCATTAAATTGAAGAGAGTTTTCTCTCATTCAGCCAGAGACATCCTTCATGCAGGTGTGGAAATCTTCCAGTGAGGTGAAATGGTCTCCCTTCAATGACAAGATAAGCTGCGTGTCATCGGCATAATTAATAAGGCTAACTTTATGAGTTTTAATGTCAGCCAGCAATGGTCTCAGATATTCGTTAAATAGTATTGAGCTGATAGCAGATCCTTGAGGAACTCAGAATGAGTTGTTAGTGAACTTGGGTTGGAACAGTGAGAGAGCCACTGCCTGTCGCCTCTTGGATAGATACGACTGGAACCACTTCCATGCTGTACCCACTATCCCTACTTCCTTGAGCCTGGCCAGAAGTATCTCATGGTTAACCATATGTCAAAAGCGGCGGCCAGATCAAGCAGAATCAGTATTGCTGACTGCCAATCAGTATTGTCCGTCCACATTCTAAGGTCATCTAATACGATTACCGGAGCAGTCTCCATACCATGCCCAGAACGGAAGCCAAATTGGGTGAAATAAGGTGTAGCACATTATGGACAATTGTTAGGGCTTTAAAGAATGGCCAGGATTGAATGGGTCGCTTGGGAAGCGATTGCCGAACTGGTGACATATGTAAACTTATGGCAGTTTTTGTAAGCATTCATGCCCCATCATTCTGAGCAAGTTGAAGTCAATTTAAGATTTTTCTGGAGATTCAGGATAGATTGAATTAGCATAATCAAGAAATAAATGAATGACAGCCTTCACTAATATAATGTACAAAGAGGGATGAAAGAAGGGGAGAATCATTTTTAAAAGCAAGGGTGGGTGATAAAGGTGCAGGCCATGTTCATGAATTCAGGTTCCAGGGACAGATGAGAACTTCTAAATTCAGCACAACTGTTATAAAAAGATATAGGGTGTAAACATTATATCTGCCCATTGGATTGTGTCTCATTCAACAACTGATGAAGTAGATTTAATTAAGAATTTGAGTTCTAGTCTGGGTTATCCTGAGGAAGCTGGACACTCATCCCCTGATGAAGGCATCTATTAAAGGATTTGTTCTTTGATTGGAAACTCTTGTTGACTAGATAACTTAAAGACAAGAGGAGTATCATCAGCATACATTTAAAAGTGTACCCCAGCTTGGTGGAGCAGTGATGTAAGTAAGAGGCCACCATTTAAACTGATAGGGCAACAGGATTGACCCTTGTGGGATCCTGCAGTCACTTACATATTGCTTCGAATAGTACAGGAGAAGCATGCACAGTCTCCCTGAAATGAAAAATTGTATTCCCTTTAGGATCATAGCAGAGTTACATCTGCTTCCACGATGTAATGATGTTGTAGTCAACGGTATCAAATGTGGCTGACAAATCTTTTATGACTAGCATGCTAGTTTTTTCTTTATCAATAGGCTAAAGATAATTAACCACATGACTGCTAAGACAATTCCCCTCCTGTGCTGACAACTGATTTTCCACATTGTTCATGACAAGCTCAGCTCGTCATGAGCACACGACCAGTGTACTGCATGACGAGCTGAGCTCGTCATTAGCAGCGAAGGGGTTAAGGGCTAATAGGCCCTGCAGCCTGGTCAATGACCAGAAGGAAAGACCTTTTTTGCCATAATTCCCAAAGCTGATGCAGGGCCACTTTTCTCATATATTTGACCCAGTAAGGGAACAATGAGATGGTTCTCAAACTGTTCATGTTCATCATTTCCAGAGAAGGATTCTTTAGCAGATGTCTCACTATGGCTACCACCAATGGGTTCTTGCAGCTAAAAGAAGAGGCATTTGATGCCATGTTGAACACATCAATTGGGGAATCTTAAAGGTAGCTATAGCAATGAGCTGCAAGATTTCCTCAGGAATACATTGTTTGAAGGAGTCTATACAACTTACTGACTGCAAAATAGATTTTAAATGTGAAGAGGGCATGGGAATTGGATCATTAAAAATGGGCTTCTGTTTAGAAAACATTTTCTCTGAAAAAGATGGGAGTGTCATCACAAGAAACTTGTGATTTTGATTGATTAACTGTCTCATAGAGTGTTGAAGTTCAGAGACAGTGTAAGAGTTCTTTGGAGGTTGATGGAATTATGAATCATTTTGTGGGAGAAGGAAATGTTCTCAGTTTTAATTTTAGCTTTCTGTGAGAGCATTATAGTGTGCTACAACCTTCTTATCTCAAGGACAGTAGTCTCTTCTCTATTCCTTAGTGTCTCTCCGAACTTCTTGTGCAAGGTTTTTAGGCTCACCTGAAAAAAAAGGATTATTTCTGTCTTGCATGTGTGAAGGTTTTTGGTCCCTATTTCATCAAGGATAACAAGGAGTGAGGAATTGGAATGTTGAAGCAGAATGTTAGGGTGGGAATGGTGCTGCTTTTTAGACCCATAAATTTAGTAATTCTGCAAATGGTCTCCACCACTTTTTGGCATGTACTAGTAGTGCGGTTTAAAAACAAATGAAACTCACCTCTGAAGCACACTTCCTCCTCTTGTAATACATGTGTTAGATTTCCTTAATTTCTCCAAGGCCATATTGTAAAATGGAGTATATACCATGGAAAATAATTTTAAGCTAGAAAAAAGGGAATTTGATCCAGGCACTTAATTTGGATCTGGAGTGTGGACCTCTTGGGGTATTCAGGAATGTGCTCTCATATTACATAAAGAGATGGGAAACACTTTTTTGCACTCCACAAGTTACTTCAATTCTGAATTATTGAAAACATTAGATGAATAATTATATAAGAAAAAATGTTCAATGCAACCTCAAGAATGTTGATGCATCCTGGGAGTCACCCATGGAATGTAAATCTAAAGCAACAACGAATGAGCATGTATAGTTAGGGACTGGTTCACAAATTTAATTTGGTTGTAGCAAAAGTAGTACTTCAGGTGTACTAACTACAAAATGCAGTTTACAAATCAACAAGTGGAAATCTTCTCCTACATCTCTCCTTTTTCAGGGGTAATTCTCACAAATGCAAGCTTACTACTTAGTGGTGGGAGGGACCAGGGAAGTGGATTGGAAACAGAGAATGCCTAGTACTAAATGGGAGTGGTTTAAGTAGGAGCAAGGAGGGGCTTAGTCAGGAACAGACACTCGTCTACAAGAGTAGCCCATTGCAATTCATAAGCCGCACTTCTAAAGTTACTACAGCCATGAAGGACCCCAAACAGTAGTAAATCTACTCCAGCTCAGATCTGGAGTAACACACATGGGCAACCACTGGTATTGCGACACTCTCCCATATAAAAAATTGCTGAAATAAATTAATTTATTCCCATATTTTGCTGGATAATACTGTTTTTTAAAAAAATGTATTTAAACTTTTTAAAAATATAGACATTCAATTTAAGGCCGCCAGTTATAGTTAGGACCTAGTTTCCATAGGAAGAGCGTTTTTCCATTTGCCAATCACATTGGCCTCATTTGATGAACCTTCACGAAGTTTTCAATATTAGTTTTCTACTCACTTCAGGTACTGCCTTGAAAATTTCAGGGTAATCCATCAAGCAGGGACCGAGAAGTAGAGGGGTCCCAAAGCGCATTTTCTCCATGTTAATTTTTATAGGAACTTTAGACACAGCTACAGTCTAAACTGCTGAAAAGAATTACCCTAAATTTGGCAGAAAGGTATCTGTAAGTCCACAAAGCGACCTTTTTTTGTTAATTGGTGTAAATCCGTTCGTAGTTTTTGGGATATTAAGGAAAATCCAAATTTGTATATCTGGGGGACTCCGTGGAACTGCAACCCCTCCCGATCTCTTACTCCCAATTAAATAGCTGCTAACTCTTCAAACCAGGAATTGTTGGCAACCATCTGGTGACTCAGTTGAATTGATTCAGAGGAAAAACATTAACAAAAAAAAAATTACAAAATAATTTGCAGGAGTCGCGCTGAATCTGCAGATCCTGCTGAATTAAAAAAAACACAGGCTGCCGCACTTTTTTCTAATTGACTTCTAGGTGAGCCAGGTCCCAGGGGCATTTACATAATAAAGGGGAGGTGGCACATGCCCCTACCCTTACCCTGGTGCTTACTGTTGCCCCATGGACCAGCACTTCCCTCAACTATATTCATGGCTTCTTTAAGGGTGGGGAGGCGTTGGCTTGTCTATGGACCATACACCATTTCAGGTTTTTCCTGTGAGGGTTGACATTCATTCTAAGAACAGATTTTAGGCCATTAGTATGGTTATTGAGCTGCAGGAACATTGAGAGCAGTTCTCAATGCATAAAGAGGTGAGTGGAGGCGCTAATGAATTTAACTGTCAAGTTCATTATCTCCCCGGTACAAAGAATAATCCCGCTGACTGCTTATCGTAATTACCTGTTGTTAAGCAGACATGCCTCAAACCAATTTTCCTGTCTCTTGGGTGAAGGAGTCAGCTATTTGCAAAATGGAATGGGAGGCTGAAGCTGCCAAAGATGGCATAAGAAAAATAGTAGAAAGTTACATAATGATGGGTTGGCCAAATTTCAAAGAAGTTAGGGAGGAAGCCAGAATTTCTGGAATCTCAGGGACGAATTGAGCATTGAAAATGGTGAACTGTATTTGTGAGAATGTTTGGTTCCTCTTGTGGGCCTCTGGAAAAAGTTTATTATTTGGTGCCCAAAAGTCACTTAGGGAGGAATTTAATGAAGGCCTGAGTGTGGTAGTCGCTCTGGTGGCCTACTGTAGATGGACAAGTGGAGAGTGTGGTAAAGGAGTGCATCCGGTATGCAGCCAATGATAAGACGAGGTCTGTCAGGAAGGTCTCACTCTCTCCAGTGGGGGTTCCTGAAGAGCCCTAGGTAAAGCTGGGGTTAGACATTGTGGGACCTTTTGAGTATTTGAATCAGAAGGGGGTCCCAGGATTATCGTCACGGATAATGGGGTCCAGTTCACATCAAATGAGATGAAGGAAGTTCTTGATAACTTGCCCATTAGTCATCTTCACACAGCAGTATTTTTACCACAGACAAATGTCCTCATTAAGAGCATGAATCTGTTGGTGCGTGCCTCTTTCTAAACTCCAATAGAGAAGGGCATATCTCACAGAGGTGTCTCCAGGGAAAAAAATATGGGGACATAGAAAAGCTCCAAACTCTGTTGCTGGGATATCACCAAATTCACCATTTTAGTGTTAAAGGGGTGGACTGGCTAGGTCGAAACTTAATCCAGCAGGGTTGGTGGACCAAGGAGGGACTGAAAGAAATGGATTTCGAATTAGTGAAACAACACCAGGAAAAGTACAAATGGGGATTTGATGAGAAACACAGGGCATATGAACATCTGTGGAAAATGAGGGATTTGTTTTTTGTAAAAAAAACTGTTTTGTCATCCAAAGGTAGATCCAAGATCTTGGGCCCGAAACGTTGTGATACAATCCGCCTGATTCATCAAGCTTTTTTGCGCTCGCAAAGGGCCAGATTCTGAGAATCTGGCCCTTTGCAAGTGCAATTTTTGCTTTTGGAATTCATCATCCCAAAAGCAAAAGTCTCTATTTAAGAAATCGCATATTTGCGAGGAATTGGATTTAAGGAATCTCTAATAGAGATTCCTTAAATCCAATTCATCAACCAATTAGAAAATGCGAAATCTCAATATTTGGTCGCAATTTACCACCAAGTCTGACTTGGTGGTAAATTGCGAAAAAAGAGTAAAAAGCACTTTAGTGCATTTTTTTCTTTTGCATGTTACACACACACATGTCCTTTGGACATGTGTGTGCGCAACACCTGTTCAAATGTGCATTTAAGGGGTGCTACAGGGTGTCCTTTGGACACCCCTGGCACCCTTCAAATCGCTATCTTATTTGCGATTAGCAAATTGCTAATCGCAAATAAGGAAAAACTCCCCATTCATTCCTATGGGCCTTTTGGCCCATAGGAATGAATGGGGAGTTTTTCCTTATTTGCGATTAGCAATTTGCTAATCGCAAATAAGGAATTTGTAGGAATCGCATTTTATTTTGCGATTCCTACATGAATACCGTTTTGCAAGTCTCTAATAGCGATTCCTTATGATTCTCTATTAGAGACTCGCAAAACGGTACCTTGATGAATCAGGCTGAATGTGTCTTAAGTTTTCTTAATTTCCCTTGTTTTTATATTTATCCTTCGTTCCCTTCCGTAACCGTTCACATTGTTTGCTACAGAACATTGTAGGATTTCCTTCCAATTTCCCTTTCCTTATTTTTTGATTTGGAGTTAAGTTGTTTGCAATTTGTTAAAGGGGGGAGATGTGTTGTACATTCAACTCTGATTGGGTCTATGTTTCACTGGCCAGTCAGGATACCATAGTGACAATTGAAGGTTTGGAGGGTGGAGGATGGAGGGCAGAGACAGAGGTTGTCAAGGCTGTGCTGCCTGTTGCTGGGAAATACAGACCTGGAACTACTCTTGGTCTGATGTCTCACTTGATCAGATTTGTAGGATTTGTAAATCTCATTTTGATATATTAGGTAATGTGTGTATTGATTTTATTGCATTGTAGTTTTGCTTGGTTTTGTTTCTAGTTATGAATTAAATCCTGCAACTTTAACTTGGTGCATCACCAAGCATGATTTCTTCACTCTTGTAAATATTTCACGCTTTTATATTTTTTTCTTATTTTTTAGGCTGCCAATAGGCTAGTTCATTTAAACATAACCAATGTAAGACAAATGTGTCTCTATTTCTTTTCAAGTTATATGCCTTAAATAAGGTTTAACGTGTGCCTCAGAATCCTACTTTTTGTATGGTATGACAAGTGAGTGTGCAGTTTAAGGATGGGTCCTCTAAATGAGCACACTTTGAGTCACGGCTCGCTCTGTCTTGCTAAACTCACGCACACGCATTTTAGCAGAGCATGAAGTGCTGCTACGTGGAAGAGAGTATTTAATTGCTTTTGTCACACGCCGCTCAGACTTTACAATTCATGGAGGTGAAAGCACAACAGTGAACGTTTAGCTAAGCAGTCACCCTGCAAGCAGTAAGCCTTTTAATAGACATGTGCGTCAATGATACGGTCGCCATGGTGAAACGCTCAATTCAGTGTTCCCTATACAACTAAATTAAAGTATGCATTTCAAAAAGGATGTTTGTGAAACGCAATACCTTAATTTCATTTTAGATTAGTGTTTTTGAAGGAAAGCTTTATACATTGGTATTATTGATAGAGAAAGGTGAACCCCCCCACTCAGTCAACAACCACCATCCTTGTGAACCACAACAGTCACTAAATTAACCCCTGCTTAAACCTTAATTCAGAGGCAATGTGTGAGGAATTCAAGCAGCACACAATCAGATGACGTAAAAGCATATCATAAGAAAAATACCAATCCATTTTAGAGAAATGGAGAAAATGTTGATAAATAAAATGATACAAGGACGACATAAAATCCAGTCAGTAGAGTCAAAGATGTTCAGTTTTTTAATTTTTTATTGAAAATTGTGCCTAAAAGAAGAAAGCACTACTCGAGGTAATCTGGTTGCGCTAGACTGTCCGAAAGTCATGATTTGAGGCTGACCGTGATGGAGTGTGGACCGGACACAAGGACCAGGTTAGGCCTGCTGAAGAATTACCTACTCAAGTCTGGCATGAAGAGTTCCCCTCACGTTGGAGACAACTGCAGGGAGCCCAACTTTAGGATTTTCACCTTTTCCTTCTTACAGGAGCTTCCATTCATGCCACCTGGGGAGCAACTTTTCGAGGGTCAGGACTCACTCCAGAAGAGGCCAGTAGAAGAGCTCAGGAAGGGCCAGGCAAGTCTAGTTACAGCTGATCAGCTGGGCAGTTGCTGGGCAGCCACTGGAAGATTGTTGTGTCCCTGTAGCTCGCATAGGAGGTCACTCTGGGTTGCCTAGGATGAAGGTAAGCAGGTCTAATTGTTCTCTGACAGCATGACAGCCCTTTAAGCAGCAAGGAAGCCCTTCAAGAGGCATGACAGTCCTTCTGGCATCAGGGCAGTCTTTCTGAATCTTCCAGAGGTCCAGTAGTGTACGGAGGAAAGGTCCTGAAGGTTCTATTTTTATACCTGGTGCCAGCCTTTGTTTACGGGGACTAGTTTTAGAAAATTCTTCCCCAGGTTAAGGCTCCAAGTTGTATGGGGTGACAAAAGTAATCAGGTTTTTTGTGTGTGCTGGAGGCAAAGCCCTTTGAAGTGTAAGTGGCTAGGGTATAGTTCCACCCCAGTCATTTTGTCTGAAATACCTAGGTCCTATTGTTCACTGTCTGGTCCCAAAATGCATTCTTAAAGGGGTGCCATTAAAAAACCAAAGCAGTTTCGAAACTCCTAGAAAGCCTCAGAAACATGTGAGCAGTGAAAGGACAACATTCTGAAAGCGGCATTTTCAAAATTATAATCTAAATTCTGACTTTACCATTAAGTTGAAAGACAGCACAATCACTTTAGTACTGGTTAGCAGAGTCCTACAGCCAATAAAAAAAAATTCAGCAAAACGGGTGAGGTGAAGGCAAAATGTGTGGGGGAAATACCACGCCAGGATGTCACGTCTAACAGAAGGTAAATTACGAGGCAGACAAGTCTAATATGGTTTGCAAATCATCTATTTCACTTTATCGCAATCAGTATGAAATTATAATTCTTTAATTGAGTATTGCAATTTTTGCAACATTTTCTTGCTTTTGCCAAAAGATTTACTCACAAATATTAAGGGTCCTGTATTGTTTCTTGCTTTTTGCTGAAAAACGTCTGTAAAAAGTCACTGCAAAGGTTTTCTCCCCATAAAATCAATGTTTGAAGACTTTTTATACACAATTAGAATAAAAAGTTATATATTTCATGAAATTGGTGAAGTTTTAGATATTGTTGTATGAAATTGGGAATTGTATGGTCCCATAAATTTAAACACCATAAAACAAAACTGGTCACAAGCACGAGATATAGCTCAGAATGTAATGAAGAAACATGCTAGGTCAGATCATCAAATATTATCTGAAGTGAACACTTATACCCTAATTTCAGGTGGAGGTAAATTCTTCTCTCTGCAAAAACTAACATTCGTGGAAATATCAGAACATATAGATTTGCGGTAAGCCTAGAATCTCATAATTTTACCTTGAAATATGAGCAAGTTAAATGTGATAAAGTTTACCACGGGAAAAAGTGTGGTAAATTCAAATTGATGTGGAATTCTTTGCAGAAAGCACTAATAATGCAAGTAATTACTCATTTTGCTAAAGGTAAACTCAGAATAGGAGTTATTTATTACAACAATAAGCCAACCTTTTCTCTTTCATCTGTGGAGGACATTTTGTAAGAACTTTGAATCGGATGGTCACGTTAAACGATTGATCAGGGCACAAACCATGACACAAAACATGCAAAACTCACAAGCCTCCAGGTGTAAATTACTACCACTATAATGGAGGACGCACCAGACAAATAGGGAAACTAGGACATTGGAACTGGTGTGATGCAAGCTCTGGAGATAGACCATGGAGTTGGTTGCTAATGTGTCAGGATAGGGTGAAACTCTTAAAAACAGCTCAGAAGCCTTTGGATCTGGGCTAGCCCCCTGCTCCCTCAACAGTATATGAAGCCCTTAAGGTAGAGTGATAATCCGTTCACTGCTAGAATTTTACCTCTGTTACAGCAGGGGCTTGGCTATGTAGTCCCACCAGGGCAATTTCAAGGATGCTCTTATAAATGAATCCCAGAGTTTCTCCTTAATCCCGTTGTGTAGGAGCAATGCTTCAATTGAGGATTTTCAATGTGTAACATGTGGCAAAGCCAGATCCTGTAAGAATGTGGTTATTGTATTAATGTGCTTAGGCCTACATTACAGGTTCAATGGATATTGCTCTGAGAATACTGAAAGGCTGGGATCACCAATTCCAGTCAGTGCCTCCACACAAAAATCGGTTATACATTTTCACCAGAGAATGGGGAAGATCCACACAGACCAGTGATTAGTGGGGCATTTTACATGTTGTTTTTCCCAGGACATTTTCTCCTGCTCAGTAGGAGGGCTGGTTTGGATTGAAGGAGTTAGGTTAGGGTAGATATAACAAGCTAAGAGCATTGTCTGCTCCCTCTGTACTATACTTTGGGAGGGTGCACAGTGCCTTGGCTCTATCATCTGTGAGAGGTAGTCCTCCTTCTGGGGGTTGGGAGCAGCAAGACCTCCTTTGGGGGACCCTTGAATGATCCAAACGTGATAACCAGTGTCATGGGGGCCTGAATGTGTTTCTGCCTTTATCTCTGACAGTGTTTTGCTGGATGCACATCTGCCCCCATTGAAACCATGACCCATGTTTCTCTGCTCAGAAATATTTAGTCTGGAGTTTGCAGACCTGGGACTTGGAGACACTGAATAACTTAGTATTACGAGTAGCAAAATGTTACCTGGATTTGCCCCATTAGGTGGAATTTTGCCACCTGTAATGAGGACGTTAAATGTGAAATGCATGCAGGGTCTTTAGTGGCTTGCTCAACTTTTATCCAGGCACAGATAATAAGATGTAGAACCCAAGATACAGAGTTAAAGAACGACTGCGTCTCTTTTGACTGATAGACTACAAGCTGAACCACCTGTTTGGCTGAGCTCTGTTTCACTGGGCGAAACAGGGACTCCAAGAGACACTTCTCACCTGGAATATGATTTGGATATTGAAAGTGAAATCACTAAACTAACTTCAAACCAAAACATCTGCTCCTTAAGCAGTTTTTGCTCCAAATGCAGACTTTGTGAAAAGCACCAGCTGAATCGGAGAAGTGGGCATAAAAGTAGTGTCAGGAGTCAGATAAAGAAGAAGAGCCCACGGGTGAAGGGAATGTTGTGGCTAAAGACAGTCTTCTCCAAAATGTACTGTAATCAGAAAATCTAATAATTTCCAGGAGAAGCACAGGAAGGAAGACAGAGAGTTTGAAACTAAAGTTGATAGTTTCAAACAAAAGCTGAAGGGATTTTTTCAGTGCCCTGGTCATTGTTGAGAGACTCTGTCCGCGGGTTGTAGTGTGTTAGAACCACTATATGGGAATAAAAAACACTCCAAACCAGGAAAAGCGCAGATCTTGCCAATAAAAAAAACACGAAGCGCGGACTCCTGCGTTTGGATGATAATTAGCCCTCGGGGCCAAATCCCGGGGCATGTGGATAAAAAAAGAGTGCCACGGGGACTGCCACTCCCTGGGGCAAAAACAAGTATAATTGCGGGGGGCACATGGCCCCCCACAGCCCCGGTGACTGCCACCCCTCGGGGCTTAAAAGTACAATTTTGGGGGGCCTCTAAGGCCCCCCTAGCCCCAGGGACCGCCACCCCCGGGGCTTGATTTGATTGACAATGTGGGGGACACAAGGCCCCCCTCAGCACCGGGCACCGCTACCACCAGGGATTAAAGGTTTAATGATAGGTGGCCTCTAAGGCCCCCTGAGCTCACGGGACCACAACCCCCTGGGCTCGACTACATTGAGATTGTGGGGGGCACACTGCCCCCCCCCCCCACACTCCCTAAGGACCGGTACCTCCCCGGGGCTCTAAATATGTAAATTGGGGGGTGTGTGACAGACCCCCAAGCCCCGGGGATTTGAATAAGGTTGAGGGAGGCCGTGCGGTCCCCCTCCTGGAGCCCTCGAGGGCCCAGGTCACAGCCATCCCCCAGGGCCAGCTCCTGCAGTGTCCCTGGGTGCCCACCCCCGGGACACTGTACTTTGCTATGGCAGGGCGGGAGCCTCGCGGTTCCCACCCTGCCATTGCAAACTGTTTTGCTATTTGGAATAGAGAGCAGGAAACCTACTCTCTCTCTTCCAAATAGCAAAGCAGATTGCTTTTCCAAATGGAGTGCAGCATGTTAGCTGCTCCCCATGTGGAAAAGCAATGCCAGCTCTCGCAGGAGGCGGAAAGCTGGTAGGACCGTAAGGGGATTGGGGCCCCCCACGGTCCCCAACGGAGAGGGCCAGCCGTGGAGGATGGGGTTCCCAGGGCTACAAGTGGCCCGAGAGGGAGGCCATACACCCCCTCCCCAAAAGTAATAAATAAAAAAAAATAGAAAGGCCGGCCCCAGGGGATGGGGTCTCGGGGCCATATGTGGCCCGGGAGGGGGGCCACGAGGCCACCCTCCCCAATAGTTTGAAAAAAATAAAATATAAAGGTCATGCCCCGGGGGATGGGGTCCCTGGGGCGATTAAGGCCTCGGAAGGGGGGCAATGCCGCCCCCTTACGCATTTTTTTAAATAAAAAAAAAAAATTAGGGGGCAGGCCCTGGAGAATGGGTCAAAAAATAGAAAAAGAAGGGGGACTACACAGCCCCCCTTCTTAAAAAATACAAAATAAAAAAAGAGACCGGCATCGCGCCAGAAGCCACGCCCCCTCCTTTCATCACTCTGCAAACACGCCCCCTGAGATGTCATCAGTGATATCATGAGTGATGTCACTGACCATGTCATGAGCGATGTAATATGTGACATCATCAGCAGTGGGTTGCGGGCACGCAAGTTATAGTTAGTACAACTAACTGTAACAGAGGAATTTCAATGGTTTTGTATGACTAAAATGTCCAGCTAACTATAACACCCCTAAAACCCATGTTTTTTTAGTGAATAAATATATATATATATATAAATACATATATATATATATATATATCAGTCTGCTCTGAAAGAAGGGTCCTTCCGGGATCCTGCTCCCTCAGTCAGGTGGCGCGTCTTTTCGGCGAACCCAAATGCCGAACGATTAATTTTAATCCTCAGTATGCTTGCAAGCATAACGCGCACTCAGTAGTATATATGTGCAAGACAATAGACAATGGACAAGTGTAACTGACAGTGAAAAAGTCCACGTATTCGGACCTGTTGCTATTGCAGGTAAATGGAACTGCCATTTTGAAATGGTATGGTAATCATAACAGTGAAGCATAAATTTACAATTGCAAGTGTTAATAGTACAATATGCATTACTTAAACGAAAAGGAAACATCTATGTCAAAAAACTGGACACAGGCGGGCTAACTAAGCCGAAGGAGACAGCATAAAAACCAATTTTTTAAGCAATCTTAAACAAATTACTGGTCTAGTGCCTGCCGTGTGAGTTGTCTCTAACTTCACAAGAAGGCAACATATTCAAGAGGTCTAGTGCCTATGGTCTATACATCTGCCTTCAGAATGTGATCCACGATTACAGTAGCATCCTCGTTTACTGCGGTCTAGTGCCTGTAGCGCCCATTTTCCTTCAAAAAATAGTTAAAAGATATCTTGTTATTTTCCTACAATAATCCCAAAGGGATAGATATATTCAACAAGTCCAAAAGGCAGGGGACCCCACATCAATATCGGGCAGGTAGACGGGGAACAAACAAGGATTAGGAAAGTGAGGAAACCTGCCCTGTAATTATAAAGAAATGGCCTACAAGAGGTCCAAAAGACTTAATAACACTCTGAACCCTGAGTGGATATCTCACAAATGAATCAGCACATAAATATTATCAAACCTGTTTATTAGTTATTATTGTAATTCATTTTTTTCTCATTTTCCTTTTATATTTTGGTAATGTGGACATACATATTCAAAAACGACAATTATAAATATACAGTGATAAAAATGTTAGAAAAGGAGGATTAAATCCTATTCATAGACCATACTCCCACAACTCATACCACCAACACACAGACACAATCATTCACACACCAAGCAACACTTCACACAATAGCCACAGATGCATTGGATGGATTAGGAACAGATGACATGGAGTCCCAGGTGGTTTTGTAAGTTCCGATGGTGGAACATCCTTCTGCCCAACTGAACTCTTTGATTACGCTGACACAAGGGTAGACATTTTCAAATTTGTTAGAAAACTAAAACTGTCAAAATGGCATTCATTAGTGAAAAAGAAACCAGGAACAAATCCAGACGTAACTGATAGTGCACCAGAGCTTACAGTGGGGGATGTAGACATGCTACAAACTGTTTATTCCTAAGGTGGCCTATCATCAGACAATGAACTGGACCAAAAAGTAGTGGGTCTAAGAGAGACAGGAACAGATAGGGCTGCTAACATTTCCTTTAAGCCAAAATCAGTGTTCTATCCTACCCTTCCTCACGACTCGATTGATACCTTCCATGAGGTGGTGACTAGAGAACTTACTAAATTGAAACCACCCGCCCCAATCTGAGAAGAGGAGATACTAATCTGACTAAAGGAGAGATGGAATTTATTTTTTCTTTAGCGGAAGATAAAAGCTGACAAAGGAGGCAATATTGTGATCTGGCCCAAAAACCTTTACATGGAAGAAGCACAACGGCATTTGTCAGACATCTCCTGTTATAGGAAAGGCAATTTCAGTGAAATTCGCAATCTAAAGGAACTAATACACAAGGAACTGAATCAGTGGAAGAGAGAAGGCCTTCTAACTAAACAAGAACTAGGATTTTTGAAGATAGATAATCCGTTAACACCAACCCTTTATCTCATCCCTAAAATTCATAAATTGGTCTCTCCTGTTCCTGGTGGACCAATTATTTCAGCCCAGGGAAGCCTCATGGAGGCTATTTTTAAATATGTTGACTTTTTTCTTCAACGTTTTGTGGTTGAATTACCTTCATACATAAAGGACAAGACATTTCCTCACTAAACTGAATGAGGTGGAATGGAGAGAAGAGTATATTCTGGTGGCTCTTGACATTAGCACCTTGTACACCAGTATAGAACACACAGATGGTCTTAATGCTATTAGATATTTTTTGAACCAACGTAACCTCAGCCTCAAAAATCATAATGACATGTTGATAACAATGACAAGGTTATGTTTAACCAATAATTATTTTTTATTTAACAAAGAAGTCTATCAGCAGCAGAGGGGGGTTGCCATGGGGGCATGTTTCTCCCCCACCTACGCGTGTTTACACGTGGGGTGGTGGGAGGAACATGTGCTCAGGCATATCCCTGGTTACACCAGTAACATCATACATTACTGGAGGTTCATCGATGTCTGGTGTGGAAAGGAGATGAGAGGTCAGCAAGAGAGTTTGTGAGAGCCATGAATGATAACATCCTTAACCTCACTTTCACCTGTCAGATAAGTAAGACCAATATACAATTCTTGGACGTTGACATCTACGTCCAAGACAATGCCCTAGCAACTAGACTCCACAGAAAGAGCATGGCCGGCAATTCAATTTTGCACGCCACCAGTGCCCATCCGAGACACCTAATAAAAAGTATCCCCTATTGGGAATTCATACGGATGCGCAGAATATGTAGCTCTGAATCTGATTTAGTCAGCTGTCAGAATGAGGCCATTCAGAGATTTTTGAAACGTGGCTACCATATTAAAGATCTATTGGCAGCCAAAGACAAGGCCAACAGCAAGAACAGAGAAGAATATCTTGTTAAATCTAGTGGGGTGGTGAACACAGTGGAGGAGACTCCCCCTACCAATGACAACAATACCATCAGTCTGATAACCACCTACAATACAGAGGAAAGGAAAATAAGGGGCATTCTTAAAAAACATTGGCCTATACTCCATACTGATATCAATTTGGCACCATTACTCCCAACTGAGCCTTTCATCATTTTTAGGAGAGGGCCCTCTATGAGAGACTCTCTAGTTAGAAGTAGCCCAGAGGTCAATGACAGTAAAGTATGGGTATCCAACAAAAAAGGCTTCCACAAGTGCATCTCATGCAGGGCATGCAAGTTCGGGGTCAACACTGCTGAGTTTCAATCGCCATTCAACCCCACCCCAACACCAATTAGAGAGCTTTACACCTGCCGCACCGATCATGCGGTATATGTTTTGGAATGCTCTTGTGGGTTGAAATATGTGGGCAGCACTAAGTTGCAGGTGTTTAATAGAATACTACAGCATTTAAGGGCGATCATTAATTCGGATGTCACTTATCCTGTTGCCCGTCATTCCGAACTAGTGCATGCCAAAAACTTAAACCATCTAACATACTTTGTGATCGATTCCGTACCCAAAAACATCCGTGGTGGGGATCGTGAGAAGCTTTTAAGACAGCTTGAGAGCAAATACATTGTACTCCTCTGTACTAGGATACCGAATGGGCTAAACAGGGGGGAAGATTTACAGGTCTTCCTTTGAGATTTGGCTCTTAACAGTTTGTGAATATTAGTTCACCTAAAGGGTCGATGTTTATTGCTTTGGGAGTAGACTCTTGCATACTGTTTATGTGATTTATTTTGAAGTATGTAAGTAATGTCCCTATTCCATCACTGCAGTCTTCTGTTATGTTAGTCTCATGAATTTAGTTTTTCTCCAAACTTTATATTAGACACTAGGTCCATCATTATTTTGTATTTTTGATATGATTGTCTCTTTTTTAAGTTGGTTTCTATACTACCGGACTGTGGCAATATGATACATGAATTTAGTGTACCACAATACATTTAGTCACTATGGCTACAGTTGGTTCACAGCAACAGCAGTTATGCTTTATATGTTTTTGACTGTGTATATATATAAAATTCTCGCGCAGGTACAATGATCTAGAAATCCAATGTGATTGATCACAGTATATTGTAAACTATCATTATGTACATATTGCGCATAATTTATGCACTCCTTTTAAGCACTTTAGCACTTTTGGATAACATCATTTCTTATGGGTTTGTCTCATAATTTTGACATGGGAAAATAGATTGATCTATATCAATTTTCGTTCTTGAGTATACATGGTAATATTAACATTTCATGTGTAGTCATCCAGGATACGAATCGGGTGTCAACAGTAGAACCTTTGTATGCACTAGCACTTTATTGTATTTTGCACATTAGGTCGGTTGCACTTTCCTAAATGCAAATATTATCATAGGTTTTTTTGGATAGTTTGTAAATATCTTATCAAATTGTTCCTTGAAATTTGTTCTACATATTGTGATTTTGTGTATGAGTATTTCCTTTATGTCCATTACCCATGTGATTTGTTGTTACCTTTACTGAGCACAGTATTTAAACACCCCCATTGGTCATTTGAAGCCATGTGATCAAGGCTGTTTCTTACGGCCGAAACGCGTCATGCTGATGGAGAGGGAAAAATAAAACCACTTTGAAATACTACTACTGGTGTCGAGAGATCTGTACCTGAGGAGGAGAGCATGTGGGGAGCCACACTCACAGGACTTTGTTCGTATATATATATATATATGTATATATATATATATATATATATATATATATATATATATATATATATATATATATATATATATATATTACCTACTGGCGGTCGCCAGTAGGTATATATAGTTAGGATTTTTTTGAATAGGGATTTCTGAAAATTCTATGTTGAATAACTTTGGCGTTGATGGACGGAATTGGCTGAAATTTTCAGGAAAATGGCACATTTTGTTTCTGAGCGTCCCCTGAAAGTTTGGGGGGTTTCGTCAAGCGGGGGCTGAGAAAAAAGGGGGGTCCCAAAACGTGTTTTTAACATTGAGTTTTCCATAGGGCGGTTGGACTCACTTTTAGCTCGACCGGCTGAATGGATTTCCACAAAACTTGGCAAAATTGTAGGGACTGGTAGCCCGATGTGCCTTTGCTATGTCTCGAAATATATGCTCCAGTGGTTTTTTACGAAAATTAACTTTGAAAAATATATATTGGGCTACATTGGGCTATACATATGTTAGAGCCCAAATGTAGCCCAATATAGCCCAATGTAGCCCAATGTAGCCCAAAGATGGCCACCAGAGACAAAAAAAAACAAATGTAGCCCAAATATCAGCCAGATGTAGCCCAACTATAGCCCAGTGACAGAATGTCCCAGAGTGTTCTAAAGAACAACTAGAGCGCTAACAGTCTTACTTATGACAAAAGTATGGCACACCTGAAGTCATCTTGATTGGAATAAAGTGTTAACACTTAAAACATTTAATTTGCAAAGGAACAAAATGAGGGGTTTTAGGGATTTCTGAAAATTCTATGTTGAATAACTTTGGCGTTGATGGACGGAATTGGCTGAAATTTTCAGGAAAATGGCACATTTTGTTTCTGAGCGTCCCCTGAAAGTTTGGGGGGGGGGGGGGGGTTTCGTCAAGAGGGGGCCGAGAAAAAAGGGGGGTCCCAAAACATGTTTTTAACATTGAGTTTTCCATAGGGCGGTTAGACTCACTTTTAGCTCGAACGGCTGAATGGATTTCTATGAAACTTGGCAAAATTGTAGAGACTGTTTGCCCGATGTGCCTTTGCTAGGTCTCAAGATATGTGCTACAGTGGATTTTGGGAAATTAACTTTCAAAAAAATATATCTATCTGTGACAGCGTCCCGGTTAGCGCCCCGGTTCGCGTACCAGACGCATAATGGAACTTCGCGAGGAGAAGCGGATTGGCTCTCCGGTGACTCTCAACATTCTAAAAAGTCCGGAGCGTCCGCCACCTTGTCTCTCGGTAGGATTGAGAGACAAGAGGTGGAAATAAACGAAGGGGGAAATGAATGGAAGGGGCAAGGTAGACCCCTCCTGACCCCCTAGGATTGATGTGGGGGCTATTAAAGGGCCCCGCTGGGCAAAAAAATAAAATACATTTTTTTTCGATTTTTCCCGGTGGAAGCGCTACCCGGTACGCAAACCGGGTAGCTCACCGGTAGCGTAACGGGAGTCCGCCAACTTGTGTTTCGGACGAATTTAGTCACAAGATGGAGGATAAACAATGTTGAGAATGGGTATAAGGGGGCACGGGAGACATATCCTGACCCCCTAGGTTTCCTGAGGGTGGCTGAGGAGGCCCATATATGTAAAAAAAAAAAACACCTTTTTTTTCAGCTATTTGCACGGTTAGCGCCCGGTCCACGCACCGGGTAGCGTTCTGGAAAGCGTAACAAGGGGAAAACCAAGGGAAATAGTAAAATAATATTTTAGAGTGCTTTGAGGTAGGGTAGCTCTGAATAGAGCTGTTGTGTTGTGTGGGTGATGTAAGTACCAACATGTAGGTACCAATGAAGAATCTACAATTCAATGTACACCGTCTCCTCTGTAGATATTTTGTAAGTTCAAATATGAGTTATTTAAATGTAAATGTGTGGAAAAGCACTTCATGCTTTGAAGCAATTGTATTTTTGAACTGATTGTTCTTTCCTCTTAGTCCTCCTCTTTGTTTTTTTTCCCCACACTCTTCTTCAGCATGATAGTTGATAAATTCGTTCACTCAAAAAATGTACATACATAAAAAAATTATATTAAATACATATAAAATATATTTTTCCTTTAAAAGAAGAATACATTTTACAGCTTTTGATATTTGCTATTAAAAAACCATTGAAATTCACTGAAAAAACCATAGGTTGTAGACCATATATAGTTAGGAATTAGCATTTACAAAACCTTATTTTACTCACACAAAACCATTGAAATTCGCATATATAGTTAGTTGCACTAACTATATATCGCGCACCCGCAATCCACTGCTGATGATGTCACATATTACATCATTCATGAAATGGTCAGTGACATTACTGATGACATCACTGATGACATCTCAAATGACATCACTGCTGACATCACTGATGACAACATCCAGTGACTGTATGTTTCTGTAAAGTTAAAATATGTCTTACATATTGAAGAATGAGTGGATGTATAAGTGTCTGGATGAAGGATTTAGTAGGTGCATGACTGACTGTATGAGTGAGTGATTAAATGTGTCTCACTGAGTGCATGGGTTAGTGACTAAACTGTCTTAATTTGTGCATCATTATGTCTGTTGTTCTGATAACTGCGGCATGGGTTGATCAGTAGCTATATGAGTAACTATATGGGTTATTGATTGGTTGCCCAAGTATTTGTATGGGAGACTGAGTGTGTGTGTGGGTGGCTGGGAGGTGTATGACTCTGTGCATAGATGTGTGAGCAGTTGATTCACTAGATGTATGGGTTCAAAAGTGCATGTGAAAACAGCTGTATGGGTGGTTGACTGTGTGCATGAGTGTATTGGTGAGTGAATGGATATCTCAGTGCTACATGTCAAAGTAAGTACATATGTAAAACACAGTACATGTGAGAGTTGACATATATAAATAACTGTGCATAAGAGCCAGTGAATGTGCGAGTGGCTGTATGGATCATTGTGAACTTGTATCAAGGATTGTATAAGAGAGTAAATATGTGTTAGTATATGGGTGAATAAGTAAGGTGTGTATAACTGTATAGTTGAGGAAATGGAGGTGTGATTGATTATTTGCATGACTGACTAGGTGTGTGAGTAACTCCATGGATGAGTGACAGTCTGTGAGTGTCTGTTTACTCTGAGTGTATCTAAGGTTATATTAGAGTCTGAAGAGGTTCATCGTATTATCACATGAATGATGTCATCAGTGATGTGATCAGTAATGTCAAATGAGATGTCATCAGTGATGTCACTTGAGATGTCATCAGTGATGTCATTTGAGATGTCATCAGTGATGTCATCAGGGATGTCATTTGAGATGTCATCAGTGATGTCATCAGTGATGTCACTGACCATGTCATGAATGCTGTAATATGTGACATGATCAGCAGTGGATTGCGGGTGCGCGATATATAGTTAGTGCAACTAACTATATATGCGTATTTCAATGGTTTTGTGTGAGTAAAATAAGGTTTTGTAAATGCTAATTCCTAACTATATATGGTCTATAACCTATGGTTTTTTCAGTGAATTTTCAAGGTTTAGTAAATGCTAATTCCTAACTATATATGGTCTATAACCTATGGTTTTTTCAGTGAATATATATATATACACATCCACCACAAGAGTTGCCCACAAAGGAGAGGCCCACAACAAGTTGATCCAGCGTTGTTATTTATTACCGGAGGCTGCCGTATGATTCTTGAGTGCAAGGCCAAACTAAAATAAAATCTTCAGCCCAGAGGCATTTCATGCTTCTGCACTTTTTCAATGGACGCACAACATCATGGACATAACACAGCAGTTTAAATTTACCTGGTAATTATGCACACCTGCCCCAGTGGGCGTAGCCGCTCGCATGGCATGCTGGTCCTCATAGTACATTGGCTTTTTACTACAGTGAGTTGCTGTGTTGTCCGTAATCCCAATCAGTCATTTATAATCCCCAGTAGGTTGTCAGGCACTGTTCAAGGTCTCACCAGCTCATTTCAGCCTCCAATACGCACTCATGTCCCACATATCTATCCCGTCGGTTGACAGCACTGCGGGTCTGCTGCTGCAGCGGGGCACAATCCACGACTCTGACCAGCCGTACAAATCCACCACAAGAGTTGCCCACAAAGGAGAGGCCCACAACAAGTTGATCCAGCTTCGTTATTTATTACTGGAGGCTGCCATTTGTTTCTTGAGTGCAATGGCAAACTAAAATAAAATCTTCAGCCCAGACGCGTTTCTTACTCCTGCACTTTTTCAATGGGCGCACAACATTACGGACATAACACAGCAGTTTAAAAGTACCTGGTAATTATGCACACCTGCCCCAGTGGGCGTAGCTGCTCGCATCGCATGCTGGTCCTCGTAGTACATTGACTTTTTACTACATTGAGTTGCTGTGTTCTCCGTAATACCAATCAGTCACTTATAATCCCCAGTGGGGTTCTCAGGTATATATATATATATATATATATATATATATATATATATATATATATATATATACACCAACCTCCGTTCTCCTGTCGCAATCGCCTTAGCTCTCGATCGCGCTGGAAACAGACACGGACCAAACATGAGATGCTGGTTTTCAGAGTTTATTCAGCAGCTGTCGCCATAACGTTTCCGCACAAAGCCTAAATATATATATGTTCCCATCGGCGCACCTCTGAAGAAGGTCAATGGTGACCGAAATATATTAGGACTGCCGCATTGGAATTAATAAAAATGTAAGGACTGAAGTTGCTGGAGTGTTGCTTCTCTCCTCGGTGAAGGAGGTTTTTTTTTGATGTATTTACGGCGTGGTTCTGCCGACAGCGTGCACCGCCAGTGAGTGTGCCGATCCCCGCCCGAAAGTGAACCTGCTTGGATGAACGAGAAATCGAAGGGCGGCGGCACTGCCGAAGACTAACCTCGGCATGGTTCTTTGTCAGCTTCAAAAGCGGGCTGACTATAAGACGCAACGGACCTTTTTAAAAAAACAATGCAAATTAACTAAATGGGGACAACAGCCATTGGAGGCTTGAAAAGCTATTGGAAGCTTGAAAAGGATGCCGGTCAGAGAACCACAAGCACCAGAATGCACTTCCAAATTAAGTGGACGCCCATCAGGGGGCGAATAAAAGACATTGTTGTCGTGACACACTTGATTGGTCTCTCTTACCCGGCACGGATGTTCCCATCGGCGCACCTCTGAAGAAGGTCAATGGTGACCGAAATATATTAGGACTGCCGCATTGGAATTAATAAAAATGTAAGGACTGAAGTTGCTGGAGTGTTGCTTCTCTCCTCGGTGAAGGAGGGTTTTTTTTGATATATATATATATATATATATATATATATATATATATATATATATATATATATATTCACTGAAAAAACCATAGGTTATAGACCATATATAGTTAGGAATTTGCATTTACAAAACCTTGAAAATTCACTGAAAAAACCATAGGTTATAGACCATATATAGTTAGGGATTAGCATTTACAAAACCTTATTTTACTCGCACAAAACCATTGAAATTCCATATATAGTTAGTTGCACTAACTATATATCGCGCACCCGCAATCCATTGCTAATGATGTCACATATTACATCATTCATGACATGGTCAGTGACATCACTGATGACATCACTGATGACATCTCAAATGACATCACTGATGACATCACTGACATCTCATTTGACATTACTGATCACATCACTGATGATATCATTTATGTGATAATACAATGAACATCTTCAGACTCTAATATAACCTTAGATACAATCAGTATAAACAGACACTCACAGACTGTCACTTATCCATGGAGTTACTCACACACCTACTCAGTCATGCAAAAGATTAATCACACCTCCATTTCCTCAACTATACAGTTATACACACCTTACTTATTCAAACATATACTAACACATATTTACTCTCTTATACAATCCCTGATACAAGTTCACAATGATCGATACAGCCACTCTCACATTCACTAGCTCTTATGTTCAGTTATTTATATATGTCAACTCTCACATGGACTGTGTTTTACATATGTACTTACTTTGACATGTAGCACTGAGATATCCATTCACTCACCAATACACTCATGCAGTCAGTCGACCGCCCATACAGCTGTTTCCACATGCACTTTTGAACCCATACATTTAGTTAATCAACTGCTCACACATCTATGCACAGAGTCATACACCTCCCAGCCACCCACACACATACTCAGTCTCCCATACAAATACTTGGGCAACCATTCAATAACCCATATAGTTACTCATATAGCTACTGATTTAAACATGCAGCAGTTTACAGAACAACATATATAATGATTGCCAAATTAAGACAGTTTAGTCACTAACCCATGCACTCAGTGAGACACATTTAATCACTCACTCATACAGTCAGTCATGCACCTACTAAATCCTTCATCCAGACACTTATACATCCACTCATTCTTCAATATGTAAGACATATTTTAACTTTACAGAAACATACAGTCACTGGGTGTTGTCATCAGTGATGTCATCAGTGATGTCATTTGAGATGTCATCAGTGATGTCATCAGTGATGTCACTGACCATGTCATGAATGATGTAATATGTGACATCATTAGCAATGGATTGCGGGTGCGCGATATATAGTTAGTGCAACTAACTATATATGGAATTTCAATGGTTTTGTGCGAGTAAAATAAGGTTTTGTAAATGCTAATCCCTAACTATATATGGTCTATAACCTATGGTTTTTTCAGTGAATTTTCAAGGTTTTGTAAATGCAAATTCCTAACTATATATGGTCTATAACCTATGGTTTTTTCAGTGAATTTCATTGGTTTTTTAAAAGCTAATATCTATAGCTGTAAAATATATTCTTTATTACGTGACGTATCACGTAGCCCGTGAGACGCCTCATGATGCATCGCATAACCGTGACGTATCGTCTCTGCAGCGCAAACCAAACCCGTAACGTAAGCGCGCCAGAGCACGCTTAAAGATATATATATATTTTTTTTACCTTAATTAGACAAAATCCACACGTGCACATATCACAAACGTTCCAAAAACACAATATGTCGGACTCCCATTACGCTGCCAGTTAGCTGCCCGGTTAACGTACCGGAAAGCACCTCTACCGCGAAAAATCGCAATATTTTTTTCTTTTGCCCCGCGGGCAACTTTAATAGCCCCCTCATCAATCCTAGGGGTTCACCTTACCCCTTTCCTTCATTTACACCTTTTTTTTTTCCACCTCTTGTCTCTCGATCTCCAGACTGTTTACAATGTTAACAGCCAATCAGCTACTCCTCAGACTCCCGTTACGCTGCCGGTTAGCTGCCCGGTTAGCTGCCCGGTTCGCGTACCGGGACGCGTCTCTACGGCGAAAAAATCTGAATTTTTTTAAATTTTTTTTTTTGCCCCGCGTGGCTCTATAATATCCCCCTCATCAATCCTAGGGGGTCAGAAGGGGTCTACCTTGCCCCCTTTCCTTCATTTCCCCCTTTGTTTTGGCCTCCTCTTGTCTCTCGATCCTACCGAGAGACAAGATGGCGGCCGCTCCGGACTGTTTACAATGTTGACAGCCAATCAGCTACTCCTCAGACTCCCGTTACGCTGCCGGTTAGCTGCCCGGTTAGCTGCCCGGTTCGCGTACCGGGACGCGTCTCTACGGCGAAAAAATCGGAATTTTTTAAAAAAAAATTTTTTGCCCCGCGTGGCTCTATAATATCCCCCTCATCAATCCTAGGGGGTCAGAAGGGGTCTACCTTGCCCCCTTTCCTTTATTTCCCCCTTTGTTTTGGCCTCCTCTTGTCTCTCGATCCTACCGAGAAACAAGATGGCGGCCGCTCCGGACTGTTTAGAATGTTGACAGACACCAGAGAGCCAATCAGCTTCGCATCGCAAAGTTCCGATACGCGAAAAGTACGCGAACCGGAGCGCTGTTACAGATATATATCTTGTTTAAAACGTTAATTTCTCAAAATTCACTGAAGCACATATATTGAGACCTAGCAAAGGCACATCGGGCTAACAGTCCCTACAATTTTGCCAAGTTTCGTGCAAATCCATTCAGCCGTTCGGGCTAAAAGTGAGTCCAACCGCCCTATGGAAAAATGAATGGGAAAAACGTGTTTTGGGACCCCCCTTTTTTCTCGGCCCCCCCTTGAAGAACCCCCCCCAAATTTTCAGGGGCTGCTCAGAAACAAAATGTGCCATTTTCCTGAAAATTTCAGCCAATTCCGTCCACAAACGCCAAAGTTATTAGACATAGAATTTTCAGAAATCCCATAGGGAAAAAATCCTAACTATATATACCTACTGGCTATCGCCAGTAGGTAATATATATATATATATATATATATATATATATATATATATATATATATATATATAGGAAAACAATCTTCAAACAGCACACTCCCGCTGTAGAAATGAGTAGAAATGAAGACACGGACCCCATAGGCTGCAGTAAAGGAAATTTATTTAAAACCTCTCAGGTTACGCGTTTCGAGCAACTTGTGCTCTTGGTCACACATATATATATATATATATTACCTACTGGCAGTAGGTAGTTATGATTAGGACCTATTTTCCATAGGAAATCTGCAACAATCTATTTGGAACAACTTTGGCGCTGGTTGATGAATCTTTGCAAAATTTTCAAAACTAATGGTCAGATCTGTTCTGCTCCTTTCCTGAAAGTTTGGGGCTGATTGGTCAAGCGGGGGCTGAGCGAAAAGGGGTTCCCAAAACGTGTTTTCCCCATGCAATTTCTCATAGGACATTTTCCCACAGCTATAGCCCGAACTGGAATTATGCCAAATTTGGCAGAGATGTAGTCCTCAGTTCAGACTCGTGCCTTTTCCTTAAATGGTGTCAATCTGTTCAGTAGGTCCTGAGAAAATGACAGTTAAAAGCATATATATCTATGGGCGCGGTGGATCCACGGACTCTGAGCACACCATGAGTGTATGATAAGCGCACCCTTTAGATCACGCAATGAATGCTAATTGGCTGTCAAGTGGTTGTCAACATTCAAAACCAGGAACTGTTGGCAGCCATTTTGTGCCTTGGTAGAAGCAAGGCTGAAGTAGTCAGTGGAACAAGTGTGAAAAACAAGAAAGGGAGCAGTGTAGAAATACTTTGACCCTCTAGACCTGCTTAGGGGGTCCCAGAAGGACCCCCAGGGCCCACTACATTTTTTTTTTAAACTGCAAGTGGCGTAGGGTGCGTGGACTCTTCCATAAAAAAATAAATAGTTAAAACAGAGCTTTTTTCACAATTAGCCACCGGGATTCCAATTCACAGGGGCAAAACTATTAAATTTTACCCAGTCCCGGGGACTGTCATCCCCAGGGGCTACAAACAAATAAATGGTTGTGGGGTCTCCAAGGTCCCCAAAGCCGTGGGTACCACCACCCCTGGGGCTTTATGTATTGTGGGAGGGGTCTGTGTTGCCACCCTCCCAGAGCACTCAAAGGCCCGTCACCCCCCGGGGCTACAAAAAAAATGGTAGGGGGGCTCCAAAGTCTCTAATGCCCCGGGGACCACAACCCCCTAGGGCTTTATGTATTGTGGGAGGGTGCTGCGTGGCCCCCCTCCTGGAGCACTCAAGAGCACCATGGAATGCCACCCCTCAAGGCTGGCTCCTGCAGTGTCCCGGGGTGCCCATCCCCATTCCCGGGATACTGCTGTTCGCTAAGTTGGTTTGGATTTTGAAAGAGAGAGCAGGGAAATCTGTTCTTTCTTTCAAAATCTAAACAGATTAGTTTTTCTACATGGGGTGCTGCATGTTAGTAGCTCCCCATGTGGAAAAGCAATAGCGGCTCCCAAACACGTAGAAGTTGTGCACCAAAGGCGCTGGAGTCAGGCACCCTACAGATTAGTGTGCATTAGCGCTTGCACACCAGGGAGCCGCACTGAGCACTGCGCTGGGTGCGTGACTTTTAATTTTACCATACAAAAATAGCCCTCATCAGTAATTTCTAATATCCCCGGGGACCCCCATCTCCCGGGTCTTATAAAAAATGTTGGGTGCCTTGGGCCACAATGCCCCAACGGTCCCGCCGGCTCCCCGCATCCTTCGGGAGCTGGCATTGCTTTTCCCCATGGGAAATGCTAACTTGCATGTGGAAAAGCAATCTGATTTGGATTTTGAAAGAGAGAACAGATTTCACTGCTCTCTGTTTCTAAATCCAAAGTAAGTTTGCTATGGGAAACACGCCGTCGAGCTCTGGGACCTGCTCGACACATCCGCCCCAGACATAGCCTTCCTGACCGAGACCTGGTGGAATGACTCCTCGGCGCCAGACATCGCCATAGCCATCCTGGACGGCTACAAGATCACCCGCAGGGATCGCGCCAACGGAATCGGAGGAGGAATAGCCATCGCCCACAAGTCCACCCTCAAGGTCTCGACCCACGCGGACAACACCCTCAACACCGCCGAACACCTGCACTTCCGGATCCACACCGACACCACCCTCAGAGGAACACTCATCTACAGAACCCCCAGACCCCGGACACAGTTCAGCGACTCTCTTGCCGACCTCGCCAGGACCCAAGCACTGGCCTCCACAGACTACATCCTCCTCGGGGATCTGAACTTCCACCTTGAGAACAACAACAACGCCAACTCCACCACCCTGATCGCCAACCTCAGCCTCAGACAACTCGTCACTGCACCCACCCACTCCACTGGACACACACTGGACCCCATCTTCTCCATTATTACCCAGGTCACCTACCGAGCTCCACTGGACCGACCACCACTGCATCCACTTCAACTTCAAGAAACCAACCACGCACCACCACACTCAACTGATGCCCCACCGCTGCAAGAGCAAAGTGACAACCCTCGCCCAGAACCCACCCACCGACCCCACTGACCCAGACGCCACCGCACACAACCTCAGACAGTGGATCAACGACTGCGCCAACACCTTCGCCCCGCTCAAGAAACCCTCCAACAACCACACCAGCAAGAGAGCAACCTGGTTCACAGACGAGCTCCAGACCTCTAAATGGGCATGCCGGAAACTGGAGAAGAAATGGCTCCACCAACGCACACCGGACAGCCACTCTGCCCACAAGGATGCCACCCTCAGACATCACCACCTCATCAGATTAGCCAAGAGATCCTCCTTCAAATATCACCTGGATAACAACGCGCACGACAGCAAAGAGCTCTTCAGCATCGTGAAGGAACTCTCCAACCCCAGCGCCAACACCAATGACGTCCCGCCCTCACAAGAACTGTGCGACTCACTGGCCACCTTCTTCTACGGCAAGATCGCCGACATCCACAACAGCTTCCACACCACAACCGCCACAACTACGCCGGACTCCACTCACCCTTCAAGCACCACCCACACCACCTGCCTGACCTCCTGGGCCAACGCCAATGACGACGAGACACGCAAGGTTATGAACTCTATCCACTCCATCAGACCCATGCCCACACCACGTATTCAACACAGCAAATGCAGCCATCGCTCCCCAACTTCGAAAGGTCATCAACATCTCCTTCGAAACAGCGACATTCCCGGACAGCTGAAAGCACGCCGAAATCAACGCCCTCCTCAAGAAGCCCAAGGCGGACCCCAAGTACCTGAAGAACTTCTGGCCCATCTTTCTGCTCCCGTACCCGGCAAAGGTCATCGAGAAAATGGTCAACGTGCAACTGACCCACCACCTCAAAGACAACAACATCCTGGATCCGTCCCTGTCCGGATTCAGATGAAACCACAGCACCGAGACAGCCCTCATCGCCGCCAAAGACGACAATAGGCGCCAACTAGACAACGGCAAAACATCAGCCCTCATCCTCCTAGACCTGTCAGCCGCCTTCGACACGGTCTGCCACCGCACTCTAAAGTCACATCTCGAATAAGCAGGAATCCAAGAGAAGGCCCTCGACTGGACCACGTCCTTCCTCTCCGGCACAACCCAGAGTGTCCGCCTCCATCCCTTCTGATCCGAAGCCACCGATATCATCTTCGGCGTCCCTCAGGGCTCATCACTCAGCCCGACGCTGTTCAACGTCTTCATGGCCCCCCTCGCACAAGTGGCCCGACAGCACGACCCCAACATCATCTCCTATGCCGACGACACCCAGCTTATTCTCTCCCTCACTAAGGACCCGCACACAATCAAAACCAACCTCCACGAGGGAACGAAGGCCTTTGCGGACTGGATGAGGAGCAGCCGTCTGAAGCTGAACTCGGACAAGATGGAGGTCCTCATCCTCGGACCGACCCACTCTGCCTGGGACAACTCCTGGTGGCCGACCACACTGGGAACAGCACCAACATCCACCGACCACGCACACAACTTAGAATTCATCCTCGTCTCCTCCCTCTCCATGTCGAAGCAGGTCAGCGCCGTCTCCTCCTCCTGCTACAACACCCTTCGCATGCTACGCAGGATCTACAAGTGGATCCCAACCGAGAGAAGAAGAACGGTGACACAGGCCCTCGTCAGCAGCAGCCTGGACTATGGCAACCCACTCTACGCAGGCATCCCAGCCAAACACCTGCATCGACTACAATGCATCCAAAACGCCTCCTCCCAATTGATCCTCAACGTCCCCAACCGCAGCCACAACACCCCGCACCTGAGAGACCTACACTGGCTCCCTGTCAACAAGAGGATCCCTTTCAAGCTCCTAACCCGCGCACACAAAGCACTCCACAACACCAGACCAGCCTACCTGAAGAGCAGACTCAGCTTCCACACCCCCACCCGCCAGTTCCACTCCCCCAGTGTCGCCCTCGCCACTGTCCCCCACATCCAACGAAAGACATCCGCTGGCAGATCATTCTCCTACCTCACCGCCAAGACGTGGAACGCCCTCCCGACCCACCTATGGCAGACCCAAGACCTACTCACCTACAGAAGACTCCTCAAGACCGGGCTCTTCGAGCAGTAGAGGCCCCCTTCCCACCCCCTCAGCGCCTTGAGACCCTCATGGGTAAGTAGCACGCTAAACAAATTCTCTGATTGATTGATTGATTGGGAGGACGGGAGCCGCAAGACTCCCGCCATCTCATAGCAAACAGCAGTGTCCTGGGGGTAGGCACCCGGGACACTGCATGAGCTGGCCCTGGGGGTGGAGGTCCCCATGGTCCTCGAGGGCTCCAAGTGGGGGGCCACGCAGCCCCCTTCCCACAATACACAAAACCCCGGGGTGGTGGTTCCCGGGGCTTGGGGGGGTCATTGAGGCCCCCCACTTCTAATTTTGCAAGGGGGCCTTGGAGCACCCCCAACCATTTATTTTATAGCCCCGGAGGGTGGCTCTCACTCTTGCATAGCAAACAGCAATGTTGAAAAAATCTTTCGGTAAGATAACAAAGGATTTTGAAGTCCATTTTCAGCGTTTTTGTTGTACTTTGCTGCCCTTAAAGTGGCGACAATTTTAACGCTGTCTTTGTAAATATGCCCCTAAGTTTTGAAATGTAGACAATCACGTCTCCCATTTAAATAGGCACAAAGTATTTATTGAATTAAATTGTGAATTGTGAAGCAAAACTGTCTAATTGTGATCGATAAAGAAGAAAGAGTTGTGTACTTCTTTTGCTTGTTATGTGCATAGGGGCAGATTTAGAAGTTCATTGCGTTTTTTTTGCATCAATTTTAAGATGGGAAAAGTGATGCGAAAGTGGCGCAAGGGGGTTGTAAATCTGGTACACAGTGTTCTGTCTTACTTTGCTTACTTTTCAGTCATGTAGAGGTTCCTGGGTAAATATAACAGTTTCTGTACAGCCAGAACCTTTCAATCCTACCCCCAAACTGCTTACCGCCTGTTACCATAGTAACAGTTCATGGAACTCTTAAGGGAGCACAGAGATTAGAAGTTCACCACACTATGTTGCTAATTGAAACAGTTACTGTGCAGGAGTTTTAAAGGTTTTCCATAGGAATCGTTAGTCGTAGCTATAGACTCTGGTAAATAGCTGGTAAAGAGTTTGGGGCTCATTAGGATGTCCGCCTGCCACCCTAACGGAGAACGGGACCGCCCGCCAGAAGTGTGGGGGTCCTGTAGGGGGAATTAGGATGTGCCCGCCACAGTGGCGGGCACATCCTGTATTTTCAGTATTGTGGCCGGCGGTGCTCTCTGCACCGCCCGCCACAATACTGAAAATGATATGCAGCATTTGCATAACCAAAGCGGCAGGCACCGCGCAGTGCCTGCCGCTTTGATTATGTAAATGTGGGGGTTCCACAAGTACCCCCCGTGTGTACTCCCCCATTCTCCTTCACTCTGGGGGCCCGCAGGTGGACCCCAGAGTGAAGACCGCCTGCCTTTCCGTGGCGGAAAGGCATGCCAATTTGCCCATTGTAATATGGCTGGCGGTGTCTAACAAACACCGCCCCCATATTAAACAGGCGGGCGGTGTTTCACACAGCCACGGTTCCCCTGCCATCCTAATATGGCGGGGTAATTGGGCAGTGGATGCCGGGCGGATTGCCTCCGCCAGGCCAGCGGTGGCTACCGCCAGCCTGGCGGAGGCAATCCGCACAACATCCTAATGACCCCCTTATACTTCTACTTATCATTTCTATTTTTAAATGTTTCCTTATGTATTATTATCACACTAAATAATAGTGAAATGTCGAAAAAAGAAGACATATATAATTTTTTCAAATAAACTTTTATTGAAACAACAATAAATAACTGGGAACGTAACTTGAAGATAACAGTGTAATAAATAATTAGAAACATAACTTTAACAAAACAATATAATAAACAAAATCTGATATGGACTCCAATAGAAGTAGGGTAGGTAATCTGCAAAACAAAAATTGAAATAAGTATTCAAAATTAGATCGATATGACTAAAAGTGGTCAACCATTACAAGTTAAGGTAATACTTGGCAATATTTTTTGATTTGCACGTCTGCAGTGTTCCTGATACATTCCACCTCTCTTATAGGGCTATGTTCAAGAGGTGTCTATACAGAAGTGCCTGGTGCGTCAGATTTACAGTACGGACCAACAGGTCTTTAAAATGATTCAGAGATGAGGTAGAATTAGGTGAGAGATCAAGTCATTATGCTGAACAATATTTTTTGAGTCTTAGTTACAAGCCCTTTGCGCCACTTTTGCGTTACTTACCATGTCAAAAGTGATGCAAAAGTGGCGCAAGGGGCTTGTAAACAACGTCCTTTATTTCTAACGCATTTAATCGGAGGCACTGTATATCTAGGCCGCTCTGCTTCCGTTGTGTAAATACTGTGACCAACAGAGTTCACAACTTTTACTTGAACTCAGCTTTGGTTGTAGACGGAACAATGGACAGCAGCGTCCACAACTATAAAAGAGAAAGAGAAACGATGAGAGAGAGAGAAAGAGAGAAAAAACGACATTAAAACTGTGTGAGAGAGAAAATTATAGATGGAGCAGTTAATACTGGAGAAATTCTTCGTAGCTCACCTTTTGCCACCGATGTGTGTCCAAGCACGTGGTGGTTCATAGTGCACCCTCCAGTTTAGTGATCTGAAAGATAGTATATAGAGTTAGTCATAGCATAGTACATACGGTGCACAGTCTAAATATTGAGTTTTATATAAGCATGGGCTGAAAATTTGTTCCGCTTGTGGAATTTGCGGATTATCCGCAATTTCACGATCCGCGAATCCCGCGAAATCCAGTGGGGACGAATTTTCAGCCAAGCACTTACAGGGTTACAGCAGCAGGTGCAAAAGTTGAAGCATATTTTTTGTACCCTTTTACGAAAGGGTTACAAAGAAATTAACTTCAACTTGGGCACCTGCTGCTGTAAGCCTGTAAGTGCTTCCTGGCGCCTCGTTGCCTACTTGCAACTATTCTCTGACCCTGCTCTGACCCTTGAAGCAGGGTCAGAGAATAGTTACAAGTAGTCAATGAGGTGACTGCCACAAAAATTAAACCTCAACAGGAAGCACTGACAGATATAAAAACATGCATTTGCAATGCAATAGGTCTCGCATTAGGAAAGTTTGAGCTATTGGTCTTGTAAATGACAATTTTTTTTATTTATGTGTTGGTTTTAAAAATAGCTAAATTAATAGCTTTGTCATTTACAATGCCAATAGTTATAACTTTTGCAGATATGACACCTATAGCATTTGTAATGCTGCATGTTTTGTATTTACGTGACTTCGATGTATTGATATTACAAATTACAATGGATTTTAATTTTTTAAAATAATTAATACCTAAATAAAAGTGATTTTAATTTATAATGGCTATAACTTAAACTTTTGTAAATAACTTTTGTGAAGATTATGTTCAGTGTATTTTATTGTGACGAAAATCCAAGCACAGAAGTGAAATATTAACATCTTTTTGTGACATTTGTAATAAAGCTTGAAACATTGAGAGAACATATTTGAACCAGTTGTTGATTGGTTGCGGAGATTGATGCTGGGGTGGCGCTGTGGTGGCGCTGAGTGGTGCTGTGGTGATGCTGAGTGGTGCTGTGGTGGTGCTGAGTGATACTGGGATGGTGCTGAGTGATGCTGGGGTGGTGCTGAGTGGTGCTGTGGTGGTGCTGAGTGATGCTGTGGTGGTGGTGAGTGGTGCTGTGGTGGTGCTGAGTGATAATGTGGTGGTGCTGAGTGATGCTGTGGTGGTGCTGAGTGATGCTATTTGTGGCGCTGAGTGGTGCTGTGGTGGTGTGGTGCTGAGTGATGCTGTGGTGGCGCTGAGTGATGCTGTGGTGGTGCTGAGTGGTGCTGTGGTGGGGTTGAGTGATAATGTGGTGGCGCTCAGTGATGCTGTTGTGGCTCTGAGTGATGCTGTGGTGGCGCTGAGTGGTGCTGTGGTGATGCTGAGTGGTGCTGTGGAGGTGCTGAGTGATAATGTGGTGGTGCTGAGTGATGCTGTTGTGATGCTGAGTGGTGCTGTGGAGGTGCTGAGTGATAATGTGGTGGTGCTGAGTGGTGCTGTGGTGGTGCTGAGTAGTGCTGTAGTGGTGCTGAGTGATAATGTGGTGGTGCTGAGTGATGCAGTGGTGGTGCTGAGTGATGCTGTGGTGGTGCTGAGTGGTGCTGTGGTGGTGCTGAGTGGTGCTGTGGTGGTGCTGAGTGATGCTGTGGTAGTGCTGAGTGATGCTGTTGTGATGCTGAGTGGTGCTGTGGAGGTGCTGAGTGATAATGTGGTGGTGCTGAGTGATGCTGGGGTAGCGCTGAGTAATGATGTGGTGATGCAGAGGGCAGAAAGGAACAAAAAGCAGTCTAACAAAGGACAGAAGGGAAGAACAACAAGGGAAAAACGAGTCTAACAGAGGGCAGAAAGGCACAAAAAACCAGTCTAACAGAGGACAGAAGGGCAGAAAAACAAGGGAAAAACTAGTCTAACAAAGGGCAGAAGGGCACACAAAACGAGTCTAACAGGGGCAGAAAGGCACAAAACGAGTCTAACAGAGGGCAGAATGGCACAAAATCGAGTGAGTCTAACAGAGGGCAGAAGGGCACAAAAACAAGAGAATAACATAGGGCAGAAGGGCGCAACAAACGAGTCTAACAGAGGGCAGAAGGGCAGAAAAACAAGGGAAAAATGAATCTAACAGGGCAAAAGGGCTCAAAAATCGAGTCTAACAGGGGGCAGAAGGGCAGAAAAACAAGGGAAAAACGAGTCTAACAGAGGGCAGAAGGGCACAAAAACAAGGGAAAAACGAGTCTAACAGGGCAGAAGGGCACAAAAAACGAGTCTAACAGGGGGCAGAATGAATCCCGCCCTGCGTGTTTGCCACGAAGATGCCACCTTTTTGTGCAATACGTTTACTCAACTGGAGTACTTTCTACTGTCTAATCAGTAAGTGCTCCCTCGTTGGCTAAATGTATAGGGGCAGATTTACAATAACTGGCGCATCCCCAGGGATGCGCCAGTTATTGTGCGCTGCAGCTCCGCCATCCATGGTGCGCCGCATTTACAATGCGGCACACCATGTGGCGAAAACGGCACAGATGCGTCACGCATCTGTGCCGTACAAGCTGCGCATTGCTGGAGCTGCGTCGCAAGCCCGACGCAGCTCCAGCAATGCTCTGGTGGGCCCTATCTTCCCAATGCTGCATCAAGATTTGCGCCTGCTTCAAGCAGGCACAGGGTTTGGACGCAGCATTGGCCTAAAAGTGACTGAGTGAAATCTTGTAGATTTTACTCAGCCACTTTTAGGAGGCATACCTGCGCAGGAACGCCCTCCCCTGCGCTGGAACGCCTCTTGATGGCGCAGGGCTTCACAACGTGACGCATCTCTCAGATGCATCATGTTGTTAATACCCAGCACCATGGCGCATCTTTTGTGCTGCCGCTGCATCACAAAAGTGACGCAACTGTGGCGCAAAAGAGGCGCAAGCGGCTTGTAAATCTGCCCCATATTGATTTTACTACAATGTAGCTGCTTAAAGGGCCAGGAGATGTGTCTCCAGTGACCATGTGTGCCTGTGCCTGTGTTACAAGCACACATGGTCACTGGAGACACATCTTCTGGCCCTTTACCCCATGCAGTGTAGTAAAAGCACTATACATTTACCCAATGAGGGAGCACTTACTGGATTAGCCAGTAGAAAGTACTCCAGGGCAAATCGTCAAAAATCCGCAATTTCGCAGGAAAATTTGCGGATTGTTTTGCGATTTCGCGGGGAAATCTGCGAATTTGCGGAACGCGATTTTGCAAATTCCACCCATGCTCAGTTTTATATATTGACCTACAAAAATATTGATTTGGAAATATCAAAGGTATAGAATGTCGAGGTCAAGAATATCGCTGGACAGAATATCGACCCTAAGGTAAGTAAATCGATATTCTTTATATCGATGTAAGTAATATCGAAGTTAGTAATATCGATAGCATATATTGATGTAAATAATCTCAATGCTACTAATATCGATATATGTATTATTGTTATGTATTTTATTATGTATGTGTAAAATTTATTTTTTAAGGATTTTAATTGTTTTAAATGATATGTGTACTATTTTTATATTTTAATAATGTTATTTTTAAGTACATTTTATGTGTTAGTACCGGAGCGTGTTGTGGGTTTATAGGGGAATAGGGTCGGAAGTAATCTAAATATACTAAATTAATTATTAATTTTAGGAATTATAAATTAATTTTAATTCATTTTTGTTTTTATTTCTGTAGCGGGTTGTGGGTTTATAGGGGAATTGGGCGGGAAGTAATTTAATTGTAATTTAATTGTAATTAATTAATTATTTATTGCTATGGATAATTATGTAAGTTATAATTAATTATTAATTGGCAAATAATTAGTGTAATTGATAATTAATTGTTTGAATTGGTAATTATTGTTTTTAATTGTTAATTATTTTTTTTAAATTGGTAATTCATATTTTCTATTTGATAATTATTTGTTTATTTGGAAAATAATGTTGTTAATTTGTAATTAATCTTTTTTAATTGGTAATTAATTTGTATTATTTGGAAAATATTTTTAATTAAATGGTAATCAATGTTTCAAAAAAAGTATTATTTGGTATGAAAAATAATGTTATTGTTTAATAATTTTTGATTGTGAATTACTTTTAAATAATATTTTATTGTTTGATTTTTATTATTTGGTGACTAATATTTTTTAATTATTATTTAATGGTATTCATTGTTTATTTATTGTTAATTAATTATTCAGTTGTAATTGCTTTTAATAATTATTAATTGTTTTAATTATTTATTATTTTAAATATACAAACTATTTATAAGTATCTTATATTTAATTTCTACGCTATCCAACGTTTTTCTTAATGTTTCACTCCTTGGAGTTGGAATAGTAACTTTTACCCCTATGCTATCCAACGCTTTCCCTACTGTATCACCCTCTGGAGTTGGAATAGTAAATTTTACCCCTACGCTATCCAACGCTTTCCCTACTGTTGCACCCTCTGGAGTTGGAATAGTAATTTTTACCCCTACGCTATCCAACGCTTTCCTTACTGTTGCACCCTCTGGAGTTGGAATGGTAATTTTTACCCATATGCTATCCAACGCTTTCCCTAGTGTAGCACCCTCTGGAGTTGGAATAGAAATTTTTACCCCTATGCTATCCAACGCTTTCCCTACTGTAGCACCGTCTGGAGTTGGAATAGTACTTTTTACCCCTACGCTATCCAATGCTTTCTCTACTGTTGCACCCTCTGGAGTTGGAATAGCAATTTTTACCCCTACGCTATCCAACGCTTTCCCTACAGTTGCACCCTCTGGAGTTGGAATAGTAAATTTTTACCCATATGCTATTCAACACTTTCCCTACTGTTGCACCCTCTGGAGTTGGAATAGTAATTTTTACCCCTACGCTATCCACTGCTTCCCCTACTATTTTAACTTTTGGAGTTGGAATAGTAATTTTTACCCCTATGCTATCAACTGCTTTCCCTACTGTTGCTCCCTCTGCAGTTGGAATAGTAATTTTTACCTCTACGCTATCCAACGCTTTCTCTACTGTAGCACTCTTTGGAGTTGGAATAGAAATTTTTACCCCTACGCTATCCAACGCTTTCCCCACTGTTGCAGCCTCTGGAGTTGGAATAGTAATTTTTACCCGTATGCTATTCAACGCTTTCCCTACTGTACCACCCTCTGGAGTTGGAATAGTAATTTTTACCCCTACGCTATCCAATGCTTTCCCTACTGTAGCACCGTCTGGAGTTGGAATAGTACTTTTTACCCCTACGCCATCCAATGCTTTCTCTACTGTTGCACCCTCTGGAGTTGGAATAGCAATTTTTACCCCTACGCTATCCAACGCTTTCCCTACTGTTGCACCCTCCAGAGTTGGAATAGTAATTTTTACCCATACGCTATTCAACGCTTTCCCTACTGTTGCACCCTCTGGAGTTGGAATAGTAATTTTTACCCTACGCTATCCAATGCTCTCCCTACTATTGCAACTTCTGGAGTTGGAATAGTAATTTTTACCCCTATGCTATCCAACGCTTTCCCTACTGTATCACCCTCTGGAGTTGGAATAGTAAATTTTACCCCTACGCTATCCAACGCTTTCCCTACTGTTGCACCCTCTGGAGTTGGAATAGTAATTTTTACCCCTACGCTATCCAACGCTTTCCTTACTGTTGCACCCTCAGGAGTTGGAATGTTAATTTTTACCCATATGCTATCCAACGCTTTCCCTAGTGTAGCACCCTCTGGAGTTGGAGTAGAAATGTTTACCCCTATGCTATCCAAAGCTTTCCCTACTGTAGCACAGTCTGGAGTTGGAATAGTACCTTTTCCCCCTACGCTATCCAATGCTTTCTCTACTGTTGCACCCTCTGGAGTTGAAATAGCAATTTTTACCCCTACGCTATCCAACGCTTTCCCTACTGTTGCACCCTCTGGAGTTGAAATAGTAAATTTTTACCCATATGCTATTCAACGCTTTCCCTACTGTTGCACCCTCTGGAGTTGGAATAGTAATTTTTACCCCTACGCTATCCACTGCTTTCCCTACTATTTTAACTTCTGGAGTTGGAATAGTAATTTTTACCCCTATGTTATCAACTGCTTTCCCTACTGTTGCTCCCTCTGGAGTTGGAATAGTAATTTTTACCTCTACGCTATCCAACTCTTTCTCTACTGTAGCACTCTTTGGAGTTAGAATAGAAATTTTTACCCCTACGCTATCCAACGCTTTCCCCACTGTTGCAGCCTCTGGAGTTGGAATGGTAATTTTTACCCGTATGCTATTCAATGCTTTCCCTACTGTACCACCCTCTGGAGTTGGAATAGTAATTTTTACCCCTACGCTATCCAATGCTTTCCCTACTGTAGCACCGTCTGGAGTTGGAATAGTACTTTTTACCCCTACGCTATCCAATGCTTTCTCTACTGTTGCACCCTCTGGAGTTGGAATAGCAATGTTTACCCCTACGCTATCCAACGCTTTCCCTACTGTTGCACCCTCCGGAGTTGGAATAGTAATTTTTACCCATACGCTATTCAACACTTTCCCTACTGTTGCACCCTCTGGAGTTGGAATAGTAATTTTTACCCCTACGCTATCCAACGCTTTCTATACTGTAGCACTCTTTGGAGATGGAATAGTAATTTTTACCCCTACGCTATCCAACGCTTTCCTTACTATTGCACCCACTGGAGTTGGAATAGTAATTTTTATCCCCACTCTATCCCACGCATTCCCTACTGTAGCACCCAATGTTATCATTAGTGTAGTATTTTTGGGACTTCGAATAGTACTTTTATTTATTTAGCTATTTAATATTTTTATTATTATTTTTTGATAATGTAGTAGAATAATAATGTTTAAAATATTGAAAGTATATATATTTTTTAATGTATTAAATATAAATATTTACTTTTTATTTATATTATTGTTTTAAGTTTAGATGTATTTGTAATTTAATATTTTTTAATAAGGTATGAGTTATTAACAGATTATTATTCCAACGTATTATTAAGTATATATTATATATTTTTATAATATTATATATCATATATTTTATATATTATTAAGTATATATTATATATTTTATGTATATGTTTAATTAAGTAAGTATATATTATACATTTTATGTATGTGTTTAATTAATGTTATATTATTGGATATGTAATATTTATTAATTTTAAACATTATTAAATATTGATAACTATGTTTATTTGGTTTATAAGTATTATTTACTTTATTTTACACTTTTTTTAATGTAAAAAAAACGATATTTTTAATTACGATATTTTTTACATCGATATTTTTTTCTCCATATTTTTGCACTTATCATTTTGTAGACAGGATGTCGATATTCTTGCCTTCGATATTCCAGCGTCGATTTTTCTGTAGGTCGATATTTTGTCAGTCGATATTCTGTCAAAGATTCAGTAGATACAACTGTACAAGTATATTTTTGTTTTTTTCTTTGTACATTCAGGATAATGTATTTCATCAACTTCCACTGTAAGGTGGTGTCTGTATGCTGTTTTTCTTCTAAAGTAGTATATCCCATGCACTCCCACTGCATAGCGGTGAGTTCTCAATCCTGCGTACCTGGACTGTTGCACCCCATTGACCCACAGAGACAGGAGGTGAGTGTTTTTTCTTACGAACTCAGAGGCAGTTTTACAAGCTCCTTGCACCACTTTTCCCATTTTAGAAAGTGACACAAAAGTGGCACAAGTGGCTTGTAAATCTGTCCCTTAGACTGTTGTTACCTATCTATTCTCACTGCCAGGAGGTAATTGTACATTCCAACGCAGTTAAGCTGCTGCACACTACCCACTCTCTCCGCCGACAGGTGAAGTCTCGTTGCTTCTGAAACAAGCTTCTTTGCTCACCTTGTGCCATTGGCATGATTCAAAGTGGGTCCACCACGTGTCGAAGCAGCCTTCTTATATGTTGTTACGATGGCCACGCATCATCGCAGAATCCTCAAACGTTGAACTTTGGAGGTGTTGGGGGTGAAACATCAATTTGTGAAACAAAACCAGTTAGATAAAAAAGAAGTTAACATTGTGTGTCATTTCTTTATCAAAGGAGAGAGGAAGTGAGAGAGTGACTGAAAAGAATATTTACAGCTCACCTTTCTGTCACCGGTGTGTTTTTCACCACGTGCCGGGACATAATGCCCCCTGACGCTGTACATCTAAAAGATAGTAAAAGAAAGATGTCATGATTGGTATTTGTTACTATCTTAATGTGGAGTAGAATTACATCGTCTTTTCAGACACCTTCCCTCTGGCATTTAAAAACAACAATTTGACAGTTCCAACTTGTTTAATAGGCTTCGATTTTTGAAAAATGACTATAGTATTAATGTTTTTATGCGGTTATGAAAGCAAGTGGTGCGAAGTGATACACGTGGTTTCAATTATCACAAGCGTCAGACATTTGACCAATTATAAAAACGTTCCTGCTAATGGAAAAAAATATTTAAATGCAATAAGATACGGTATATAGGACTGCGTACTCCTAAATCGCAGCGTCACCTTTTTGTATCCAGTCTGGTGCACCCCATCGACTCCCTCTGATGCGCACCCAGGCCTCATTGCTCACCTTTTCGTGGACAGGACACCTTCTACATCATGCAGTCCCGCTCTGCCACCAAGAAGTCTCACATCTGGTGCTGAGTCTTGATATTGTTATGTGAAAGGACATACTCGTACTCCCATCATCATCGCAGGTTTCTCACTCGCTCAGTCCTTGCGGTACCACTAACTCAGTGACCAAAGAGGCCACTCACGTAGTGGTGGACCATTGTACTCGGTGGTTCGGGCCTAGATGAGGAGTCTGAACCACTAGGACGAGCCATTACAGCGCTTGTGATGGGAGCAACTCTAAAATGGCATAAAGCACGCCTTTTTTATTGGAAGGGTCACATGTGTAGTGACGCATGTGCTGGATGGGTGTGGTGTGGGTGTATACCAGGCATGAGGAACTAAGGAATCAGTACAATGGAAATCTGGGCAATGTTGCGTTTTTGTTTTTTCCTGGAAGCGTAAGTGGAGTGGGCTGGACTGACATATGCCAGTGCTGCTCGAGGCTCTAAACCATGATTCCGGAGCTATGGGCGCGGTTCCGTCATTAGCTATATGAGAAATCAAGTGATTTGGGTGTTTGTTTTGTAGTGTTGACAACACCCGGGTCTTAAAAGCAAATGCATCATTATATCTGTAAATGTTAACAACAAGGCCAACATGGAAGGTACGGGGTATCTCTGACTCTATATTCATCCATAGTTGCAAACATAAAAGATGGTGGACATGACGCATTTTTGCGATTATGAATGTTTGTTGTACATTCAGTGGAGTGTTGTAGCTGTAGTAATACAGGGCTGTGAATGGTTTTAGTTGTAGTTTTTGGCACATGAACGGCAGCTAATATATATATACATATTACTGTCGAACGTGGTGCTGGAAATCAGTGTTCGAGGTTTGGAGCGGCAACCATATCCTGTTATTGTAGAGTAATGACGTAATCTACGCATGCCGGAAAATGTACTGTAAATATGGTGCTCATGCAAATTGCTGATATAGTTTTGGGGTGATTTTGCGCTATATAAATATGGTAAAAAAAAGAGGAGGAATAGCCCACACTTACTGTCAGAGGTAAGATGGTTGCATACGCTATTTATAGCACAATATAATGTGGTAGGGCGCAGGAGCAGCATTTTACAAGCATAACAAATACACAGAGACAGATAGATAGTTGAAGTGGGTATGGGCTTGTGTGCTCAACTTCATTTTATTACATTGCTGTTGGTAGCAAGTAGAATAGTAATCATGATATCATACACAGATATTCAATCATAAACTGTTTGTGACTTCTGCTGTACAAAGGTAGGAGCACTCTGTGTGAAATTATACACAGAAGATTCTATCGTAAAGGGTTCATGAGTTGTGGTACACTGAAATAGGTGTGGTTTGTGTGGAGCCTGCAATGATGCATGGTTCAGACAGAACGCACTAATAAGAATGTCTTTTGGCAACTGAATTTTGCCTTAATAAGGCCAGGTGGCGATTATTTATGGTGTACTGAGTTAGTGGTACGTGTGGTGCTCAGCGTGTGCTTATCCTACGATGATGCGTGGTTCGAGCGGTCTGTACTCAAAATATTGAGTGTTGCATACTGGTCTGCATGAATTTTGAGGTTAAAAAAATACTACCATCAATGGTCATCAATTGCTCTGCAAACTCGGTCTATTGATTGCTGCTCATAACAAATTAAACGATTGCATTTCACGCAGTTCATTCTAACTTTCTCAAAATGGGGACGTATGTCTGGTTCCGATTTTGAAGGTGATATCCCAGAGGAACTTGGTACTGCCGGTGGTCCAGGTACATTTTGGCACTGTGTTCTACTTTCTATGTAAACATTAGTCACAGGATGTAGGGATTAAAGGTGCTTGTGCATACTAGCAGTGCCCAAGGAGTATTTTTTGTCTGTGCCTTGAATAAATCAAGGCTAAATTCCCTACTTTCTGTAATGTAGACACAAAGATGAATTCAAGTTGTGAATCTTGCTGTCCGCAGTGTACATCAAAGCTACTATTCAGCACAGTTACATAAAAATGCTTTTTTTCACTTATTTTAACAAAATCTGAATACATACGATATAATTAAGTCTGCATTAAATAAATCAAGGCTGAATGTCCTACTGTCTATAGTGTAGATGAAAAGATGAATTGAAGTTGTAAACCCTGTTGTCCACAGTGTAGATCTTAGGGTGGACTGCATTATCTGTAATCATGATTGAAGTGGAAAATAGAACATATATGCAGCATACATTTTATAATTCAACTAAATCTATAAGTGATATAAAAGAAGCTTTTGAAGGAAGCATACTAACTAAAGGGATATTGGGTAGGGTTTGATAGGTGTTATACTTAGTTTGGTTTGCACTGAGTTAGTGGTATCTTAAACAACAACGTTCTGTGGAGCCTGCGATGATGTGCGGTCTGGGCAGGCCGTACTGATACAAATGTTTTTTGTCTTGTAAATTCTGCCTTAGTAAGACAACGTGATAATGATTTTTGGTGCACTGAGTTACTAGTACCTTTGGCGCTTAGCATGTACCTATCCTGCGATGATGCATGGTGGGGGTACAGTAATAGGACTAATGTGTTTTGTTGATTGAATTTTGCATGAATTCCATTTAAAAGGGACAGTATGTCTCTCTGTGATGTTGCTGCAGCGTGGAGGCTCGTTTTTTTTACAGTGCCAGTGGGGACCGGGCTGCCTGGGCATTCTGCTCCCCCCCACTGGAGGACAATGGTGCCCTGCAGCTCCTGGAGATGGTGGAGGTGAGGAGTGGTGGTGAGCCTGGGCAGGCCTTCGCTTGAGATCCTGGTGACGGGGTGCGGCCTGATTACATCCCGGCAGCGGCTTCCTGGAGGTGGCGCAGGGGCCCACGACCTGAACTTCTGCTGCTAAGCGGCCTGCCTGACTGCCTGGTAATTCCCCCCTTCAGCAAACTAGTGTGCCTGGGTAGTCTCCGAGTCCATAATGGGGTGGAGTGGTGTTGCACCTACATGTGGTGGCCCAGTGGACGAGATCCTGAGGACCGGTGACGAGGTCCCCGCAGAGCAAGGGTGTTGCGGCCTTCCATCGCTTCGGTGGTATCAACCTGATGGCGACTTGAGGTCCCAACCGGTGTCCCGTGCTCGGGCGGCCTGGCTGAGGGGCCGCTGGTGTGTGGTGACGTGGCAGTGCCTGAAGAGACCCAGAGGTGGCACGTGGGTCAGCCTGGGCTCCACTGGAGAGATTGAGCTATCATCACAGAGGCCAGATCGCAGCTCACAGGGTGGTCCCGGCCGTGTTTTGGATTGGATGACAGTTGACCAAGTTTCAAAGGATGCCTAGGAGACCTGTGGGGTGGACGCTATGCCCGGAGCCTACCCACCTCCCAACAGCGCAATCCCTTGAAAAAGCACGCTGGGACAGCTGTGCTGGATATGGGGAAAGACCGGCCCACAAGAGTAGCCCAGTCAAATAAAATCATGCAATAAACTGTCCCAGGCCCGACGGCAGCGGAGCACCTCAGAACTGATCGGAAGTTGGGGACCCGCCAGGATGAAGCAGCCCGGGACAAAGCTGATATCTATGAGGCGATATAGGACTCTAGGGTGGCGCTGGAAACCAAAATGGATGGGATGGCAATGGACATCAATCATTTGTGCCTGGACCTCCGGAAGGTGGTGGACAGGGTTACCACCACAGAGGGGGACCTGGGTGCACTGAACTCTGAGGTTCGTCAGTTGAAAGACACAGTGGTGGCTCTCCAGGAGCACACAGCCCAGCTAGAGGATAGGGCCGAAGATGCAGAAGGAAGGTCCAGGAAGAATAATCTTCGCTTCCTGCGATTTCCCGAACGGGACGAGGGGCCAGTTTCGGACCTCTTCCTAGAGGACTGGATTGGCAAGGTCTTCCCTAATCTGCGCCTCTCCAAAATGTTTGCAGTGGAGAGGGCGCACAGGACTGTAGGGCCGAAACCGAGATCCCCACCTAGGGCCATAATAGCCCGCTATTCAATTTCAGGGAACGGGACACGATCCTTCAACACATCCCAAACACTGCCCCCCCATTCGACAATCATGACATTCATATCTTCCCAGACTATACGAGGAAGGTGCAAGATCTCCGAAATTATTTCCTAGGGGTTAAGTGAAGGATGCGAAGCCAGAATATTAAATATAGCTTGCTATTCCGGGCCAGACTCCGAGTGCAGCACGGCGACAAGACGCAGTTTTTTGTTAAACCGTCAGATGCAGATGAGTGGATGGACTCGCTGGGTCTGGCAGACCACGACCAAATGCAGGGCTGGCAGGAGCAGAGACGTCGAAGTGGGCAGTGGTGGACCCAGCGAGGTGGAGAGAGAGTTCAGCACCTGGAAGGATATAATCCAGCGGAGTGGGGGGCGTATCAAGGTGGGACCAGATGGCACCCTTTGGGCAGAACTGGAGGCGATCCCAACCCAGAACTAGTTCTCCCCATTATGTTTGGTACAGGAAACACAGTCGGAGTCGGGAGGTGCCCCCAGCCCGGCCGTGGAGGGCTCAGGAGACAAATGACTGGTCATCCCAGTGGTAAGAGTGAGAAAAGTGGGATCATGGACACTGTGAGTATCTCTATTTTTTGACCCACTGGGGAACTGTTCAGGCCCGAGACACTTGCACAAGGGGCCATTTGCCCAGAGACTCGGGGGGGTAGAGCCGGGGGTTGCGCCAAATATTGACTCAACTGGCCGGCTGTAGAGTGCTGAGGCCTATGGTCGGGCGGGGCTGCGCGGTACCAGTCAGGCAGCTGAACATCAATCGGGGGAAATGGGATTTCTCAGGACTTGAGAACGTGAAATTTTTGTGTTTTGCTACTCATTGATTACAAGTTGAGGGGGGTGGTGTAGAGGGTGGGTGGGGCTTTGGTGCGGGGTTCTGAGTCCTCTGAAAAAAAAAGTCTCACTGTGACATAAAACTGTTCACTGTTTTTTGCGATGATTTATGGTGAACTGAGTTAGTAGTATCTTTGGTGCTGAGCTTGTACGTATCCTGCGATAATGCATAGTGTAGGGAGGCTACACTGGAAGCAATGTTTTTTGCCTAGTGAATTCTGCTTTAATAAGGCTACGGGAGATGATTTGTGGTGCAGTGAGTTAGTGGTACCAAAAGGACTCAGCGTGTGCGTACCCTGCAATGATTTGTAGTTCGGGGGGTCGCAGTGGTGTGATATCTCTTGTCTACTGGAATGCGTCATGTACAAACGTCTTTCCACCTGAATGGTGAAGATTGAAGGCAGTAGTTATACTGACATCAAGAAATTCTTTGTGTCGTATCTTTTAACAAAATCTGAGGACATAAAGTACAATTAATTCCACCTTAAAAAAAGGCTAAATTTCATGCTGTTTGTAGTATAGATTCAAAGCTGAATTCAAAAGGTGAACCCTGCTGTCCGAATTGCAGATGGAAGGCAGTAGTCAGCAGAAATATTGAGGAATGATTTTTGTCACTTATTTTAACAAAATGAGTACTCTTACAGTATGATTGTCTCTGCATTAGGCATGGGCGGAAAATCCGTTCCGCTCGCGGATTTTGCGGATTTTCGGGAAATCCGCAATCCGCGAGATTTGCGAATTTCCTGAAAAATCCGCAAATCCGCGAGCAGCGGATTTTGCTCGCACTGCTCGCACTGTTCGCGTGAGTTCGCGCCCCGCGAATAAGTGCGAAATTGCAGAAATACGATTTTAGCAAAACTGAAAGTAACTACTTACCAGGTTCAAAAGTTCAGGCTCATCATTAGTAGCCATTTCCTGTAGTGCTTCCTGAGGGGCCCCTCCAGAGTTCAGTTGCCAGTTGCAACTATTATGTGACCCTGCTCTGAACCTCAGAATAGTTACACATATGCCACAAAGGTCCTGAATTACAGCTAAGGGAGACAAGCAGGAGCCAGGCTGGAAGTTAAAATCCATTAATCAGCCCCTAATTCATTATTGTCAGTTGGGGCAGGGCAGGTGTTGTAACTAATTTTGCAACAATGAAAGCACTTAGCAAGTGCAAAAGATCACTAATCAGGGCGCACTAAGGAAGCAGGTGCCAGCTAAAAAAATATTCTGTGACACATTAATCAGCCCCAAATTAATTCAGGTCACTTGAGGCAGGGAAGGTGTGCTTTGCTTTGCCAAAAATAATGTACACTGGACAACCAGAGGGTGTGGTGATGAAACAGAGGGTGGCATGGGTGGGCCAGAGGGTGGCATGAGTAGTCAGAGAGTGGCAGTGGTGACAGAGAGTGGCAGTGATGAAGAAGAGTGTCCCAAACAGGTTGGACACGTAGAAACAACAAGTTCGCAAAACTTGCGACCCGACAGGTAAGTTCGCAAATTGCGAAATTGTAAAAACCCTCGCGAACTGGCAGAAACACGGGCGAACACAAAAAAAAAAAAAATCCGCAAATTCGCGGGAATTCGCGGATTTTGCGGATTGCGAGTTTGCAAATCCGCAAATTCGCGGATTGCCAATCCGCAAAATCCGCTCATCAATACATCAAGGTTGAATTCCCTACTGTCCATAGTATACCTGAAAGTTGACTTAAAGTTGTGAACCCTGTTGTCGGCAGTGTACATCGAAAGCAGTAGTTGACACATAAATTGAGGAATGCTTTTTTTGTCACATACTTTAACAAAATCTGAGGACACAGTACAATTGCCTCTGCCTTAAAGATATTAAGACTGAATTTAATGTTGTCCGTAGTGCTGATGCACCACAGGTTTCAAGTGGTAAACTCAGTTGATTGCAGTGTACATTTGAAAACAGTACTCAGTACACTATTTGAGGAATGTTTTTTGTGGCATCCTTTAACAAAATTGTCTCTGTCTTACATAAATCAAAGATAACTTGAGTGCTGTCCGTAGTGTATATGGAAAGCTGAATTCAAGTTGTGTACCCTTCTCTGCGCAGTGTGGATCGAATTCAGTAGTTGACACAGACATCGAGGAATGTTTTTTGTCACTTATTTAAACAAAATCTGAAGACATATAGTACAATTGTCTCTGCATTAAATAAATCAAGGCTGAATTTCCTACTGTTCATACTTTAACAAAATATGAGGACATAGTACAATTGTCTCAGCCTTAAATAAATCGAGACTGAATTCAATGTTGTCTGTAGTACTTCTGCAGCACTGGTATCAAGTTGTAAACTCTACTGACGGCACTGTAGATCAAAAACTGTAGTCTTTTAGTCTCCTCATTTCTTCTCTTGCTAAATTTACCGGATGTTTTGTCTGAAGATGTTTCCTCATACTTGCTGGTCTACAACAGTATTTTTTTTTACTTTTACCCCTGGACAGCACCACCTTGCAGATTTTGTAAATGACTTTGGTGGCATTAACCTTCTTCTGCATCAGAGGAAAAGTAAAAAACTTCCAGACAATTGATGTATGCTTCTCTGAAGGGGAAGGTTCAGGCACAAATTCTTCATTTCCAGAGTGTTCTGTATCAGAAGATGCTTCATTAGTAGCCATTTCTCCAACTTTGCTTAGAAACAGGTGTGCAAAAATCAAAAAGGGCAGATCTTGCCAGTAGATGTCTTCTCCTCAGGCAGGAGTAACAAGAGTGATTGAAATTGGTGGGGTACTGCAATACTTACAATAGAAAGTGTAATGAACCAATCGATTTTTTTTTCCGGTCACATGGTGTCTGCGCATGGTACGCACACGCAGCTGGCACCCAACGCGGCTCCCGCATAGGACGTCATGTGCAACTGCACGACCGTCACGTTGCGTATACGTACATTTCGCGTGTTCGCCACAAGTCGTGTACCAGTCGCATAGCGTCCGCTTTCGGAAAGTTGTATCGTCGCACACCGTATGCGGATCCTACAAACAATCTTAAAATGACGGGCACGTTCCGCAAAGTGAACGAGAAGGGTGCGCGTTGGGTGCAGGACGCTCAAAGAAAAAAGAAAAATGTAAGTATATTTAATAAAATTATAAAGTGATAAAAAATGTATATTTATTTTACAAATATATATTTTAAAAAATATGTGTAGAGTAGTTTAAAAAAATATCTACAAATAAGTAGATAAAAAAATGTAGTAAAAGAATATAAAAAAAAGAACAAGAAATACATTTAAAAATTATCATTTAAAAAACCTTTGAAATTTACTGAAAAAACCATAGATTTGAGGGTTGTTATAGTTAGGGAAAATCATAGACATTTCACTCATACAAAACCATTGAAATTCCTCTGTTATATTTAGTTGTACTAACTGTAACTCTCAGGCCCACAATCCACTGGTGATGATGTCACATATTACATCATTCATGACATGGTCAGTGACATCACCGATGACATTACTAATGACATCTCAAATGACATCACTGATGACATCACTGATGACATCATCCTCGTGACAATCAGATATAACTCCTCATACACTAGTATACCTTTTCATCACTCACTGAAAAAAACATAGTATCATATTTGAATCCATTTACACAGCAATACAAGTATCTAGAAACCTACTCAGTGATTTATAGATCTACACACACATCAAATCAATTACCTATAGATTCATTCATACATGCTGTCAATCATCAATGGAACACTATCAAATATACGTGTACACCTATATTGATATTACACACCAACACACATCCTATTAACATATGCAGTCATCCTACTCACTTTTGGAAATAATGTATCATATTTACACTTACTCAGCTACACACTTATACTAATAGCACTTCTTTTCTTCATACTGATACTTAGTGTGTTATGAAATCACTATTACAAGTGTACAGTTATCTATACAGTCACTCATGCAATGAATGAGTTTTATGTATAGTTATTTATATACAACGACTGTCATATACACTGCCTTTTATTTTTTCTACTTTGTTGGGCATGTACCATTGAGAAATATATTTGCTCATCACCACACCCATAAAGATATTCACTCACCCAAACAACTATTATAACATGTAGTCTTAACATCATATACCTACTGAATTAACTGTTAACATATCTTTGGGCAGTCACAGATCCCCCACTGTACCACACACAGATTCACTCTCCCATACAAATAATCAGTTAACTAGCCAATAACTAATATAAACTTTCACGTAGCTAGTAACTAACTGGTGCAGCAGTTTACACAAGAATTGACGAAATAATACAGATATTCACACAGTTTAGTCACTGTCCAATATATTTAGTGAGACACTATAAATTACTCAAGTAAATAGTCAATCACACTGCTACTAAATCCTCCCTCAAGATAGGAATATATTCACTAATTCTTAAATGCAGATTGCTATTTATATAATAATACATGTTCAAATATCAAACCAAAACCACGTTCACTGGATGATGTCATCAGTGATGTCATTTGAGACATCATCAGTGATTTCATCAGTGATTTCATCGGTGATGTCACTGACCATGTCATGAACGATATAATATGTGACATCATCACCAGTGGACTGCGGGCGCGAGAGTTACAGTTAGTACAACTAACTATAACGGAGGAATTTCAACGGTATTGCATGAGTGAAATATCCAGCTAACTATAACACCCCCAGAAAACTATGTTTCGCACCAAGTTTTGCGAATCTGTTCATGGGGGCGTGGGAACATGACATCAGCAACAGCAGTGAACTCCAAGATGACTTTGATAGAGTTGTAGTTTGGCTACGCTGCATAGACAACATTTTTGTCATCTGGAGAGGTGACAAAGATCTAGCCATCGTCAGTTGGTGCGTTTCTTCGGCGAACCCAAAGACGAAAATGTCAATATAAACACCAGTATGGTTCCAACCAATACGCGCACTCAGGAGTATGGATGCACCAGTTATGTCGAAACGCGCAACGTTTCCTAAGGAATAAAAATCAGCATCCATACTCCTGAGTGCACGTATTTCTTGGAAGCATACTGGTGTTTATATATATATATATATTGGTGTGTATATATATATATATATATATATATATATATATATATATATATATATATATATATATATATATATATATATATATATATATATATATATATATATATATATATATATTCACTGAAAAAAAACATAGGTTTTAGGCCTTAAATAGTTAGGAATTAGCATTTAAAAAACCATTGAAATTGCACCTATATAGTTAGTTGTACTAACTATATTTCGCGCACCCGCAATCCACTGCTGATGATGTCACATATTACATCATTTATGACATGGTCAGTGACATCACTGATGACAGCACTGATGACATCTCAAATGACATCACTGATGACATCTCATTTGACATCACTGATGACATCATCCAGTGACTGTGTGTTTCTGTAAAGTTTAAATATGTTTTACATATTGAAGAATGAGTGGATGAAGGATTTAGTAGGTGCATGACTGACTGTATGAGTGAGTGATTAAATTTGTCTTACTAAATGCATGGGTTAGTGACTAAACTGTCTGAATGTGTGCATCAGTATATTTGTTGTTGTGTAAGCTGCTGCATGTGTTAATCAGTAGCTATATGAGTGGCTATATGGGTTATTGATTGGTTGCCCAAGTATTTGAATGGGAGACTGAGTGTGTGTGTGGGTGGCTGGGAGGTGTGTGACTCTGTGCATAGATGTGTGAGCAGTTGATTCACTAGGTGTATGAGTTCAAGAGTGCATTTGGAAACAGCTATATGGGCGGTTGACTGTGTGCATGGGTGTGTTGGTGAGTGAATGAATATCTCAGTGCTACATGTGCAAGTAAGTACATATGTAAAACACAGTGCATGTGAGAGTTGGCATATATAAATGACTATATATGAGAGCCAGTGAATGTGCGCGTGTAAGTATGTGTTAGTACATGTTTGAATAAGTAAGGTGTTTTGTGTATAACTGTTGTATCTTGAGTCTCCCTGCTGCTCAGCTAGAATGCATGTGTTGTAGAATGTTGGATGAGTGGAATGTCAATATGTTATGAATGTCAATTGAGTGAGGGCTGAGCAGCAGGACAGCTGCTCCTGATGGGGTTATCATCTTAACTTAACATCTTAATAAAGTAACTTAAGAACCTACAGTTCCGGCCTCCCTTTGAGTACAACATTTTTGGCGACATTTTGGGGACTGTTTTATAAAGAATCTACGCGTGCAACTTAAAAGAAGAGGACTGTATAAAGAAAACTTCATTGTGACCAAGGAGCGAAGAAAAGAATAAAGAACTGGTAACATACAAGTACTGTTGAAGAAGAGAGAAGAAACACTAAGGTAAAACACTTTAAGTCTGGATGTAAAGTGTGTGTGTAACCTTGGCTGGCAGACTAACCCCATCAGTGACCCCTACATCGGTCGCCCTGTAATCAAGATTTGCCAGAGTGAGTACACAAAATCTACTATCGTTGTGATCTGCATGGTTACCTGGTTAAAGCTTCTTGGCAAAACGGAAAGGACTAGTGCTGTAACTGATGAAAAATATTTAGCGCTGTTCTGTTAATAAAAGCCAGAAGAGATTAGCGCTGTGACAGTTTAAAATTTGAGAAGCAGAAGAAACTAGTGCAGTTACAGTTATAAAGGAAAATAAAACGTTCACAAGGCTTTAGGAAGGCAAAAGAAACTAGCGCTGTGTCAGTAAAAAAAAAAGAAGGGAAAAACTGTGGCAAGGCAAAAAGAGAATAGCGCTGTAATTGTTTATAGGAAAGTGTGCCACAAGCTGAGAATGAACTGAAACCGATTGAAACAGCGAGTAAATAAATAGCGCTGTAATTGTTTAAAGGAAAGTGTGCCACAAGCAGAGAATGGACTGAAACCGATTGAAACAGCGAGTAAATATAAATGTTTTTGGCACGGAAGTAATGGTGATTGTGAAGAGAGCAACTGTTGAAAAGCAGAAGTTATTGCCGCTTTCTGTTTGGAAACTGACTCTCACTGACCTTTAATTAGTTTGAACTTCGGGGGCAGACGATCGAGCCTCGGTGGGGAATTGTGACTAATTCTTGGAAAAGCTATTTGCTATTCGTGTTGGAAGTAGGAGGATTTATTAGGAATATACCTTGTGGGGAATGACATTTTTTTTTTTTAAAAAGGAAACGTAAAACGAGTGACTTATTTGGTGTGTGAGCCTAGCGATCTTGGGTGTTTAAACTTACTTGGCTCCAACTGCCAACTGCTGTGCTCTTTGTGCACGAGGAGATCCTTTCTCTGGGAGATCGTCTGTTGTTTGATGACGTTTCACAATTGTTGGGGCTCATGGTGGACAAGCTGCGTGTCCCACGTCACACGTTTTCCTCAAGCTGCAGCTCCTGGTGACTCATGCTGTTACGTTCTGACGAGGTTGGCAACCATTTGCATATTTACAGCAACAATGAGGGTTGCTAAGTAACGCTCGGCTCGTGTGGGAACTTCGGTGTTTGAAAGAGATCGGGGGCAGAAACCGGGCCTCACAGTCTAGTATGAGCTTATGAAGAGTGAAGGATTTATGACTCTTACTCTGCTGTTCTTGTATTTTCAAGGGCAAAAAATCGGGCCTCAGAGTCAAGTATGGGAACATTACCTGCCTCATCTGTTAACCCGGAGCAGAATGAACTTTCAGCGTTTTAAAAGCATATTTATCGCAATCAACATGACTTTCTTCTGTGTTGACCATTTCTTTGTGGATATAACAGTGTGGACGCAGTTTTGGGCAGTGTCTGTAAAGTTCAACTGCACAATGGGGTACCGTAATTTGGGGTCCAAGAGCCAGCGTGGGGGACAACTCTTTTCATTATTGTGGTTTGGTTGTGTGTGTGTTTTCCTTGTGAGAATGAGTTATGTAAGTGCTCGTTCTGGTTATGATTGAGTTAAATGGGTTATGTAAGTGCCCATTCTGGTGTATGAATGAGTTATGTAAGTGCTCGTTCTGGTTATGATTGAGTTATGTAAGTGCTCGATCGGGCGTATGAATGAGTTATGTAAGTGCTCGTTCTGGTGTATGAATGGGTTATGTAAGTGCCCATTCTGGTGTATGAATGAGTTATGTAAGTGCTCGTTCTGGTTATGATTGAGTTATGTAAGTGCTCGATCTGGTGTGTGAGAATGGGTTATGTAAGTGCCCATTCTGGTGTATGAATGGGTTATGTAAGTGCCCATTCTGGTGTATGAATGAGTTATGTAAGTGCTCGTTCTGGTTATGATTGAGTTATGTAAGTGCTCGTTCTGGTTATGATTGAGTTATGTAAGTGCTCGATCTGGTGTGTGAGAATGAGTTATGTAAGTGCTCGTTCTGGTATATGAATGGGTTATGTAAGTGCCCATTCTGGTGTATGAATGGGTTATGTAAGTGCTCGTTCTGGTTATGATTGAGTTATGTAAGTGCTCGATCGGGTGTATGAATGAGTTATGTAAGAGCTTGTTCATTTGCGTGAGAATGGGTTATGTAAGTGCTCGTTCTGGTGTAGGAATGGGTTATGTAAGTGCTCATTCTGGTGTATGAATGAGTTATGTAGTGCTCGTTCTGGTTATGATTGAGTTATGTAAGTGCTCAATCTGGTATGTGAATGAGTTTTGTAAGGGCTTGTTCGTTTGTCTGTAGTGTACACGTTGATTCCTGTTATTTCGTGCTATGGTTTGTTCGTGTGAGTGCTGCATGTTGTTCTGGTCTGGCCAACTGGTATGATGTGTGGCATTTCGGATTGATGGTGTATGATGATGGATAGCGCTTTATTTCAGGGATCTTTCGTGACGTTCTGCTCAGACTGTGGTGTGTGAGATGAGGCGTTACATAGTGCCTCGGGTTGTTTTCTTTTGATGTTTGGTGAATCGTGGTATAGCGATTCAGGATGTATCTTCTTTGTAAGTTCATTGGTAGAATGGTGTTGCATATTTGCATATGTTTTATTTGTGTATTGTTTTAAGTTTGTGACTACGTGTACTTAACATGTGGTCATTATCTTATTTGTTTACTATGCAATTCTTTCCCCTATAACGAAGGGAGATATGTTGTATCTTGAGTCTCCCTGCTGCTCAGCTAGAATGCATGTGTTGTAGAATGTTGGATGAGTGGAATGTCAATATGTTATGAATGTCAGTTGAGTGAGGGCTGAGCAGCAGGACAGCTGCTCCTGATGGGGTTATCATCTTAACTTAACATCTTAATAAAGTAACTTAAGAACCTACAGTTCCGGCCTCTCTTTGAGTACAACAATAACTGTATAGTTGAGGAAATGGAAGCGTGATTGATTCTTTTCATGACTGACTAGGTGTGTGAGTAACTCCATGGATGAGTGGCAGTGTGTGAGTGTCTGTATAGGTGTATGAGTGCATATGATAGTGTTGTATTGATGAGTGACTGTATGTATGAGTGATTCTATGGGCGAATAAGTGAGTGTGTGTGTAGACCTAGGAATCAGTGAGTGCGTATGTAGTAACTGGTATTGGTGTGTCAATGGTTTCAAGAATAGTAGTCTGTATTTAACACTGGGTGTATCAAAGTTTATATTAGAGTGTGAGGAGGTGTATTGTATTATCACATGAATGATATCTTCAGTGATGTGATCAGTGATGTCAAATGAAATGTCATCAGTGATGTCATTTGAGATGTCATCAGTGATGTCATCAGTGATGTCATCAGTGATGTCACTGACCATGTCATGAATGATGTAATATGTGACATCATCAGCAATGGATTGCGGGTGCGCGAAATATAGGTAGTACAACTAACTATATAGGACCAATTTCAATGGTTTTTTAAATGCTAATTCCTAACTATATAAGGCCTGAAACCTACGGTTTTTAAGTGAATTTGCAAGGTTTTTAAAATGCTAATTCCTAACTATATAAGGCCTGAAACCTATGGTTTTTTAAGTGAATTAGCAAGGTTTTTTTAAATGCTAATTCCTAACTATACAAGTCCTGAAACCTATGGTTTTTTAAGTGAATTTGCAAGGTTTTTTAAATGCTAATTCCTAACTATATAAGGCTTGAAGCCTATGGTTTTTTCAGTGAATTTGCAAGGTTTTTTAAATGCTAATTCCTAACTATATCAGGCGTGAGACCTATATTTTTTTTCAATAAATTTCAAAGGTTTTGTAAATTCTAATTCTATTAGCGGATAAGGTTTATATATGTTATTATCCTTCTGGGACCACCTGAGCAGCCATCTTGTTTCTCAGGAGAAGTGAGGCACAAGAGAGCACAAAACAAGAATGGAAAATGCAAAAAGGGGGCAGAGTTGAGACCCCCTGACCCCCTAGCCCTTCTCAGGGGGTCCCAGAAGGACCACCAAGTGCAATTTATTTTTTTAAATCGCGGGGTACGCGAATGGTACACGTACCCTACGCGTACGGTGCGCGTACCCCGTGATTTCTTTTTTTATTTGCCCTTGGGGGTCCTTTTGGGACCCCCTGAGAAGGGCTAGAGGGTTGGGGGGTTTCTACCCAGACCCCTTTTCGTGTTTTCGACTCTTGTTTTGGGCTCTCTTGTGCCTCAGTTCTCCTGAAAAACAAGATGGTGGCCAACACTTCCTGGTTTGGACAGTTTGGAATGTTGACAGTCGACTGTCAGTCAATCAGAAACTCGCTCGCGCACGTAAGGGTACGTGCGCATACGCGTACGGTACGCGTACCGTACGCATACGGTGCGCGTACGGTGAGCATCAAATTCAATTTTCTCAAAAACTACTTGAGGGATTTTCACCAAATATAGAAAAGGTGCTACTGTATACCTGTCCCTACCATTTTGCCAAGTTTGGTGTCATTCCGTTCAGCCTTTCGGCCTGTAGCCGTGTCTAAAGGTCCCATAGAAAATGCCATTTGAAACATTTCAAATTCAGTTTTCTCAAGAACTACTCGAGGGATTTTCACCAAACATAGCAAAGGCACATCTGCATACCAAGCCCTACCATTTTTCTAAGTTTGGTGTAATTCCATTCAGCCGTTCAGGCTGTAGCCGTTTCTAAAGGTCCCTATGGAAATTAGCATGTGGAAAACAGGTTTTGGGACCCCCCTTTCAGCCCCCGCTTGACGAATCCCCCCAAAACTTTCAGGGAAGGAGCGGAGCAAAGCTGGCCAAAATTCTGGAAAGTTACACACAGATTCCTCTATCGGCACAAAAGTTATTCCTAATAGAATGTTGACCGCATATAGATATATAATTTGCTCAAATTCATTTTCTCAACAACTACTGGAGGTATTTTCACCAAATATAGAAAAGGCACTACTGCATACCTGTCCCTACCATTTTGCCAAGTTTGGTGTAATTCCATTCAGCCGTTCGGCCTGTAGCCGTGTCTAAAAGTCCCATAGAAAATGCCATTTGAAAAATTTCAAATTCAATTTTCTCAAGAAATTCTGGAGGGATTTACACCCAACATACAAAAACCACTACTGCATACCAGTCCCTACAATTTTGCCAAATCTGGTATAATTCCATTCAGCCGTTCGAGCTGTAGCCTTGTCAGAATGTCCCTACGGAAATTAACATGGGGAAAACACGTTTTGGGACCCCCCTTTTTTCTCAGCCCCCGCTTGACGAATCCCCCCAAAACTTTCAGGTAAGAAGCGGAGCGCAGCGAGGCAAATTTAAGGAAAATTACAGGCAGATCCCTTAATCGGCGCCAAAGTTATTCCCAATAGAATGTTCGGAATTTCCTATGGTAACTAGGTCCTAACTATATATACCTACTTGCGATCGCCAGTAGGTAATATATATATATTCACTTTAAAAACCAAAGGTTACAGGTTTCAGGGGCAATATAGTCAGGTTTTGATTTTACACACACAAAACCAGAGAAATTCAGCAATGATAGTTATAGTTATCTCAAGTAACTGTAACTCATGCCGTAAGCTAACAATTACTCTCTTGCAGTTACATTTTTTTTAAAACAATTATAATATATCGGATTCCATCTCAGATGCTGTAGGAAGTTCAAAAATATGACAATGATCCCAAGCAGAGCTGAAGCACACTGCTCTGGAGCTCCTGGGCTCCTTTCTGTCTGATAGGATACAAACAATCAGCTGTGGTAATTTCAGAGCATAGGCATTCCAGGTCTTTTGTGGGGTTCCGCAGGGATCCTCCCGCTGCCCCACATTATTCAACCTGTATTTTGCCTCCCTGGCTGAACTGGTGCACTAGTTCGGCTTTCAGGTTTTATCCTATGCAGACAACACCTAAATCATTGTTTATGTATCAAATGATCTACCACTGGAAGCAGATAAGTTCATACTCTGTATGAACGGTATTAGCACCTGGTTGAAGGATAATTGCTTGAAATTGAGTGCCGAAAAGATAGAGATCTTGGCTTTTGGAGCACAGCGCTTGGTGTGGTCAGAACTCTGGTGGCCAAAGACCTGTGAACCTTTACCCTAACCTGTTGATTCTGAAAAAAGTGCTGGGGGTTATTATGGATAACACTCCCAAATTTTGATACTCAGGTCTGCAGGACTGTGAGTTTCTGTTGTTTTATTACCAGAACCTTGAAAAAAATCTTTCCACTTATTCCAGCTGAACTCAGAGTGGCAGTAGTCATCGCCTTATTTACATTGCGCGTAGACAATTGTAACGCTTTATACCTGAACATTAGTTGGCTTAATAGACTGCAGGTCACTGAGAATGCGGCAGCCCACCTGGTAATAATTGTACATAAACACCTTTTAGTAAGGGAAGGCATGCGCTCCCTCCATTGGCTGTCAGTTAGTAAGCGAGTGATATATAAAGCGCTCTGCATGATACATTTGTCTTTCCACCACCAAGGACATGAGACTCTGAGAACAGCATTCTATGGGTATACCCCTAAAAGACAGCTCAGATCATCTTCTCTTAGTAAGGTGACCATCCCCAGATTCTGTAAAGCCAGAAGAGGCGGTGGATCTTTCTCGGTGGCAGCAGCTAAATGATGGAACACTTTGCTGGCACACATTGCGAGATTGGAATCCTTTGTGGTTTTCCCCAAGCAAATGAAAACCTGGCCTTTTTCCCACTCGAAATTGTAGGTCACGGGTCTCTGCAGATGCTTTCCTCACTGGTCTTCTTCAACGACTTGCCGCTCCCGCTTCGGGGTGCCGCTGCGCGGCCTGTGCACCGCCGCTGATTAACATCACCTGTGACCTGGAGAGTGCCTGGGGCGAGAGGACGCACCTTAGCAGGGGTGTTGCACTGCGGGGACTCGCTCCCCCAGGAGTCCCTGCCTGACCCCTGTCAGCTGGTTTGTGCCCCCTGCTAGCCCCGCCCCCTGGACGGCACAAACTACTTATTCAACTACACTCCCCTGCCAAAGTGAGATTACAGAAAACGCAGAGGAGACCCTACCTGGGACGCCGCTTTCCCTGAACGTCTGTGCAGCAACGACCTGCCGCACCAGCTTCGCTGGTGCCGCTGCGTGGCCTGTGAACTGCCGCTGATTAACATCACCTGTGACCTGGAGAGTGCCTGGGGTGAGAGGACGCACCTTAGCAGGGGTGTTGCGCTGCAGGGACTCGCTTTACCAGGAGTCCCTGCCTGACCCCTGTCAGCTGGTCTGTGCCCCCTGCTAGCCCCGCCCCCTGGACGGCACAAACTACTTATTCAACTGCACTCCCTTGCCAAAGTGGGATTACAGAAAACGCCGAGGAGACCCTACCTGGGACGCCGCTTTCCCTGAACGTCTGTGCAGCAATGACTTGCCACACCCGCTTCGCGGGTGCCGCTGCGCGGCCTGTAAACCGCCGCTGATTAACATCACCTGTGACCTGGAGAGTGCCTGGGGCTAGAGGACGCACCTTAGCAGGGGTGTTGCGCTGCAGGGACTCACTCTCCCCGGAGTCCCTGCCTGACCCCTGTCAGCTGGTCTGCACCCCCTGCTAGCCCCGCCCCCTGGATGGCAAAAACTACTTATTCAACTGCACTCCCTTGCCAAAGTCCAAAGTGGGATTACAGAAAACGCAGAGGAGACCCTACCTGGGACGCCGCTTTCCCTGAACGTCTGTGCAGCAACGACTTGCCGCACCCGCTTCGTGGGTGCAGCTGCGCTGCCTGTGAACTGCCGCTGATTAACATCACCTGTGACCTGGAGAGTGCCTGGGGCGAGAGGCAGCACCTTAGCAGGGGTGTTGCGCTGCAGGGACTCGCTCTCCCAGGAGTCCCTGCCTGACCACTGTCAGCTGGTCTGCGCCCCCTGCTAGCCCCGCCCCTTGGTCGCCTTCAAAAGACTACATAGCTACATCAATTACACGCTGTGCAGGAGCGCCGGGCAAAGCCCGGGCAAAGGGTGGGCCCTCTGAGGCCCTCAGAGGTCGAAAGAGGTCGGGTCGGGCACACTCCCCTAATGACTGCGCTCCTCCACTTTATAGGTTTTATTTCTGCCTTTATTTGAGAAGGATAGCAGAAGGCAGTTGGCCCTGCCCGATAACGCCCTCTGGTTACTAGTAACCCTGGGCGTAGTGGGCGTAGTGGGGCTTAGTGGAGCAACGTGAAATGGGCGAGAAACTACGCCCACCTCCGCACTCCGCGTAGCCCCACTACGCACCGCAGGCCTCCCTCCCACCCTCCCTAAATACTTTAAATTAAAAATGTAAAAGAATTAAAAGGCACTTACCTTGCCCGCCGCTGCCTGCCGCGTCCCTGGGGCTCGCTATCTTCATTGCTGCCGTGTTGTGTACTAATGCGCATGCGCGGGTGGCCGCGCATGCGCATTTTTTCGTGAGAAATGCGCATGCGCATGCGCATTAGTACACAAGACGGCAGCAATGAAGATAGCGAGCCCCAGGGACGCGGCGGGCAGCGGCGGGCAAGGTAAGTGCCCTTTAATTCTTTTACACTTTTAATTTAAAGTATTTAGGGAGGCCAGAAGGGAGGCGGGTGGCGGCCAGCTACGCTACGTCTGCGGAGCGTGCGTAGTGCCGGATTCTACGCCTGCTACGCAAAATGCGTAGAAGCCGGCACTACGCACACCTTTAGTTACTAGGGCTCCTGTAAAAATCGTCTCAACTGAGATAAATTTGCACACTTCATAATGTCTACCAGAGGTAGCCGAAGTAAGACAGCTGCTGGTGGGATACCTGTGATAGGACCAATAGACTATTTCATAACAAGGACAAATGATGCAATTGAACTTAGCATTTCGCTCCTTGAACGCAGGGTCTCGCAAGACCTAACAATCGCAAAACGATCTTCCCTAGGAAATATTGAGTTTGAGTTTGAGTTTAAAAATACTTGTAGAGCGCGCATACACCTGCGGTTTCTTGGCGCTACAGCTAACAAGATCCAGGGCTAAAAGACAGGGGAAGCTGTTGGGGATTTAGTCAAAAGACTTTGTGAACAGGTGGGCCTTGAGGTGTTTACGAAATTGTGGGTACGGAGTGATGGCTCGGAGTTCCAGGGGAAGGGAGTTCCAGAGGATCGGGGCAAGGGTGGCAAATTTCGAGCCTCCCCACTTCTTTGTCCGGTAGCGTGGGATGGTGAGGAGGGACTGGGAGGACGAGCGAAGTTCCCTGGTGGGAACGTAGGGGGTGATCTCTGCAGAGATGAAAGCTGGTGCCAGGCCCATTCGGGCCAAAAAGGTGATGGAGGCAAGCTTGAATTGAACCCGGGCTCGCACAGGGAGCCAGTGTAGGGATTTCAAGAGGGTGGGAGGAGCGGTGGAATTTGGGAAGATTGAAGACCAGGCGGGCCGCCTGGTTTTGTATCTGCTGCAAACGCCGTAGGCTGTATGCAGGGATACCTGCATATAGGGCATTGCCGTAGTCCAGGCGGGACACCACCATGGCTAAGATGATGAGTTTGAGAGCAGAGAAAGTAAAGAAACGGGACACCCTGCGTATAGTGCGCAGTGAAAGGAAAGAGGAAGATACCACAGAGCTAACCTGGGAGTGAAGGGTGAGTTGAGAATTGAGTTTTATGCCGAGGGTTTTGACAGAGGAAGAGGCTGCATGGGAGGGGCCAAGAGAAGGGGGCCAGAAAAGAGAAGACCAGGGGCTGGATGAACCACCCGTCAACACCAGCTCGGTTTTATCGGGGTTGAGTTTAAGGTGATTGTGGTTCATCCAGTCCCGGATGCGGAGCATGACAGATTGGAACTTTAGGACAGAAGAAGGGGAAGAGGACAGGTTAAAGACAAGCTGGAGGTCATCCGCATAATTAAATACGGCGACCTCCATTTGTTGAAGAGAAAAGATAAGAGGGGCGACATAGAGATTAAACAAGAGGGGGGAAAGGGAGGAGCCTTGGGGAACCCCGCACTGGACTTTCCAGACGTCCGCTGTAAAGTCACCCAGGTGGACGGCCTGGGTGCGGTCGCTCAGGAAGGAGGATAGCCAGACCAAAGCAGTCCCCCCCGATCCCCGCCGCCCTGACACGGGAAAGCAAGATGGTATGATCCACCGTGTCAAAGGCGGCTGAGAGATCGAGCAGCACTAGGGCCTGGCGCTGGTTGGTATCCATACCCTCCCTGAGGTTGTCCAAGACCGAGATGACAACGGACTCCGTGGAGTGTGCGGGGCGGAAGCCAGCCTGGCGGGGAGCGAGAGCTCCATGGGTCTCTACAAAGGAGCTCAGAGCGCAGGTGACATGGCGCTCGAGCACCTTTGCCAGAAAAGGTAGGAGGGAGATGGGGCAAAAATTGGCAGGGACAGAAGGGTCTGCCCCGGGTTTTTTGAGAATCGGCACAATAACCGCGGACTTCAAGGGGGATGGTACCACACCTTGAGCCAGAGAACTGTTGAGGAGATGAGGGGGGGGGGGTCCGGGCAGGTAACAAAGATATGGCGGAGAATGTGAGCAGGACAAGGGTCAAGTGGAGAGCCAGATTTAACCAAGGGTACTAAGGAGGTCAGGGCTTTCTTAGATATGGGGGGGAGGGTGGTGAGTTGTCCCTTGGGAGGGGGACATTGGGGGTCAACAAAGGAGGGAGAAGGGGGCGGGATGTTGGCTTTAATGGTAGCTATTTTGTTGATAAAGTAGTTATTGAGGGAGTGGCAGAGTTCCTCGGACGGGGCGGGCTTAAGAGTTGTTCTGTCCGAGAACGCCAGGTTATGGACAATCGTAAAAATCTCCTTAGGCTGGTTTTCTGCAGCAAGGATTTTGGAGGAGAAGTAGGCGGTTTTGGCCTCCAAGATGTCTTTTTTATACTGGGTAAGGATGTTGGTATACTCCAGTCTTAGAGTGGGGCAATACTTTCTCCTCCAAGCCCGCTCTGCGAGACGTACAGTAACTTTGGTGGTCTTAAGCTCTGCGTTGAACCACCGGTTGGCATCCTTATCACGCTTGGAGGTAATACGTTTGAGCGGGGCAACAGAGTCACTGCCAGCGGAGAGCCATTGATCTATGGCCTCAACCTGGGAAAGGGTGGAGAGGCCCTGCAGGGAGGGGAGGGAGGTGATAAGATGGGGAGAGAGGTCTTCCGGGTTGGCTCGAACCCAGATGTTTTTGGGGCGAGGGAGCTTGGCTGGGGGGTTGATGGGTAGGGAAAAAGAAATCAGGTGGTGGTCGGACCATGTGCAAGGCGAAATAGAGAAGGATTCCACGGGACAGTTCAGGGACCAGATCTGATCTAGCGTGTGACCTTTGATGTGGGTGGGGGAGTGGACATGGGGAGTGAAGTTGAGGGAATGGAGGGTTTCAGAAAATTCCTTTGAGGACGAGCATTCAGCTGGGTCGGAGGGCCAGAAGTTGTAGTCGCCTAGGAGTAGAATAGAAGAATTGTTGACTGTGATGGTGGCCAAGACGTCCAAGAAGTCAGAGAGAAACTGTAAAAGGGATTGAGGAGGACGGTAAGTGAGAAAACAGGTCAGAGGAGGAGTGATGGAGGTAGTGCGAATTACCAGATATTCGGTGGTCGCGATGTCAGGCAGGGACAGGGTTTGAAAAGGGAGATCGGTGCGTGCGATGACCACCAAGCAGCCCCCAGCTCTGCCAGTAGGGCGATCTGCCCGAAGGGCATAGTAAGAGGCCGGTAAGGTGGCTAGTAGGGCGGGGAGGGAGTCATCGCCGAACCAGGTCTCCGTTAGGAAAAGAAGATCAGGGGCATGAAGATCCAGCAGGACCGCGAGTTCGTGCGCATGGGCGACTGCGGACCGGGTGTTAAGATAAAAGGCCGTGAGGGATTTAGGGGTAGTAGGGAGGGTGATGCTTCTGGGCGAGAGAGAGAGGCCAACTGTAGGAAGGGGGATGTGAGGGGGAGCGGTAGGGGAGAGACCAAGGGAGGAAATGCGAGAACAAGTGGAGGCTGCGATGGGCCAGGGTCCCTGGAGGCGGCGTAGTTGGACCGGGTATAGGTGATGAGAGGGGCAGAGTGGCGTGCCCCTAGCCCCGGACAGTCGCGGACGGGCGCAGACGGGCTTGCCTTAGGCGCGCCTTCGGCGCGCATTCGTCGCGCCCGCTGCGCCCGTCCGCTGCGCCTCCGGCCCAAGCACATCCTTTTATGCGGGGATCAGAGGGAGAGAGGGAAAGGAAGGGGGCGTGGCCTGCAAAGTGGGCGGAGCTCACTCGCTCGCGGTGGATGGCGGCAGCGAGGGAGGATTCCCCAAGGCAGCGCCCAAATCGGCTGTCTGGGACCTCCTGTGCAGGCATGGATCTTTGGCGAAGTGCCGGTAAGTTTGTAAGACACAGCAGTGCAAAATACAGTTTTTAAAATCAATTAAAAGAAATGAGCAGCGCTCCCGGCTTTCCGCCTCAGGAGATTTGTTAGAAGGACGCGCTAGTGGTCAGCGCGCCCTTTTAAACGATGGAAGGGGGCGTGGCCTGCAAAGTGGACGGAGCTTACTCGCTCGCGGTGGATGGCGGCAGCGAGGGAGGATTCCCCAAGGCAGCGCCCAAATCGGCTGTCTGGGACCTCCTGTGCAGGCAAGGATCTTTGGCGAAGTGCCGGTAAGTTTGTAAGACACAGCAGTGCAAAATACAGTTTTTAAAATCAATTAAAAGAAATGAGCAGCGCTCCCGGCTTTCCGCCTCAGGAGATTTGTTAGAAGGACGCGCTAGTGGTCAGCGCGCCCTTTTAACCGATGGAAGGGGGCGTGGCCTGCAAAGTGGGCGGAGCTTACTCGCTGGCGGTGGATGGCGGCAGCGAGGGAGGATTCCCCAAGGCAGCGCCCAAATCGGCTGTCTGGGACCTCCTGTGCAGGCAAGGATCTTTGGCGAAGTGCCGGTAAGTTTGTAAGACACAGCAGTGCAAAATACAGTTTTTAAAATCAATTAAAAGAAATGAGCAGCGCTCCCGGCTTTCCGCCTCAGGAGATTTGTTAGAATATTACATCAGCTAGGACCCCAGTTAGCTCTAAAAATCCACACACAGACTGTATTCGTGAAACTCGAGCTGATCTTTGTATTATACCTAATGAGGTTAAGCTCTCAGCATCAATTCCCCTAATCGACTCAGATCTAGATTCAAGCAGAGAATTAGAAAAGACCCCAGATTTAAATATAAATCTCACACCAGAAAAGGTAGTGGAAAATAGTGAGAGACACCTAAGAGGCAGGCAAGAGGGTGCAATTCAAAAGCAAACAAAACAAACGGCTCATTCAACCACCCCTGCTGTTAGAAAACGCAATACAAAAAAAGGACAACCTAGGAAAGGCACAAAACATGCACTTAAATGCAATTAGCATTAGTCCATCTGAAGAGATAGTAAGTGAACACTCTCAGGCGATCCCCCATGCTCATGCAGACAAGCCCGATGCAAACATAGCAAATATAGCAAATGACCAACTTCTTGAACAATTTGGCGACCTCCTTAGCATCTTTATGTCACCAATCTAATCCAGGCTTGCCCGCTTAGAAAAACAGCTAGAGGAACTAATAGCCCATAATAAAAAAGTCTCTAGTGTTGGCCCACAAACCAATGTAGGCTCCAAGACAAGTACTAACAAATCTACATCCTCTAAAACCAAAAATATCACAGTCTCAGACGCTGTAACAAAACCTAAACCCATTACTTCTTCATGTAAAGAAACTGGTATAAATAAACCAGTATCAACCAGTAGTTCTACTAACAATACTGACACGAATAACCACACCCCAAATACTCAGCCAGAGAAGACGCACATAACTTCCCAAAATAAAGGAAAGACATCAAACCAAACTAGTGACACCGCGCAAACTTTCCAAAGGGTTCGGCCGACTTACGATGCAGCTTATAACTCCCAGCAGATACCTCCACGCATTAGTCTGCCGCCTGAATGCGGGGCCTATGTGCTGGTTTTGGTCAACGTCCCTAAACTTAGGTACGACCAAGAAGAAACCCCTTCCTCGCTAAAGAATAAGACCTCACATTGGTTATCAGCTAACTGCAATTTCCCAATGGGTAGCTCCGGTGAGATTATACACACCCAGAGAGTAGGATGGATAGGCCCTCTGAAGAAGAAATTTGAGGGGGATTGCATAACTGTTAACTTCAAAAATCCCCAATGGGCTGAAAAAACTCTGGCCAGGGCACCCCCTCCCTCTACTTGGGAATTCAATACCACCCTTTGCGTTATTTTTACAGACACTTGATCAGCACAAACCCCATCATGGCAACCAAACCATCCATTTCCTTTCATGATCAAAACCTGTCAATGAAAAACAACTCGCCTTTCTTTCACCAGAACCCACAATTTGCTTTTTTGAACGGTCCTGCTCAGTGGCATCAGGGCCAAATCCATCCGAATCTGATAACCCACCCCAACCTGTCTACAATGCCTCACTATGAGCACAGAGATGTCCGATGGCGTCAAGTCGCAGCGGCATCAAGTAATTGTTATAGCATTCCCACACATAACAGATTCAGTGCATTGTCCGGGCTGGACTATAATGACTGACTGAATCACGACCAATCTACGCACAAATCACATATAGGGGAATCTACAACAGGAAAGAGCACAGTTACAGAGGGCAAAAATATAACACTCACTCCTGTGAAAGATACCCCTACTGCTCCTTCGCAACATCGGCTGGGCGATTTGGACAAATCACTAATAGCCCCTTCTAATCCAAGGCCAACGAGCAACTTAATGCCTGCATCATTGCTTCCCAGTCCTAATTTTCCTACCTCCCAACTACATTTCACATATTGGAATATAGCTGGTCTATCTGCTAAACAGATTAATACTAATTTCTTGAATCACATAAATCTGAGTACTATTATCTGCCTTCAGGAAACTTGGGCTACCGACCCCATACACATAACGGGATATAAGACTTATTTTTCTGCTGCTATAAAATCAGTCTTGGGAAGAAGCAGGGGCGGTTTAACCATGTATATTGCAAATATACTGCAAAGTGAGGAAATTCTACCCTTGAAACTAGAAGAGAACTATCAGCTAATAGTCCTAAAGAGAACCAAACAAGAGATTTACATAATAGTAAATTTTTATAACAATTTGATTGTAAGTGATCTTATTAATCTTTTGACAGAGATGTCCCTAGTTCTGCAAGATCTCCGAGTAAAGTACATCAAGAAGTCATGCACCCTATTGTGGGGCTGTGATTTCAATCTTCACCTATGTAGAAATAGTAACGTTGATAAGTGTGGAAGCAAAGAGGACGATGGTACTAGCATAACTCACTTTTTACGCTCGATTGATGGAGAGAAAATGAATGAGATCATGATGGAACTAGAATTGGGTTTTGCTAATGAGAAAAAGTCCTCCCCAGTAGCCTTTGTGCCAACATTTAATGGCAGGGAACTAGAGAGCTTGATAGATTATGTCCTGATATCATCTTGTAAGGGGAACTAGGATCTTTAAATGGCTATACATTAAAATGGGGAAAAACCGACCAGGCAAAAACTACCGCAAACGTAGTCAGGCAAAGCCAGTCAGACATAATAAACTGTCTTGATCCAGGAACAAAATCTAAAGAGGTTCTGGAAAGTTTTAACATCATTTCTCAAAATATAAAGAAGGAACTTACTAGAACACAGAAACGAAAAACCCAGGCAAAAAAAGGCTGGTTTAACCCGGCTTGTACAAATGCGTACTCGCGACTAAAGGAAGCCCTAACTAGGGATAAGAGAGTTAGAGGGGAGGTCGTTAGATTAAGAAAGGAATATGCGTTAGCCCTAAAGACTAGAAAGAAAGAGCTAAAAGCGGATCTATGGGACCAACTAAGTAGAAGCTCAGAATTAAAAGACAGCGCAGCCTTTTAGCAAATAGTTAGATCTCCTTTTTTAACATATAGAGAGGACTTACCATCCATAGATGTTGCAATGAGCGAAAGAGATTGGGTGAACTATTTTTCCAAAGTTTTTAGTAATGAAAACGTACGGGGTACTGATTATACGGAACCACTGACCCAGGTCACTTACCCAATAGCATTACAATTTACACATGATGAGGTACAAAAAGCTATAAAATCCTCAAAGTCAGGCAAAGCCCCAGGCCCGGATGGGGTCCCAGTGGATATATTTAAACACGAAGCAGATCTCTGGTCCCTGCTACTGACAAACGTCCTAAACGCCACTATAGACGAGGGTATAATAGAAACTTGGACTACTTCGATATTGGTCCCTATATTCCAAAAAGGGGACCGAGGTAGTCCATCTTGCTAACGACCCATTTCGCTCCTGGATTCGCTCGGGAAGTTGGCAGGTTGGATTCTTCTCGACTGACTCCAGGGGGGCCGCTCACGGCGTGTTAGCACAGGGGAGAACGACGTGGGATTTCAGCGCTTTGCAAGCGCCTTCAGAACTTTGCGGGCTGACCGGGGTGAAAGGACACGAACTGCTCCACACGCCGAGGGACTGCGAGGTCCAGCAGGCTCTGTGTTTCCCAGCTGCTGCCTCTTCCCTCGGCGTTCCTGCCCCCCTACCTGGTGAATTCAAATACCTTTCGCGGCCCCCGCTCCGCGGGAGCCGCTCACGGCGTGTTAGCACAGGGCAGAACGACGTGGGATTTCAGCGCTTTGCAAGCGCCTTCAGAACTTTGCGGGCTGACCGGGGTGAAAGGACACGAACTGCTCCACACGCCGAGGGACTGCGAGGTCCAGCAGGCTCTGTGTTTCCCAGCTGCTGCCTCTTCCCTCGGCATTCCCGCCCCCCTACCTGGTGAATTCAAATACCTTACGCGGCCCCTGCTCCGCGGGTGCCGCTCATGGCGTGTTAGCACAGGGGAGAACGACGTGGGATTTCAGCGCTTTGCAAGCGCCTTCAGAACTTTGCGGGCTGACCGGGGTGAAAGGAAAAAACTGCTCCACACGCCGAGGGACTGCGAGGTCCAGCAGGCTCTGTGTTTCCCAGCTGCTGCCTCTTCCCTCGGCGTTCCCGCCCCCCTACCTGGTGAATTCAAATATCTTTCGCGGCCCGCTCCGCGGGAGCCGCTCACGGCGTGTTAGCACAGGGGAGAATGACGTGGGATTTCAGCGCTTTGCAAGTGCCTTCAGAACTTTGCGGACTGTCCGGGGTGAAAGGACACGAACTGCTCCACACGCCGAGGGACTGCGAGGTCCAGCAGGCTCTGTGTTTCCCAGCTGCTGCCTCTTCCCTCGGCGTTCCCGCCCCCCCATCTTTTAGCGAATAAATCCAGCACCTATTCTCGTGACGCGGGACATAGCCCGGGGCTAAGCCCGGGCAAAAGGCGGGCCCTCTGTGGCCCTCAGAGGACCTGAGGAGGACGGGACGGGCCACCCCATTGGGCCCCATCAAAGGAGGAGGTATAGAGACACTTTACTCTTCTTTAGTGTGTTTGAACTGCCTAGTGACGTGTTCAGGCTCTTGTAGTCCAACTACTATGTCTATCTGGGAAGAGCTGAATGCCTTGTGTGGCACAAACTTTGCCCCTGACATATCAACTCCCCCTACAGTGGGCAGAGACACTGACCTCATAAACTGCACTCCCCAGGCCCCTGAAATAATCCTGCTCCAAGCTAATACCCTGCCCCGGGACTCAACCAGCAAAAGGAACAACAAGGTGATTCCATCAAATGCCGATCGAATGTGCTGTAGCTCCTCATTTTTCCCCGCCAACCCAACTGTATTAACGCCGTATAAGGCGGGGACCACATCAAATGACTCTGTTTCCCCCCTCCAATCGACCCTACTGACGCACATTGAGCGTTTGTTGAATGCAGCTCTATCACCCCTGGTGACAAAAATTAAGGATCTGGGAGACAGGTTGTCCAGTGTTGAAAAAATAGTACAAAGGATTTATCCATCAACTGTAAATACTGCTATTCCCTCATGTTCTACGCTCTCTACCAACCTTGAGAAGCCTAAGTCCATCGAACACAGGAAAGCACAAACAATTGATTCCTCTCTAAGCCCACCCATTCCAAGTGGCCGTAATGTTACTCTTAAGCCCACTCGTCTCCCTTTCAAAGCTCCTAGGTTTCCTCAAGAAAGAAGGCATCGAATTAATTTACCCCCTGAAGCCACCCCCTACATGACTGTTCTCTCCGGGGTCCCTGAACTTAGTCAGGGCAAACTCGAAACAAGCCATGATCTGCTGAATAAAGCCATCTTCTGGCTCAATAACAATAGACCGCTGCCACCTGACCTAGATGGCGGAATCCTGAGCGTCAGGAGGGTGGGGTGGCTAGGTTCCTCGCCAAAAGACATTCCGGGAGACCTAATATTAATTAAATTCAAACACAAGAACATTGTCCCCTATTTAAGATTTTCTCAGCCCAAAATCGGAGATGGCCCTATTTCTACTAGGGACTTGTTTGACTTTTACCCCGGCCCCAGAGTATTGAACTATAACACTTGGTGAAAGGGGACTCTGTGTACCATGCGTTTTTATCCCGCACTAGTTGCTTTAAATAGCCGTTTTTTTCTTCTTAACCTTGTAATGAACTGTTGACTCTTATATATATGTATGTATTTTTTTCTGCTGCTTTTATGGTTTTAAATTTAAAGACCGAATAAAGCTTATTAGAATTTGAATTTGAATTTGACTCCAGGAGTGGACAACCAGCCAGAATATCATCTCCGAATTACAATACGGGTTTCATGAGGGGCTAGGCACAGTAGACCAAGCATTAAACTTGTCCCTATTGGCGGGGAAATACATGGAGGCCAAGGGGACCGCGTTGCACATGGTGTACGTTGATTTATCCTCAGCCTTCGACTGTGTAGTACACTCGAGGCTGTGGAAAATCATTTTAAATTTGGGTGGGGACCCCCCGGTTGTGGACTTCCTACGAGAGCTGTACACAGGAACAACGGGAAGAGTAAGATTTGGGACTAAGGGGCAACTCACGGAAAGTTTTAGGGTGGAAAAGGGGGTCAGACAAGGGTGCATGCTGGCCCCCTTTTTATTCACGCTATAAACAAATGGGCTAGAGATTGCTATGCTTGAGGGAAGTAAAGTTCTCCCTTCAATAGATCGTCGGCAGATACCAGCTCTGCTATATGCCGACGACGCAGTCATTCTGGAAAGAACACCGGCTGAGTTACAGCGAGCACTAGACAGATATTGTGTCTTTATGTCAAGTCTAAACCTCACCCTGAACGTAAAAAAAACGTATACAATGCATGCGGGGAAAAAAACAGCAAAGATCAAAACTATATATGTGAATGGGGAGGCACTGGATAGAACTGCTACATATCCATATTTGGGCATCGTAATTGATGATAAATTCAAATGGAAGGCAGCAATCAACGCAAGAAAGCTGTCTTTTTTAAGAGCTACGTCAGCATTAAAATTGTTTGCACAAAAACTAGGCAAGAGACCTCCATTAGAACTGCTGAAAATATATAATGCGAAATGTGTCAGCACTGCCACGTACAGGGCTGGGATATGGGGTCTGGCAAATGTGGACGAACTGCAAAAAATTGAAAATTCCTTTGTCAGATATTTACTTGCAGTACCAAGGAGCTCTTCCACATATGGATGCCATCTAGAGCTGGGCATAGACTATATATCGGACATTATTAAAACCCAACCGGTAATGCTGTGGTGTCGAATCTGGGCAACTGAACAATGTCACTTAACAAGAGCAATTGTCCAAGATATAAAGACTCTCGACCACTGTGGGAAGATAAAGTGGCTGGCATATGTCAAGGCTCTACTAACAGACCTAGGATACGAAAAGTTCTTTGCTGAACCATTAACAATAGTGGAGATCTCAAAGACAGATTTGAAAAAAGCATGCCTGGCACATCTGGGGCAGCTTCGCTTGCTAAAAGAGATAGGGAAACCCTCTGTCCAACAGGGTTTATTAGCTCAGACTGTGTTTTCTATTGAACCGTATTTGTTGTACAAACTAAGCCAGTTTGAAAAACTGTTGTTGACCCGCTTCAGATTTAATATGTTCCACCAAATGGTATCTTTTCCCTCTCAAAACGATTGGTCATCAAAAATGTTCCCATGCCCTTGTGATTCTGTTTCGGCACAATCGACAATACATGTAACACTTTTTTGCAAATTTTACGTTACACCACGAAGGCGTTGGATATTGCCCATATTAAGAAACTGGGGCCTGCGCCAATGTCGTCCAGCATATCTGGCGCTTCAGTACCTCGAAAATGAAATAATAGTAAAAGCGTTGGGTGCTTTTTTAAATTCTGTATTCGCCATCGATTGAATCTTTGACAAAGATGAGTTATTTTGTTCATATATTAGAGGAATGATGAAACTATCGTAAAATTTTACGTTACGCCATGGTCATATTTTTTATGAATTGTGATTTATATGTAAACTGTGTTTTTATTGTATAGTAATAACTAATTTTACTTGATTTTTAATTGAGAAAGCATACAAAATGCATTTTATGAACTTTTATGGTATTTCTACAATTATGAAAAACCGAATAAAGTTGGTTTTGATTTGATTTGATATTATGTACCATGACAATCTCACAGTGTATGTCAAAAGACCGACATTTTTAAACCAAATCACATATCCCGCTTTGCTGCAGAGTAGGGATAGCTTATTTAGTCGGCCCTGAAGAAACACCACAAATCCCTTCTGGACCACAGAGGCATGAAACATGTCGACCTTTTGACACACTCTGTGACATTGTCATGGTTCTATCTTTCGCATAGAGTTCTATCTTTTAGAAAGAATATATTTTGTGCAGGGATGTGTACGTTTATTTTTGACAGGCATCAAAAACCCCTGTGCTGTTTGTTAAAAAGGAGGTGTAAGAAAGTTGATTATTAGTTGGGGTGGATGATTGCCGTGTCTGGTAGCTTAGTGGACTAATGCATCCACTGCAGGGGCCTGTGTTCAACCTCATGGTGAAAGGTTCAAATCTCGGCCGGTCCACTCAGCCTCTCATCCATTGGAGGTCGATAAAATAAGTACCATTGAGTTGGGTAACAATAAATTATTATTCAGCGCCTTGAGACCCATGGGTGATAAGTGCGCTTTACAAATTCACGTGTTATGTTACTTTAAGGCATAATAACACTTCGTGTCAAGGCAAACCCTCAAAGTCACTAAATTACCCTGAAATGACTTTGCCACCGCGCCGAAAGACAGCTGAGGTCCCTAGAGTGAGCTGTCCATAATAGTGAGGAAAGGGCGGGAAGATGTTGCATACCCTAGTGTGTGTGTGGCGGGGCCAAACGGGCGGGGCTTCTATGGGAGTTCACATGCCTCTTGTTTATAAAGGGTCACAGGCCGATCAGAGCAGCAGATAAGAAGGAAGCAGCCTCCTGGTCACAGGAAGAACACAGGGATTGTGCTTGAGAAAATCGTGGATGCAAAGACCTCCATCAAGGATTACATTCTCATCTTGTCTGCCCACTCCATACCACAGGTTAAATGTGAGATGATTTCTATCATTTTTTATTATACCTCGTTTTATATACTTGTTTTACCATTTACAATACCATTAATGTGCCTACTTAATTCCCATTGCTTGCATTTGCGTTAGTAAAATAGAGAGTAGAAAAATGCCTGATAAAGTTTAACCAGACATTTCTACTACACACACCTGGACCGTGCTCACTAGTTGTTTTGGCTGATTATAATGCGCGACTGAATTTGAGCTTCAACTGGGGCACCTGTTTATATCTGTATGTGCTTCCTGTTGAGGTTTCATTTTTGTGACAGGAGCATCGTGCCAGAATGAATCCTGCCTGCATATTTATCCACGAAGATGCCACCGTGTTGTGCCATACCTCTACTCAACTGGAGTACTTTCTACTGGCTAAGTGCTACCTTGGGTAAATGTATAGTGCTTTTGCTACACTACAGCTGCGTAAGGGCCAGAAGAGTTGTCTCCAGTGACCACGTGTGTCTGTAACTTTGCCACCATGCCCATAGGCGTCGAGGTCCCTCGAGTGAGCTGTCCATCATAGAGAGAAAATGGGCGGGAAGAAGACCAAGCGTAACCTAGTGTGTGTGTGGCGGGGCCAAACGGGCGGGGCTTCTATGCGAGTTCACATGCTTCTTGTTTATAAAGGGTCAGAGACCGAGTAGAGAAGCAGATGAGAAGGAAGCAGCCTCCTGGTCACAGGAAGAACACGGGGATTGCGCTTGAGAAACTTTTGGATGCAAAGATCTCCATCAAGGGTTACATCTAATTGTAGACGGTAGATATAGGGAGGAAGCACACCTGCCTAGCCTAGACCGTGCTCACTAGTTGTTTGGGCTGATTATATTTGAGCTTCAGCTCGGGCATGTGCAAAAATCCGCCCGCGAGCGAATTTGCGAATTTTTCTGCAATTTTGCGAGATCGCAAAATTGCAGAAAATTCGCAAATCTTGCGAGCAAAACAGATTTTGTGCCCACTCTTACTTCTTACAGCTTCGAAAAATGAAGAAAGTTGGTAGATTCCTTACAAATGATAGCTTGGGTCATGATGTGTTTGCATTAGTGAACTCTAGATTGGGCTAGGCCATTTCTCTCTATCTCATCATCCCTAAAGGCCTTAATTAAAGACTGTAGCTTGCTCAAAACCAGGCACCAAGACCCCTAGGTGAAAAAATTCCACTGCTTACTGGTGGACCAATGCTATATTTTTTAAACAGACGGTCTTATCTTTAAATCCCTTCATGGCAAATGCTCTGCTTTGATATCTTCTCAGATTAAACAATATATCCACAATTGTAATCTCAGGTCTACTCATAAGAACTTCTTTATAACTCGCTCATTCAAGAGGAAGAGATTAGGTGGCTCTAGATTTTCTGTTCTAGCCACCGTATCTGGAACTCCCTCACTCCAAACATCAGAGCCACCTTCAACTATAGGCATTTTGCAGAAGTTACTGAAGGCTTGGCTATTCAGACAATCATGATTAAGCCATTGCAAGCTGCACATTGCCTGCTGTTGCCTAGCATCTAGAAACCTCTCCTGGGGAACGTGCACTTTATAAAACCTAGTAACAGAACGTAACTAAATCCAAATGCAGAATGGGATTTTTCAGAGGTCCTGGGAGCCTCGAGTGGGAAGAAGCTGAAATTCAATCTGAACTACCGGTCTGTACGAAATTGGGTATATTGGGTATATGGTTCAGGGGAGTGAAAGCCCCACTCAAGCAGCAACCACTATCCTTCTCAGGGTGGACCACAAAAAGTCGCTAAATTAAACTGAGCTTAACCCTCTGATTTTATTTATTGCAAAATAGCACCTGAAAGATCAAAGCACCAACCAGCTGTATCTGGTCATGCAAGACTGGGGCAAAGTCAAAAGTTAAGCGTGACTGCAATGGAGCGCAGGTTGAATGCCCGAGGTGGAGTGCGCCCATCCAGCTTCCCATTGGACTTAGAAAAAATCATGAGGAAAAGTTCCTGAGAGGGTAGAGCTCACCTGGGCAAGGCAGCAGACTGTGTCAGAGGAGGAGTCGTTGCTGCCGGGGAGCCACTGGATGAGGTCTTGGTGAAGCTGTCAACAATGGCGATAAAAGCTCCGAGCAGCAGGAGCTAGATTTCAAGGTTGAAGAGATCGTTGTAGATGCGGAGTAAGTTGTCATCAAACCTGGCAACGTTTTTTACCTTCCGACTTAGACAACTTTTTGGAAGTTGTAAAGCTCCAGGGGGATAAAACTGCCAGCTGTGGCTGAAGAGGGCTCCATGAGGCTAGATACTGTCACCAAGAGGTCCTACTGAATAGGATTCAAGTCTGTGGAGAAGAAGCGATGCACCTTGGGCAGTTCGATTGGCAGTTAGGCCCAGCCTGTTGGTTCTCAGGTCCACAATTTGGTGAAAATGTAGCTAAGTCCCAACTTTTAGGGTTAGGCTAAACCTGCGCCCCTAACACCACTTCCATAAGTCTAGGACCTGGAGGGCATCACTTGGGGGTTAGGAGTCACTCCAGCAGAGGCCAGGTACAAGGTGCAAGTCTCTGATGCTTGTGATGTCCCTATAGCTCACACAGGAGGCCAGTCAACTTGCTTCTGTGGTCGTTCTAGGTTCAAGGAGCTGGTCCATCTTAGTCTTCCCCAAACGTTTCTGCATGGTCATCCCCAACATTTCTGCCTTCAGACTGTTTTCTTAACCCATTTCTGTTGGCTTTTAGGACTCTGCACACTTTACCACAGATAACCAGTGCCAAAGTTCTTGTACTCTCTCTGTTAAACATGAATTAAACCCAATTGCCACATTGGATTTACTTGTATGTTTCTTATAAAGTGGTACTACATGTACCCAGGGCCTGTAAACGAAATGCTATGAGTGGGCCTGCAGCAATAATTGTGCCACCCTATTCAGCAGCAGTTTTAACATGTCTCAGGCTTGCCATTGCAGCCTCTGTGTTCATTTTTAGACTGCCATTTCGATCTTGCAAAATAAAACTTATGCCAGCCCTAAAACTTTCTTTCTAATATATATTAATCCCCAGAGGGTAGGCCCTAAATAGTGCATATGGCAGCGTGCAGTGTATTGAACATGTTGGAGATACACTTTATAATTTTTGCATGTCCTGATAGTGAAAAACTCTTCTTTTTTCATTACTGTAAGGCCTGCCTCTACTTAGGAGCTTGGAAGTTACATGCTGTTTTAAGACAGGCCAATGGATTAACAACAAACCGTAACACTACTACGGAATAAGTGTGGGCCCAAAATTCGTTCTGCTTGTGGAATTTGCGGATTTTCTGCGATTTTGCGATCCGCGAATCTCGCGAAATCAGAGAAAACTCTGCGAATCCGCGAGCGGACCAATTTTCCATGAAGCACTTACAGGGTTACAGCAGCAGGTGCCCAAGTTGAAGCTAATTTCTTTGTAACCATTTACAAAAGGGTTACAAAGAAATTAACTTCAACTTGGGCACCTGCTGTAATACTCGAGGGAGGTCTTTGAATACATGAGTTTCTCGAGCGTGATCCCCGTGTAGTTCCTGTGGCTAGGAGGCTGCTTTCTCCTCACCTGCTGCCCTGCCTGCTCTCTGACCCTTTGCTCAAGAGGCATGTGAACACGCATAGCAGCCCCGCCCATTCGGCCCCGCACCACACACTCGCAGTACCAAACGTCTTCCCGCCCTTTCCCCACTATGATGGACAGCTTCGTCCATCAAAGTGGCATCCTCATGGATAACTATGCAGGGCAGGATTCATTCTGGCACGAGGCTCCTGTCCCAAAAATTAAACCTCAGCCGGAAGCACTTACAGATACAAAGAAAGCAGGTGCCCGAGTTGGAGCTCAAAGTCAGTAACGTTTTAATCAGCCCGAAACCCGTTTGGCCCCGCACCACACACTTGCGGTACCAAACGTCTTCCCACCCTATCCCAACTATGATGGACAGCTCACTCAAGGGACCGCGGCGCATTTTGGTACGGTGGCAAAGTTACAGGCACACAGGGTCACTGAAGGCAAATCTTCTAGCCCTTTATGCAGCTGCAGTGTAGGAAAAGCAATATATATTTACCCAACGAGGTAGCACTTACTGATTAGCCAGTAGAAAGTACTCCAGTTGAGTATAGTGCAATTGCAAAAAAATCCGCGATTTCACAGGAAAATCTGCGAATTCGCAGATTTTTTTGCAATTTCTCATGAATTCGCGGACCGCAGATCCGCAAAATTCGCCCATACTTACTACGGACTAAACCGAATGCCGTAAGCTGACAGAAGGAATCTATGCAGCCTCACTGAGCCTGTTAAATGCTGTTTGCACTGACAAAGAACTGAAAGCCTGACAATGCACACACGAGATAATAAAGCTAGCAGTGCTCTCAGCAACCTCCAGTAAAAAAGGAAACAGTCAAACATTGCAGCAAAAGCGCCAGAAAACTATTTTCATCTTTCAAATAAAAGACGGACATAGATGGAACACATAATAAAATAGAGTTGTGCCCAGTTCTTGGTCCTGAGGAGACTCCTAATTTATGAGGTTCGATATTCATCAACAACCAGGGACTAGGGAGTTGTTGGAATCAAAACTGCACGCAAGCAACCTTTCCGTAAAATCATCTGACTTGCTCTGGTCCCTGTTGATGCTTTTTCATAGATGTTTGTATCGTTGTGGTAAATAGGGCACTGCTGATTGTTTGATAATTGTGAACTGGTAAAAAATGTTATGTGCCAATCGTGAATATTTTAAAAATAGATTTGTAATTTTTGTATGTTTTTTCAGAATTTAGAAACAAATTGCAGTTAACTCAAACTCATTGAATATTGACTGATGTTTATGTTTTCCAACATAGATGATTTGTTATGCAAAATAAAATGAGAATGTGGTCATGCTAATTACATTTCTTGCTCGCATATGAAAAAGTTTGTAAGCAGGCTTAATAATTTCAGACAAGGTACATTGTTGTTTATGTAAATTTGCAAGTGGTCTAACCTTGCTGAATAGATAGATCAAACCCCTTAATATATAACTTTCAGATTGATGGCATTTTCTTGCCCTTAGCCTTTTATGCCTGCAGCCTGTCTTGGGTCACATGACAGGGTGTAGCTGATAGTTAGACTTTGTGAATTCCTCCAGGCAGTCACACAAAAGAGGGATTAGTTGTGCCTCAATGGTCCATCAACTGGCACGGATGCGGGCGGAGCTGAGCACTGCCCTACTTACACCTAAATGCTCTATGCCCTACTTTCACACAAAGTGTTTAACAACCTTGTATTGTCAATACAGCCAGTTAGAAGCCAGAACAGTGGAGTCATAAATCCCATACACTTTAAAGAACCTTTCCATAAACGTTTCCCAACTTCCAGAAGAAAGGCATCATGGTATAAAAAAAGAAACTTCGGATCCACTGTTCAGTTCACTTCTGGACCTGCGACCACCTGCTGTGCACTATGACAGACTACTTCTGTACATTGAAGGATTGTTTTGCTGCCTGGAGCCTGCCATGAAATCTGTTGAGTCCTACACCTTTACCTGCACCCGGGACTGCTAGAATTGACTCGAATGGCTAGTTTGCTGGCCTCCTAGACAGAGCTACAGAGACATAATAGGCTACCACCATCTTACATCTGCACCTGGAAGCAGTCTGGGTAAGCCATGAACACCCAAGAGTTGTTCCAACAGTCCTGAACTATCACTTATTGTGCCAATGGTGCCCAGATGGGCAATTTCCAAAACTGAATTTGTTGACAGAATGTGAGCAAAAGTGCTCTGAGGACCAGGAGAAGAATGGAACCAACCTGCTCGCCTATTAGCCGGAGGTGTATCGCCAGACGGATTGACTTTGCGGTTTCTCCCACTACGTTGTTCTCACAGCAGCAAATCCTTTTAACTGGTCCTTTGCCAAAGGGGTGTCCAACCTTGTGGAATGGTCTTCGGCTACAGCCCTTTGCCTTGTCCCACTGGAGATTTTTGTCTTCCATTTTGACGACTAAGTCCGAAGGTTAAAAAAACCTTCACTGCAGCTTTATTCCAAGGTTATCCAACAACAACGCTCCCTCTACTGACACTCCTGGAGCCTTGCCTTGCTGAACTTCTACCTTCACAGACATTTTTCTGCAGGACTTTACTGACCGGGCCCAAACTACTCTGTTTATCTGAACCGGGGACCATCGCAATCGGCCTTAACTTTCGACATTGACCCGGTCATGCTTGACTACATGTCTGCAGGTTGGTGCTTGAACTTTTAGTATCAAATTTTGACTAAAAACTTAAGAAATTCATAACTCCTCTTCTACTGATTGGATATGTGTTGTTTCAGTGTCAAATAATCTATTAAAATGTACTCTGTTTGCCCGTGTCTTGTTGGAGAAGTTAGAAGGGGGGTCTGAGAGAGAGATATTTTGCCATTTTTCAGTCTGGCTTTCGTGTTGAGACAACATTATTGCCCTATTCATTTTGGTATATCGAGCTGTTCATAAGAATAGTGTATCTCTTTTCTGTTGTTTCATTGATTAAGGTGAATTTAATATCCATTGGGATCGAGAGGAGGCAAGTGATATGAGGGATTTAAGGGACTGGCTCAATCTGGCTCAACTCACCCAATGGACTAGCTCTCCGTCTCATAATGGGGGACACATTTAGACCTGATCTGTTCAAATTGCCTGCTAAGTATTAAAGAGCCCATTCAAACATCCTGGTCCGGCCATTATTTGATCCAATTCTCATGGACCATTCAGATGAACAAGCACTTTAATAAGGGACATCTCCAAAGTAGACCTTCTCCAAGAATTGACCCTTCACCTCTAAGCAAGGTTCTGTTAGACTCTCGGCCCTCCGCTGCTACAGATTTGGAGGGAGCCTTAGAGAGCTTCTGTAATTTGATCTCTCAGGCAGTTGAATACTTATCTCGGCCTCTCACCGGTAAGCGAGCTAGAAACACCCCTTCAAAGCCCTGGTATACTAGTAAGCTTAAGAAGCTAACACAGCTCTGTAAAAAACTCGCAGCTGGAGACTGGCCTATTTCCCCTTGGCCGAAATTGCGCTGCGGAAGGCCCAGAGAGGCTATTATGCTGCAATTAGGGAGGCTAAAAGCGGATATTACACAGAATGGATTGCTAGATCCAAAAAGAATTCAAAGGAAATGTTCTCAATCGTGCAGAGCTTCATGACCCCTGAAGCTGAGCGCATCATCTTACCAGCTTCTGTGGCTTGGTGCGAAAGGCTGTCCTGCTTTTTCATTGACAAAATTCAGGTTATAAAGGACAGCTTCGGGACTAGCTCGCCTGGGCAGGAAACTGTTTCTTGTATGAATTCCTCAAGGTCCAATTTTCAAGGATCCCCCCCTGGTGAGGTTCTCCTCTATTGGATTGCCTGACTCTTTGTCGATCCCTAAATCCTTAAAATCCAATTCTCCTGCGGATCCATGTCTAGCAAGATTGCTTGCAGCAGTTGCTGAGGTGGTTAATCCAGAAGTTAATACCATCATACACTTGTCACTTCAGACCGCCATAGTTCCACCTGAGTGGAAGCAGGCCACATTATTACCGCTATTAAAAAAGGCTTCCCTAGATCCTAGTGCGCCAACTAGCTATCAACCAATATCTCGTCTCCCGGCTGTGGCAAAGGTGTGTGAAAAAGCAGTTTATAAGCAGTTGGCCACCTTTGTGGAGACATCCGGATCCCTCTATCCTGCTCAATCGGGATTCAGGGCAACGTATAGTAAGGAGACAGCCCTGGTTGAAATATTGGAGGCGATTAGAGAATGTTTGGATGCTAGCGGCAGAGAGGCCCTAATTTTTATTGGACCTGTCAGCCGCGTTCGATACGGTGCCCCACCGGCAACTACTTGCTCGTCTCTCGACTATTGATCTTTCTGGTCTAGCTTGGGGCTGGAATAAATCATTTCTCGAGGATAGACCTCAGCAGGGATGGATACTCCCATTCTCCTCGGTCCCTAGAAAGGTGAACACGGGTGTCCCACAGAGCTCTACTTTGAGCCCTCTCCTTTTTAACCTCTACAGTACGCCCCTGATCTACCTAGCAGAGGAACTGGGAGGCAAGATCATAGCTTATGCGGATGATACGCAGCACCTTTTTATCTGTAAAGAAAATTACTTGTCCCCTGACCTAGCTAAAACCTGTCTCTCTGCCATTTTTAAATGGATTGCACTCTCCCAACTAAAGTGTAATGAAGACAAGTCAGAGATACTACTGTATGGCTCCTTCCCCCTACATTTTAGGGAGTCAATTTGGCCTACAAAGTACCCCATGCCTAAATCTATCAGCAATCCAGTTAAGAATCTGGGGGTGTAGTTCAACGAGGACCTTTGGTTCTCCCCTCAGATAAAGAAACTTGCAGGTAGGTGCTTCGGCATATTGAAATCCCTTAGAAAGTTCCTGCCTCTGCATCTTAGACCTGCTAAGGAGATGGTGACACAAACCCTTATCCTGTCACGCATTGATTATGCCAATGCTTTGTTCATTGGCCTGCTGGGCTATCAGCTAAACAAATTACAAACATCCAAAATGCAGCTGTTAGAGTTTTGCTTGGCATTCCCAGAAAATCTAGTATGAAACAACACCTTTGGGACCTACACTGGTTTCCAGAGGCCAATCGTGTCCAATTTAAGGCTCTTATCCTTGCTCATGGAGCACTGCATGGAATGGGGCTGCCCTATCTCAGAAAATGGTTCAGTTTTTATGAGCCCAAGAGGCAACTGCGCTCAGCGGCGCAGCGTTTTGTGGCGGTTCCCTGTTTTCGTCTTTCTCGCACAGGGGCCGCTCTCGATCTTTTAAAGCTGCAGTAGCTTGGAATGCCCTCCCTTTTAAACTACGGAACACCTAATATCTCAGGCGTTTCAAGGAGCACCTAAAGACTCTGCTGTTTAATTAAGTTGTGCTTCTTTCAGTTTCACTCTTTCTTGTTGGCTTTCACGCCAGGACACTCCTGAGTAGCTGTGCACGTTATAAAAGTTATTAACATAACATAACATAAAGTTGAGGTTCCGTGGCAATTGTAAGTGGTCTTTTCGACTCGCACGAATATGGTCGAGTCTGGTATCTACGAACCGCAAATGACGAGTTTAGTAAGTGTGCGCAGTTTCGCTGTGCTAACTTAAACCGTTCGTTTGTTACGGGGGGTTTTCATCTGTACCCACGGGTTCCATCTTAGATACGGCATCCATTTTGTTTCTTGCCCTCAAGTAGCCAGCGAACGGACGCTGTCCGCTTCGCGACCCTGGGATTCCCAAGATATCTGCGGAAGACACATGTCCTTTGAAAGTGTCTTTATGACGAGGGGGATGATACTGTAAGGCAGATGGCCCCGCTCGAGGCTCATCTTGCCGTGCCGGTTTATTGTCTCAGCCGTGCATCTCATTAGGCACGTCCCTTTGATGCCTGTAGCTCGTGTTTCCCGATACCTCCCCTTTTTACACCCTTTCCAATCTCCTCATTGTTTCCATCTTCCTCTGCACCTGTTCTTGTTCCTTCTTCGATCTGTTTTACTGTCGATTGGAATGTACTAATGGTGGGAAGATGGGTTTTTACAGTTGGGAACCGCCAAATGTTTCCGCACTTATATTCCGGACCTTGAATGTATCAAAGTGACCAAAACGACCCCTCTCGGGGATAATTGTGGGAACCAAGTCGTAAACCTTTGTGTACCATGTAAACCTATAGGAGAATCGTGTATAAAAGTAGCGACCCACAGAACCAATTTGAAGCAGTCTCCCCGAACTACACTCGTTGTATTTCCTGTGACTTCTGTGTTTCCCTGCAGTAAATAAACCTTGAATCTTTGACGCCGAAGGAAGTGTCCCGTGTCTCTGTCATTCGTACGCCGGAGCAGGTTACCCACGAAGGTTTCAGGTGTTGTCCCCTGGCACCGCTGGGTCTTAAAGAACCCAGTCCTTCAGTTGGCGCCCAACGTGGGGCTGCATCAGTGGTACCGGTCCAAGCCCGACGATCGTGAGGAACTTCATGTGAAATCTCCGAGGGAAGGTGCACTCCGCTTCATCGATCCTGTTGTCGAAACAAGTGGCCCAAAGACTTTTCCCGCGAAGATTCCCGCCTCCTGACGGCTGCGACGGACTGCTGCCCTGACTGTAGACCTGTTTTGGCGCCTGGCATAGACCTTGGTATAGCGAGATGATTGACGGGCCTTCCTGGTGACGCCATCGATCTTTGAGTTAAGTATTTGTGGGTCGCTCCCAGAGTTCTTGGTTGTGGTTGCTTAGTTGTTGCATGGTTCCATTGCATTTGTAGTTCTTGGTACTTTGTTGTGATATTTGACGTCTGCAGTCGCCAAAAACCGAGGGTTTTTGCTCTTTGCTGGGACTTGGTAAATCCCGTAACCCTTGACGTTTGTGAAACTCGGCTAGTGTGCAAGATGCCTGGTCGCAGTACTTTGTTCAGTTGTTTCAGACGTTGTGGTACGGATTCCCGACTGGAGGACTCGTGTCCGATACCTCCAGTTGGAACTCCAACTTATGAGCTGTACAGCAAACACGGGCTAGGCCCAATTACTTTTAATGATTACTGGATTTGTTACACTAAGAAAGATGGTGCCCTTAGTTGGCCACCTCATGGTAGTTTTGAGACAACGATCTTAGATAATCTTGAGACTAAATTGTTTGAGAGAAAGTCAAGGCCGGCCATGTTTGATGCCTTTCGGTTGTGGCGTAAAGAAGCCCAGCAGAAAGAGATCAGACAGACTAAACGTAATCAGAGAGATGGTGTTGCTACCATTGTAAAGAAAGCAGAGCAGTTTCAGCGTGATAAGGAGGTTAAGGAAAAGGAAGTGTTTGATAGGCTACAGCGTATGTCCATAGATAAGTGCTATCCTGCTTTGCCAACGGAGTCGGATAAGAAGGACGAATCAGTTGAGGATCCTCTAATGTCTTATCTTATGAAGTCACCACCTCCGTACGTACAGGGTACCGCAGCTCCTGTGGTCCCCCCTGTACCTGTTCCTCAGCCTGTTCCTCAACCTGCACCCGTTCTTCCGACTGTTCCCGCTCCTTTGCCTATTGCTATTCCTACTGCTCCACCGCTTCCACATACTCCTGCTCCCGCCACTGCTCCTGCTCTACTTACTCCTGTTGCTTCTTCTGTTTCTACCCCTTCTCTTGTTAGTCCTTTGTGCTATACTTCTCCGTCTACTCGTAGTCGTACTCCTCCGGTTGCGGCTAGTTTTTTCCATTCTCTTGGACCCGTTCTTGGGTCCGCTGGTTCGGAGGGTCCTCAAAGACGTAGTCAGCTTCCCGGTAACAGGGAACGTGCTTCGCTATACAATATGGCGATGGGTTGGATGACGCACCCTCTTAGAAATCCTCCACGTTTTGCACTTGATACGTTTTGCCAATTCAATGTACCGACACAAAGATACGTGTTCGAAGAAATGTGCAAAGTTCTGCGTGATCAGATATTGGCCGATGCACCTGACGAGGTGCTGACCGCTTTGTCTGATCTACAGCTTCAGTTCTCGAATGGACTGATAGTGGATACTAATGTTCGACGTGCTGTTGAACGGTTGTTATCTTTCCGTCCCGCTCCTATACCTCAAGCTTTGTTTGTTGAGGATGTTGAGAGACAGTTAGATGCGTCCGGTCAGTTTCCTATGCGGGAAGTTCCACCAGTATGGATGCCAGGTAATCCTGCAGCTCAACCTCCGATCTTGCCGTTCTTTCAGAGAGTATGGATACATCTCCCATGGAAACGATCAGAAGTTTTACAGGTGAAGCAATCTTTGCCTGACCCTCGCAAAAATCCTGCAGGGTATTATAAAGAATTATCGCAGATTGTAGACGCTACGGTAATGAATCTTGCCGATATCGATATGTTGTTCGGCAATATCGTACCGCAACCGGTATGGGCTAAGATTCGGCACGAAGATCACGCAAACGAATTAGGTGGCGATTGGGCTACTCTTACTGCGGCCGATACGCGACAAGTTGGCGGGGCTAAGCCTGAACAACTCATTACTGCTCTCCCTCAAAGAATAATTACTCTAATGAAAACATTTATGCCAGCTATGAGGGTGAACTGGGACAAATTGTCAGCTTGTAAACAGAAAAAGGACGAGAGTGTCTCTGATTTCTTCACGAGATTTGAGGAGGCATTCATCGATCACAGTGGTCAGGATATGGGCACTGAGGGTGGTCAACGGTTGTTTGTGGACAAATTTGTCTCTAACTTATTGCCCGATTTGAGCAATAAATTGAAAAATTCTGAGAGTGCGTGGGCCGTTTCTACCTCGGCTCAAATATTGGCTACGGCACAGTATTATGAGAACAGAGAAAAAGAGGAGAACGACCGCGCTGATAAGAAGACGAAAGAACTTAAAACTAAAGTGTGGTTACAGCAGGCCTATCCCCCGCGCTCGAATCAGAATACTTCGCAGCAAAATAGACCGCAGTCGCAATCAAATAGGTCACAACCTCGAAATGACTCCTCTTCCCAAAGATCTTCGTTAGGGTACAATCAGTGTGCCTATTGTAGACAGGAGGGTCATTTAAAATTTAACTGTCCCGTTTTAAACGATCGTAACAGTGGTAACTCATCTAGAGGAGGTCGTGGTGGTTCTCAGCAGGCACCACGTGGTAGAGGTCGCGGTGTTCAAAATGACCGTGCAGACAACTCATCAAATTCTACTAATTGTTTCGATCAACGTGGATCATCGCAAGGACGATCTGCGCAGTACAATGTAGATGATTATTACGTCGATCAGGAAAATGATGACAGTAATTACTAGGACAGCCATAGACAAGGAGAGGGAGTGGTATCAGTTCCGGTTGATCAGAGAGGGCCTTACGTCGCAGTTGCTACATCGGGCGTCGTTGAGCCTTTTCTGTTGGACACTGGTGCAGCGAAAAGTTCCATAATGCATTCGAAACTCCCTGGCGCACCTTTGTCTGGCTTAACAAATGTTTCCGTTGGATTCTCTGGCGCCCCTGTTAGCAATCCAGTTTCGCGCCCCTTGCCCCTTACAATTGGGCCTTGTGAGCTTCAAGCTCCGTTGATTTTGACTACGGGTTGTGGTGAAAATCTTTTGGGCCTGGATTTGCTAAAACGTTTGTATGCAACTCTGTATTGTTCTCCTGCGGGTGTAAAGCTTACGTTAGGAGAGAGGGTTGTCTCTCCTATGTACTTGTCTCTCGATAAGCTTCCACCGGAATTGAGTTCTCTTCCTGCATCTTTGTGGGCAACAGGTCCCAATGACGTGGGCCTGCTTGACATCTCCCCTTATGTTGTTCAGCTAAAATCTAATGTGCGGTTGCCACGTATTCCCCAGTATCGTATTTCTCTTGATGGTGAACGAGCACTGTTAGCGATCATTTATGATTTGATCGAGAAAGACGTTATTGAAGAAACACGGGGAAACGTGTGCAACAGCCCTGTACTGCCCATTCTAAAACGTACTGATCCCTCAAAACCACCTGTTTATCGTTTTGTTATTGATTTACGGGAGGTGAATAAAATTGTGCTTCCTCAGTTTCCTGTTGTGCCTGACATCACGGCGCTACTGACTCTGATTCCAGCTTCTGCATCTTGGTTTTCGGTGATCGATTTGAAGAATGCCTTTTTCAGCATTCCAATTGCAGAAGAGAGCAGAGACCTTTTCGGTTTCTCTCTTGGTGGACGCAGCTTCCGGTTTAAACGCGCTCCTCAGGGCTACTGTGAGAGTCCATCGATTTACAGTCAAGCCTTGAAGGGTCAACTGGATGCGTTTTCATTGCCGGCTGGTGCGGCCTTAATCCAATATGTCGATGACTTGTTGGTGGCTGCAGATACTCAGGACATTTGCAAAATTGCTACGGTGTCGTTGCTGCAACATCTCTGTGACTTACATCACAAGGTGTCACCTTCTAAACTCCAATATTGTTGTCAAGAAGTAACCTATCTAGGTCACTTATTGTCAAAGGAGGGAAGACGGTTGACCCTTGAGAGAATTGCAGCAATTGCGTGAATGGCTGTGCCAACAACCCAAAGAGATGTGCGTGCCTTTCTAGGTATCACGTCGTATTGCAGGCAATGCATTCCAAATTTTTCATTGCTAGCGAAACCATTGGTGGCTCTTACGTGCAAGGATGTTTCAACTCCTTTACCATGGACGGAAGAATGTCAGAAAAGTTTTTCTGAATTACGTGATTCATTGTGTTCGGCTCCTGTGTTAGGTACCCCTGACTACAGCAAGCCGTTTACACTATATGTTCACGAGAGGGAAGGTTGTGCTTTGAGCGTCTTAACGCAACCTTTTGGTGGTAAGCAACGTCCATGTGCATATTTTTCCTCGACCTTGGACCCGGTAGCTAGAGCATTGCCGAGTTGTTTGAGAGCAACAGTGGCAGCTGCGGTGTCCATCCGACAATCAGCAGGATTGGTCATGGATAATATGCTTACGGTGATGGTTCCGCATGCAGTTGATACTCTTTTGAATCGTACGAAAACTCAGCACTTGACGAGTGCAAGGTTGTCTGGGTACGAGTTGACGCTGTTGGCAAGCCACATTCAGATAAAACGTTGTAATGTTCTGAACCCGCACAGAGTCAGATGAAATAGCAGCCCATGACTGCTATTTGAGAACTGAAGAGGAAACAAAAGGTCGAGTGGACCTTAAAAACACTCCTTTGGAAAATCCAGACGGAACGTTGTATGTGGATGGTTCATGTTTTAAATTGCCGAATGGTGATGTGACTACTGCGTATGCTGTTGTGACTTTGAATACTGTTGTGGAAACTGCGAGATTGAATCAGAACTCTGCCCAGGCTGCAGAGCTGATCGCTCTAACTAGAGCGTGTGTGTTAGTGAAAGGGAAACGTGTGAATGTGTTTACCGACAGCCAATACGCCTTTGGCGTCGCCCATAGCTTTGGACGGTTGTGGAGAGAGAGAGGTTTTATGACGTCTCATGGTGCGAAGATTCAGCATGGACAGCTCATGAATGATCTTTTGGATGCACTTACGTTGCCTAAGCAGGTAGCGATTGTTAAATGTAGTGCGCATCGTAAGGTGACGGATGATGTTGGTCGTGGTAATGCCTTTGCGGATGAGATTGCTAAGGAGACTGCACGGAATCTTAGCACTAGAATGTATGTGATGAGTTCGGTTAGGTGGCCTACCGAATCGAGTATGTGTGAGGACACTATCGAGAGTGTGAAAGCAATTCAGAATGAGGCCACCGGGACTGAAAAGACGAAGTTGAAAGAAAGTACGGGAAAGTTGGATGCGAATGGTTGTTGGGTTGATTTGTCGGAACATAAGAGATGGATGTTACCAGATGTGTATGTGCTAGCTGTTGTGACAATGGCACATGGGTTAGCACATATTAGCGTGAAAGGTATTTGTAAGTTGCTGTCCCATGTGTGGAAGAATGATGGTATCACGAAATGTGCTGAGCGATTGGTTAAGAATTGTATGGTATGTATGTTGTACAATCCTGGTAAGGGAACCCCAACTCCTCCTGGTAGTTTTGCTCCCCCTTCATGTCCCTTTGAGGTGATCCAATTAGACTTCATCCATATGGAGCGATGCAATAACCTGAAATACGTTTTAGTTGTGGTTTGCGCGTTCTCCCGATGGATTGAAGCCTATCCCCTCAAAGACAATACTGCTTTGTCTACTGCAAAAATCCTACTGAAGGAATACTTTCCTCGGTATGGAATGCCTCGGATTGTATGGTCAGATAACGGAAGTGAGTTTGTGGGGAGTGTGATGAAGAGTGTGTGTAAGGGCCTTGGAATTAATCAAAAATTCCACAGCGCCAATCATCCCCAGTCAGCTGGTTTGGTTGAAGGGTATAATGGTACCCTTAAATTGAAGCTAGCAAAGATTCAGGCTACGACTGGTCTTACGTGGCCTGATGCTTTACCCTTAGCTTTGTTATCAACTAGGGCAACCGTACACTCCCGAGTAGGGCTTAGCCCCTATGAAATAGTGTTCGGTCGTCCTGCGAATGTGTGGGGGGTCCCTAGACCGGGTGTGTTCTCCAGTCTCGAATACCCAATGTTGATTGACTATCTTCATGATCTGACTGCTAAACTGAGGTTAATTCACCAACAGGTTTACGAAGCATTGCCGACGCAGACGGAGGGTCCAGGCCACCAGCTCCAGCCCGGAGACTGGGTGGTCACCAGAAATTTTGCCCGCAAGAAGAACTTGGAACCCCGGTTTACTGGACCCTACCAGGTCCTCCTTGCCACGAGAACTGCCGTTCGTTTAGAGGGTCGGAAAAATTGGGTGCATGCCACCCATACGAAGAAAGTTCCTATTCCTTTGCCGGCAGACTCGTGGGTGAGGAGGGGCATTGCTTCATCTGAATCCGAAGGATTGCCGGCGTTTGTACCTTTCAGCGACGCACAACCTGTCGGAGAATCCTCAGTGCAGCAGAAAGACACTGTTGAACATTTGTCATCAAAAGACTCGAGACCAGAACATTCGGCTGATCAACAGGACTCTGTTCCCTCATCGGATCCTTTGTTCGATGAACATACACGTCCTGGGAAAACTCGATACTTTTTGCGTTCCAGTACTAAGGACAAATAAAAATCCCGTTTTGCCCCTTTTATAATTGCATTATCCCGTTTTCCACGATCAGTCCGAACACCCGTATTATTGTAATTTTTTTGTATATATATTGAGTTTCGTTCCATATGTGTTTTTGCTTCCACAGCTGAGAGACATTTTCTGCATATACATTGTGAATAAAGGCCGTAGGGCCGCGCGTGTACTTCCTTCTGGTTAGCAGGTCTTGACGCTAGGTTAAAGACCGTCGGTTCCTGGGAACTCCTAGGGATTGACTACTGCTACACAGAACGAAGTGCGTCAAGAAACGTTGCGGACGGTCATAGGGGATGGCGTTTTCAAAGCTGATGGACTTGGAAGAAGCTCAGGCGCAAAGGTTCAAGTTACAACAACTTACTCGTACCAAATGTTTTATGTTTCAAATATTCGTACTGCTTCTGACTGTTTCTGCACTATTGGCGGGTGGGGTGTATTATATGATGTCGTACTTCTTACCTTCTGCCATACCTACTCATACTTCTGACCCTAAACTTACCTCCACTGCATCTCCTCATTCCTTTCATATCTTACCCGAACACGAGCAGGCTAGACGTGCAAAATTCCGCAATAATTCCTTTATTGAGCTCTTTCACCAGCACCAGTTAGTGGTAAACACTACTAATTGTTGGGTGTGTGGACTAATGCCGCATACCACGGATAAGGGAATTCCATATCTGGTCTTACCGTATAGTTCCCAGGGTTCAGCTCGAGCATTCCAAACAATGTTTCGAAGCGCACTAGATTCTCACCCCATTCGAGAGCCACGTTCTCCCTACCTTGGCCTTGGCTCGTACTATAAGCCTTTGTCCATAGCGATAGAAGATTTAGATAGAGATATCTATGAGCCGTCGCTCATCCCAGAGGAAGAGGTACAAGCCTATAGGGTCCTGAGTAAGGTTGAGTACAGTGCGCTCACGAGTGATAAACAGCTTAAAAGCTCGCCTCCGATATGGGTCGTACCCCACATTGGTAATTTTTGTTTAATGGGTCGTGGCCGAAGATCGAAAGCCCGACTTGGAGAGAGTGCTTGCACCGAGAATTACATTCTGCCTATGGTCTCGTCCCCTGTGTTTCTGGCTGCCAAGGGTACGTACTTTGTCTGCCATGATCGTGCGTATGCATGGTTGCCCTCCGACTTTGTGGGCGCATGCTTTATCGCAAATTTGTTGCCTCCGACGTTCATTGTAGACGCAGATTATCACAAAACTAGAGTTGTGAGAGGCGTAATTAGTGAAGAGGACACCGCCGGTCAAGAGGCAGGAGACTTTTTCAAGGGTTTCCTCCTGTTTTGGGGGCCTATGGTTAATAGTAGGAACCTGAGACAGTTGACTCGAGTGGTAGAATCGACAGCTAATATTACTGCCAGTGCCCTTGGTAATATCACCAAAGAACTTCAGGCGGATAGACTTATGACGTTACAAAACCGTATGGTTTTAGACGTGATCTTAGCAGATCGAGGTGGGGTATGTAAGGTGATCCATTCGAGCTGCTGTATTTTCATTCCGGATAACGCTCCTACTGTTTATCAAGCCATCTCAAAGTTGCATAAAATCTCTGAATCCATACACGTGGATGTAGGGGATTGGACGCTACTTGGGTGGTTTTGGGGCCTGATGTCGACTTGGGGTTGGAAGATTCTGATGATTATCGGAGTTGTTGTGGCGTTCCTGTTCACGTGTTGCCTTTGTGTGCAGTGTGGTCCTGCCTTATGTGGCCTTTGTGCTACAACGTGTATAAGACAGCCACCTGTTACCAAGGGGACTCGGTTGGACAGAGCTATGTTACAGCAACATCTAGATGGTCTGATGAATATCGAGTATGATTCCGACTAGTGCTTGCCTACATGAGGGCAAAAGGAGCGTCTGAGGTTCCGTGGCAATTGTAAGTGGTGTTTTCGACTCGCACGAATATGGTCGAGTCTGGTATCTACAAACCGCAAATGACGAGTTTAGTAAGTGTGCGCAGTTTCGCTGTGCTAACTTAAACCGTTCGTTTGTTACGGGGGTTTTTCATCTGTACCCACGGGTTCCATCTTAGATACGACATCCATTTTGTTTCTTGCCCTCAAGTAGCCAGCGAACGGACGCTGTCCGCTTCGCGACCCGGGGATTCCCAAGATATCTGCGGAAGACACATGTCCTTTGAAAGTGTCTTTATGACGAGGGGGATGATACTGTAAGGCAGATGGCCCCGCTCGAGGCTCATCTTGCCGTGCCATTTTATTGTCTCAGCCGTGCATCTCATTAGGCACGTCCCTTTGATGCCTGTAGCTCGCGTTTCCCGATACCTCCCCTTTTTACACCCTTTCCAATCTCCTCACTGTTTCCATCTTCCTCTGCACCTGTTCTTGTTCCTTCTTCGATCTGTTTTACTGTCGATTGGAATGTACTAATGGTGGGAAGATGGGTTTTTACAGTTGGGAACCGCCAAATGTTTCCGCACTTATATTCCGGACCTTGAATGTATCAAAGTGACCAAAACGACCCCTCTCGGGGATAATTGTGGGAACCAAGTCGTAAACCTTTGTGTACCATGTAAACCTATGGGAGAATCGTGTATAAAAGTAGCGACCCACAGAACCAATTTGAAGCAGACTTCCCGAACTACACTCGTTGTATTTCCTGTGACTTCTGTGTTTCCCTGCAGTAAATAAACCTTGAATCTTTGACGCCGAAGGAAGTGTCCCGTGTCTCTGTCATTCGTACGCCGGAGCAGGTTACCCACGAAGGTTTCAGATGTTGTCCCCTGGCACCGCTGGGTCTTAAAGAACCCAGTCCTTCAAAGTGCTGCATTCGAGAGGGTTGATCTGGCAACCCTATAAAGGAAACTGGATGTATGGAGCATACCACCAAGGATGCAAAGGGCCGTAATCTCACTGTATTCTGGGACATGGATCCCAGTAAAATTTGGGGCATGTATCCGTAGAATTGAAACAAACCGCAGCCTGAAGCAGGGCTGCGTCCTGGACCTTCTGTTGTTTCTTTTATACAAAGTTGACTAGGGGAAACCTTGAAGTCTGGTGGTCTGGTACTTCCTAAGCTATGAAAAACTAAATTACAAATAATCAAATGTACGGATGATATAGTGCTCATGGATCACACCAAAATTGGGATACAGCTGGTACTGAATGACCTTAAAACATTCAATCTGTCCAACCATCTCCAGGTTGATCAGGACAGAACAAAAAGAATATATCCTGGTGCCTGGGGAAAAGATTAAGAGCACAACAACAAAGTATAACTATCTCAGCATCTGGTTTAGGGAAAATGTTACATCTGCTACTCAAACGAGGGTTATTAAAAAGAAAGGTGCTGCTATTACATATGCGATCGGACAACAAAATTGGTTTCTAAGCAGTGCCTCAGCAGCCCCAATTGTAAGTGTAATGAAGGTGATACTCCTACCAGCCCTTCAGTATGGCCACCAAGCCTGCCCAGGTGCCCTAGATTCAGTTTTGCAACAAATCAACTGAAGTTCGTTTAGAAACAACCACGATAAGCACATTGCTCCAGATTAAGGCTAGGATTGGGGCTTGTGTCTCAGTCTCTTGATTGTCAATCCTCTATGCTGAAATTCTATATGAGGAACAGGAACGCCCAAACAAATTAATTAAAGGGCATATTAAATTATGTCTTGGAATCTCCAGGTAATCCCTGGTTCTACCAAGTAAGGAATTTCATGAGAACTCTCCAAAGCGAAGAAACAACTCTTTTGGCAGGGGAGGTCCCATATTCAGCCTGGAAAAATGTGATTAATCTGCAATTGAAGGAGACCTCAAAGGATCAGGACCTACTATTAACAGGGCACTTGCGCAGGTTCAACCTCCAAAGGGCTCCTACATTGCTGGGATGCCGCAACCATATCTCATGGAAGCCATAAATGCAGAAATGCGCAGACAGATCCTGTATATGCGACTGCAAAAACTGCCATTTTTTTTAATCCAGTCTCGTCAGGCAGCGGAGGCAAACGTGACAGCAGGTTATGTAACTATTCACAAGTCATGTTTTCACCTGCTATGCTGTTGCACCACTTTAGCCCACCAGAGAAGATTATTGATTAGACCAGTCTCCTCGTCTAATCAATCTGTTTTATTAACATTGCCCCTTGAATGCTGCCGAATGTGCCACATTTGTCAAAATACTCAGGGAGCAGCTCTTTCCATCTGTGGTGGGTGCTCACAAGCACGGGCAAAATTAATAACCAAATACACTGCTCAGGTCTTGCGTCACAAGAGTTAATCAGCCTGCCTCTGGCATCTGGGGCTGGTTATTTGTTAGCCCTGAACTGTTCTTGAATATATTGACTATACTGAATATATTGATTGCACATTGTCTTTTTTCACAAGACGTTTGCGTTATAGTGATTTGTCTGCTCATCTGATTTGCACTCTGGCTCATTGCACATGACTCTTTAAATATTTTAACATTAGGAATGTACTATCTTTAAATGCATTGTCCATTCACCTGATTATACATTGCCTTTTGCCAAAAGGCAGTTAACATAGTGCACTGTCTGCTCATCTGATTTGACCACTCGCTCATTGCACAAGAAATTTTGAAAAACATTTAGCATATTTTATGTGTTTTTATCTGATGTAATCATTTTTATTAACTAAACAATAAAACATGTACTCATAATAATTACTTTACCAATAATTGTGTGTTGTGTTTTCACGTTATTATTGTTAGATTGCTGCATATGCCACATACATATTTTACACAGTGTCTCTAGGTTAAGACTGACTGCCTTTTGTGCCAAGCTACCAATGATTAAGCACAGGTTAATTTAGTGACAAGAGATATTGGCTGTTGCTTAACTAGACCTTACACCCCAGTCAACCAACAAAGCAGTTTCTCACACTCCCAGACAGTGAGACAAAGGGCAAAAGGTACGGGCAGGATGGACCATCTCTTCATGCAAGGGAGGAGCTGTCACCTACCACACTTGTGCATCACAAAGTCTCTGCATGAGCATACTCACAAGGAGTGTGGCACTAGGCGTTTGTGACATCAGACAAGATTGGGCCATTGCAGGGGGGCAGGAAATTTCAAACACCTCTGGTAGTGAAATCCTTCATAACAAGCTCCTACTTCAAATCTGGCACAGCATACAAATAATGCCCCCCTAGGCCCATCACATTAGTACACCTATGTACCTGTGGAAGGACTGCCAATCTGCTGCCCTGCTGTATGAGTGAAAAGGATTGGACCTGAATCTTGAACCCGGGATCACCAGGTTGACTACTAGAGCTAGTTGACTGGCCTCCTCATCAGAGTCTCAGGAACAGAAAAGGCTTCACCCATCTTGAATTACATGGGCTCTACTTGCTGGGAGTCTTACCTTCCCAAGTGCTGCCACCCCAGTCCTGTATGCTTGGAAATGGGCTTGACAGTGCTCAGCCAGCCCAGCTGTGATCCTGTAAAGCGGAACCGATGCAGCACAATGCATCTCCTATCAACTGCATCAGAACCGCCTCAGCGAAACACATCCCGATGCCAGACCATGCTTTGCAGCTAGCAGTCTCCTTGGAACCGCCACTGGACGACGCATCCTTGATGCTGGCCTTCGCAACACATGCCCTGCTTCAATGGCATCATGATGACAATGCAGGACTCTGTATCGCAGACCCACAGCTTCTCCCAAACCGCCAGTGCAGAATAAAGTTTGGATAGGGCTAACTGACCTATTTGAACACACATTTTTCCGACTAAATCTACACACACTAGGCACCTCACCCCCAATACACTCACCGGCAGGAACAAAAGATCCCCGATAAAGAGCCCCTGTTTCGGGTGCCCATCAGGTATTGCTGTGCCGACCTGATGAGGGGCAGGCTTGCTGGGTGTGTGAGAGCCTTAGTTCCAAAAGGAGAATTCCCCCTCCTTTTATCACACAACAAGGGTTGTCTAGAGACCCCTTTACCGGGTCATGCCCAATACCTTCTGAACTCATGACACAGAGGGACTCTGCACCTATCTTCAGTCACAATCTCTTAATTGATGGCATCCTCAATGCGATGCAACAATTCGCATCGCAGCCGCACAGTGCCCTGGATCCGCCACTTCCCGAAGCATCCTCAACATGGGATCTTGCAACGCTCCGCAAACCAGAATTTAAGGTACTTTGTTTAGGGGGCTTAACTTGGTCCATATATCCGGCCCGCTCTCCCTTGCAGTTGGCATAAACTAGTGATTTTGTCCCAGCCTGGCACGACCAGATACCACATTGGCACTTTGTGCTTATAGGCACTATTCTTACCTACATCTTTGAAACAGCATATCTCAGATTCTATTGATTGGATTTTTGTCGTCTTGATCTCAAATAAGATATAAAACATAACATTACTCTTTGAAGTGCTGCAGAAATTCTTCATATATTGCCTCTAAGCTGAGCCTGACTGATTGTGCCAAGCTACCAGAGGGTTAGCATAGATACATTTAGGGTGTACTTGTGGCTTCACCATGCTTGGGTAGGGTTTCACCCCCTCAACCGGTAACCCAATTTCCAATAGTCCAGTTCTCTTTCAATTAGCAAGCCAGGCCTTCAAGCAGTTGAGCAGTCCAGGATAGTCCTCTTGGGGTTCAGACAGCCCGTTGGAAATATTCCCCAGGAGTGTACTGAAGAGGTGTTCTGAGGGTCCCCAATAGACTAGTGTCAGGCAGGAATAACTCTGTCTACAGCAATCCTGGCAGGATGGTCCATCCTGCATACACTCAATCCTCTTTCTCTCACTGTGTGGCAGGAATACACAAACCCCACCAACATATCCATTCACAGTCATGTGACTCAGAACACTGACAGTAGGCACCAAATGGTTAGGTCAAGAAACAGCCAATTGTCTTAAAGTGGCATTTTCAGTCCATACATGATGTTTCCACCTGCTACCAATTAAATGTTAGCACTTATTAAATGTAAAAAGGTAACCCAATGTTTTCCAATGGAAGAAATAGGCCTTACAGTAGAGAAACATAATTTGGGATTCTTTTACTACCAGCAAATGTAAAACTTAAACCCATATGTCCTTCTTTTTAGATGCAATGTACCATGCTCTATTTGCCTTTAGGGCCTACGTTAAGAGGGACTTTTATGTATTTTAATAAGGAAGGTTTAGGTCTTGCAAAAGGCTGATTTTTCCAGGTCGAATGGCAGTTTAAAACTACACAAAAAGGTGCAGTGGCAGGCCGGAGACAAGAGTTAAAGTGCTACTGGGTGTCTCAATGAGTGCTGCAAGCTAGTAGCATTGAAGGTATAGACCCTGGGTATCATGTAGCACCATTTACTGTAGAAGTACAGATAAACTAAATGTGCAAATAAGGGGTGTGCCAATTGTATCATGTGTAAGGGAGAAAGCAAAAGTACTTAAGCACTGGTACAATGCAGTACTAAAGTCAACAAAAGCAATTCAGAAAACAGGTGGGGTGAAGGCTAAATGGGGAAGACCACACCATGTCAGGTCTAACACAGTCAGATACTTTTTTCCACGGGTTCCGCTAGGGCTCTGAATGAAAGCTTTTCAAAAGTTTCCAAACTTTCTTCAAGTACCCATACAACTTCAGCAATGCATTTCCAAGGCCCCCAGAACCTCAGGGGAAGGCACATAGACAACATCAGGGTGTCTGGCAGAGGCCAATAGAAAAGACCAGCCCAGGTCTATATCCTACACAGAACATCAGTCAACTTATGCTTGGAGCCTACTTCTTTGTCCTGGGTGCAAGAAAGGGCTACTCTCAGGTCATGGAACTTTCCATGTCACCCATGTTAAATTCTAAGATATTATGCACACTACCTTGTGGACAGCAACTGGTGCTCAAGGGTGACATATTTAAAGTAAAATCAGGTTTAAAGACCAAGCATAAGGGTGATTTTTAAAGGGCATTGCTATGGGTTTTAAACTGCTGCTGTCTGGCTACACATTGTAGGCAAGACGCCATGTTTTCACTGTAGAGGATGACGCAATAGGTGCTGCAGTCCATATGTGGCAATGAACTTTTCATTTCAAGTTCCTATTTCTCTACCATATACTATGGCCTTGTAGGAAAACTATTTGTATCTAAAAGGTTTAAGCCAATGTATGCAGGTTTAAAGGGGGAGCACAAGCACTTCACCTCTGAATAGCAAAGGAAAAGTGTTCTAGTACCAGCAAAACAGATTAAGCAAAAACTGCGGGAACATCATGCACAAGAGGGTTGCTTCCTACAGCCCATATTGGCTGAAGATGTCATATGTCACATAGGTCAAACAAAACAATGTTGTGGGTGGAATGCAGCCATTAGTACATACTGTGGGCTAATTTCCAGTTCATCATTCTTTTTGCCACTATGTGACTTCAGACAGGAACTAGCCTTATACTAATCAGCATTAGTCCTCCTCCAATAGGAACAGTCCAATATGAATTGACAGGCCAGGTCAGCTCTGAACAGGAACACAAGGAACCCCAGACAAGCAATGAACAGGATTGTGGACAAACGTAATTACCAATGACAGAGATTTCTTCGAATAGGGGCACTAGAGAGCGCGCAAGCAGAATGGCCGCACTCATGTGAGGCTCCTGCAGCCTGGATACAAAATCCGTCATTTATCCTTCTTTTCCACCACCTTTGCCCTTCCTGACCACTGTCGGACAAAGAGACTACAGTTATGCAGCCTTGGTGAAACTTTCAGCACCCTACGACTTGCCGCTTTGAAGTTCCAGCGTTCGGAGTTTTAGACCGGAGCTGAGCCCGAGATCGTCTGGAGGGGCCGACGGGGTCGGCGACCCACGTTAGACCGCGGCGCACCACGAGGTGATCAGGCCTCAAACAGTCTGCTCTAGCGGGCGCTTTCTCTGGGCGGCCAAGCCCGTGCGGATCACTCTGGACATATCGCGAAGATTGAGTACTGATCCTGCTTCAGTAAGCTGAAGACTTGTTGCCCAGACTCGACAACACTATTACCAATGGGAAGACGCTGTGTGTGACAATGGATGAGCGGATTCGGAGCATGGCGGCCATATTCTGTGAACTTTGATATGGGACTTCTTAATAAAGTCACGGTTTGACCTGATCTTTGGCTGTTGACTCCCAGCATTGGCCTGCTCCCTGCCCGAGCCTTGCGGATTGGTGCACTGACGTTTGAGACCGTGTCACCCTCCTCCCCGATCCGCGGTGAGGTCCGGCGACAGCGCGCCTCGGAGGCACTTGGGGATGGAGAGGGGCCCTTGGAAGGTTGAGGCGGCGGCTTGCCTCGATACGATCGGGTGCCGCCCCCCTGCGACTGTGACTCATTGCCACGTTTTGGCATATCACCGCTTCCCCACACCTAGGAGGCCGCGTTGTGAGAAGGTATGGATTTCTGCTTTAACGACTGGTATTGAAATCACCCGCCTTCCTCCAGGGTTCTGCTACATCAACCACCTTTGACCGGCCTGCTGCCCGGCTGGAACTGCCAGTGCTGTCGCCACTCTACCACTTCAACATATTGACTCTCTGCTCACCACTGTTGCAGGTTTGCTCGCCACCCCCCCCCACGAGCCATGGTGTATTAACACTAGAAACTGCATGACGAGTGGCTCCCATTAATGAATACGGACTCTAGCCCACTCTGCGATGCCCGTGAAAAGCGTTTCTCGCCATCTGCGTCAAGCCCTTACAAAAGGCCTATCATGGGCAAACCAGACAATCGGCAACCCAAACTGTCGTTTGACTCCGTCGCATCCAAGAAAGGACTACGAAGCATACAAGATGGGGGATCTTCCCACGCCATCTCGGCGTCCGAAAATGGCGCCAACTCCGTTACGACGGAATTGCAACAGATGATGAAAGAAATGAGGCAAAGCTTCGCCACTATAGTAGATGAAGTCGACAGAATGTCCTCTAGAATGGATGCAATGGTACAGAAAATAGATGTTCACGAAGAGCTCATCGCTGCAACAGAAAGGCGCATTTCTGACAATGACGACACCACAGCCTCCCACACGACGCAGCTTTCGAGAATGGACAATGGTCTCAGAGTTATAGCGGCTAAGAATGAGGAGTTGGAAGCCCGCAGTCGCCGAAATAACATCTGCGTGATAGGTGTGCCGGAGTCACCAACACAGGTCGTATGGAGGAATTTGTGGAGAAAATACTCATTGCGGCGATTGGACCTGACGCCTTCTCCAAACAGTTTATTGTCGAAAGGGCACATCGATCACTGGGGCCGCGGCCTAATCTTGGAGTCCAGCCGCGACCCATCATTGCAAGACTCCTAAATTATCGAGAGCGTGACACCGCATTGAGGGCAGCACGCACCAACCGCACCCTTACATGCGACGGAGTCAACTTCTCCATTTATCCAGACTTTACCCCTGTAGTACAGGAACAGCGTCGGAAATTCCTTGACGTGAAGAAAAAGCTCTGAGCGCTACAAGTGGATTATGCTCTATTGTACCCTGCTAAATTGAGAGTGACACACGAAGCTAAAAAGCACTTCTTTACAAACCCACAACAGGTGGAAGATTTTATGAAGAAACTTAAACGTGATCGTGCTGGGGACAGGCCTAATGGTGATGAACGACAAGAAGATTTCCACTCTGCAAATGAAGACGAGTAACACTAGACACTTCCTGCCTGCGTGCTCTTTCATTCCATGAGACTCCCTCTTAGATCCACTGGAGGGACTAATGTGAACGATGTTTCGCTGGCTGGCTGGGGTCACTGGATGGACACCGGACTATTGGTGGTAAAGTATTCCAAGCACCCCCCCTTCCCCCCCCCCCCCACTACCGTGATTGCACCCAAATGTGGCCGAACAGGACGACGGGCAAGGTGTGGGGGGTGGTTATGTGCGCTACTAGATCGCACCCCGAAGGGAATACCCCATTGCACCTATTGACGTTGATCCACATGTTGGATTGTTTTGGAATTGTTGAGGGTGGGGGGAGGGTTAGGGTTACTGGCAAGTTGAGGCTACTTCAGTGGGAGGGGGTGGTAGCATGTGTTTTGGAGTGAATTGGAACTTTGATGATCTATTCTTTGCTCTTTTTGGCCTACTTGCAGCGATGCATGCAGTTGTTTCTTTGAAATGCACGTCTCAGCACGTTTGCTCCACTGCACCCACTATATACTATGATTCTACCTTAAATGCTGATATGCCTTACAGTTGGATGATTGTCCATACAAACTATGAGATGTGGCAATGCTGGGGGGGTAAGAGGTATTACCATGCAAGATGTTATATCTGACTTTTTGCACTGCAGTTTATTGTGTTTATTGGGGTTCTAAGATGTAGGGAGGTTGGAAGGTGGTACCCCGCACAATGCTTGATACAAACTCGTGAATTGACTGTACTTGTTTGCTCACCTGCTTCTGAAGCCGGATTGTTGGGGTTGTTACTCAATGGGGGAGGGGGGATTGTTTGGTTTCTTAGATGCGTAATAATGTTGGACATGAAACCTACCGAAGAGTTGCTAAATCTTACCACATCAGGACTTGACAACAATCTCACAGTGCAAATTACACACACAAGCACCAGGCTATTCTTTGACACCGGAATACATAATATACCAAGCTTCAGAATGATTTATCACTGCCATTGGCACGTGCTCTTTCGGGAGATGAGACCCTACACCACTCATGGCTGGCACTGACCTAAATATTTTGACATGGAATGTACGTGGCCTGGAAACGTAGGCAGGTGCTGGCGTACCTGTATCAATACACATAGCCTTTCTCCAAGAGACTCACTTTAGGACGCAGGCAACTCACGCCTTTGCCAGCCGATGGGCGATTCATACTGTATTCTCGTCCTTCTCAACTTACGCTAGGGGCACTGCAATCTTGGTAAAGAAAGGTACACCCTTTGCCATGGCCGGGTCCAAGACAGACTCTCAAGGGCGTTACTGCATAATGTGGGGCAGACTAGGGCACATGGTAGTCACGTTGGTGTGTTGCTATGGTCCCAACATTGATGACCCGGGATTCTTCACTGAGCTGTGGGCGGCGATTATGGGTACAGGCCCACATCACCTTATTTGAGGAGGAGATTTTAATACTACACTGGACCCTACCTTGGACAGGTCGCACCCAGCCCCGCAACACTACACTAAGGCACGTACGGAACTGCGTGCTACAGTCATGGACCATAGCCTAGTAGACGCTTGGAGATGCCTCCACATTGATACAAAGGAAGGCACGCACTTTACCGCTCAGGCGCGCTCATGGGCCAGGCTTGACTATATTTTCCTAACACCTCAGCTCTATACCTCACTCGTTCGATCACAGCACCTCCCCAGAACATATTCAGATCACTCCCCTGTTAAAATTACACTGCGCTCAGCGGACCTAGGCCAAGCAGTGGCGGATGCAGCCCATGATGTTACTTGACATCACCTTTCAAGAAGAACTGAGAGAGAAATGTCTAGATTTCTTCAAAGTGACGTTAATGGGAATTTGCATTGCTAAAGGAGCCGGGGATTTAAAGGCTATTGTTGCCCAAATAAGAGCATTGGAAAAGGAACTTCAGAGCCTGGAAGCGACATTGGCTTCTGCTCCCACTGATGCCGCCCTCTCACAGGTGCGAGACAAAATTTCTGAATACACTGCTGAAGCTACACGGGAATCGAAATTTAGAGGCAAATACTGGACCGCTCGCCGTTATGGCAAGGGCGAGAGACCAGGGAAGGCCTTGGCCTCCACGATTAAACTGGTGTGCACGCCCAATAACATACTTGAACTCGAAGACCCAGACGGTCTGGTCATTCGGGACACTTCACCAATCCTCAATTCTTTTGTGTCGCATTACAGCACACTATACGACTCCTCTAGAGTGGGTGCACTACGACTACAAGACTACCTAGCAGACGTTTCCCTAGGCTGGCTTAGTGATGCACAAAGGGCCTTTCTTAGTGCGCCCTTTGAACTGGATGAAGTCCGGGAGGCGATTATGGGCATGAGATCAGGGAAAGCCACAGGATTAGACGGTATCCCAATAGAATTTTATAAAACTTATATTGACTTTATGGCCTCAGTGTTGCGTGAGGTTTATGAGGACGCCCTTGAAGTAGGCCATCTGCCACCATCTATTAGAGTTGCACTCATCACTTCGCTACTCAAACATGGCAAGCCTGTGACTAAATGTGATTCTTATCGCCCGCTCTCATTACTTAACTGTGATTTTAAGGTGCTTGCCAAGCTTATCGCTAAGCGTATCAGTCTCCTCCTTCCTACCCTGATACTGCCTGACCAATCTGGATTTGTGCCTGGCAGAGCAACATCCCGCAATTTACGTACATTTTTTTCAGTCCTTAATTCAGTGCACGAAGACCAACCGATGGCGGCTGTCTTCCTCGATGCCACTAAGGCGTTTGATTCCCTTGAGTGGGATTATGTGTTTCGAGTCCTAGAGAGAATGGGCTTTCCGATAATATTCATTTCCTAGATCAGGCTCCTTTACGAACACCCTGTGGCCAGAGTGCTCATTAATGGTAAACTGTCTGAGGAATTCCCCAACACCAGGGGAACCAGGCAAGAGTGTCCCCTCTCACCTCTCCTTTTTGCGATAGCTACGGAACCCTTAGCCACCAAACTAAGCCAGCATCATAATAACAGGGCACGATGTTTCTAAAGGCAAATATTAATATCGATGTATGCGGATGACATCACTTTGTATATAAGGGATCCTAGCGAAAATCTACGACCCCTTCTTAGAGAATTCATACAATTTGGTAGGCTCTCAGGCGTCCAAATTAATTGGGGTAAATCTTGCATATTTCCGCTCACACCTTCCACAACACGCTTTGATTTAGATTATCCTATTCCCTGGAGTGACGGAGATTTTAAATACCTCGGCATACACATAGAAAAGGATAGGGACGAGCTGCTTCGGGCTAATTATGGCACTACTATGAATCGCATTATTGATAGCGTTGCACGTTGGATTACCTTGCCTCTTTTTACGGCAGGTAGGACATCCTTGATCAAAATGGTGATCCTTCCGCAACTTCTCTATCTTTTCTTAAATATCCTGTTTTACCCAGGCAAGTCTTTTTTCCAGCAGCTCCGGTCAGAACTCATTAAACTCGTATGGGGTGGTAAATACCCTCGTTGGAAGTGGGACACCCTTATTCGGCCTTATACTCAGGGCGGCTTTGGTGTACCAGATTTCGAACTATATTATCAGGCAGCTCAAGCTCAATACGCCTACTTTTGGGTGCATCAGCCTAGATATATGCCTCAGCTTGCCGCTGAACACTGGCTGGCCCATCCTATCCCTATAGAAGGCGCACTCTACTCTGTAGTGCCTGGCAGGGATAAAACCCGCACGACAGTGCTGAGCACAGTCACAGCATGGACCCGACTGGCTACTAGACTTGAGGCTACAATGCTCTATGCACCACTGTTACCGCTGGCCTACCATCCAAATATGCCCCTATTGCAAGAAACAGGGTTTCGCAGATTGCTACACAAAATTAATGTGGAAAATTGGGGAGACCTATACCACGATGGTACGTTTCGCTCCTTGGAACATTTGTACGAGGGCATACACCCATCTCCGCTAGAAATCTTTCTTTATATCAGGTTCCGTCAAGGACTTAAAGCACTGACACCTGACTTTCCTAATGACCCTGTTACCTTAGCTCCTCTTCAGCTTATACTCCAAACTGACAACCCTAGCAAACTGGTCTCGACTATATACAGGTCAGTGCATACACAAAAAGACTACCCGCCTTTAGCAGCTAAACAGAAATGGGACCTGGAGCTAGGACGACCCCTCACAGACAAGCAATGGGCGTTCTGCCTTCAGCAAACCGAACGCATATCTGCTAGCAGTCAACATAGAATCATACACTATAAGTTCTCACATCGCTTGTATTACACCCCAGCCCGTATGTGTAGACTCCAACTCCGCACTACTGACAACTGTGATAGATGCCATGCTCCATGGGCTGACTTCCTGCATCTTGCGTGGACGTGTGAAACGGTCCAACACTACTGGGTCCAGGTACTTGCAGCGCTGTCCAAAATGATCCACACTGTGATAACTCCCTCCCCCGTTCTAACTCTATTGGGGTACGTAGAACCTCTGCAAGCGGCACACCGCAAATTTGTTGCTTTAGCCCTCCTAGTATAAAAAGAAGAGTCGCTTGTCGTTGGGGTAGGGGCAGGGCCCCTAAATTCAAGGAATGGCTACATGACCTAACACATTGCCAGGAACAGTTGAACACGTATTCTGACTTGTTGCCCACTACTTAACGGCCCAGTGATATATGGGCCCCTTTGCGATGTTACTTATCCCAGGATGATTCTGATACCGGTGAGGGACCTCCTGGCTGACCCCTGACCTCCCCCCCTACCGTCTCATCTGGATACTCCCCACCACATGAACAACTAATAGATATCATAAGGTGACCTGAGAAGTTGTGACAGCCACCATGCGCTTACCCCTGGGAGGGAGGAGGGAGATGCTGCTAGCGGTTACTAGGCCGTCCTACCACTTGGCCTCATTATAAGACCTTGTATACAAAGAACATTCGCTCTCGCAGCGCATTGATGTTATGACCTCATCCTCATAGGATGCGACTAAACAGTTTCCGCCTTATTAAGTCACATACCCTACCTTATTGCACTATTGAAAGTAATACCAATGCTATTGTATCGCCAAACTATGATGTATGTGTTCTATAGTTATGCCTGTGATGTAAACATGACCTAATGTGTAACTGTAATGCACTCTTTGATGAAGGTTATCGATGTAAAACCCAAAAATAAAGTTTAAAAAAAAGAGATTTCTTTAAGTAGTTCACCCATCAAATTTTAGTTTTCCTCATAAATAGGATGAGGCATCTTGGAATCAATGGAGGCAGCCTAATATAGACGTTTATGAGAGTCTGCACATTCATATCTTGTCAACACCTCTTCCTCTATTGAGCAGGCTAAAACTCAAAGTTCCCCAGTGCTTCTCCATCTCATCTTCTCTGTGGGCATCGTATTATCTCTTGGATTATAGGTGGGTATCACACCAGCTAACTTTGTAAAGTGTTATACTAACCATTTGGAGTGCACTTGATACTTATTTATTTTTTAAACGTATTTTATTGCATTTTCTTACACAGAACTCAAATAACTGTAAATCTTGGATAAAGCCATACAAGCTGGGTGGGTCAAGAGTAGGCTTATGCTTTGAGCATCATCCAGGAGCTTCATACATATTCTACAACAAAGTCAATATATTGTAAGCAACTTCCTTGCCATTTGTGTAGAAGTAAGAAACGTATAGAAAAAGCAGATGGGGCAATCCTGCATCTCTAGCATCCTAATGTGGATAGTTGTATAATTGTATGTAATGTATACCTATCATCAAGGTAAGTCTGACGTTAGATGTGTGTGAGCTCTATCGCCAATGTGGGGATGTTGATCGAGGGGCGCTAGAGGGCGCACTGCAGAATGGCCACACTGCCGTGAGGCTCCTGCAGCCCGGAGCTTCTATCCGTCCAGTTATCCTTTTAAACATCACCCAACTCTACCCTGACCCTGGATTCTGGTTTGGTTGGCAGCTGCCTACACTCGTTCCAGCTCCTGCGACGATCGGAGCTTGCTGGCTGAAGATAGAGGCCCCGAAAGAATCACTGCTGGGCGCTCTGGAGGACTGGAGTTCCGCGGTCCGGCGACCCGGCTCACGCTAGCCTGCTGCCTCACACGTGGGGTGTAGGCCCAGTCCCCTCCCCCTCAGGGATTCTCCGTGGCTCTCCTCTCGGCCGCGGCCGGCGGCTGCACCTGGGGCGTGTTTCCTGTGAAGCCATATCTGCGGTGGCATTACAGGCGTCGCCTCGGACTGCGGCGGTGGAGCTGCACTGTGGACGCCGATCTCCCCTGCGACCTGGATCGCGGCCATTGTGAAGGCGGGAGTGGCGGGGCGCTCGCGCCTGCTCGTGCCCCCGTACCTGGTGTTTACCTGACTGCCTGGACTCTGGCGGCTGCGTGCGGAGGTGAGTGACGGTGGAGACGGTGGTTACCAAGGGGGATTATTAGACATTCTGCTGAGGCGCCGTCCTGGCACCACTTGGTGCAATTTTTCATCGCTGCGAATGCGCTGTGGAGGGACCTACAGCACTTGAAGCTCTGCCAAGACTTGCCATTGAATAAGGTCGCACCTGGCCCATCGCATTGCGCTGTTGATTGTTGCCTCCTGTTGTGCGGCGCATACCGCACTGTTTTTTGACTGTACTGCCCTGCTCTGTGGAGGACTTCGCCTGGGCTACCACCTGGGCACTGCCTTTGTCGCACTTCATGGGTGCCACCACTTTGTCTGTTCTGCTGTGTGCTGAGGCGGGCCGCTGTTGTGCCCTTTCAGACTAGTTTCGCCTGCTAGTTTAAGGGCTGCCCCCTACCACCCTGAGGGGGGCCACTATCTTGAAACTGGTGCTGAGGGCTGCACGCAGGTCACCAAGTTGATATTGTGTGGGTATCAGAGCACTACACCCCGACCTTTGCCTTCTCTGTGCTGTGGCTTCAGTTTAGCACGTGACATTGGCTAACGACCAAGCGCTTGCACTCGGTGGCTCCCTCGCTTCTCCTCGTGCATTGCTGCGGGGGTTGCTGCGCTTTGTGTTTGTAGCATCATGGGGAAACCGGACAACAAACAACCTAAGCTATCCTTTGACTCTGCAGCTTCTAGGAGGGGCACTCGCCTGGCGCAGGAGGCAGGGGGTTCACGTTCCCCCCCACGCCTGTCACTGACACTGCTCCACAGCCCTACACCCCGGATTTCCAGCAGATGATGCAGGAAATGCGGCAGGGCTTCGCCACGATAGTAGATAAAGTGGACAAATTATCCTCGCGCATGGACGCTGTGGTACAAAAACTTGATGTCCATGAGGAGCGCCTGACCACGGCGGAGCAGCGCATCTCGGATCATGACGACACCACGGCCACCCATACCACTCAACTGGCGAGAATGGACAATATCCTGAGGGTAATAGCCGCTAAGAATGAGGAGTTGGAAGCGAGGAGTCGGCGCAATAATGTACGTGTGGTGGGTTTTCCGGAAATGACAAATGTGGGAAAAATGGAAACATATGTGGAACGGCTACTAGTTGGTGCGATCGGAGCGGAAGCGTTCTCCACGCAGTTTATTGTTGAACGGGCACACCGATCCCTTGGACCGAGGCCGGCCACTGGCGCTGCACCGCGGCCTATCATTGCTCGCCTCCTGAACTATCGGGACCGTGACGCGGCTCTTCGTGCGGCTCGCACTACCCGCTCGCTTTCCTTTGAGGGCGTTAATTTCACTATCTATCCGGAATTCACTCTGATGGTGCAGGAGCAACGACGCAAATTCCTGGCGGTCAAATAAAAGCTTAGGGAGCTGCAGGTGGGCTATGCTTTACTGTACCCTGCGAAGCTGAGGGTGGCTCATCAGGCAAAGCAGACTTTCTTCACTAATCCGCAACAAGCGGAGGACTTTGTGAAGTGACTCCGGAGAGAACGGACTGCACGTGACCGGCAGGACGAGGAGGGGCAGAATGGCCACCACTCGGCGGAGGAGGAGGAAGACGTCTGACCCAGTCTCTAGCGGAGTGGAGGTTGTGTTGCATGCCTTGCACGGGCACTTGTGTGGCTGCCCTTGGAGCCTGCACTTACCCAGACTGGTACTGTTAGAAGTGTTATGTAGGTCACCGAGCTGATGCATGAGATCACTATTAGGGGTCGCCATGGGGACGATGGTTGATGATGACACTCTGCTCCGGGCACCCACTCCCACACTGCGCCTGGGATAGGGCTTCGCCCTGCGGCTGGAGGATTGTCGTAGTGTGAGAGGGTGGTTATGTGTACCTCTGGTGGACACCCCACTGGGAATGCCCCACTTTTGTTGAGTTTTCTTGTACGACTGACTTGTTGGTTACATGGATGTATGAATGATGGGAGGGGGGGGTGGGTGGTCGAATGTCCTGACAGGTTGGGAATGGTCAGGTGGGCGGGGGGATGGGGAATAGCGCTGACACCTTACTTTTCATTGGTTGCTTGTGCTACTAGTAGTGTTGTCATGGCTGTACCAGGGTCATGGCGATGTCCTGCGGCTGGTATTCTTATATCTCCATGGCAGTATCATGCCTGGCCCTTTCCTGTGTTGCGGGGGCTGAGCACAGGTGGGACTCCCCTGAGCAGGTCATCGGTTATGCTGTTGGGACACGAAGCTTAGGTTGCGCGAAGTTCTGCATGTGGGATGCATGCCTGTTGCACGGTTGTTCTCATGTATGGTTGCGAGAGGGGGGTTAGTTTCTGTGGATGGAAGACGGCATGGATGAATGTGGTGTACGATACTCGGATGGGACGGTGAGAGCAGTGGAACTGGTCCACTGCTTTGACTCAGGGACGTGTGCTTGTGCGCCGTTCCAGCGTGTCTCTTCGCACATTCCTTCTGTGTGATGTCAGTCGATGTGTTGGATAAGATATCGATACTATCTTGGAATGTGCGTGGGCTCAATGATGCCAGGAAATGTCGTAATGTGCTTCACTATCTGGATAGGCATGCCATACAGGTGGCGCTGCTGCAGGAGACACATCTGCGCCGAACGCCTGCACCTACGTTTGGGGGCAGGTGGGCCATGGTGAGGAGCTTTTCCTCGTACTCCTCTTACTCAAGAGGGGTTGTTATACTGATCAGGAAATCTCTCTCATTTCAGGAGTTGGCCTCACGAGTGGACTCTAATGGGAGGTATGTGCTATTGTGGGGAAGAATTGGGCAGATTACTTTGCTTTTTGTGAACTGTTATGCACCGAATGTTGATACACCTGCTTTTTTTCTTGAACTCTGGGGCCATGTTCTAGCTGTGGAAGCCTCACACATTGTATGGGGTGGTGACTTTAATTTAGCAATGCGGGCTATTGAGGATAGATCGGAGGGGTGCTCTCAATACAATGTACAGGCCAGGGATGTCTTGCTGGGCATTGTGGAGGAAGCGGGGTTGATTGATAGCTGGAGATATGCACACCCCACGGGCAGGGATGGTACACACTTTACGGCTCAGGCCCGTACCTGGGCGAGACTGGACTATGTCTTCCTCTCCAGGGGACTTGTGGCGGGATTACACAATGTGACACACCTTCCCAGGACGTATTCAGACCACTGTCCCGTCAGGGTTATAGTATTGATGCCCGGACTACATAGACCGCGGCCGCCTTGGAGGCTTTTCCCTTCTGCCCTGTTGGATCCCATTTTTAAGGCGGAGCTAGGCGAGGAAGTGGAGGCATTTTTCCCGAGGAATAGGGGTTCTGTGGATAGTGTGGAGATGATATGGGAGGCATTTAAAGTTACGATTCGAGGGTTCACTATATCCAAGAGCTGCGGGTGCTTAGAACTATTTTTCATAGGATCGCGAGCCTAGAGGGTGATTTAAAACAGCTAGAGCGCGGGATGCTGGCTGGCCCTGATCCTGACCTCATGCAACAGTTTAGGGATAAACTCTCAGAGTACGAGGAGGATGCGACCAGGGAGGCGAAGCACAGGGGGAAATACTGGACTGCGAGGAGGTACTGCGAGGGGGAGAGACCTGGGAAGGTACTTGCTGCACTCACGAGACACCAGAGGCATAGTTCAGATGTGTTGGAACTGGTTTTACTGGACGGCACGCGCTGCAGGGACACGAAGGAAATTCAAGACACGTTTATACGCCACTACACACACTTATACACTTCACAGCAATCGGGAGATGTGAGATATGGGGGATTTCTGGACGACCTGGCGCTCTGCTGGCTATCCGACGGTCACAGGGTGTTCCTGGGTAGACCCCTTGAGGTGGAAGAGATCAGAAGCGCCATTATGTCTCTGAATAACGGGAAGGCGACAGGGCTGGATGGTCTCCCTGCCGAATTCTATAAAAGTTACGTGGATATTATGGCCCCGGTGCTACGGGAGGTATTCGAGGAGTCCCTTGAGGTTGGGAGACTGCCTGGATCTATGCGGGAAGTTGCTATCACCTCTTTGCTCAAACCGGGAAAGAATCCCCTAGACGTAGAGTCCTATAGGCCTCTTTCATTGCTCAACTGTGATGTTAAAGTGTTGGCGAAAGTGTTGGCAACACGGCTTTCGGAGCTTATGCCCGTTATAGTCTTACCTGATCAGTCCGGATTTGTGCCTGGCCGGGCGACCTCTCATAATCTTCGAACTCTCTTTTCCTTAATCCCTACCATAGCCCCAGAGCTCCCGGTGGCGGCTGTTTTTTTAGATGCTACGAAAGCGTTTGACTCCGTGGAATGGGGGTACCTGATAGATGTTTTATGTAGAATGGGATTTCCCCGGATATTTATCTCATGGGTCAAATTGCTGTACACTGACCCTATGGCGAGGGTGGTTGATAACGGGGTGTTTTCCTCCCCTTTTCCAATCTCGAGAGGGACCAGGCAGATTCGCCAATTGCATCAACAGAGTGCATTTAATTGTTTTCAGGATCAAATTGGGATCTCGCTGTATGCAGATGATGTTACCCTATATATAAAAGATCTGCAGTTGCATATTAACGCGATACTATGTGAGTTTGTTGCCTTTGGCTGTATTTCTGGCGTGCATATCAATTGGCAAAAATCCCAATTTTTTCCGCTCAATTCAGCGGTTCAACGGTTCCCGCTTGACTATCCTCTTGAGTGGTGTGATACCGAACTACGTTATCTTGGTATTGTGATATCGTTGCATAAGGAAGAGACAATTAGGCTTAATTATGGCGTCGCCATAACTAAACTAGCAGATAACATTACGAGATGGATGTCCTTGCCTCTGTCCATGGCGGGTAGAGCGTCGCTGATAAAAATGGTGGTGTTGCCCCGCTTCCTGTACCTATTCCAGAATATTCCATATCACCCTGGGGCGTATTTCTTCACACGTCTCCGCTCGGAGCTACTTCGTTGTTTCTGGGGGGGGGGGGGGAACACTGCCTGCCCCTATGCGATAATGCCTAGAGTACCTCGGCCTAGTGGCTGTTGGCCTATGGATGTGAGACCACTGTATTGATGCTATTTTTCAACCTGGTAAACTTTCTGCTTTGTATCCACACTGCTGCTGAGGTTGCATGCTCTGTCCAGATGTGTCGCACTCCAATTGCTTGCTGATATCGTCATTCCATGAGTATCTGTCTTGATATGCTTTTTGACTTGGCAACTGGACTTTCCATGTACGCTGCTGCATTGCATTGTCCCTGTATCTTTGTATGCTTTGTATATCTGCTTGTCTTCCAATAAAAAGGTTTAAAAAAAAAAAAAATGTGTGGATGTTGATCATAAGTCATCATCCTCCTAGGACTTAAAGTTTTCCAGTAGACCATCCCACACCATTGCAATAGGATGTTTACATAGACCGCAATATTCCTTCCTGTGTAATGCATAGCTACCTGCTGTGCTCCACCGTAACCGCCTCTCGATAGTATGAGACAAGGGGGGCACTAGAGGATTTCTAATGCCTTGTGATCTGTCATTTGGCCAGACATTGTTCCAAAATATGCCTGCACGTAAGCCTCATAAGTGCCGAAGGACAACATCCTTTACGACGCAACTTTTACCACGCAGTGCCTTTACAACGCAGGTTTTTCAATGCAAGTCATTACAACGAAATGCGCTGGGGGGCGCTGTAGGATAGGTAATAGTTTAATTTACTATCCAACATCTTCCCTACTATCCACGGGGACTGGAGTTGGAATATTAAATTAAACTATTCACTATCCAGCACCCTCCAACGCAAGTGGTTGTAACGACTTGCGTTGAAAAACCTGCGTTGTAAAGGCATGCGTGGTAAAGGCATGCGTTGTAACAACGTACATCCGTGCCGAAAGTGTGTCCCCGACATCACCCCAAAAAAGAATGTCAGCAAGGCAAAAGCCCATAACATTTGCAAAAGGTCTACGGTATCTGCCTCACATCTAGGATAATTGGTTGACACCATCTGGAAGATCCTATGAAGCTTCAATGGTGTGAGGTATGCTCTATGTAAGATTGAAAATTGAATTAAGAAAAAACGGGAATTCCGGGAAATCACACTTGGGTGTTTGAGGAGAAAGTACTATTCCTTATCGTGTAATGCACAATTTAATTCAATTTCCCACTGAACCCGTAGAGGGCTAATGATCTGTGTAAATGGTCCAAAAGTCCCCTATAGAGCCATTTGACCAGATGTCTACTAGCATTAAGTTTATATATCACCTAAACTGAATCAATGTGTGCATTTCTGGTTCAGCCCTGCCGGTGTCCAGTGTGTATGAATGTAGAGCAAAATATTTGCATGTGTCAGAAATAGAGAATCCAGGAATTCATGGAGCTGTACAAAGTCATGGTGAGCCATCAGTGCATCCTCCGTAAATAGGTTTCCAACTCTTTTCATCCCTCCACTTTCCCAGGGCGCCAGCCTGACTGCTGAGAGCATGCCTACCAGCATGGGCAAGCCCCACAGTTGAATAATAGAGACATAGGGGCCAATTACGAGGTTGTGCAGAAACTTTCCGCCTGACTCCTTGTTGGATTCGGTGGTGACCAGCTTGCAGTCGGTGGTTCCGCACGGACAATTACGATGCTTCCGGACTCCCATTAACTTTGATGAGAGCCCGTATTCCGACCGACAACACAGAAATGGATGTCTGTGAGAGACCTTGCACCCTTTCATGGGCCCCCCATAGTGCCTGCCACACAGTGCATGGTTTTACATTGGGGTCCTTTTGGTACCCCCTCGACCCCAAACCGGAGGCCTCAGGATGAAGTGGGGCCTGATAGGGGCCCCCAAAGTCATCTTCCGACAGCCTTTTCATGTCAGACAGTCTGAGTCGGAAAGGCTATCAGAATCCGACATTGTAATCGGTGGGTCGGAAACGCTATCCGTAGAGCTGTGCGATTTGGCTCTGACCGACACGGATTCTCTAAGAGCCAGTCGTAACTGATTCGGAATGACTGAACAGTTTCCCTTCTGACCCGAGCATCATAATGGGTCGGTCAAAATTGAATCCGACAGAGTCGGACGGATAGGTTCCGGCACAGTCTAGGGGACTCTGACTGTTGGTCGGAGGCTTTCCGCATGACATCGTAATCAGACCGATAATGCGGGGGCAGGTTTTCATATCGGAGAGCACATGTTATTGCATTGTTTAGTAATAATGTAATTAATTTGAGATGAGTGGAACGCACCACTCCTGGCAATAGTAATCTATGGAGCATGCCTATCGGTAACATATGGGGATTTCGTTTAAGTGGAATGCCGCTAGCCAGTTGGACTACTATTGTAATTTTCCTGCCAAACAATAGGCTTTAAAATCCAGAGTACCCATTCCCCCCTTTCTGGGTGGTAATTGCTTGTTGTGTAGGCCAACCCAATGTCATCCTGTGCCCCAGATTAATTCAACCAACAAAGAATTAAATGTTCTAAAGATGGCCGCAGGGGCCATAATAGGCAGATTAACACAATAATACAGCAGACAGGGTAACATAACCATTTTCGACAATGCAATCTGGCCTACCACCGTCAAAGGCACCGTAATCCTGAATTTTATTTGGGACTTCAGGGATGAGATGGCTTTCTGTAACTTTCCATCAATTAAATCTGTATCAAACCTGTGTATCTGGATACACAAATGCCGAAATGTATGATGTGCTATGGTTATGTTCTGTGTAGCGAAAAGTATTGCATCATGGGCTATAGTATCCCGTAACACGAAGGCATGGGATTTAGCGTGATTAACTCAGACCCAAGAAAGGTCATCAAATAATTGGAGTAAATTAGATATTGATGTTAAGTCTGCCCCTTCGGTCCTGGGTGTATACAATCATATTGTCTGCAAACATGAAGACTGCATGGAGCTGAGGTCCTTGCTGCATGCCCCAGGCCCTGGTCATCTGCTGGAGACATTGCGCCAAGGGTTCCACTACCATAACGAATAACAAAGGGGATAATGGGCAACCCTGCTTGATCCGACAGGATATCAGGTACTGGGGTGAGATATGTCTCCCCATTCTCGCCCTCGCCGTAGCGTTGATATATAGGCGTTTGACCCAGCAAATGAAAGCTGGAGGAATATATAATTTAGCCAAGGTTGAGAATATATACTCCTGCTACAAGGGCCTGATTATGATGTCGGTTAGAAAGGCTCAAAATGGCATTCAGATTTTCCAAAACCGTGTCGGAATCTGTGTTTATGACCGAGCCAGAAACGTTTCTGACCGACGAATTACAATGTAAAGTTAACCACCTGGTCATTCCGAATTAGTTCAGACCGGCATTCGGAAACTCCGAGTCGGTCAAAGCCGAATCGTACAGCTCTACGGACCATGTTTCCGACAGAAGTCTTTTTGACTCGCACCGTCTGAAATGAAAAGGCTGTTGGAAATTGACTTTGGGGGCCCATAGCATGCCCCCACTTCAACCTGAGGCCTCCGGTTGGGGGCCGTGGGGTACCCAAAGGACCCCTGTGTAGAACCATGCACAGTGTGGCAGATACCGCGAGGTGCCCACCACAGGGTGCAAGGTTTTCCGCAACCACCCCTTTTTCTTTTTAGATCTCGCTTAGTGTTGCAGTGCAAAAGCGCTGCCATCGCTTTGAGAGGCATGCAGTATATACTGGAGCGTGGAAGCTTCATGGAAGCTCCACCCACTCTCTGCCCATTGGCTTTTGTCTTAAATGCTGCCTTCTGATTCGTTTGAGGCTTGTTAGCCCCTCCTCATTCATCATTTGTATCCTTCCACGGCTATTGCCCCCTTTACTCCTAACACTATTTTCTTCCCTATCTCCGCACCCCTCCCTCAATCTGTGACTTCTCTCCGCCCTCCCCACACCCGGTCGTACCTTTTTGCTTGCCGGCATACAGTTTGTCAATGCAATAGGTCTCGCGTGAATGTGAGTCCTATTGCATTGCCAAGCTTTGTTTTTATTCTTGTAAGCACTATTTTGGTATATGTCACGACGTGCTTTGCTTCCATTTAGCACGCCATGCACGCTTTCACTTTTAGCCTGGTATTGAATAGTTCTCAATTAGAGGAATGCTTCTTAGCAAAGATGAGATCACGTGCACAGACTTCACCTCGTTCTTCTGTGCGTCCTCCATAGCATTGGTCCTTCATGACTCGAGCGGAGCCAGCCATCCAAAAGCCAAAGTTGAGGGAACGAGTCTGGTGAAGTCACTGTACCAAGGAACGGTAGAGGTGATTTGCTCACGTGGTAATCCTGCTTGAGAAAATCGTTTGGCTGCACGGAGATTGGGAAGTTTAGACTAAGCCAAGGAAGATAAAGAAAGTGGTAGAACAGTGCTGGTGATCAAAACCTATAATAAATCTATCGGATTGAGATCACAGTTAGGCCCGGCACCCCTAAAAAAGTGGCCCACGTTCCCAAATCGTTATCGTTTTTTTGAAAAAGTTTTGTATAGCGTGAAACCAGTGCACAAGATCAAATTCGCTTTTATTTTAGGCAGAGAGAAGTGATTTTCCCTTGCTCCGGTGAGTAACTTCCGTTCAGTCACACAAATGCATGACTGCTAGGAAAACATTGTGGACAAAATAATATTTTTAACATGTGGAAGTGAACGTATTGATGATCAGAATGCGTATGAATGTGTCCTTGTGCAATGCACCAGGTGCTCATGTAAAGCACTCCAAACCCTTCGGGTAGAGATAGCGCTATATAAAACTGCAAAACAATTGTATATAGTTAGGTAATACACTATAGCTGCCATGGTTTCAGGGTCAGTGTGCGATATTATGTTGGTTTGTTTGTTGTTATGTCCCAATATGATCTGTGTTATCAGACCGACTGTGCTACTGTGAGTAATCAAAGGTATGTACTTTTTGCTGACATAGGATTTAAAGACTGTCATTTAGAAAATTCAAATAGGTGTAAAGTGTTGCACATGTTTATACCCCCTGATGGTTGGGTTCTCGTTGACTGTAGTTATAAAGGTAGAAAACGTTTGAATACATTTCGCTTCAATTTCAGTATTGGCTTCTAGTTTAATGGCTTTCAGAAGGTTCTTAGGATCATGCTAGTTAGGCCTTCTTGTGACCATACGAAATCCTCCATTTTAATCTTTCATAGTCTCTTGTACTGTGCAAGTGACTTTAACGTAGCATATTTTGTACGAGGTTTTTTATTGCAACAGAGTGCTTGATGGATTAATTTGAGCTAACAGTTGTGACGAGAATCCTAGGAGGCGTCTCAGGAGCATCGAACTCAACTGGTCGGAACTCGGTGGTGAAGTTATCCCCATAAATCATGTGAACACTTTGAGCGCTGCAAATGCGGTTTCATGTAAAGTGAAAATCCGAAAGATTTTAGCGCATTGGTTCGGTGGTGACTCGAATGTAAACAGTTGTGAAAGGGAATCTGTTCATGAGGTGGGGTTACCGTTAGCTTTTTATAACCAGACGCACATTACCCGGCCAACGACAGACAATGCAGGGAATATGTGGGCTATTACAATGTTGTGTGACCCAACACTGCAACTCGTTTCCTGTGTAGTAGTTCAGGGAATACAAGTTAGTGTGGTGGTTCAGGGGCTAAAGCCTTTACAGATGTGTACTCACTAGTCTACAGCCAGCAGCTCTAACCTGGAATACCAGCAGTGCCAACTCCGACTTGTATGCTTACGAAGTCCATAAAAACAGCATCACTGAGTTGGATTCTATCAACACCGGTATTGCCCACACTACCTGGCAACAAGTCACATACAGCAAGCCCAATACACAACGAACAGAATATTCCACGTACACCCTTCCTTTAAAGAAACGCTACCTTCTCCCCAGGTTTATCTAAACACATAGGCTGCTGGCCACATATTCTGATGTGTGTCAGCAAGACATGAAGAAGCACGCACTATCATTTAATGTGGTCATGAAACTGCAAGAGCACACTGGCTTGTACCCACGGATGTGGGCATCTTTTGGTCCCTGGGAATGTGGTATTGTGCTGTTCAAAGGGGGTTTTAAGTGCCTCCGAGGGAAAAGTTGGTGTGCGGGACTCGAGGCAGAGGCGTGAAGAAAAGGCTTTCATTCAATCTGATGTCAAAGCTGCCCTAAAGAGCAAAGGACATCCTATTCAGCAAACACGCTTTTGCAAACCTAGATAATATAACAATAACAGTAATGATAACGGCGATTGTGGAGCGTCACTGCCACAAAGCATGTCAATCACATCACACCGGTGAGCTACCATCAGGACGAGAATCATCAATATGTCCGCTTAACACCTTTGGGAGATCTGTCTCAGGATGACAAGGCAAGGATTAAAGAGTGGGCGGCAACATCGCTTAGAAAAATACCTGGTCAAACTATTACAATTATTTTAAACGCTAACAAAGTCATTCTCTACTCCTTTTCTAGATTTTTTTAATGTGTTTCTTTATTAACTCAAAAACTGAGAGCGTAACGGGACGTTTTATAAATTCACTTTTCCAAGAAAGAACAACTTCACAACATTCATTAACACATGCCCCCTACTTCCCATTTGGTAGCAGTTAGGCATTGTAATGTGCAGTGATGCTGTAATGTCACACAATGACTTTACCAACCAGTTAAATGATGAAGGCTATATTTACATCAAGGGCAACAATCTAGTAGTATGTGTAAACCTCTCTAGGTGTTACAGACTCAAGTGATCTAAAACACCATCTAAAATGCACATGCTGCAAAATAGGGTTTTGTGGGGGGGCGGCCGACCACCAGGAGGCCTGCCTCCCGGGAGGGGATTTGGGCCCAGGGTGCAGCCAGAACCCAATTGGGCTTGTTGGGCTACACTTGGGCTGGTTTTGGGCTGGGGGGATATTTTACTGGCCATGTCGTGTCACCAGTAACCATTTTGGTGGGGTGACACGACAGCCGGTTGGGGCACAGGCAGGCCAAGAAAATGTTGTCAGGCAAGGCCAGAGAATTTGGTGGAAATCCTTGTCCAGAGCTTTCTCTCATGGTAGTCTGGTGCAGGTCGGCACATAGCGGGGCTCGCGGTTATACTGTGGGGTTTTCTTCCTGAGGCGGTGTGCATGGAAGATGGCAGAGGATTCGAGGGTGACAGAGGTGTTACGCCTCCTGGCTGAGGTGGGCCGCACGGACATACTGCAGCCCGCGATAGAGGTGAGGCCTCCCAGACGTGCAGCAAGCAAGGTCGCGGCGGCAGTGCTAGCGTGCTCGCCGCCGCGAGCCCACAATCATCGTGATAATGGGCATTAGGGGCTTGGTCGTGCTGCTAAGCCAGCCGCGCGCCAGAAGGCCACGCGCGGGGAAGGGCGAGTCGCAGCTCCATGGCCCGTGCTCGAATTCAGGCGGGGGGGCTACCATTGGAAGGAGGACGTCGGGTAGAGGCCTGCCCGGGGCTGCCCCCATCATGCTGGACAGCGGCTGGTTTTCTCCCATGTTAGTTGAGAGCGGCGGGGAGGAGGAGGCAGAGTGGGGAGGGCTGGAACAGTTGGTGGAGGGCCTAGGGGTGGATGGGGGGCCCAGATGGTCAGGGTTTAGGGCACCAGGAGTATGTGGGGATTCGAGGGGAGCAGAGGGAAAGAAAGGCAAGGGGGACCCAGTGACAGGTAGAGAAGTGGGGATGGGACGAGGGAGGGCCTGGTCGGGTCTCACGGGGTGCGTCCCTGGAGCTGGAGAGTGGCTGGGCTCAGACAGCAGTTGTGAGAAAGGGGGTGGGCAAAGGGAGGGGCCCTGGAGTTATGGAAGAAGGCAGGAGCAGTGGAGGGAGGGGACTATACCACCTGTCAGCCGGGATGGGGAAGGCCGCGTGGGCAAGATAGTGGTTGACTTGTTGCTGTGGAGCAACCGGAAGTAGAAGGGCTGGGCTGGGGGTCGGGGGCACTTCGGCACAGCAGGGGGGAAACTCATCAGGTGCATCGGGCCTGGGGTGGGAAGCGGGTGAACTTGGGCAGTGGTATTCGAGGGTGTTAGGGTCAGAGGTAAGGACTAAATCCGGCACACGTCAGACTCCACTTTTCTTTGACAGGGATGGCAGGTAAGGTACTCGGGTGAGTTGCAGGCGGCTCTGCCCTACCGAGAGGATGGGTCGGATATGCCTCACGAGGGCAACCGGGCTCCAACGAGGGACTTGCAGGACCTGGTGCGCAGAAGGGGGGACCAACAGTCTCCAGTGACACAACCACGATGGGTCGAGGCGGCCTCCGGGGTGCTGCACATGGTGCACGGATAACAACACAGGACCCAAAGGACAGGCACGCAAGGCGGCAGCGAGAGAGTGTTGATCTAGGGGAGCTACTACGCACTTGCAGAGAGCGAGCGGTAATGAGCAGGCTGGAGTACGTGGAGGATGGCCCATTGATATTAGATTATGATGAAGAGAGCGTGGAGGAGGGGGAATAATAGAAGATGAGGGAGGGCAGGCTGCAGGGAGGGGGGATGTCAATAATCAAGTGTTCAGTCTCTTACAGAAAGGTTGGGACAGACAACAAAAAGTGGATAGCGTGGCTGCCCCACCCTCACAACTGGTTAGGTGGCGGGATCCGGTCAGGACACCGACCTTGACGCCAGGTAAGGCACAGGAACACACAAAGGGTGATGGAGGCTGGAGGGGCACAGCGAAAACGAGGGAAGAAGGGGGAACGCCAGGTATGGAGCCGCAAAGCAGGGTGTCAGTGGGTACGGATGTACGGGAGAGGAAGGGAAGGTGCCCTTGAGGAAGGGTGCGTATGTAAGAGACACAGGCATAGGGACGGAGTCACCGCGCAAGGGGGGTAAGAGTGAAGGGACGGAGACCCCCAGGCCCTCAGAGGAGCAGGCGACTGGGCAACAGGGAGAAATAGCTGCAAGAGGAAAAGAGACAGAAGGGGTGTCCAAAGTGGAGGTTAAAGAGACTTACGACATTCCAGTGGAGAACTTGAAGTACATGGGGATCACAAAGCCCTTGGGGGCCCACCTTATGTTGGCCACCAAAGAGAAGATATGGAAAGGCGAATATGTGGACATGCTGAAACAACTGAATAGGGAGCTTACAGCAAAATAGGGGTCCAAGGAAAAAGAGTTGGAGCTTGCTAGGAGGCAGCTGGTTCCAATAACCATCGGGAATCGCTCAGCGGCCTTTTTGATTTTCGCCAGCGTGCACTGTGAAAAGTACCCTGACAGGTCTGTCACATTGTTTAAATACATAGACGTGATTAGACGGGCACAGGTGACGTACAGAAGGTACGCGTGGTCGCATTACAATGAGGAGTTTAGGCCCGGTTGCCCTGGGATCCGGAGGCTAAGTGGGGGAGATAGATTCGACCTATACCAACAGACCATGGGGGGCAAAGTTTGGGAACTCAATACACACGGCTAGCGGACTCCCTCTTGCCCCATTCAGAACTGCCCCACCCACGGGGGTGGGGTATACAGGGAAGAGCACCGGTGGCACAGTGGGAGCGTGCTGGGACTTCAACAAAGGCACATGCGCCAGACAGTACTGCAATTTTTGGCACGAATTCCCGAAGTGTGCGGGAAAACACCCTGTCGTGCAATGCTGGAGGACAGGAGTTAGTGGGCAAGGTCAGCAGCCGAACCAGACCTTGCAGCATACAGCAGGTGGTAGGGGTGGAAGGGGATGAAAGGAGCTATAGGCTAAGGCTCATGCTCCCGTTAAACTGAACTGTCTTGAGGAATTTTTGGGGTCATATCCACGGACCGAGGACGCAGAGCTTTTGCAGGGGGGTTTTCAGGAGGGGTTTAAGATGGGCTATGAGGGTCCGGGGGCCACTAGGTTGGCTGAGAATTTGATATCCGCAAAGACACACGGTCCAGTAGTATGGGCAAAATTGTTAAAGGAAGTGTAGGAAGGGCTTATGGCAGGTCCGTTCACGAGTAGCCCATCCGGGACCCGATTATTTCCCCAATTGGCTTGGTACCAAAGAAGGAACCAGGGCAATACCGGTTGATACAACACTTGTCATGGCCAGAAGGGGCGTTGGTTAATGATTTAATAGCTGTCGAGCTGTTTCAGTGTCTTACTCTTGGGGAGATGTCGCACAACATCTGGTTGCCACAGTAGGGGCAGGCGCCCTCATGGCGAAATGTGACATAAAGTCGTCATTTAGGTTGCTACTTGCACACCCTAAAGATTATCAGTTGTTGGGCATACAGTTTGAGGGGTCCAATTTCGTGGACAAGGCAATGCCAATGGGCTGTTCCATATTTTGTGCTTTATTTGAGCGATTTAGTACATTCCTGCAGTGGGTGTTCTCATGGTACACTGGTAAAGTGACGGTGACAACACTACCTTGATGACTTTTTCTTGGTGGGACTGCCCGGTTCTGCGGACTGTCAGCAGCAGCTGGCAAGTTTTCAAGAGCTCATGGGCTACCTGGGGGCGCCCCTGGCGCCAGAGAAGACACAAGGTCCCAGTAAGGACGAAGTGAATGCTTTCCCGAATCCATTGAGTGTTTTAATAAATCTTGACATTTGGAAACCCATCTGTGCTCCTGAACTTTTGTGAACAGCGATGTCATACAGTAGATATGGATAAAACAAATTGAATTACTAGTTGAAAAATAGAAGAATAAATAGGATAAGCATGGATAAAAAGTGAAGATTAAAAAGTGGATTTAATTAATTGGATTCATAGTCTTTGTGGCTGTGCTACTTGGTGGAACCAGAGCTGGTTCTCCTTCATGGTTTGTGATATTGCAGCGCAATAAGGCAAAACGCGGACAAGTATGCATGCTGGAAAAGGATGAAAGGTTAACGGGGACAAGACGTGATGATATGGTGTGCATCTCACCACCTCATAAACTCATCCACATGGGGGGCATATGAGCAGGCATGGCGAGACTTTCTTGCAAGTGGCACGAAGCGCTGTGGACAGCAATGGGCAAAGGAAGAGCAGGTGGTGCAGTTAATGTTGTCCATGATTGACAATGGTTTGTCTAGGGTAACAATAACAGGCAAGCTGTCGGCCATAGCTCTCATGGGAAAATTATGGTGGGGTTATGCTCCTTCGGCGGGGGAATTAGGCAGTCGACTACTGGAAGGTTGGGCGAGAGGGAGGGGTGACAGACCTCAGCAGGGAAGGCCATTGTCGGTTGGAATATTGGCCGGCTTGATACGGCTTATGCCACAAATATGCCACAATGCGGAAGAAGTGGATTTGTTTTCCACGTTAATGTCTTGAATGTACTTCAAGGCTTTTCGGGTTTCAGAGTTGCTGGGTGTGAGGAGGGCACAAGGAGTTCAGTGGGGAGAAGAGGACCTGCTGGTCGATGCAGTGGCAGTGTGCCTCAAGCGATCCAAAACAGACCAGCGGGGAGTGGGGAAGTGGGTGGCCATGGGACCGGTGACGGACAAGACAGTATGTCCAGCAGCTTGCGGGGGGGATCATGGCCACGGGGTTGATGCGGGACGATAGGGAGGTTTTCCGGCGAAAAGAGGGTGGCGGCGTCTCCGTTGCTTTGGGTCATGAGGCGACCCCTCCAATGCATGGGGGAGGATCCTAGTCAGTTTGGGACACATTCATTCCACATAGGGGCAACCACAGTTGCAGCTAGGAGGGAGTCAGGGGGGAGGACATTATGCGATTAAGGCGTTGGAAGTTGGATTGCTTCAAAACATACATTCGACTGCGGGGCTTTGGAGAAGGAGATGCATAATGTTCATTTCCTTCCTCATATATGTGTCATTTCAAGTGTTGTGGCGGGGCCTGCTGTGGCGGAACTATCCATCTGATTCATAGGACACTCTTTTGTCAAATGGGCAGAATGTTATGAGTTTACAAAAGGGAAAGGTTTGAATTTGGGTTTTGGACTCTCAGTTGTTTCAGTTTTCTTGGAACGGAAAGGGGGTCATGAGGTGGCACAAGCTGTTTCGAACGTTAAACAGGAAGATCAGAGGTGGGATTTGTCCAGATGTGTTAATTATTCATTTGGGGTAGAATGACCTGGTTCAGTGTAAATGTTTGGCCCTGTTAAAACAGATGAAGAGGGATCTCTTAGAGATTAAGCAGCAGTGGTCAGGTTGTTATGTTATCTGGTCGAAGTTCATACCCAGGAGGCATTGGAGGGGGCGGAGCGACCAGCAGCAATAGATAAGGCAGGGACATGCACATTTTTTGTGACAGGGAAGGCATTGGGAGAGTGGATTATCCGGAGCTGAGGTATGCTGCGGTCTATTTGTTTCCAGAGAAATGGGGTGCACTTGTCCTGTTATGGACTGGAGTTGTATGTAATACAGATTAAGGAGGTTCTGGACGGGGTTTTTTACATAATCAGGTATCGGAAACAACAGGATCTTTAAGGGGGGGTCAGAAAAGTCTGGGGCCAGAATTTTCTGAGGGGCATTTTTTCTGGGTATAGTTGGTAGATCTGTTTATAATTACAGTTTATTAGTTGGAAAATGTCACTCCGGGAGCGCGCAGGAAGGGGAGTAGCATAGGAAGGTTACATAGATAGTTATGTTAGGAGATGATAATAAGTTGTTAGAAGTTTAACGGGGCAGCAAGGAGGACAAATTTGGGGGTTTATAAATAGTTGCAAGGGGAACATTTTAGGGGAAGGGTGGATGGTAAGGCAGTAGGAAAATATTTAGTGAGGTTTAGTTTTGTACGGCACAGGCCTAGGAAAGTGTTTGGTAAGGTGCACCTGTCTTCAATAAAGCTGCCTTTTTCACACTTAACAAACTGGTTTGTGGTCTGTGCTACACCCCCCTTTTGGCCCAATAGGGCTTTGGGGGGCAGCTGACCAACCGGGGGCTGCCTCCCCCGGGGGGGGAGGGGTGTTGGGCCGAGGATGCAGCCAGAGCCAAATTGGGCTTGTTGAGCTACACTTGGGCTGGTTTTGGCCTGGGGGATATTTAACCGGCCATTTCGTGTCACTAGCCACCATTTAGATGGGGGGACATGACAGCCGGTTGGGGCACAGGCAGTGCAAGAGACTTTTGTCCCTCCCGCCGTCCCCATTTTTTCAGAGATGTAGGTCAGGTTATGCTTTAGGGTGGAGGCAATGGGGAAAATGTTTTCCTTAGTTTTTGGTTGGATTTGTTGGGAAAAGGTGCATCGGTGGGGAAGCATGTGCATATTGGTTGTCGCTTGAAGCAGGTGCCAGTGTTGTGTATGGGTTGTTGTTATCAGGTGGCGTTTTTTTGGGGTATAGTTGGTAGATCTGTTTATAATCACTGTTTATTGGTTGAAAAATTTCACTCCAGGAGCTTGCCGGAAGGGGAGGAGCATAGGAAGTTTACATAGATAGTTATGTTAGGGAAAGATAAGAAGTTACAAGTTTAACGGGGCAGAAAGGAAGACTGATTTGGGGGTTTATAAATGGTTGCAACTTGCAAGGGGAACGTTTTAGGGGAGGGGGTGGGGGCATAAGGCAGGAGGAAAATATTTAGTGAGGTTTAGTTTTGTACGGCACAGGCCAAAGTGTTTTGTAAGGTGCACCTCTCTTCAATAAAGCAACCTTTTCACACTTAACAAGCTGGTTTGTGGTCTGTGCTGCACCCCACTTTTGGCCCAAAACAAGAGCACTGCTGCCCTACGGTGTGTGCATCCTCCTGAGCTCTCCGGCTTGTGTTACCTGCGACCTGTCACCATTCACAGCATCCTTATTTGCCATGACGCCGGCTCTTTGTCCAGCCCAACACAATCCTTTGTGGAACTTATGAAAGCACCAAGCAACCCATTGAAGACAGCAGATGATTGGTAGAGGATGCCAGCAAAATATGTGTTATGAAACCTCTGGTTACACAAGCTGGAGCGAGCACAAGAGAAACCTTCTGCCTTCGACATACTACTACTCACGCCATCACAGCGCCACAACACTCTCAACCCTTCTCGGTTTCGTTTGTTTCTTATATTAGTATATCGGTAAATAACTGTGTGTTTGCATACATAGGTGGCTATGAGCAATCCTGTGTTAAAACAAAAAAAACTATATAGCACCTCGATTGAGCTGACATATTTGCATTTTATTTTCTCATTATTTTTCTCTTCCGTCTAAGGATTGTTGAAACTTTTCCATTCAGCCACTGCTTTCTGTTTGCGCGAGTTGTCATTGAGTTAAAATGCTAAAGCTCAGGATGAGGCGCAAAAGATTTTAAGGTTCCACTTCGTCGAAAAAATAGCATATTTATGGGCTTCAATAAAATGATCATGGAATTAAACAAATGATTACAACTCCTCAATTGAAGCTGTGATTTGGTTAAGTGATCCGTACAAGAAAGAAACATCTCACTGGAAGCATCTGCTCTTCAAATGTGATTGTTTATAATTGTATTTAATGGGTTCCTTAAATAGCACTCCTGCAAGTGCGTACTACATAGCAGCAGACATGGTACATAAGGGCATCACAATTTTCTTTTACAGTACCATAGCACCTCACAGGAAGTAAGCATGGGCTTAAAATTCGTTCCGCTCGCAAAATTTGCGGATTTTCCACGCTTTCATGATCCGCGAATCTCGCGAAATCGCGGTAAAATCCGCGAATCAGCGGGGACGAATTTTCAGCCAAACACTTACAGGGTTACAGCAGCAGGTGCAAAAGTTGAAGCTAATTTTTTTTAACCTTTTACAAAAGGGTTACAAAGAAATTAACTTCAACTTGGGCACCAGCTGCTGTAAGCCTGTAAGTGCTTCCTGGCGCCTCGTTGCCTACTTGCAACTATTCTCTGACCCTTGAAGAAGGGTCAGAGAATAGTTACAAGTAGGCAATGAGGCACCTGTCCGGAAAATTAAACCTCAACAGGAAGCACTGACAGATATAAAAACAAGGATTTGCAATGCGATAGGTCTCGCATTAGGAAAGTTTGAGCTATTGGTCTTGTAAATGACAATTTTTTTTTATTTATGTGTTGGTTTTGAAAATAGCTAAATTAATAGCTTTGTCATTTACAATGCCAATAGTTATAACTTTCGCAAATGTGACACCTATAGCATTTGTAATGCAACATGTTTTGTATTTACGTGACTTAGATGTATTGAAATTACAAATTACAATGGCTTTTAACTTTTTTAAAATAATTAATACTTTATTATAAGTGATTTTAATTTAAAATGGCAATAGCTTAAACTTTTGCAAATAACTTTTGTGAAGATTATGTTCAGTGTATTTTATTGTGACAAAAATCCAAGAACAGAAGTAAAATATTAACATATTATTGTGGCATTTGTAATAAAGTTTGAAACAGTGAGAGAGCATATTTTAACCAGTTGTTGTTGAATGGTTGTGCAGATTGATGCTGGGGTGACGCTGAGTGGTGCTGTGGTGGTGCTGAGGGGTGCTGTGGTGATGCTGAGTGGTGCTGTGGTGGTGCTGAGTGATACTGGGATGGTGCTGAGTGATGCTGGGGTGGTGCTGAGTGGTGCTGTGCTGGTGCTGAGTGATGCTCTGGTGGTGCTGAGTGATAATGTGGTGGTGCTGAGTGATGCTGTGGTGGCACTGAGTGGTGCTGTGGTGTTGCTGAGAGGTGCTGTGGTGGTGCTGAGTGATGCTGTGGTGGTGCTGAGTGATAATGTGGTGGTGCTGAGTGATAATGTGGTGGTGCTGAGTGATGCTGGGGTAGCGCTGAGTGATGATGTGGTGATGCAGAGGGCAGAAAGGCACAAAAAGCAGTCTAACAAAGGGCAGAAGGGCAGAAAAACAAGGGAAAAACGAGTCTAACAGAGGGCAGAAGGGCACAAAAAAACTGTCTAACAGAGGACAGAAGGGCAGAAAAACAAGGGAAAAACGAGTCTAACAGAGGGCAGAAGGGCACAAACAACGAGTCTAACAGGGGGCAGAAGGCAAAAAAAGGAGTCTAACAGAGGGCAGAAGGGCACAAAAAACGAGTCTAACATAGGGCAGAAGGGCACAAAAACAGGGGAATAACAGAGGGCAGAAGGGCACAAAAACGAGTCTAACAGAGGGCAGAAGGGCAGAAAAATAAGGGAAAAATGAGTCTAACAGAGGGCAGAAGGGCACAAAAAACGAGTCTAACAGGGGGCAGAAGGGCAGAAAAACAAGGAAAAAACGAGTCTAACAGAGGGCAGAAGGGCACAAAAAACGAGTCTAACAGGGGGCAGAATGAATCCCGCCCTGAGTGTTTGTCCACGAAGATGCCAGCTTTTTGTGCAATACCTCTACTCAACTGGAGTACTTTCTACTGTCTAATCAGTAAGTGCTCCCTCGTTGGCTAAATGTATAGGGGGAGATTTACAATAACTGGTGCATCCCCAGGGATACGCCAGTTATTGTGCGCCGCAGCTCCGACACCCATGGTGCGCCGCATTTACAATGCGGCACACCATGTGGCAAAAACAGCACAGATGCGTCACGCATCTGTGCCGTAAAAGCAGCGCATTGTTGGAGCTACGGCGCAGTTTTTTGGGGGGATTTCGTGGGGAAATCCGCGAATTTGCAGAACGCGAATTCGCAAATTTCGCCCATATTTAACAGGAAGTACTGTATTATGCTGTTGTGAGCTTGTATAGTGCACCGTCTGCCATTAGTATGTACTTGTAGCTCGCCGTCTGTTAGATGGAGACTTAGCACACCATTCCCGGGCTTCCTTTGCAAACCGGATTCTGAGCCTTCCTGTAATATTATGTTGATAATATGTTCTGGGCACTGTGTTCTGGTCCATCTTTGGTAGGTCTCGGTGTCATCATCAGCTGTCTCCCAGGCAAGTAGCTTTTCCTTTGTCCGCAGTTAGAAGTGGGCTAGTTCTAGTGTTGCTGGCTGTATAGGTGTCTGTGCTCAGGGCACCATGATATAACATCAACTGGCCTTGTGTTGGCGCTGTGGGATGTACATGGATATTGGGTCTATTCACTTTAGGGTGTGTGTGTGAATTTCTAGCAGAGTGTTTGTATTTCCTCTGTCAGTTTTTTTTTGGGTTCTCTTTATTGGGTGTGCTATGGCTGGTCCTAAAGACCAGTTATGCACTCTGAAGTTATTGCTTATTTTGTAGTATTGCTCGCTTGTATGCACTCTGTTTCCTTTGTAAGTGTTTAGATGTACTTGAAAAATAGTTAAAGGTCTTCAAAAAATGGTGCAGTACACCAGAGCCTAAAACGTCTTATTGTAGATTTCTCAGACACAGGCAGCTTGTGATCTCCTCTGGATTGTCCTACTCCTTAAGGCTGCTTGGGGTGTAGTATAAAATCAGATTTAGTACACTTGGAATAAAATAAAAATGTGTACTTATTTCTAGTAGGCTCCTAGCTGGCTACAAAATGACAATTTTCTCAGATTAATCTACTGGATCGTTTGTGACTTGAAGATTCATGTTAAGTAACTTTTTTCTCAGCATCTGCAGCTGCTCAAGACTGGGTAGATGTACACATATTATCTGTCTCAGAAATCTATAACATACATGCCACCTGTGCCCTACTTTCAACAGATATCCCCTAGGAAGCAACATTATTCTGCAGTACAGCCACTCTCCCGATGCCCCCACCCATCCACATCAAAAACACCTATGCAGCACTGTTGGGTTGAGAAACGTTTTCATGGTTGCTGATATCACCTTTATGTGCATGTAGCATTAATGCCACAATACGTGGAAAGGTGCCAAACTCCTGGACTGCCGGTGGTGCAGGTATATCCATCTTCACACCCTTCCTCCATATCCTAACACTCTGCGGAAATTCCAGAGTAACTAAAATAATACACAAATCGATATGTTAATAAGCTGGCAGTCGGCACTAAAAAGGTACATTCACTGTGTCAGATTATTTACAAACATTTGCCACATACTTCTAGTAGCCCTCACAATGGTAAGTCTGTACAGAGTGGTTTGTAGGCTGTCGTTAAATTAACCTCTTAAGCGCTGCTGACGGCCAACGGTCGTCACGAGAGCTACCTCCCTAGTGCTGCGCACGACCATTGGACGTCCATTCAGCACTAGTTCCAATGGACAGCGCAGCACTGGGGAGGGATATTTGAGAAGCAGCTAAGGTGTTAAGTAATTTTTAATAAAATAACTTAAGCACATCGGCAGAGCCAATAGCTCTGGCTAAACAGTTACTCACAATGGCGAGACCGATTGCATTGTAAATGCTTGTTTCAATGGGAGTCTGTGTTGTCAGTAGGAACACATGCTCCAATTGAAGTCAATGGGAGACTGTCCAAATGGTGTTCAAAAGCATCACAATCGGTCGGTCGGAACCTCCAACCACGATTCGGTCAGATCAGAATCTGAAAAGGAGTCGGGAGGTTTAGTTTCCGGCTGACATCGTAATCAGGTCCCAAGCTATGAAATGCCTTCTAAAGATCTAGGGAAAGACAGCCAGTCACAGGGTAATGCTTTTTGGCTATCTCAATCACCTGTTAAAGTCATTGGGCCTCATTTATGAGAAATGACGCATCGCTGCGTGAAAGCAGCGATGCGTCACTTCTCAGTGCGCACTCCTTGCGACATTCCTGATGCGTCATATTTAATGTATGACGCATCATGTCGCAAGGAGTTACAGATACGTCAGTATTTCTGACGTATCTGTAAGCGCAAAAGTGACACATTGCTGGAGTGTGTCACAAAAGTGACGCAACTCCAGCAATGCGTCCTTTCACCTGGGGCAAGCCCCATGTGAAAGGACCTGCGTCAGTCTTATGCCTGCTGTGAGGCAGGTGCAAGATTTTGACGCAATGGCGTCCTAAAAGTGATGCAGTGAAATCTCATAGATTTCACTGCGTCACTTCTACGACCCTTCCTTGCGTCAATACGCCCCCCCTTGCATACATTATACCAGGCGCAGGTATAATGTGGCGCAGGGGTTTACAAAGTGAGGCATCTGCTTAGATGCGTCACTTTGTAAATATTACGCAACAGGAGGCATGTATTACGCCGCCATAAATGAGGCCCATTGTATGTTCAAGGAGGTGCTCCTTCGCAGCGCAAATCTGCATTGATCTGTATGTCTCAGCTGAGAGAGTAAAGGGAGCAGTCAATTCAATCACTTAATTCGGACGGTGTTCCATCCATAAAAGTAACAACAAATCACAATCAACATTTCATTCAGTTTAAACACACTAGATGTTATCAAAAAGTTAAAATTGCAAATAACATCAATTAAAATAGGATAAAGTGTCATGTGCCTTCATAGTATATCATGAAGTCACCAGGATCGACACGTTTTGTTTTCCAAATAATTAAATTGCAAGATGTACATAGTTCAACATCATTTATCAAAGTATAAAAGTCCTACGTGCCCTAACTGCATACTTTAAAAAAGAACATACATAAAGGCATGTTTCATGGTTAGACAGAAGAACAACACGAGAAAACATAGCTCTACACGGTCTGATATCCCTTTATTTCTTTAAACAAAATAGAATTAGAAATAACCTTGTGTAAAATTCATAGAATTTGCAGAACAATAAAAAATGTAGCATAGTTTGACCTGACTTGATGTCACACAGACAAGGGATCTTAGCAAGGTTTGGTTGATACCCAAGTGGAAAGCACAATAAATATTTTACAGTGTCGGCACGGAATCTGAATAGCAAGGAGGGCGCCCATCCCCCACAAGGCTGCTCTAAGTAAACAGGAAGTGGCATAGAGCCACGCAAGCACAAATAGGCTTGTGATGACTTATTTACCTTCCATATTTTTCAGGTGATATTCCTGCACTGGTTCATAAAAGACAGTGGCTACTTCCTATTTATTAATAGTAGAGCACAAATCTTTCTCTTTAAATGTCTTCTGCATACCACTTTTTCCCAATTCAAATTTGCTGTTTGCCAACCATGGGATTACGAGGTCGTTATCACAGGAGAGACAGTCATTTATTATATCTCTTGTCTCATTAGTCCATATCGATACCCAAAATAATAAGGGCCTCATGCTGATAAAATCATTTATATACATTAGGCATAGCTCATTATGACAAATAATGTTAGGTGATGAAATTGGTACTACAAAACCTGTTTTCGTCATTTTGTATAGTTCACAGCTCACAATTCCCCAGATTTCAGAACCATAAGTGGCAGCAAGAACTCATTGAGATTAATACAATTGCATCATAGCTTTAAGTTGTTCACCACCGCGGGTTTGGGGAAGAGAAAACAGTAATTTGCCTTTGAGAATTTCGTTCTACGATGTGCAATGTTATGAGACCATACCCCCAAGTCAGAGAACATGACACCCAGATAAGGAAAGGTCTTTACACTGGTGAGGGAATTTTCGCCTATTTGTATGCTTGGCAATAGAGTACAGTGTGGTCCGCATGCCATAAAGTATGATTTAGTAAAACGTTTTAAGATCAAGGGTAGTCATTAGGGGCCAGATGTAGGTAAATCTAATTTACCGACTCATAAATACCGAATCGTACCGAATCGGTATTGATGAATCAGTAAATTAGAAGGAGGGAGATGTAGGTAATTTTTTATTTTGAATTAACCGAGTCGGTAAATACCGAATCGGTATTCCCCATTGATTCCTATGGGCTTTGGAGCCCATAGGAATCAATGGGAAATACCGATTCGGTATTTACCGAATCGGTAAATACCGAATCCAGCAAGGGTGCAGGGGGTGTCACCCTCTAGCACCCCAAGTGCAGGCTTGTGTGCCATGTGGCACACATACATGCCCTAAGGGCATGTCTGTGTGCCACATGGCACAGGTGTGCATGCACAGATGTGCATGCACACCTGAATTCGGTATTTTACCACCCAATAGAATTGGGTGGTAAAATACCGACTCTTAAGGGCCTGTGGCACTCTGTGGAGTGCCACCTACATCTTGATTTACCAAATTCTGTAAAATTACTGATTCGGTATTTTACAGAATCGGTAAATTTACCGATTCTGTGAAATAATGGCCCCTACATCTCAAACACCAATTACCGGTCGGTAACGGACGAATTCGGCCGTTACCGACCGGTAATTGCCGACCTACATCTGGCCCTAGATCTGTAAACGCAGATACTAAAAGGCGCAATGCATTTGGTGTTCAGGCCATTAACACAGCATTGTACGCTTATAAAAGTGTGGGTAGAGGGTTTCCCTTAACAAATGGGTTCTTACTAGTTATCCGAGCTAAGGTCGGGTAGAGATCATAATGTACAGTATAACTAAAAGTGGAGCCAACACACACCCTTGAAAGACACCTCTACCAATCTCAATAGCTTTACTCACTGTCCCATTGTCACTCTGGCTCTCATATCCAAGTGGAGATATTGGAGAATGTGGATAAGGGATGAATCCAGGCCCTTGCGGAGCAACATGTGCCATAGGTTGGTTCGGTTTACACACTCGAAAGCGGCAATTAAGTCCCTGAAAACCAATATAGTGGCACACGCTTAGAGTCGTGTATTTACCTAGTATTAGGCTGAATTTGCCACATTGCTCGATTTTCCCAATCTTGCCTGCCTCGAAAACCATGTTGGGATGTAAAATAGATTCAGCTTGAGCCCACTTCTGAATTCTATTATAAATAGCACGTTCCAGAATCCAGACTTGTATCGATCCAAGAGATCAGTCTGTAACAACCGGAATCTTCATGGTTACCCTTCTTGAATATAGGGACTATAATTGAAGCCCACCAGGAGTCCGGGATATCTATATATGCCAAATTGCTAAATGCATTGGTTAAAATAGGAGACCATTGTTGAATATTATATTTAAAAAGATCTATCGGTAGGCCATCAGGCCCCAGAATTTACCTTGCATACTTTGATTAAGAGCTTCTTTGACCGCTTCCACTGGCAGCCTTACCTGTGTCAAATACCTAGTGTCTATAATAAAAATATCTTTATTTGAGGGAGCTACGAAAACTTTTCTAAAATGAGCTTCCCATGAGTCACCTGTAATGTGACAGGAGATAAGGGAGACCTTCTGATTTTTACATGTCAAATTGGAGACGAAATCCCCAAAATACTTGTTGTCTTTTGGGTTAGCTGCTTAAGCAAGTAATTCCCATTTGTCAATTAAAAATTGCTGCCAACGTTAAGTCGTAATAATCTTATATTGCTTACTCATGCCAACAATTAGTTCTGAATTTCTGTTTTTTTTTGCTAATGCAAGCCTTAATTCTCTGTTGGCCACTGTGCAATTGTGGTCGATCCAGCCCCACTGCTAATTCACTGGATAAATGGCCTAAACAGGGCATTTTTTATGCCTAGACAAAGATCATTAAAATCACCCACAATACCGATTGCACTATCCTTGTCTGGTTGGCAGGTCTACACTGCTCTCTTGTTCTCTTTAAATCTTGGATTCGGGCTGGAAAACGCATTCTCCATATTAACTTTAAGTGATCCTTAGATCATGGCCTTTTGTAATAAATCTGTCTGATAACTTAGTAAAAAGGTTTGTTAGTTCTTTAGATATCAAGTTTGGTACATTAATAAAGTCATTACTATAGAAATGAACTAAATACATGTTAAAATTGCTTTTCCAGCAAACCGCTTGACAACTAGTGCTGGCTGTCTCTAAAACCTCCACCTGACTGCCAAGACCAGATCCTACTTTCCTACAGACATTATGATGATATCATCTAGATAAACAATTTAGAGTATCTCCCCCACCCTCAAAAAATATGCAGTCACTTTCATTATCCTAGCTAAATACAAATGAGTCAAGGATAGGCCGAAGGAAAGTTCCTGAAACGTAAAAAGACGTCATTCCATATGAACTGGAGGTAACCTTGATGCTCCATGGCAATGAGACTGGTGAAGTAGGCATCCTTCAGGTCCAACTTCACAAGCCAGTCTTTTTCTAGAAGAATGTCTCTCAAGAGATGGATTCCCTCCATCTTGAAATGTATGTAGACTAGAAATCAGTTCAGGTCCCTGAGATTTATAACTGGTATCCATCCTTTGTCTTTTTTGTCCACAATGAAGAATGTACTTACAAAACCTTGGCATTCCCAAGGAACATCGACAAGAGCACCTTTTTGAATCATAGAGAGCACCTCTTCTTCTACCACCTTCAGTTGCTATAAGGTATGTTTCAATAGTCTTGGGAGAGAGGATTGGACTGGGACCTCTGCAAAATTTATTTTGATGTCCTGAATGGTTTCAAGGGCCCAAAGGTATTGTGTAATCATTTCCAAGCGTGGAAAAAGAACTTGAGTCAACCCTCACTTTTACCATGGACAAATATATATGTGAAGTGTTCGTACTCACTCTGAAAATTGGATCCTTGTCCGCAGAATCTGAAGCATTATGTACAAGTTTTTTATCCTTGTTGAGGGTGGAAGGACTGTGAGGTACCTGGAATTGTGGAAAAAGGTAGGGCCAAAGTTGATCGAAAACCTTTTTCAGAGTTGCCCGGCGCTAATCGCCTCTAATACCACTCGAGTTATCAAACAAAGAGGCAGGCGCTGGAGACTGGAAGGCAGGAAACAGAAGTTTTATTCCGACGGAGCAGAAAACGTCAACTCAGACAACAGGGTATCTTTTCGAGGTGCTCTAACCGCATCTCTGAGGCCTGGCCTCTTATACACAGGTTTATGATCTTTATTACAGTTTATTGCATGTGGCACATTCTTGCAAATACTTTGAAGTACGGAAAGGCATCCTCGGAATACCCGCTTCAAGCCCGTTCCCACACACATTTACAGTAGAAGTCCCCACCCCGATCACAACAGGTGACGATTGTCGCGCAGCTGGGCATTCCGCCGATTCCCGGAATGCATGTGGTCGATCGGATCTCATTGATCAGCTCGTAGATCCTCTGATGGTAGAAGCTTCCTACTGTATGGGGGCAATAAACAGCATCCGCAGGGCCAGGTGGCGGCCTGGGAACGAGCAGGACAATCGAGCACAGAGGAAAGGGGGGTTTTATCAAAGGACCCGGGATCATGAAAGGAACGGACGGAGGTGTTGAGCTGGGAACAGGATGGGGTTCCGATGCAGGGTTGCGCTGAAGAGGGGTTTATGGCCCAAGCATGTGAGAGCGGGGGCTGTCAGCGCGTGGGGGATGCCTGCGAGGTCAGGAGAGAGAGAGAGACGCGCTGGCTGTCGGCGGTGGGCAGAGAGGCCATGGCATTCAAAATGGCTGCCGCTTACGCGCACGAATGGGCCTAAAAAGGGGCAAGATGGCGCCGATAATGTTGACGCTGCAAACTAGATTTTAACAGATGGTAACCTCGAATTTGACTCATTATATTGAATAGCAATACCATGCATGCCCCTACAACGCGGGTATTACTACGCGATGTCAATTACAACGACATACCATTACATCGCAAACTTTTACCACAACTATGCCATTACCACATATGCCATTGCAATGCAAAGGCATGCATGGCAAAGGTATACTTATGGTAAGCGTTTGCAAGGTAAGTGACTCTTCCCTACCCTAAATTCTAATGTAGTACTCCTGCATGACTCTCCCCTGAACCCAAGTCCTCTCCCCACTATAACACTACACTACCCTGCATGACCCCCCCAACACTACCCTAAATCCTAAAACACTACCCTACACAACACAAACACCACAACACTACCCTAAACCCAAAAACACTACTCCCAGCACAACCCTCCCCATAACCCCAGTCCAGTCCCTACACTGTAACACTACCCTGCATGACCCCCAACACTTGGCATGGCTTGGCAGTTCGGGCTGGACTGTTCCCATGAGGCACAGGGTCAGACTGATTTGCATATGGCCATGTCTGAATTGGGGTGGCAGAGTGGGCTAAAGAACGGTGATGGATTAAACCCAGATCTGTTGACTGGGTGTGAGTGTTTGATTGGTTCAGATTCTCCGTCCATCACCACTCCCTTTTGTACTGCTTTGTTCGCCTTAAGTTGGCAGGGTATGCTCAGACGGGAGTCCCTTGCTCACTTTGCCACTGAATTCAAGCAAGCCTGGCTGAAGACAGCTGTAATGCCAGAAACCGGTCAAGGAAGCTTGAATCCGGTCCAGGGAAGGCATGGCTTGGCAGTTCTGGCTGGACTGTTCCCATGAGGCACAGGGTCAGACTGATTTGAATATGGGCATGTCTGAACTGGGGTGGCAGAGTGGCCTAAAGAACGGTGATGGATTAAACCCAGATCTATTGACTGGGTGTGAGTGTTTGATTGGTTCAGATGCTCCGTCCATCACCACTCCCTTTTGTACCGCTTTGTTCGCCTTAAGTTGGCAGGGTATGCTCAGACGGGAGTCCCTTGCTCACTTTGCCACTGGATTCAAACAAGCCTGGCTGAAGACCGCTGTAATGCCAGAAACCTTTCCTAGGAAGCTTGAATCTGGTCCAGGGAAGGCATGGCTTGGCAGTTCGGGCTGGACTATTCCCATGAGGCACAGCGTCAGACTAATTTGCATATGGCCATGTCTGAAGTCTGAACTGGGGTGGCAGAGTGGGCTAAAGAATGGTGATGGATTAAACCCAGATCTGTTGACTGGCTGTGAGTGTTTGATTGGTTCAGATGCTCTGTCCATCACCACTCCCTTTTGGACATCCCAACACTACCATAAGTCCTAAAACACTACCCTACACCACACAAACACCACAACACTACCCTAATCCCTAAAACACTACCCCCAGCAAGACCCTTCCCCTTCCCCCAGTCCGATCCCTACACTCAAATTCTACTCTTCATGACCCCCGACACTTGCCCTAAATCCTAAAACACAACCCTACACTAAACGAACACCACAACACTATCCTAAACCCTAAAACACTACCCCAGCTCAACCCTCCCCGACCCCCAGTCTGGTCCCTACACTCTAACACTACCCTGCTTGACCCCCTGATACTACCCTAAATCGTCTGAGGAGCGGTGCACGTCGTTGTGAGGAAACGGAACAGCCTCAGTTTCCTCACAACTATGTGGATTGCTATTACATCGCATGTGTTGTAAAAGCGCATGCTATGTAATGGCATGCGTAGTAATGGCTATGTGTTGTTACATCACAAGTATTGTAACACATGCAATGTAATGATTTGCGAGGATACAGCTGCATTGTAATGGCTGTTTACCGGTAACCTCCACGGAAACCTCTTTGTCCGAAGTTGGGCCTTTGAGTACCCCGGCCGGTAGAAAGGCCCGTTCTTCCTGCCGAACCAAAAACACTAGGGTTAAAAACCCTTCTCATATTTTGTCTGTGCTTTGTCCACGGCCATGGACGTAGCCACATATTTTCCTATTGCATAATGGGAGCCTCTGGTCTTGTAATGAAATCCGACTATTAGTTGGAGGATTTCTGCACAACATTATGATTAGTATAAATTAGATAATAGATTAACATATATACAATTTTTTAATATATACTAATAAAACATGTAAAAATAACATTGAAAATATGTATGTAAAAAAGTTATGAAATGAAAAATAATTGTTAACACTGGAAAATGAAAGTTAAAAATGTACAACATACAAATATATATAAATATAATTTACATTTTTTATTAATAAAAATAAAGACAAAAATGTGTTATTTACGTAACTCTATATCTTTTTTTACTCGAAGTATAGATGATTACAAATGTAAAAATATACAATAAATAAAAATTTAAAACATAAATTAAAAGAGAAAAATGTGTAAAGTCTTTATTTTACAAAAAAATATAATCAATGATATTATTAGTTGCAAGCACAAATAACAATTGTTTTATACTGCAAATCATCATCTATAATATTAAAATTACACAAAGCAATCCTACTGCAGGCAAAAATAAAAATGTTTTTTAATAAAATAGTAAAATGATCATACTATATTCATCATTTAAAAGTAATTGATAGACACTAAAGGGGCGACATTTACTATTGCCACTCCTAACTAATAATATTGGTGGAAGGTGTTGGTTACTAAACGGATGACATTTACTATGACCACTCAAATCTCAACCAATTTGGGAAAGGCATTCGTTAGAAATTGGGCTTTTGGTTGACTAGGGTATGAGTCCAAGTCGGGCAACAGCCACAATACTACTCATGGTTAGAAGCAGGCATACCATAAATTAACCTGTGCTCACACTCTTGTAGCTTGGCACAGAGCAGTCAAGCTTAACTCAGAGGCAATGCATTCAGTAGTTGTGCAACACTTTATAAATTATAATAGTGAAAACACCACACAAAATCTTTCCAAACAAGAATAGAGAAATAGAACTTAGGTAATCATTACGATGTTGGTCTGAAAGCATTCCAACCTACTCTGCTCCGTGGAGTCCGACCGACCGATTACGATGGTTCCAAACACCATTTTGTCGGACTAACATCGAATTCAATGGGAGCCCGTGTTCCGACCAACAACGCATGCTCTCATTTAAAATAGGGGTGGTTGCAGAAAACCTTGCACCCTATGGCAGGCACCACACAGGCCCCAACCCGAGGCCTCCAGGTGAAGGGGAGGCCTGCTACAGGTCCCCAAAGTCAGTTTCAGATAGCCGTACCGTGTCAAACAAACTGAATTGGAAAGGGTGTCAGAATCCAACATCGTAATACGTTTTTAGGAAACGTGGTCATAGATCTGAGTCGGCTTCGACTGACTCGATGTCTCCGAATGCCAGTGAGATTCGAGTTGGAAAGACTGAACGTTTACCTTGTATTGTAATCGGTCGGTCAGAAATTTTTCGGTATCAGTTAGAAACATGGGTTAGGTAAAATCAAATGTCGTTCGGACCCTTTCTGACCGATATCATAATTAGCCCCATATTTTGATAAATAAAACAAGACCAACGGCAAAAAGCCAACAAGGAGAACTTGAGACATGAATTGTGAAAGAATAACCTATAAAATAGCACTTAGAAGCAATAATCACCTTTTTGGGATATCTGGTCATGCTGGACTAGGACACAGTCAAAAGTTCAGACTTACCATAATGTAGCATGGGTCAGACACAGGGACTCAGTTAGGTTGGTTGACAAAAGTACGTTGATCCGGATTGCATCGACATTGAAGAAGATGCAGGGTGAAACCGAAGCCATGCGTCAGTGGGGATCCTCGCAGTGGTGGTAGTGTGCTGGTCCTGGTCCACACAACAGCGGTGATGCATAGGCTCTGATGAGCAGAAGGGCTGCGATTTGGAGTTCTCTGCTTCTTTGTTGAGACTGCCGTCGACGGAGATACCAAGACCTAGGGAGAATGTTGTGCAGTGATGGTTCCAAAGGTGATGCGTCATGTTAAGTCACACAGAAGATTCAAAGGTCCAGTCACACAACAGAGGTGATAGGTCAGTTCTGATCCATGCAATGGCACCGATGCGTTAGTTCCAGAGAGGATACCTGGATTTTGTTGACGCACGCACCTTAGGTCTCACTTCCAATAGTCCAGGACTGGGGTGGCACCACTTTGCAGGGCAGACTAGCAGGTGAGATAGTCCAGGTCTAACGGAAAAGCTGGAAGTATTTTATGCCACTGACACTTCAGATCAGGAGGCTATCCAGAAAGCCCTTGGAGTCACTCTGGGTTCAAGTGATGCAGGTCCAGTCATTCTCACCCAGGCAGTGTAACAGCAGGCAGCAGGGCAGCACAGCAAGGCAGTGGTCTGGCAAAGCAGCAGTCCAGCAGAGTGGCAGTGCCTCAACAGCATAATAGTCCTTTTTCTTGGCAGAGTCTTCACAGGTCCAGAAGTGTACTGAAGTAGTGATGTCAGAGGTCCAGTACTTATACCTAGTTGTGCCTTTGAAGTGGGCAAGACTACCAAAACAGGTCTTTGAAGTGCACAGAGGTCCTCCTTTCCAGCCCTGGCTCCAGACTCACTACAGGGGGTATGTAGCGTTTTGTGTGGATACAGGGCACAGCCTATTCAGGTGTAAGTGTGAGGTCTTGCCCAGCTCTTCCCTCCCATCCTCCCTGGATGGCTCAACAAGTCATATCTAAGCTCCTATTGTGTGCGGCTGTCTAGGGGGATAACACAAAGCCCAGCTCTGTCATCCTTCCTAGATGTGTATCACAGGTTGGCAGCAGGCTAGAGATAATAAATTGCCTACTTTCTAAACAAGGGTATTTTCAGATTTGGAATTTAAATCCCATTTCACCATAAAGTATTTTCAGAGACACCAAACATGAAAAGTCTATCTCTTCATAATTGGGAAGTACACCTAAAATATATAATAAAGTAATCCCAATGTTATTCAATGGGAGAGATAGGCCCTGCAGTAGTGAAAAGCAAATTTGAGAGTTTTTCACTACCAGAACCTGTAAATCTTAAACGTATATGTCCTACCTTTCAAATACATTGCACCTGGCCTTCTGGGGTATTCAGGACCTACCTTAAGGGTGACTTATATGTATAAAAAGGGAATATCTAGGCCTGGCAAGAGGTTTATCTTGGCAGGTGTAAACTGAACATAAAGATTCTGCAATGACAGGCCTTAGCCATGGTTAGAGGGCTACTTAAATGATTGTCCAATAAGTGCTGGAGGCCCACTAGTAACAATTAAATTACAGGTCCTGGGCACATGTAGTGCACTTTACTAGGGACGTATAAGTAAATTAAATATGCCAGGAAGGGGTTAGCCAATATTATCATGTTTAGGCGAGGGGCACAAGTCCATTAGCACTGATTAGCAGTGGTTAGGTGCACAAAGTCCTAACGCCAGCAAAAACAATGGAAGAAGTAGGCAAAATTTGGGGAGGTAGACCACCTTAAGGCTCTCAGGTCTAACAGCGTTGGACACTAAACAGATGAAATGTACTATTCCCACTCCCATCTAAACCATTGTTATATGGCCCTTAGGGACGTTGTCGACATTGCTAAGTTATCATGAGCTTTGCTGCCATAATGCTGCTTTTGCACAAGTTTCTACATGACTTTATTTTTGCAAGACTCTGTTTATGACTTTCACTTGAGAACTCTCTGCTTTTCATGTTCTCTGCTGAGTTCCTGGAATTTTGTCTGAACAAGTTGTTCAAGGTCGATAAACAGTACCCCTTGTTATTCTTTACTGGTAGTCCTTGGGTTGTCTAATTGTTTGTAGCTGCATGAGTTTTGAAGGAGAATGAACAAGACACTATAGCTAGTCGGTTTTGGGTACTAAGGTGATAGGTTGCTATACCTCTATACACTGAGGTCCTGTTTTCCTGCACATAGTTCTGTATAGGTGCAGAATGCCAGCAACACCAATTTGCGGAAGGTGTTGGACACTAAAGGGGTATCATTTACTATTCCCACTCCAATCTAACGTGACTGAGGGAAGGTATTGGACACTAAAGTGTTGACATTTACTATTTCCTTTCCAATCTAACCTTATTGCTGAAAGGTGTTGGACACTAAAGGAGAGACATTTACTATTCCTACTCTAATCTAACCACACTGGGGGAAGGTGCTGGATATTAATGAGATGAAATTGATTATTCCAACTCCAATCTGAACCAATTTGGGGAAGGCATTGGACACTAAAGGGGTGACATTTACTATTCCCACTACAATCTAACCATATTAGGGGAGGGTGTTGTACACTAAAGGGGTTTACATTTACTATTCCCATTCCAACCTAGACAATTTGGGGAAGGTGTTGGGCACTAGAGGGGTAATATTTACTATTCCCACTCCAATCCAAACCAATTTTGGGAAGGCTTTGGACACTAAACGGGTGACATTTACTATTCCCAATCCAATGTAATCGTGTTGGGGTAAGGTGTTGGACACTAAAGAAGTAACATTTACTATTCCCACTCCAATCTAGTCTATTTAAAAAAGGTGCTGGATGGTAAAGAGCTGAAATGTACAATATCCACCTCACAATATGAAAAACATTCCGCACGAGGTAATACAAATTAAAACTGTTACATATGCAATCAACTCTCCATAATCACACGTTTTGTTAAATATATTATACATTAAAATGTTATCTGAAACACACTAATATAAACTGCAAACCTTCATATACATATGTACATTTTAATATATAAGATTAATATTTTAATGAAGGTTAGAAACAAATATATACATGTTTATGCAATTTATTACTCCAACGTTTTATTAGTTTTACCATCATGAGAAAAGAAAACAATACAATGAAAACAGTATTCAAGCAATAGGACTCAGTTCCACAAAACAGTGGGTAATTGTAATCATCCACCAAGGTGGCATGCTTCATCATCTGGGACCGCCTCTCAGTTGCCAGTCCTAGTTCAATCAAGGGCTGAAACCTTCTCAGCTGTAGAAGGAAACTCACTGATGTGCTTGACTAACTTAAGATGGAGTATACTATAATCCCAGAATGAAAAGCTAAAATTGTAATATCAAGGGGTGATAATTGCAGTGCATGTGAATTCAAGTGAGTGAAAAAATATGATGTCATATTTGACTACCAGGATACTCAACAATTTTGATAGACACTATCCTCGTGTCAACATAAAAACAGTGTGCACACAGTTTTAGCAAATAACTGTAAAAAAGTCTAAAACAATGACAGGCCTACATGTTTCAGCCAGTGGATACTCTGATCCAGGCTTTCATCAGGACTTATAAGATAAAATCGCTACTGCAAACCTAGTGCGTTTAATGTGCAAAAAAAATCATTAAAGAATAAAAGTCTCAATAGAAAGTGTTTGAAACGATACAACCTACATTCACCTGTGAATCCTGAATATGGTATATTGTCAGAGGAATGTTTTGACTTGATCCTGAAAGAAACAAAAACAATACAAATGATCTATTAGCTAAACAAACTTCAACCAGAATATAGATTGTTGTTGTCAAAAGACATCATCTTGACCTTTTAAATATGACAACGTGTAATACTCTTTAAATGTGTCATTCAAAGAAAATGTACCATGCTATACAATGTTTTGCACTTACCCGTCTTTATGCTGGAGTGCTCCTCACCTCACCTGGCATCCGCTCAGGGAATGAGGCACCGCTCTGTATCAAAGGTAAAAACCACATTCAGAGTCAACAGTCATCCGAATAGTGGCTACCTAAAGGGTATACAAAGAGACTGTCACGCAAATCAATAGACCATCAGCCTCACACAGGAGTCCCTGATTGTTCTGTGACCAAATATATTTGAATAAGGCACTAAGCCTAGATGTTACTATGTCGTAAGATTTTAAACAATACACAACCTCAACTCATTGGCAAGTCCAATGGCCAAATAGCCAAGCAATGTACATCATAGAAAATGGTTCTAAATACTCGAACATCTCTTATATAGCAAAAGCCCTGAATCAATTTTGTATTTCAATTGCTTCTTCTTCCTCTGATCAGCATACCACTCAAAAGGGACAACATAATATAAAGCAACACTTCAAACATACCAAACTAGAGTCATACAACTGACAGAGTAACCAGTCAGCAACCGATTTACAAGAGTCAGAGGTAGCACTCTCAGTGACACTCTTCACCATATCAAAGCCAGTTATCAGACCTTGGTAGAAGTCTCTACGTACCTGTCCGGTGGTACCCCCGGCTAAACTAAGCTGGAAGGGGAGGTAACTAAACGGACAGGCATCCTTCTTTAAATACCAGCCTAAATGATTGCAGCAGGCTCGTTAGTAGTAACACCTGCATGTGTACACCGTCCCGTGAATTACGTCATCGGGCTTCATCAAGGCGCACCCGGAAACAGTCAGAATTATTCTCTATGTCCCTAGGGATGATGCGTGACAGCATTTTTGACCTTGCGATTACAATGCTGTTTTGCAACAGCCTTTCCGAGTCGGCCTGTCCGACACGAAAAGGCTGCTGGAAAGTGACTTTGGGGACTCTAGCAGGCCCCCTTCATCCTGAGGCCACCGGTTGGGAATCGGGAGGGTACCTAAGGGACAGCCCTGTAAAACACTGTACTGTGTGGCACGTACAATGGGGTTGCCACAACAGGGTGTAGGGTTTTCCGCACACCCCCTATTTCCCCTTAGGAGCCTGTGTTAATGCCGGTTGTTGGGCGGAACACTGGCTCATATAGGAAACAATGGGACATTGTAATTGGGCAGGTGGAACCTCCGATCATGAGTCGGTTGGTTACGAATCGTAATCGGCCCCTTGGTGTTCTGGGATATTGGTCAGTAATATTTTGGCCTCTAAAGGGCTATATTTTGGGGTAGTTGCTGTGTGGGGCAAGTAGGGGGTAAGTGCATGGAGAAGTTGGTTGTCAAAATGTATAAAACTGTGAGCGATGGAGCTGGATTTCCTTCTGAAGGGCATCAAAGGATTCAATTATGGCCCCATAAATGATGTCTCCCAATTTGGGGATCCCTATTAGATCCCAGTGACAGAATCTCTGCAAACTGGCCACCTGACAAAGGATTATACCCTTCCACAAGGGGGTTTCCTCAGTGAGACAGCCCTCCCATTCCCTGGATCTACTTGTTGTTATCCACGTTTCTGGTGCTACTCGGGCCATTGGGGGAGAGCTCACAGGAGTGGACCCCCATGCAGCTAGTGTAGCACAGTATGTAAGCCCAACACCAACCCTTCAGACTCAAAGGCAGAATCTCAAAAGCCCCAAACCACCACTCGTTGAGGACGGTTAGTTGTTCAGCCCTATAATAGGATTGCACATAAGGAGTGGCAATGCCACCATCAAAAGTGGACTTATAACACTTAGAAAGGGTAATGCGCACCATGCCCAAAGCCCACAAGTTCTGCAATAAAGATTCAACACAGACGAAAAAGGAAATCGACACATGGAATGGAAAGTTTTGGAGCTAATAAAAGAGCCATGGGAGGTCCACCGTTATAAAAATGGTTGATCTACCCAGAGAGGTAATGCCATTCCGTGTTTCAGATCAGTCAGCAGCCGATCCAATTGCGGGTGTATATTAGAAGACCATGCTGGAGCATCATCTGCTGTGATAAGGACTCCCATATAGAGGAACCTCTGGGGATCTGAAGTCTCGATACCCAGGACCAACCCTCCACATCCATGCTCACTGGGTACACTTAGGACTTACTGGGGTGAACCTGGAGTCCCAAGAACCACCTAAAGATAGCAAGAATCTGGAGTGCCCGTGGTCCCGATTCCTGGCGAACAGTCAGGAAGGCAAGCACATCATCAACATATAACGCTATCCTTTCCTCCACTCCGGGACTCCACTCAAACCCATGTAATTGAGCATCAATTTTAATCCAGCTTGCCAGTGGTTCTATTGATAAGGCAAACAAGAGCGCAGAGAGCAGGCAGCCCTGGCATGTTCCATGCTCCACCGGAAAGGGTGCAGAGGTGACCCCCACCTACTCTGACTTGCGCAAACAACTTTATATAAAAGTTTTGCATAGCTAATATAGCGAGGACCGAAATTTTACCTATTTAGGAGGGGTAACAGAAAGGAACAGGTGACAGAATTGAAGGCTTTGCAAAAGTCTACCTGCCAAAGCACAATTTCTGCATGATGAGTCTGGGAAAGGGGAATGGCGTTCCACACCCACCGTATGTTGTGTCGCATTGCACGGCTAGGCATAATGCTCGATTAATTAGGGTGAACTAGGAAAGATTTGACCATCAATAGCCTCTTGGCTAACGCCTTGACCTCTATGTTCAGAAGAGAGATCGGGCGGTATGACCCGCAGGCTGATGAGGATTGAGCATAACTATAATATCCATCGTTCTAAGGGGTAAGGATTGCAGTTTGTCTTTCAGGGCCTCCTTGAACACTACTAACAAATAGGTGGCAGTGAGCGCCCAAGTAGCCTTTCGAAATTCTGCAGGGAGGCCATCGGCCCTGGCAATCTACCTGACCAGGGTTGCATCTGGGCTGACCCTAATTCTTCTGCCATAATATTGACAACTAAAGCCTATCTGTTCTGTAGGGCGAGAGTCTCGGTGGGGACAACACAGACAAACTACTCCACTTCCAGGGTACTCTCAATGTCCTTGTGGGAGTAAAGCTCCCTATAGTAGGCAGTTAAGGCCACAGCAATCCTATGATCACCGAAGTGTGGCTCAATGGTTAGAGCGGCAGACCCTGATGCAGAGGTCTGGCCCGGGACCAAGGTTCAGTTACCGCCTTGGGGGCTCTAGGGCTCAATTTCTCCGGACCTGATAATACTCGCCTGGGTGCCTATTATAATCATGGCTCCCACTCTGCAACTCTGGGAAATAGCTTGCTTAATCTCCACAACGGCCCTAACAACACTACGATGCCTAGCTTCACCTTGGGGGTGCCCAAGAGTGGGCACTTCACAGGGAAAGGCCAGGAAGGGTTCCTCAGTGGTATTCGTACAAGCGCTGAGATGCCTCATGGTGGTTTGTGCGCAATACAATTACCATTACATTATATTACCGGTGACTCCGTCTCGCTGTAAATCATTGACACCTGAGAACAATCCCTTGAAAGCGCAGCAGAGCAAAGTCAGTAGAAGGTTTAGCTAGATTTATCACCCCACTGGTAAATGTGACTCTGGGTCCTATATTTGTGTTTGGCACAAAATGGGGCTGGTGGGGAGTGAATCATAGAGAACAGTTGGATAAAGTCAGGCAAAATATTGGGCCTCCAGTACAGCAATCCTTACCTCCAATTCTTCTATCACAACTTCTGTGTGACCCCGGTGGAATGCTCTATAACTATTAATGAAGCCTACATGGTAGCCTTAAATGCTTTCCACAAAAAAACTGGGGATGTGGCCGAACCCACAAATTATTGAGGTAATCACAAGTCGCATCGTGGAGGGCCGCCTTAAACCAGGAAGCCATCAAAGTCCAGTTACTCAGTCTCCAACGAAGGGGTATCATTGAGTGTTACAGTTTCAATATAATATCATACACCGATGATACGCAGCTGAATATCACCCTGTCACTGAAAGAAGCCAACATGGCAGGTCAGCATAGGGCCTGTCTGTTGATGGTGGCCCAGTGGATGGACCTCAATAGTCTCAAACTGAATGCCAGAGAAACAGAGGTTCTGATTGTTGGCAAGTAGCCTCTTACTTGCTCACACTGCCTGGTGGCCTGACTTGATGGGACAGCTACTTTCCCCTAAGCCGAACGTCAAGAAAATTGGCATCTGGTTTGATGCCAAGCTTTTGTTTGGGATCTTAAAACTCTTAAAAAGATCCCTGTATGTCTTCCAGAAGCTGCCAGGAAGACTGTATTCCAGGCCATGTTTATATCCAGGCTGGACTACTGCATTGTCCTGTATTTGGGTGTCTCACAGTTCTGGCTAATGAGACTTCAGTGTGTGCAGAATGCTGCAGCTAGTCTGCTGCTGAATCTTCAGAGACGGGCCACTATGTGCTTCGCACTCTGACAACTGCATTAGCTACCTCTGAAGAAAGGGCTCTCCTTCAAAGCAATGTGGGTCCTTAACGATAAAGGCCCTCATTACCCCCAGGTCCCTTATGTCCTCGTCCCATTCATTAAAATATGGACATAACTATCTCCCGACAGAAAAAAAGAAAAGAGGCATGCTGGGACCTTAATACTGCCCCTCCCACCTAGAGAACATAAGCAGTACTTACCCAGCATCCCGTCTGTTCTTTTTTTCTGTCTTCAACAGAATGGACTGTTGGTGTTGCTGTTGCTGTTGCTGCCTCTGCTCCTGCTGGGCTGGGGTGGCGTGCTTTCTCTTCTCTGCTCCCCCTGCCCGGCTGCCTGGCTTCGCGGGCAGGAGTGCTGTTTCTTGATGTGTATGTCTTCCGGCCTATCTGGCTTGCTGGGAGGCTTGGTTTCTTCCTGAAGAAATGCCTGGATGGATTCCGGAGCCGGGTGTGTGAGTGGGGGCCTTGTTCGTGGTGCTGCGGCCCCCACTCCGGGTGAGTCCCACTTTGCGGTGTTGACTCTCTGACATGGCCGCTTCCGATTGGTGTGTTTGGCTGCCTGTCGGTTTCTGTGGTGTTTTGTCATGCTGTTGGTGAAAGTTTCGTACCCTGTTCCTTTGTGGGCCGTTTGCAGACCTCCTCTGGAATGCGACCGGTGCTCATGTACTGCGCTCCGAGTCCTTCGGCTCGAGTTCGCGCTGCTTACTTCGACTAGTGAATATGATGGGGGTGCATATATTCACTGGGGCTTTTAGGTTGCGACCCACTCCTCTGCCAGACGTGTGCAATGCAGTGACACTCGTGCACGCTGGTGACTTTGCACTCAGTGTGGTGTCCCCCGCAGGAGCCTGTGTCTGACATGGTCACAGGTTCATGCCCCGGTGTGTGCAATAAGCCTTCCATCTGAGGTTGATGTGATGTGTTCCATTGCGTTGGGTTTCCACTAGACATCTGTTATTCGGCGCCGGGATTCCTCTGGGAGGAAGTGCGCTTTGCGAATACACATGTTTTTGTCATAGTACCTTGTAGGGGGCGTTGTGATGTCTCTACTCATGGGCCATAGGTTTATGTTGCATCTTGGCTGGCTCTAGGGGGGGGGTCCTGTTGTCTCCCCTGGGTTCCTGTTTGCCTGCAGTGGGTTTTCCCCACTTTTCTTTCTGTTCCTTTGCCCCTCCTTCTTGGGGTGTTTCCTGGGTGGCTGTTGTGGCCTGGCATTGGTTGTGCTGCTTCTGCCAATTTTCCCAGGTGGCCTCGCCTCCGCTGCGGGCTGCCTGTTGTGCTACACTTGCGGTGTGCCTCCGCTTCCTGGCTTCGGCTTGGGGGTTTGGTCGGCGGGGGCTTCTGGTTCTTGAAGTTTTTTTCTCCTGTCCCTTGGGGTGTGCCTGGTCTCTGTTCGGTTTTTGGGTATCCTTTCTGGTGCTCTGTGGGTCGTTCGGTCTGCGCCTGGCGGTTGGTGCTGCCTTGGCTGTGGTTGTTCTGTTCTCCCTTGCTTCGATGTCCTGTGCCTTCGGGTGTTGCCCCGGGGCCTTTTTTGGTCTTGGTTGCTTCTGGGGTCTGGCTGCTTCTGTTCCTTACTCCTGCCCTGGCTCTCCCTGTGCTTCACTTTTTGCTTGCTTTGGGGGATTCCCTGCCTGATCCTCCTGGTACTGCCTGGGTTCCTGCCTGGTTTGTTCCTTGGTTGGGGTCCTCCTGTGGGTTTGCCTTCTCTGTCAGGGGTTGTTGGGAGCCTGCTCTTCTTGCGGTGGTGCTTTCCTCCCCCCGGTTTGTGATGAGTGTCCGGTGGTTTTCTGGGCCCTGGTGTTCCTGCCGCTGCTGTTTTGGCATGGCTGTCTTTTGCTGTTAAAAAACACCAAAAGAGAAGACCAGGTCAAAAGTGGTGTCCTGTCCTATATACGTCGGTACCTCACATCTAAATCCGAGCGGATTTAGATGTGAGGTACCGACGGATAGAGCGGGGCCTCCATTTCCCGAGCAGTTGCCGGGCGAGGTGAGGTCTTCACCCACACAAAGCTGGGAAGAAGATCTTTTCCTGTGAACAGTGGACACTGGGGGTCCAAGTTGTAAAGGGGGAGACATGACTTTCTTGAGTATACTACATGTTATTGTTACAACTTATTTTCTCTCACATGAATATATACCCCCCTACCTGTGTTGCAGTAGCTTATCATATACGATTTTTCAAGGTCCTGATGAAAGCTGGAGCAATACTCCTGTTAGCTGAAACTAGTCGACCACTTGCACATCGCCATAAGGTAGTCTTATTCACTCACTACTAGGCGTGTTTTTAATCTTGACACCTAGACTAATCACGGTTAGCAATTTTTTCAATCTAGGTAGCCAATTTTAGTTAGCACATTTTCAATAGCACTGCACGACTTTCTACAAAAATTGCTTCGAGCATTACTGTGGCTATATTTGCCGGTTTCCACTCATGCACTGCCATGAGATGGTCCAGGTGATGCCTGGAACGACCACTAATCCCCATATGATGAAATGCCGCCATAATGGGTGGTCTGATGGGACTCTTATAGCCCAGTAAGACTCTTCACTTCTTTTTCACTTGTGTACCCGTGTGATTGCCGCACACTATACAGGACAGGACACCACTTTTGACCTGGTCTTCTCTTTTGGTGTTTTTCAAGTTGTTGTAAGGGGCACGAGTTAACAGGTCGTAAAATTATTTCCCCTTTGACCCTCCGCACATATGTTTTTTTTGTCTTTTGCTGTTGCCGCGCCCTTGGCGGGGCTCCTGTTTTTCCCCTCTCCGGGTCTCCTGTTTTCCGGGTTGGTGCCCTGGGGCCGTGCTGCCTTTCTGCTCTGGCTGGGTGTCTGCTGGTGCTTTCTGCTCTTGCTTGTTGGTCTTCTTTTGGGCTCTGCGTCCTTGCCTGGGCTCTCTTCGTGTCCTGGCTGGGCGTTCTGCTGTGATCTCTGTGCCCTGAGGGGAGTCCTTCGGGGCCTTTTTCCTGCTGGCGGTTCTTGGCGGTCTCCTTTCGCCTGTGTTGTGGCCTTTCTGGAGTCCTCTGGCTCCCGTGGTCTGCTGGCTTCCTGCTCATTCTGGTTATTCTCGGGCTGTGCCTCCTGGGCTTTCTGGCTGTTTTGCCCGCTCTGGGAGTGTTCTGCTGTGCGTTTCCTGGTTTTCGTGTCCTGGTTCGCTTCTGCCTCCCTTGTTTCTCCTACCTTGGTTCCCGTTGTGGAGCTGTTGGGTGCCTTCCCCCCGCCCCCTCTCTACCGGTGGGGTGTGGTTCCGTGGTGCTCTTGCCTGGGTGGGGTTCTCCCTCCTGGCTGCGGGTTGTCTGGGGTCTTCTGCTTGTTGGCCCTCTGCTTCTCTGCTTCCTCTGGCTTCCGCTACTGCGGTGGTGTGCTGGGGGTTTCCGGTTCCTTCCTGCCCTTTTGCTGTGTCGTGTGCGCTCCGTGGGCTTGTTCCTGTGTTATGGTTGGACCTGCGTCGTCCGGTTGCTTGGCTCTGGTCCTGGCTTCCTGCCTCCTTTGGCGTTTGTTGCCTTGGTTTCTGCTGGTTTCTGGGCTCCTCTCTGGCCTTGCGGGTGTCGGGCCTTGTGGATTTTTCGGTCTGGGTTCGGTGCGCCCTGTGGCTGTTTTTTGGCTACTGCTGCCCATGCTGCTTGCTTGGGGGGCTGTGGTTGGTGGCTCTGTCCTCGCCCAGGTTGGGCTTGTTCGTTTTCCGGTCTTGTTGGCGTTGCCTTGTTGGTCGCCTTTTGGCTGGTGCTTCTGGGGGCGTTTCTGGCCTGTGCTCTTTGTGTTGTCCTTCTCTTCCCCTGCTGTTCTAGGTTCGGTGTCCTTCCTGGTTGTTTGTTGGCCTTCTGCCCTGTGGGGTTTTTTGGCCTTCTGCCGGGGGCCGCGTCTTGCGGTTTCGTGGTGTGGGCCTGTTTCCGGTCCTTGCTTCCTTGCCCCCTTTTTTGGTCCGTGCCTTGGTGGCTGGTGTGTCCTGTGGGCCTTCTCTTTGGTTCTGTGCCTGGGCGGCCTTCTCTGGGGTTTGATTGGCCGTGTCCTTTGGGTCTTGGTTCCGGTTGCCCTGTCTCAGGTTTCTCTGGATGGCGGCCTCCTTGTTGGGGGGTTCTGGTCCTCTGTTTTTTCGGGTTGTCTCCAGTCCTTGTTTGGCTCCTGCTGTCCTGTTTTGGGTGGCGGACCGGTTGTTTCCTGCAGTTACCTTTTCTCCTTCTCGGTGCTGCCTTGGGTTGCTACTTTGTGGTGGTTTCCTGGGTGATCCTGGGGGTGCGGAAGGCCGGTTTTCTGCTTTGGTATTCTCCATATTTTAATGAATGGGACGAGGACATAAGGGACCTCGGAGTAATGTTCCATTACTTACCGGTAATCTTCATTACCCCAGGTCCCGTTGTCCTCGTCCCATTCATGCGCCCCTCCCTTCCTCCCGGGCGGCCGGCCTTCCTGTCTGGGCTTGGTTGTACAGACGGGATGCTGGGTAAGTATTGCTTATGTACTCCCGGTGGGAGGGGCTGTATTAAGGTCCCAGCATGCCTCAGTTCTTTTTTTCTGTCGGGAGATGGTTATCTCCATATTTTAATGAATTGGAGGAGGACAACGGGACCTGGGGTAATGAAGACTACCGGTAAGTAATGGAACATTACTTGCACTTGTTTTACTGGGAACGTAAGATCTGCTGGGGCCTCTTGGCAGGCATTTTCACTGCAAAGAAAGCTCGCACTGGGGCTGCTCATTCAGTTTCCTAGCAGCTAAGCTTCTGTTTAAAATGAGACAGGAATAAACTGAACTATCTTTCCGCAAATATGTAAAAACTTGGCTGATCAGGTTGCCCTGAATTGTCATGGTCCAATACCTGTTTATCTGGTTCTGACATCCGGGAGTGAGACCATAGCGCTAGGACACTTCGGTGGAAGTAACTATGCGCATAATTCACTTTATTCTTATATTATGTTTAAAAAATGTCATAACAAAAAACGTATTTAATTAAAAACAAAAATACAAAATAATACACATATACAATAAAGCACACTACAATAAATTACATATTAATTAACACTTACAAACGATATTACATTCAACAATATTTCGTACATTGATATTTTTCACAACAGTATTAAAAACCATCCTAAAAATTACATCTTTACCTTCGATATTCCTGTTATTTTTAAAATTCCGATACTTTTGACACAATATTTTTGCACCATGATTTTTTGCTACGATACTTGTCCAAACATCCTAAATACATCAGTATTTAATTTACTTTTCTTAAACATAATCAATATGCCCCGAATAAGCAAGAAATCTGGGAAGAATGCTGAAGACATTTCCACTTGTTGCCTAATCACTAAAACAAATATGAGCCAATGTCAATCAAGGCCTTAAATGTCAGTATAAAAAACAATTCAGCAAATTAGAAGTAAAGAGCTCCCAATGCACTTCTATCTAGGGCTACAACTGGAGAAATACACCCAATGAGCATGTGTTTCAAAAGACAGACCAGCAAGTAAGATGTTAGCTGCCTGTGTGGATAATTGAAAAAATACAAACAATTAAATGAAGTAGGTTTAACTTTAATTTTGAACATCAATAACACGTTTACCAAAGATACTAATTTTTATACTCCAAAAACAGAAAGAAACTTTGATTTAACTGTCTATCCGATCTAACCAGTGCCTATTTCAGTTTTCTCTCTGTAGTTGAAGAAACAAAAAAAACAGAGGTTCCCGAAAAGAAGAAAACGATTGGTTAAATTGAGACTCTGTTTTTGTACCCTGCTGACCTCTTACACCCTCAATCTTCTAAACGACTTTGTGCCTTAATGATTATTGCTGACATCCAGCTGGTGCCTAGATATATGATCATCGCATTGGATGCCTTTGGGTGCAGACGGATACAGGGTTGAGCAGTGAAGCATATAGTATGTTTCTTAATTATGTGTGTACCCAACCATTCTATGTCAAGGTAACCCGCAACATATTTCTTCTCTTTATTGAAAATCACAGGGCCTTATCTTATGTGGATTGGCGAGGGGTTGCAACCACAGCATTTGTTCTCTCTGCAACACTATCATTGTTATGCATTACAAGTTAATTTAAGTTTATTACACGTCTGATGCTTTGTCAAAAGTGTTATGTCATGGCTACCAGTAATCAGTCTCCAAATAGCAGGCCATCATATTTGTTTGACCTGAATGTGCGATGAGCTTTGAGCAACAGAGCCATACAGCCTTCCCTGGTGTTTTAATTCTGAATAATTTTCACCTTCATCAGGATACCACTCAGTAAACATTTTCTTCATCATCACTTTCAAGGAAGAGACTGGACTTGAACAGTTATCGAGAATTTGCATCAGCCCGAGCAAACTAGCAGAGGTCTGCCCATTTTATTGTGTCTAAAAATAGTATTGACTCTAGAATTACTCAAACATGACCAAGCATAATCATATTTATGAGTAATTCTTTGGAAAGGCTTTTAATAGCTCAATAATCTAATGATCTCTCTAGATAAAGCTCACTTAACCAAACTTGGCCGGGCACTGGCTTGTGGGTTCAAATAGAGGAGCAGATGAGTAAATATTTAATCCTTTTGGATAGATGTGCTAATAAATGTGGCTGATCTGAAAGTTCTCTCAGTTGCTGCATACATTTCAATGATCCCAGCGTAAGAGATATAGCCAGTCTACTTTTAGACAGAAATACAGATTTCCAATATAAATTGCCAATGATTAATAATCCCAAAGAATTATAATTAAATAGAGACCGGAAATCCGTTCCTTTATAATTCCAGTAGCAGCCCGTCCCGACCTTGTCCGGGAGCAAACAGGCTTCAGGGCCCCCGCCCGCCCCGACATTGTCCATGAGTCCCCCGGAGTAGCAGCCCGTCCCGACCTTGGCTTCAGGGCCCCCGCCCGCCCCGACATTGTCCGTGGGTCCCCCGGAGCCTTACCTCATCTGCCGCACCTACCGCGCTCCTGAGTTCACCGGTCCGCGCTCCTCAACGCTCCTCCCCTCTCCTCCCCACCTGTCCGCTACTCCTCTCTGCTCCTCCCAGCCTGTCCGCCGCTCCTCACTGCTCCTCCCCGCTTGTCCGCCGCTCCTTCCCACGCTCATGTCCACCGCTCCTCCTCACGCTCCTGGACATCGCTCCTCCCCGTGCTCCTGATGTCAGCACGCACGTCGCGGCCGGCGCTACTTCATGGGACTACTTTTTTTTTTCTCGTAAATTTTTTAAATAACGTATATTTTTTACATTTATATAGCCTATGTCCATCTGCACACCCTGTGATTCCCGAGTTTACCTGCCTCAAAGGTTCAAAGTTCTTCCTTTATAATAGTAGTATAGATTTGAAAGTCGTGCTGGACTGACCAACATTGATTATTTTGATTTTACCATAATCCAGACCTATAATGACCACACTACTGCTCTGAGTAGTTTAAAATGAGTTGAATTTCATCGGGATATGACTAATAAAAAATGTTGTCCTCCACATAAAGTAATTCTGGAAGAAGTACACATCCTATTGTTGGAAAAACATTGTTTATTTCTAATAATATCCCAAAGAAATTACTTAGAAATGAACATACTAAAGAGAAGAGGTAGTTTTGTTGTACAACTATTTCAGCTGGAATTCTTCCGGTATAATTCCTGTCAGGTTTGTCACTGCTCATGAACTATTGTAAAATAGAAAGATGGCATTATTGTGGAAGAAAAGTATATATTTATAAATATCAATAGAACTCCATGTCAAACATCAAGGCCAGTTACAATGATAATTAAATATTCTAAAATGTCATAAAGTACCTTAATATTGGGGCAGCACAAGTCTTTAGTCACTAGTCATTTGTATACCTCCTCTTGTCCTTTGAAAGGTTGGAGACACTGCTCGACTATGTTACTCAGGAGGAGTATTAGATAATTGGTCACTGACTCAGTTACTACTATTTATACATATTAAGTTTAACTCCAGGTCATCATTGTTATACCTGTCAGCCCGTAGGGTGCTCTCTTCCAAACTGTTTTCCTACTCCCTTCCTGGTTATTGAAATTAATTTTGTTGGCTTTAGAACTCTGTGCACTGTATCACTGCTAACCATAGCTAACGTGCTTGTGCTCACTCCTTAAAACTTGCTTTGTGAGATTGTGACCCTGAATATCTGGACATAAGGCCCCATTGCGATGGCAGTAGGACTGCCACCGTCAGGCTGTTGCTGGCGGTCCTACCGCCACCGAACCCTGCATGTCCGCTAGCCACATAATGATGGTGGGTGGAAGGAGGTTAGGCGGGCAGAGAGACTGACCGCCATGCATCCGACGGGCTGAAGGAGCAGCAGGCCGACTTGAATCCCTATAATAGGGGCAGTGCCTGATCAGGCAATGCTGTAGGGATTAAAATGTCTCTTTCCGCTGGCCATATGGTGGTAAGCCCATCTACCCTCTGATATGGGCCCTGCCACATGGTGCAGGGATATGTCAGATGTGTTTGTTTTGGACTGCACCATGTGCTGCAGACTGCAGCATATGCTGCAATACAAAATATTCACACTGAAACCACCTTGAAGGCGGTCACATCCGAGTTCCTATGGTGGGACCTCCAACTCCTATTTGGGGGGTCATTGTTCCAATTTGGTGCTGGTCAGACTTACGTCCGACCAGCATCGTAATGAGGCTCATAGTTGCCATAGAATGCACCCCATTATAGTTCTATGATTAGCGAATTGTTGGACCTGGTCCTCTCTGCAGGATCACCCCCAAACGTTTTGCCTTCACCCTTCCTGTTTTCTGAAATTCTTTTTTGATGGCCATAAGCTCTATGCACTTTACCACTGCTAACCAGTGCTAAAGGGCTCTGTACTTCAAACATGATCAAATTGGCTTACATCTAATATGCACATTATTTCACTTATACCTCCCTAGTAAAATGGTACAGCAGGTACCCAGAGCCTACAAATTAAATGCTACTAGTGAGCCTGCGATTTAGAAAAGGGGGTGGTGATGAACAGAGTGTCTGAGTTAAACAGACCACTCTTACCCAGTCCAAAGATCAGGGCTTGATCCATCACCGTTATTTATCTCACTGCCCCATCCCAGCTCAGAACCTGGCTATATGCAAATCAGTCTGTCCCTGGCCCAGTGCATCATGGGAACAGGGCAGACTAAACTACCAAGCCAATTCTTCACCAGAAAGGAGACAAGCTACCGGGGACCGGTTTCTGGCATTTCAGCCTTCTTCGGCCCGGCTTGCTTGAATCCTGATGGAGCAGTGAGAAAGGGACTCATGTCTGAGTATACCCTGCCACACCTATAGTGGCCAAAAACGATTTAGAAAAGGGGGTGGTGATGAACAGAGTGTCTGAGTTAAACAGACCACTCTTACCCAGTCCAAAGATCAGGGCTTGATCCATCACCGTTATTTATCTCACTGCCCCATCCCAGCTCAGAACCTGGCTATATGCAAATCAGTCTGTCCCTGGCCCAGTGCATCATGGGAACAGGGCAGACTAAACTACCAAGCCAATTCTTCACCAGAAAGGAGACAAGCTACCGGGGACCGGTTTCTGGCATTTCAGCCTTCTTCGGCCCGGCTTGCTTGAATCCTGATGGAGCAGTGAGAAAGGGACTCATGTCTGAGTATACCCTGCCACACCTATAGTGGCCAAAAACGATTTAGAAAAGGGGGTGGTGATGAACAGAGTGTCTGAGTTAAACAGACCACTCTTACCCAGTCCAAAGATCAGGGCTTGATCCATCACCGTTATTTATCTCACTGCCCCATCCCAGCTCAGAACCTGGCTATATGCAAATCAGTCTGTCCCTGGCCCAGTGCATCATGGGAACAGGGCAGACTAAACTACCAAGCCAATTCTTCACCAGAAAGGAGACAAGCTACCGGGGACCGGTTTCTGGCATTTCAGCCTTCTTCGGCCCGGCTTGCTTGAATCCTGATGGAGCAGTGAGAAAGGGACTCATGTCTGAGTATACCCTGCCACACCTATAGTGGCCAAAAACGATTTAGAAAAGGGGGTGGTGATGAACAGAGTGTCTGAGTTAAACAGACCACTCTTACCCAGTCCAAAGATCAGGGCTTGATCCATCACCGTTATTTATCTCACTGCCCCATCCCAGCACAGAACCTGGCTCCAAACAGAAATCTCCAAACCATGGTACGACGGGAGTCTCAACGAAGATAGAAGAGACATGCGAATGGCAGAACGGACCTGGAGATCAGCCCCCTCTGCAATGCACCTAAAAGAATTGAAGAAGAAGAGAAACGCCTACTTCAGGAAAATAAAACGCTCAAAATCGGACTTCTTCCGCCTCCAACTTAACCAAGCAAAGAACCGCCCGAGAAAACTGTTTGAGCTAATCAAATCGCAATCCAAAGAGCAACCACAACCACTCAACACTGGGCGTGTGGCACCCTCATGTGAAGACTTCGCTGCTTTCTTTATCCAAAAAACCGACAAAATAAAAAGCGATCTCCTCACTGACGCAAGCCTCTACTCCAAACCCAAATGCCCAGCACCCGCTGAACCAAAAAACAATGCGACATGGTCAACCTTTGACACATATTCGGAAGAAGAAATTGGCAAATTACTCAGCACCCTGAAACCATCCAATCACCTCACGGACCCCCTTCCTGCCTTCGCAGTAAAAGACTTTACCCCACTGATTCTCCCTCTCTGGACTAAAATCATCAACAGCTCTCTCCAACAAGGAAGCATACCTGACTCCCTCAAAGTTGGTCAGGTCACACCTCTACTAAAGAAACCAACAGCCGACCCCGCTGATCTCAACAACTACCGTCCCATCACCAATATCCCCACTCTCGCCAAACTGCTGGAAAAATGCGCACAACTACAATTGACTAAACACATTGAGCAATTCGATCTCCTCAACCCTCACCAGTCAGGTTTCCGAGCAGGACACAGCACAGAAACGGCTATGACTCACATAATTGACGACGCACTTCAAATGTTAGACCAAAATGACACCTGCCTCCTCATCCTTCTTGATCTCTCCTCCGCATTCAACACCGTTAAACATGAGAATCTACTAGAACTACTAAACAAAAGAATGGGCATATCTGGAACTGTCCTCAAATGGTTCACTTCCTTTCTCCGCAACAGGACGCAAAAATTCAAGAGCAACAACCTGATGTCCATGCCAGTACCTGTAACGCTAGGCGTCCCCCAAGGATCTTCTCTATCCCCAACTTTGTTCAACCTAGTCATGGAACCTCTCACCACTTTGCTACAAGAATCCAATGTACACTTTCACATGTATGCCGATGACACCCAACTTTACCTCAAACTGCAATCACCCAACGACATCCTGCTCCTGAACTCAACGATCAGATGCACCCAAGCCTGGCTTGCCGACAGTCACCTCAAACTCAGTGCCCTGAAAACAGAGTTCCTTCTGATCGCACCTCCAGCGAAGATATCCACCACTCAACATTGGCTTAAACTCCTAACCGCACTCAATGTCCAACCCACCATCGTGGAATCAGCAAAATCTTTAGGCATAACACTCGACACCAATCTCAACATGCAGCAACATATCAGCAAAGCAACAAAGGGAGCGAACTTCCAGATCAATACTCTGAGGAAACTTAAACCCTACCTCCCAGCAAAAGACTTCCAAACAGCGGTGCAAGCACTAGTCATCCCACGAATTGAATACGGCATCACCGCCCTCTGCGGACTCCCACTAACTACAACCGCACCACTAAAAACATCTCTAAATGCTGCAGCGAGACTCATCACAGGGTCAAAAAAGCACTCCCACATCACCCCTGACTTGAAATCCCTGAATTGGTTGCCGTTTGAAGCCAGAATACATCTGAAAATAGCCTGCATGACACACAAGGCGGTACACCTAAACTCACCCGGCTACCTTGCTCAGAAATTGTCAATCTCTGGGGGAATCAGAAACACGAGAGGCGCAAACAATCTTCTGCTGACACCTCGAAGATTCCGGAAGGAGAAAACATACAAACGCTCTTTCTCAGGAATGGCGCCTAGGATTTGGAACTCACTCCCTCCCGAAACCAGGCTTATCTCTTCCACTACACTCTTTAAAAAAGAAGTAAAAGCTATCCTCATGGCTAAATTCACCTGTACTACTATCTCGAACCCTATCAACACCCTGCGATGATCTGTATTACTTGCCTGACCCCTTATCTACTTGTACGAGCTGTCTTATCACCCACTTGACTGCTTTGCAGCCACCCAATTGTATTATTTGTATTGTATGATCTACTGATTTACTTATTTGACTTTGTTCCCTCATGTTCCCTTCTGTACTGTGTGAACTATCGACCACCTATTTGACTTTGTTCCCTCATGTACCCGTCTATGAAAAGCGCTCTGATATCTGCAAAGATCTTGTTCGCGCTATATAAAACTCTGAAAATAAAATAAATAATATGCAAATCAGTCTGTCCCTGGCCCAGTGCATCATGGGAACAGGGCAGAATAAACTACCAAGCCAATTCTTCACCAGAAAGGAGACAAGCTACCGGGGACCGGTTTCTGGCATTTCAGCCTTCTTCGGCCCGGCTTGCTTGAATCCTGATGGAGCAGTGAGAAAGGGACTCATGTCTGAGTATACCCTGCCACACCTATAGTGGCCAAAAACGATTTAGAAAAGTGCTCCTGATGTCAGCACGCACGTCGCGGCCGGCGCTACTTCATGGGACTACTTTTTTTTTTCTCGTAAATTTTTTAAATAACGTATATTTTTTACATTTATATAGCCTATGTCCATCTGCACACCCTGTGATTCCCGAGTTTACCTGCCTCAAAGGTTCAAAGTTCTTCCTTTATAATAGTAGTATAGATTTGAAAGTCGTGCTGGACTGACCAACATTGATTATTTTGATTTTACCATAATCCAGACCTATAATGACCACACTACTGCTCTGAGTAGTTTAAAATGAGTTGAATTTCATCGGGATATGACTAATAAAAAATGTTGTCCTCCACATAAAGTAATTCTGGAAGAAGTACACATCCTAGTGTTGGAAAAACATTGTTTATTTCTAATAATATCCCAAAGAAATTACTTAGAAATGAACATACTAAAGAGAAGAGGTAGTTTTGTTGTACAACTATTTCAGCTGGAATTCTTCCGGTATAATTCCTGTCAGGTTTGTCACTGCTCATGAACTATTGTAAAATAGAAAGATGGTATTATTGTGGAAGAAAAGTATATATTTATAAATATCAATAGAACTCCATGTCAAACATCAAGGCCAGTTACAATGATAATTAAATATTCTAAAATGTCATAAAATACCTTAATATTGGGGCAGCACAAGTCTTCAGTCACTAGTCATTTGTATACCTCCTCTTGTCCTTTGAAAGGTTGGAGACACTGCTCGACTATGTTACTCAGGAGGAGTATTAGATAATTGGTCACTGACTCAGTTACTACTATTTATACATATTAAGTTTAACTCCAGGTCATCATTGTTATACCTGTCAGCCTGTAGGGTGCTCTCTTCCAAACTGTTTTCCTACTCCCTTCCTGGTTATTGAAATTAATTTTGTTGGCTTTAGAACTCTGTGCACTGTATCACTGCTAACCATAGCTAACGTGCTTGTGCTCACTCCTTAAAACTTGCTTTGTGAGATTGTGACCCTGAATATCTGGACATAAGGCCCCATTGCGATGGCAGTAGGACTGCCACCGTCAGGCTGTTGGTGGCTGTCCTACCGCCACCGAACCCTGCATGTCCGCTAGCCACATAATGATGGTGGGTGGAAGGAGGGCAGGCGGGCAGAGAGACTGACCGCCATGCATCCGACGGGCTGAGGGAGCAGCAGGCGGACTTGAATCCCTATAATAGGGGCAGTGCCTGATCAGGCAATGCTGTAGGGATTAAAATGTCTCTTTCCGCTGGCCATATGGTGGTAAGCCCATCTACCCTCTGATATGGGCCCTGCCACATGGTGCAGGGATATGTCAGATGTGTTTGTTTTGGACTGCACCATGTGCTGCAGACTGCAGCATATGCTGCAATACAAAATATTCACACTGAAACCACCTTGAAGGCGGTCACATCCGAGTTCCTATGGTGGGACCTCCAACTCCTATTTGGGGGGTCATTGTTCCAATTTGGTGCTGGTCAGACTTACGTCCGACCAGCATCGTAATGAGGCTCATAGTTGCCATAGAATGCACCCCATTATAGTTCTATGATTAGCGAATTGTTGGACCTGGTCCTCTCTGCAGGATCACCCCCAAACGTTTTGCCTTCACCCTTCCTGTTTTCTGAAATTCTTTTTTGATGGCCATAAGCTCTATGCACTTTACCACTGCTAACCAGTGCTAAAGGGCTCTGTACTTCAAACATGGTCAAATTGGCTTACATCTAATATGCACATTATTTCACTTATACCTCCCTAGTAAAATGGTACAGCAGGTACCCAGAGCCTACAAATTAAATGCTACTAGTGAGCCTGCAGCACTTTTTGTGCCATCCACTTAAACCAATGAATGAATGAATCAATCAATCAATCAATCAATCAATCAGGGGTTTACTCACCCGTTTGGGTCTCTAGGAGCTGGGGGGGGGGGGGTCGGCTACGTTGGTTGCTGGGGTCATCTGAAGAGCCGGGTATTGGGGTCCTGTTGGACTTGGCCCTTCTGGCAGGTTCACTCCTGAACTTTTTGCCTGGTGTTATTGAATAATTATAGTGATGTCTTTGTTTCTGCGCACTTTGAGTGCTTGTGGTGAGATAGGCCTGCCCTCCCATAGGAATGCATGGGGAATGTATGTGTCCCTGGTAGTTCCTGATGCGTGGGGTGTACAGACTCGAGTCTGGTATGTGCGGACTCGTCTGATTGAATGCTGCAAAATGATGTATGCGGCGTGTATGTGTCTAGTGTGGAAGTGCCACTTCTAGACATGGCTGTGCGTGTGCTGTAAAGGTGCTGACGTGTGATTGGCTGGAGCTGGCTGGGATGCCAGACTCCATGAGTCATGATGGGTCTGCCTGGTGGTGAGTGTGAAATTAGCATGCTGATGGCTGGGGAGGAGTGCATCTGGGTCCTGAATAGGGCTCCGCCACCTGTGGTGGGTCTAACGACCCTAGCCCTGCCAGTAAATAGAGTGAGGGACTGAGCACATCAAGAGTGCTCCCAAACCAGCTGTGCCTGGTTTTCCCCCACCCTGCACCTTTAGACAAAGGAATTTCATGTATAAAAAGAGGCTGAGACCTCTTCTAAAATGTTCTTGTTCCCAATCTTTCCAGGGGCATGCTGCTGCTGGGGCCCGTGGGAAGGCTTGCCTCCCTGGGCCCTGCCCAGCCCCTGGACTACTGCAGCCCCTGGACCCCTGAAAGACTTTGCTGGACTTGTTGTTCCTGTAGCGCTGAGGGAGCGCTTTATTTGCATCTAGCGCTGAGAGAGCGCTTTATTATCCTTCAAGCGCTGGGAGTGCTGTGTTTCTTCTCTTTAGCACCTGTGAGCGCTTCACTGGGGCAATAGCGCTTAGGAGTGCTTTATTTCTGATTATAGCGCTGGTAGCGCTTTGTTTATTTTCCGTATAGCGCTTGGAAGCGCTTTATTTCCCATTGCCGGTTCCCACCCGGCATTGCCCCGCTCATTGTATCTGTCAAGGATCGCCGCCGCCCGGCCGGAGGTCAGACAGGCCGGCGGCGGGACGAGCAAGACAACAGGATATGGCAGGAGACAGCGAGGACGGGAGCCTACCCCGCCTCGCATAACGTCCCGGGAAAAGCGAAGAAGCAGGAAGCCCGCAAGCAGCCTGCAGTGTCCTGTCCGGGGCTCCAGGGTGAACAGAGAACCCTAGAGAGAGAGGAGTGCGGCCGCAGCATCGGAGTGTCCCAAGGAGCAGGAGCTCTCCGTCCACAGCCGCAAAAGCCCGGTGAGTGCGAAGGGCTGGGCGGGGGCTCCGTGAGTGCCTGAGGCATGTTGTTATTTGGAGCCTGAGAGGCTCAGGGCACATTCTGCTTATTTCGAGTCCCCCAGGGAGGGACTCCAACGAGGGCCACAATTGTTTTACGAGCCCAGAGAGGCTCCAGGCAGTCCTTAAAGTTGCGAGCCCAGAGAGGCTCGTGGGGGCATTTCTTTGTTTAGAGCCCCGAGAGGCTCCCAGCGCCGCATTTGTTTTAAGAGCCCACGAGGGGCTCAAGGCGCTAAATGTTCACGGAGCCCCGTGGCTCCAAGAGGGCATCCAGTGAAATCCCGTCCTCCAGGGAGGGACTCCAACGACGCCACAGTTGTTTGCTTGAGCCCAAGAGGCTCACAGCCCACATGTATCTAAAGCCTTGAGAGAGGCTTGAGGTGCCATATTTGTTTTATGAGCCACGAGGCTCTTGGGGTCTCGAGTGTTTTGGCCCCCTTCTGTTCTTGAGCCTACGAGGCACCAACGTTGGCATCCACATTGCTTAAAACTGCCCAGCACTTAGTGGGCAAAAGCTACGTTTAGGTTTTGGCGCAGTGGCGCAACCTGGACCCTGGACTTTGATGTAAGTTCTGTGCTAATGTGATTTCTGCGAAGTGTTCCTAGCTGCACCTCTGAATGTGTTGTAGATGCATCATGTGTCTCCTTCCTTACACCTCTGAATGTGTTCTTATGCACCATGTGCCTTGTTCTCCCACCGCTGAATGTAGGTTCTGCATCATGTGTTTTCCTTCCCTACACCTCTGAATGTGTTGTGATACATCATGTGTGATATGCCTATACCCCTACAGGTATTGTGATACTTAGGTGGTTGTTTTCTTGCTAGTACAGGTGTTGCTAGCGAAGCCCAGGTTCCCTATGCAATACTCTCCTAATGTGGTTAGGGTTGCATAGGTGGTGCTTACCTGGTACCAGTAGTTACTGGTTGTGTGCTACATGATTATTTGGTGTCTAAACTATCTCCAAGGGCTTGATACTGAGCTCGCCCCCTGACCAGAGTCCCAGGACCAGTGGACTCTATTGTGCCTTCCCTGACAAAATCCTGGGACTTGTCTGATCTCCTTGGGCCACTGGGGCCTCGCCTGAAGTGTGCCTCGCTCACTCCCCTCGGCAGCTCGTGCCAGGCCGCCAGCTCAAGCCTTGAGCCGCGCCGCTCTCCTCTGAGTCGCGCCGCTTCGCTGGGCCGCCCGCATCCTTCCCCCCTCCTCCTCTGAGCCGCACACATTGGTCGCCCCAGACAAACGCTTGTAGCTAGCCGGCCACCCGCTCAAGCCTACTAAGGAGATCACTCGCATTATCCCGCGCAACCAGGACGGAAGGTACTGTCTGATAGGCTCTATGTTTTAAGTTCTAGGCCTACAAGTATTGTATTATAAGTTCTAAAAGTGCTAATTCTTTACCAAGAGCTTATTCCTGACAGTGGCCCGTGTGGCCCTGTCCTGTGTACATATAATCCCTTGTAAATATTGCCCGTGCCAGTTGGTACAATGTACAACCTGTGATTATGACTCTAATGTGTTTTGTAATACAAAGGCTATTTTTACATATACCTTGTGTGGAGTTCCTTTTGTGGGGGGCCTTGGATGTTGTTGCTGGTGGGTGCGTGCGCAAATGCTTTACACATCGCCTCCGAGATAAGCCTGACTGCTCGTGCCAAGCTACCAAGAGGGTGAGCAGGGGTTGTCTTGGCGGGTGACTTCCTTACCCTACCTTAGGAATGGTGGTTTCTGCCTGGCTTTGGCGCAAGCCTTAGCCAACCAGAAATCCCATTTCTAACAGGTTCTTCCTGAACTGGAGCAGTGTACTGCTTTGCCGGAGGTGGAGGAGGAGGTCGTTCCAGGTCTTGGCTGCGAAGTCGGAGAAGGACCTTCCACCCGCTCTGGTCCTGTAGAAACATGGTAAGGTGGCCAGGGAGAGGTCGGGTAATCTGAGGTTTCTCTTGGGGCATGGAAGGGGAGAGTGTTGTTAAGGTATGCTGGTCTGATATTGTGGAGAACCTTGAATGCGTGCTTGAGGAGCTTGAAGGTTATTTTTCTTTCAATGGGGAGCCAGTGGAGATCGCGGAGGTGTTTGATGATGTGGTTATGCCAGGGGATATCAAGGATTAGTTTGGCAGGTGGCGTTATGAATGGTGTGATCTTGCAGAGGAGTTTTTTGTTGAATCCAGCATAAAGGGCATTGCCGTAGGCCTGTCTGCTAGTGATGAGGGTGTGCATGCCCTTTTTTATGGATTCAGAGGGGATCCATTTGAATGTTTTTCGGAGTATGCAGAGGGTGTTGAAGCAGGCCGAGGATACGGCGTTGAGCTGGTGGTTCCTAGTGAGCGATGAGTCCAGTATAATGCAAAGGTTTTGTGCACGGTCTGTCAGGGTGGGAGGATTTTTGAAGCAGGGGCCACAAGGTGTCATCCCAAGCTGAGCTGGTGGAGCAAAGGATAAGGACTTCTGTTTGCTGAGTTGAGTTTCAGGTAGCATCCAGGTTGCTACAGCTTTCATCCTTTCCTGGAAGCCGTGCCTGGTGATGTTGGGTTCCTTGGTGAGGGAGAGGATGAGCTGGGTGTCATCGGTGTAGGAGACGATGTTGAGTCTGTATTTCTGACGATGGTTGCGAGGTGGGCCATGTAGATGTTGAAGAGGGTGGGGCTGAGGGTGGAACTCTAGGGTACTCCACATCTGGTCTCTGTCAGTTCTGAGAGGTGAGGCAGGAGTCTTTCCTTCGATGCTGGCTTCATTGAGTCTGGTAGCTAGTGTGCGTGGGAGACAGTGTTGAAGGCCGCTGATAGGTCCAGGAGGATGAGGGATGCCATTTGGCACTGGTCTAGGAGGACACAGATGTCATCAGTGGCAGCGAGAAGGGTGGTCTCGGTGCTGTGGTTGCTGCAGAATCCAGATTGGGAGATGTCTAGGACATTGTTAGCTTCAATTAAGTTTGCTAGCTGGGTGTTGACTGCCTTTTCGATGATCTTGGCAGGGAATTGAAGCAGAGAGATGGGCCTGAAATTCTTGAGGTCTGTGGGGTCTGCGGAGGGTTTCTTCAGGAGGGGGTTGACTTTGGCAGGCTTCCAGTCATTGTGGAATGTCGTGGTCTCAAGGAAGCAGTTGATCATCCATCGTAGCTTCGGTGCGAAGGCCGTGGCGGCAATGTGGAAGATGTGGGGGGACTAGAGTCTGAAGGTGCTCCAGAGTGGATGATCATGATCGTCATGGCCTTTGTTGTAGTTGATGTAAAACCTCTTAATCTTGAGGTGAAAGAAGGAGCTAAGAAGGAGCTAAGGATACTGTTTTGGAGAAAGTTCGTCTTTGTTAATTTGATGAGTTAGTGGTGTGCTGTGGTAGCTATTCTGTAGGTGGTGCATGTTTCAGAAGTTTTTTTGTTTCCCTATGTCTTTTCAAGTCATCGACAGGAGCGCAGGGATTCTTGGAGTGCTGGGGTGAACCAGCTTGCTTTCTTGTTGTTTCATCCTCTAGCTTTCTTGAGGGGGGCGAGTGAGTCAGTGCAGGTGGTATTCCAGCGGAGGAGTTTGCTTGCCATAGTGTTGGTGTCTGTCGACGTTGGAGGTGGAGTGCTGGTGAGGGATGTACGACATTACGACGCATGCTTTTACATCGCATGCTTTTACAACGCGGGTTTTACAACGCATACCATTACAACGCATAGTGCTTTGAGGCGCTGGATAGTGAATAGTTTAATTTACTATTCCAACTCCAGTCCCCGTGGATAGTAGGGAAGGTGTTGGACAGTAAATTAAACCTATTCCCTATCGTAGAGCGCCCCCCAGCGCAATGCGTTGCAATGGTTTGCGTTGTAAAAGTTGCGTCGTAAAGGCACTGTGTGGTAAAAGTGCATTGTAAGTGATGTTTCCCTCTGGTGAGGGCGGAGGTGAGATGTTCTTCAGTGACTTTATTCCAGCTGCTTCTAGGTGGGAGGCGGCACATGTGCTTGTGTATAGTGGGCTTTCAAAAGGAGAAGTGGATGCAGTGGTGGTCAGCCCAGAGATGTTTCCTCATGTGAAGACAGGGTCAAGTGTGTCCTGCTGTGTCCGTGAGGGCAGTGACATGTGATACCCTTTGTTTTGGAACCAATGGAAATGTCTTATTTGGTCTCTAAAGAAGTCTCATCTCAGAATCCTCTTTAATGGTAAAGTGGATGTTTATTCACAATTCTGAAAATTCCACCTTTGGAAAGTTGCCACTTTTTGTCCTAACCATTTGGTGCCAGCAGCATGTGTCCTGGGTTATATTAATATGAACAGTTGGTAGTTGGATTTTGTGTGTGAATCCCAGACAGTGAGACACAGGGGGACTAGTGGTTGGTAGGATGGGCCATCCTGCCAGGATGTCAGGGGCAAAACTGTTACTTGCCCCACTAACATTTCAAAGAAGCTGCTTCAACTCACTCCCAGATAAATTCACCCCAGTCTTTTCATACCTCAGCCCCCTTTGGAGCCCAGGCATAGAAGAAGGAAAGTCCAGAACCATCTGGGAGGGCGCTTTCTTCCACTTCAAAGCTATCACCAGGTACAACAAGCTTTGGCAAAACCAACAGGCCTTGCCTATGCCGGAGCTTTTGGCTTTGGCAAAATGCTTTAGCCATGTTGCACACCAGTGTGGCAGCTGTTCAGCATGCTAAAGATTTGTATCATAGAGTGGAGTGGATCATTTCAAAGAAGCTGCTTCAGCTCACTCCCAGAGAAATTCACCCCAGTCTTTTCATACCCCAGCCCCCTTTGAAGCCAAGGCAGAGAAGAAGGAAAGTCCAGAACCATCTGGTAGGGCGCTTTCTTCTACTTCAAAGCTATCACCAGGTATAACAAGCTTTGGCAAAACCAACAGATCTTGCCTATGCCGAGCTTTTGGCTTTGGCAAAGTGCTTTAGCCATGTTGCTCACCAGTGTGGCAGCAGTTCAGCATGGCTAAAGATTTGTTTCATAGAGTGGAGTGGATCAGAGTGGAGTGGAGTGAAGTGGAGTGGAGTGGGGTGAAGTGGAGTGGAGTGGAGTAGACTGGATTGCAGTGAGTGGATTAGAGTGGAGGGGATTTCAGCGGATTGCAGTAGAGTGAATTAGAGTGTTGTGATTTATTACAGTGGAATGGATTACAGTGGATTGAATTGCAGTGGAGTGGAGTGGATTACAGTGGAGTGGAGTACAGTGAATTGGAGTGGGATAGAGTGGTGGATTACAGTGGAGAGGATTTAGTGGATTGCAGTGGATTAGAGGGGATTGCAGTGGATTAGAGTGGTTTGCATTTGAGGGCATTACAGCGGAACGGATTACACTGGATTATAATATATTCCAGTAAGGGGGAGTGAATTACAATGGATCGGGTTGGATTACAGTGGATTGTAGTGGATTGATGTGGATTATAGCGGAGTGAATTGCAGTAGATTACAGTGGCATGGATTGGAGTGGAGTGGATTGGAATTGATTGAAGTGTGGTGAAGTGGATTACAGTGGATTACAGTGGATTTGAGTGATTACAATGAATGGCAGTGTCTTACATTGGATTGGATTGCAGTGTATTACATTATAGTGAATTACAGTTGATTGCAATGGATTGCAGTAGGGTGAATTACATTGAGGGTACAACAGAGGAATGGATAACAGTGGATTACACAGGAGTGGATTACAGGCAGGTGGACTACAGTGAATTACAATGGATTGTAATGGAGTGGATTACAGTGGGGTGGTTCCCAATGGAGTGCATTACAATGAATTAGTATAGATTACAATGAAGTAGACTCTCCGCATTACAGCAACGACCAGCTACAACCGTCAACACCTGATCTGCACTTTGCCCGACAACAGGAACATTCTTTGGTGACTGTCAACACAAAGCTCCAGCAACGACCTTCCGCTATGCCCAACGTGATCTTTGCACTACAGTGATGACCATCCGCTATGCCCTACCTGCTTTTTGCATTACATCAATGACCATCTGCTCCTTGCAGCCTCCTCCACCAGAAAGTGGACTTTCCAGAACAGAATTTGAGGAGGTTACTTTTCAGTGGAACCAAGCTGATCCCTGTATTTGGCCCACACTCCATCGTGGTCAGCTTCAACTTGTGACCTTCTCCCTTCTCCCGGTCTAGCATGACCAGATGACTGCAAGTGGTGTTTTCTTCTATACTTACCTATATCTTTTTTTTATCTTTATTTTCACGTTTTTAAACACAATAATTAAGAAACTTTGTTGAAATGGGACATTGTTAGGCAACTTAGAACCAATTGGTGTGTGGATCCGCACTCTTTATGTTTCTCACTCCTCAAATCATTACTTTGAGTTCCTCATTGTGGGCGGTGCATAGTATGGCAATCCAACTGAGCAAATGGATTGTGTTAATACATGATTGATATGTGTGTCCTGAATCCCAAGATACACTCCAAACTTGCACTCATGAATCAATATTCATTTGAATTCAAAATAACTTATGCAGAAATGTTCATCTCATTCCATTGATTTATTTTTCAATTAGCGAAGATATTTTCATTGTTTGCGACATTCCATTTTCATGTCTTCAATACATTCCATTTTCATGTCTTCAATACAATTTTGCGCAAAATTGTATTGAAGACATGAAAATGGAATGTCGCAAACAATGAAAATATCTTCGCTATTTGAAAAATAAATCAATGGAATGAGATGAACATTTCTGCATAAGTTATTTTGAATTCGAATGAATATTGGTATACCAGTTCAAGTTTGGAGTGTATCTTGGGATTCAGGACACACATATCAATCACATTGTTAGGCAAGTCATCACATGGCTTGACATATTCATAACATCAGTGAAACAGCATTTGGCTAAGTTAAGGCATGTGTTATCACCAGAATCTAAGGCAGATAAAGAGTTCAAAATAATACAGAGGTGCAAACATAAAACACATTAAATAGCTATAATCGCCGTTTCCTGTCATATTGCATCAGCCCACCCCTTAAGGCACAAAGGCATTTCCAATTTGAGAGCCAGTGCCAATGCATCTCTCGGCGATGTATGCACGGTACGGGTCCCATATATCTTTTGGGTGGGAAGCGAAGCGTAGATTTCACTATTTACATTACAATAAGCTAAGCTATGCAGCCAGGCCTTCAATGTTGGAGCTGTCCTTCTGCCCCATACCAGCGCTATTCCCGCTTAGCCAGCAGGAACCCGAGTGCACCAACCCTCCTTGTCTTTTTCGGACAATTATCCATGTAGCCCATGAGTGCGTTCTTCGGTATGGGGGTTAGAGACAGGGAGATCATTTCGCCTAAGGTAGCATGTACTTGCTCCCAATACGGCTTTAGTTTAGGGTATGTCCTCGTTAAATGGGCAAAATCCGCATGTGGGGCAGAACACTTCAAGCAATGGTGGGGCCTAGACGGGTCTACTGCATGGGACCTGGCGGGAGTGTGATATATTCTGTAAAGGAATTTAAAATGAATGAGTTTGTGCCTACTATTGAGAGATATTTCCTTTGTGGCCCTGCAGCACTGTTTTCATTGATCGTCCGATATGGGCCGACCGAGGTCGTGTTCCCATGCCATGTGAATCTTAGCTTCTGAGATCGGCCGTATCTTAAGGCAAGCTTTGCAAATTTTAGAAATCAAATGGGTGCCTGTCTCGCTCTCTATTAGCAGTGTTTATGGGGCTGCTGATTCCGGCGCTACTGGGTATGTAGGGAGAGTGGCACGTAGCGTGGAATGTATGTGCCTCATTATGAAGGCGTCCATAAAAGTAGTGCCCTGAAACCTAGCGTCCTCAGACAAAGAGAATATATGATTATTGGGGAATAGATCACCAACTTGTCGGATATCAAATTTAGTTAGTATGCGCTGCACCAGTGTTTCCCCCGTAATGGGGATCCAGAGAGGGATTGGAAGTGGCAATGCCGGTGAATAGAGAAGATCCAGCCCCAGTAACCTGCTCAATGTCTCCCATGCCCAGCTGGTGGTGGAGACTGTTTGCATGTCAAGTGGGACTCTAGGAATCCCCCTGGGAAGTACTGTAGACAATTTACGAGGGAGCACCAGGTCCGCCTCAAGCTTCAGAAAAGAAATCCGGGCGTCCGGGTGATACCAAGAATAAGCATAACTGCATTGCGCTGTTAAGTAATACAGATACATGTCTAGGACACCAAAACCACCTCTTTCATACGGGAGAGTCAATGTCCGCCAGGCTACCCTAGGTCATCTGCCCCCCAAACAAATCTAATAAGGTACTGACGCAGCTGCCTGGAGAAGGCTTGAGTGAGGGGAATAGGAATATTATTGGAAAGATACAAGAATTTAGGCAAGACTATCATTTTCATAATGGCAACTCTACCCGCAATGGACAGTGGAATGGGAAGCCATTTCTCGACCAGCGTCTCCAAGGAGTCTATGGCTCATCCGTTAATTAGTCGAATTATAGTAGTGGTGTCCATATTTATGTGAATGCCGAGATATTTGACCCAACTCAAGTGGAAACCCACAGTCCCATGGCACAGTGCTGAGCGACAGTGGAAAAATTACAGACTTGTGCTAGTTCATATCGAGTCCCGAAAAACGACCAAACCGCACTGGGAATGCCTAACATATAAGATAGTATCATCTGCATAAAGTGAAACCAATAATGGACTAGTATTGAACTACAATCCCCGGGGTAGGTGGCGTTCCTGAAAATGTCTTACCAAGGGGTCCATGGCTAAAATAAACAATAATGGGGATAACGGGCAACCCTGCGGCATGTCGCGGACCAAGCTAATGTAAGTAGACAGTGCGTCGTTAATGCGCAATCTAGCAGTGGGACTAGTGTTAAAAGAGCAGTGGTAGTAACAAAATCCTCCGGCATCCCCATGTGGCGCATCACTGAAATAAAAAATGGCCATTCCAGTGAATCAAAAGCTTTTTCGGTATCCAATAGCACCGCCGCTACCGGGACCATTGGATCTATCCTGTGTATGACTGAAAAAAGGGTTCTGAGATTAAGCGACGTAGATCGATGAGGGACAAACCCTGAACAACCCTGAACAAACTCCATCAACAAAGCTAATCTGATCGCTATCACCTTGGCTAGAATTTTATAATCCTGATTCAATAAAGAGAGGGGCCTATACGAACCACACTGAGAAGGGTCTTGGCCAGGTTTGGGGAGCAATATAATAACGGCCTCCCTAAAAGTGGGAGGGAGAATATGGTTTTCCAGTGCTTCCGCAGAAACCTCTATCTGTCGGGGGAGTAGAATGTCTGTGTATGCCTTGTAGAAATCTGCTGTAAACCCATCTAGACCCGGCGCAGAGGAACTCCAAAGTGAGTCAATGGCTTCTACATCACTGTCCTGGGTTAATGGGATGGCAAGGAAGTCTTGCATGTGTTTCTCGAGGTAAACCAGCGCAATTTCGTATAAATATTCTACTTGAGCATTTAGGTCACCGCTTAGCTTGGAACTGTATAGGGATTTAAAAAGAGTCAGAAACGTGGAACTTATCTCTGGTGTGGAGTATACCGAATGACCAGTGAGAGTTTTAATTTCAGTAATGTATACCCTGCTGTAGGGGGGGCGAAGCACTTGTGCAAAGATTCTACCAGGGCGTTCACCCTCACTGTATCTCCTGGCTACATGATATTTACCCATATACAATATTTCCCTATCCGCCAATGTCCCGGAATTCCACTAATAGAGCCAGGCGGCGCCTTTCCGCTTCAGCAGAGGTGTTCTCTAGTATTAGTATCTCGACATCCAAAGCCGAAATGTCTCTCTCAATGCGTGCCAGGGAGGTGCGCGAGTCTTTAAGTACACCTGAGTTTTTGGCAATACAAACCCCACAAATGTTGTGCTTTAAAACCCTCCCAGAGGACCGCCCACATATCCACTGATCCAGTGTTAAGTTCAAAATAGTCCTCTATTGCATTCCTAATTCCTCGGGAACACTGGGTCTTGGAGTGCTCTGCTCGGAAACCTCAATTGCCGTTCGAACCCCTCAGGTCTCGGGACAGCAAGCCTAAGTATCACAGGGGAATGGTCTGAGTAAGTTCGTGGTAGGGTGTCAAGCGCCTGGGCCCAACCCACTATGACAGGGGAGACCAACCAATAATCAATTCTCAATCAATCAATCAATGCATTTATATAGCGCACTACTCACCCAGAGGGTCTCAAGGCGCTAGGGGGGGGGGGTCCGAACAGCCAGGTCTTGAGTTGCTTCCTGAAGGCGAGGTGGTCCTGGGTCAGGCGGAGGTGGGTCGGGAGGGAGTTCCATGTCTTGGCGGCAAGGTAGGAGAAGGACCTTCCCCCTGTGGTGGCTCTTCGGATGCGGGGGACGGCGGCAAGGGCATGGCCGGTCGATCGAAGCTGGCGTTTGGGAGCGTAGAAGTTGAGGCGGCTGTTGAGGTATCCTGGGCCTTGGTTGTGTAGGGCTTTGTGTGCGTGGGTGAGGAGTCGGAAGGTGATTCTCTTGTTGACCGGGAGCCAGTGCAGGTCTTTCAGTTGCCCGGAGATGTGGCTGCGTCGTGGGATGTCCAGGATGAATCGTGCTGAGGCGTTCTGGATCCGCTGGAGTCTCTTCTGGAGTTTGGCGGTGGTTCCGGCATAGAGGGAGTTGCCGTAGTGGTAGGGTGGTGGTGTTGCAGTCGTTGTTGTTCTCCAGGTGGAAGTTGAGGTCCCCGAGGAGGATGTAGTCAGCGGGGAGGAGGGCGTGCGGGCTGATGAAGTCGGCAATGTCTTTGCTGAATTGTGTGCGTGGTCCCGGGGGTCTGTAGATGAGGGTGCCTCTGAGGGTGGTCTTGGGGTTGATGTGGACCTGGAAGTGCAGGTGCTCGGCGGGTGCGAGGGTGTCGTCGGTGTTGGTCATGATGCGGATGGTGTTCCTGTGGATGATGGCGATGCCTCCTCCGGTCTGGTTGATGCGGTCCCTTCGGATGATCTTGTAGCCGTCTGGGATGTCGATGGCGATGTCGGGCGCTAAAGAGGCGTTCATCCAGGTTTCCGTGAGGAAGGCGACGTCTGGTGAAGTTGTGTCGAGCAGGTTCCAGAGCTCGATGGCGTGTCTGTGGACGGAGCGGGTGTTGAGCAGGATGCATTTCAGGTGGCTGCTGCTGTTGCTCGGCTTGATCGGTGCTGGAGTAGTGCAGGTCCGGATGCAGGTGAACTTGCAGGAGTTGCAGCAGAAGGGTCCGTGGGTCCATCTCGGGCTGGCTCGGTAGCATCCCGGGATTCGGCCGGTGTTGAGTGAGTTGAGGGTGGCGGCGTCATACGTCCGGCGGGTGGGCTGGGGTCTGTGAGGGCCAGGGGTCCTGGCACTGGGCGCGGTCCAGGCGCGGACTGGTGCAGACGGGCTTACCTTTGGCGCACCTTCGGCGCTCAGTCGGCGCTCCCGTTGCGCGGTCCCGCTGCGCGCGTCGGCTGCGCGGTCGCTCTGGGGGCGTCATAAGAAGGGGGACGTGAGGGCGGGTCAGCTGGGCGGCGGTAGCGGCTCGGCCAATGGGCCGGTGGTGGGTGGGGCCTGTGGCGAGCAGCGACGGGAAACTGGCAAACGGCCGGCTCTGCTGTGGCTGGGCCGCTCAGGGGACCAGGGGGGCGTCGGCGGCGGAAAAAATGCGGCAAGGCTGGCTGGCAGGAGCAAGGCTGGCTGGCAGGAGCAGGAGCAGGAGGCGGCAGGAGGAGCAAGGGGGTGACCTGGCCTGGTGAGAGGTGCAGCGGTCACTCAGTCCAATTCTAGTCCAGGTATTATGGTAGCCAGAGTAGTGTGTGTAAGAAGGAGTAGCACAATGGCTTGTGCATTCAATGTCCAGTAACAAGAAGTGCTGACGGATGTGTTGTAATACAAGGCGAGAGCGGGTTTTGGTGTCAGGAGAGGAATAGGTGCTGTCCCTGACAGGATCAAGTAACAAATTAAAATCGCCACCCATAATGACTAAACAGGGGTGCAATGCCAGTATGTGTACTAGCAAGGAAAAAAAAAACTCTGGGGAGACTACGTTGGGAACGTATATACCTATTATTGCGTCATAATGACCCATTAAGGTACCTGTGACAATTAAAAAATGGCCCTCGCTATCCTCAACCACTTTGAGTGGAGAAAAAGGGATCCTCTCTTGAATTAGTATGGCCACCCCCCTAGCATAGCTGCTATAGTCTGAGAAATACCTGTGGGCACTCCAGCTAGTAGCCACTGGGGAAGTATCAGATTTTGACAAGTGCGTCTCCTGGAGACAGGCTACGTCGATTTTGTGGCGGGATAAATATTTGAGTACCTGCCGTCTCTTGCGGGTATTGTTTAGGCCCCTAATATTCCATGACATAAGGGATAGCCAAAAAGGACCAGGCAGGTTACCTAACTGGGCCATACTGCGACTAGAAAGCCAAATCTGTGTTCAATGAAGAATACCAAGTGCCATGTGATAGTGTCAGATGTGTCTGTTTCCTGAGCATGCAGTATACGATACGTGTGTCCTCCCCACCTCCCACCACCCAGCCTAAGCCCGTCCCCTAGCGAGGCCAACCCATGCCCACCAGAATATCTGGCGGTGCCAAAGAATGCAAAGTCAGTAGTGAATAAAAAAATCCACACCTTTTCCTCTTGAACCATTAGAAGCCAAAAGCTGGTGTACACCTTGAGGCGTAGCAACGCCACGCCGGTTGGACACAGAAGATATAACAACAAGGAATGGGAAGAAACCATATAACTGAAGCATAAAAGCCAGAAAGCACGAGCATCATTGCCCCATCATCTAGTCCCTGGATTGGAGAAGAGATCCATGCTGGCCTCGGAGCCGCGCTGGGGAGGGGACGAGACCCTAGCCATCTCCACCGATACGCTGCTGTCCTTTTTGTAAGAATGTCAAAACTCCTTCGCTTCATTTGGGGTGTCAAATATACGGGAACGGCCTCCCACGTCGACCTTAAGTCTAGCCAGATATAGCATTCCATACCTCAGTCCTAGATTTCACAGGGAGGCCTTTACCCCGTTGAACTTGCGACACGCTTCTTGTACTGTTGCGGTGAAGTCTGGAAAAAAGGAAAGTTAAGTACCTTGCCACTGCACTTCACCACGTCCAGGAGCAGCACGTAGAATAGAATCTCGATCCCTAAAGTTCATGATTCTGGCAATGATAGGTCTCGGTGGAAGTCCTGGATTGGGACGGGGGCCCAGAGATCTGTGGGCACATTTTACGACAAATCCCGAAGTAAAGGAGTCTTTGACAAATAGATCAGATAGCAGTTGCTCAACGAAGAGGTCCATGCGACCAGTTGTGGCTGTTTCTGGTACGCCTAGGATATGAACGTTGTTTCTTCGACTATGCGCTTTCAAGTCCTCTTTCTTAATCGCTACCTCTTTCAAATTTCGCTCCATCGTGTCTAGACGTTTCTGTGATTGTACTGCGCCATCCTCCACATCCGATATCCTCGCCTCCGCCACATCTAATCATCGATCATGAGCCTGCACCTTAGCGCCCATATCCGCCAGGCTTTTATCCAGCGCGTCGAATTTGCCATCTAGGGCCCGAAATCCTGCTCTCATCTCTTGTAAGCATGAGCGAATTTTGCGGATCTCGCGTTCGCGAATTTTGCGGATTTGCGGATTCGCAATCCGCAAAATCCGCGAATTCCCGCGAATTTGCGGATTTTTTTTTTTTTGTGTTCGCCCGTGTTTCTGCCAGTTCGCGAGGGTTTTGTACACTTTCGCAAATTGCGAACTTACCTGTCGGGTCGCAAGTTTCGCGAACTTGTTGTTTCTACGTGTCCAGCCTGTTTGGGACACTCTTCTTCATCACTGCCACTCTCTGTCACCACTGCCACTCTCTGACTACTCATGCCACCCTCTGGCCCACCCATGCCACCCTCTGTTTCATCACCACACCCTCTGGTTGTCCAGTGTACATTATTTTCGGCAAAGCAAAGCACACCTTCCCTGCCTCAAGTGACCTGAATTAATTTGGGGCTGATTCATGTGTCACAGAATATTTTTTTAGCTGGCACCTGCTTCCTTAGTGCGCCCTGATTAGTGATCTTTTGCACTTGCTAAGTGCTTTCATTGTTGCAAAATTAGTTACAACACCTGCCCTGCCCCAACTGACAATAATGAATTAGGGGCTGATTAATGGATTTTAACTTCCAGCCTGGCTCCTGCTTGTCTCCCTTAGCTGTAATTCAGGACCTTTGTGGCATATGTGTAACTATTCTGAGGTTCAGAGCAGGGTCACATAATAGTTTCAACTGGCAACTGAACTCTGGAGGGGCCCCTCAGGAAGCACTCCAGGAAATGGCTACTAATGATGAGCCTGAACTTTTGAACCTGGTAAGTAGTTACTTTCAGTTTTGCTAAGATCGTATTTCTGCAATTTTGCACTTATTCGCGGGGCGCGAACTCACGCGAACAGTGCGAGCAGTGCGAGCAAAATCCGCTGCTCGCGGATTTGCGGATTTTGCGGGAAATTCGCAAATCTCGCGGATTGCGGATTTCCCGAAAATCCGCAAAATCCGCGAGCGGAACGGATTTTCCGCCCACGCCTAATCTCTTGGAGCATGGACGCTGTCAGGCACTGAGGGTCCCTCACTTCCTCAGCCCATGGGTGTCGTCCACCATGTCGGTGGGATTCTCAGACAGGTTGTCAGCAACTTTCCCAAAGGGTAAGGTCCTTTGCTTGGGGTCTTTACGGTCCATGGCACTGGGAAGTAGAGAGGTGGTTCCAGGTAAGTGCAGGCATAGCCAATAGTTTTGCAGAGGCCCGTGCAGGGCCCGTGGACGTCACCAGATTACACAGGTGTGAAGGGAGATCAGGGCAGTGGCAGCAGTGTGTAGGCCGACCAGTCGCACCTAGGCGGGAAAGCAGCTCAGAATCCGGCACTGGAAAAGTGCAACGTGTATCCACCACTGTGCTTCAGCGCCACCTCGACTGCCTCTACCAGGACTAGGCTTCCAACAGCACGAAGTGCAGCCGCCACAGTAATAGCAATTCCCAGTCCAATAGCCTGCACAGGGGCCAGCGGTCAGCCGGGGAGTTATGGGACCTCCCTTGGAGTCACAGTCAGTAGGGAGCAGGCCACTCTTACACCCCCAAAAGCGAGTGTATGAAATGTCAGAGGCGACAGTTGGGGTGGGGGGGAGAATTGCAGCACTTGAACCATGCCAATGGGACTTGGTAAGGCAATTATAGCTGGGCGTTGTGGTTGACGAGGTGAAGCAGCAGCATATCTAGCTGCTGTCCCATTTAAAGTTTGCAGGGCGATGCGGGCCGTCTAACACATCTGCAACAGTGACCAGGGCCCGGGGCTCTCACAGCCAGCCCAATCCGGCAGCCAGACATTCCCCAGCAATCAGGCCTGCACAGCAATGGAGAGAGCAGGAGCCGCATAGCCAGCCCAGCGATTACCCGGACCCCAAACGCGGAGCCGAGGGGGCTGCCCCCTTGCCCCCGCCACACCCCCCAGGCGTGCTGGAGACCAGAAGGGCCTGTCCCCGACGCAGACTCTGATTTAGGCTGTCAGTGCCCGGCCGTGCTAAAGGTATGCCATGCCGCGGCCCGGCTAGATGTATTCCCTGGGAGGTGTGGGGGGACAGCCAAACAAAAGCAGGGGGCAACGGTACCTGACTCCGGAGCCAGCCGGGGGCCCCTGCTCACCTCACGGCCTGTCTTCCGTAGCTCCTGGCCAAAGCCCAGGGCCTCGGCGCAGTCTTGCGCATCGGAGCACGGCTCCGGCTGAGAGTGTTGGAGCGGCCGCCGGGAGGTGTCAATCGGCTCCGCTGCACCTCATGAAGACATCGACGGGCTTTTTGATCAGCTAGCTGGGTTTCTTTAAGTAGAAATTGATCAATACATGGTCCCAGCCGGCGGAGCTTCAAGCACAGGCGGCCATTACAGACGCCTGAGTGGCCACGCCCCATACTTACCTATATCTTTAAAATTGCACATGTCATGTTTCACTGATTTGATTTTTATTGTTTTGGGGTGAAATAATGTATTACATTTTCCTTTATTTTTCTAAATTGGTGCAGGATTTTCCTTGTGTTGTGTTTTCACTTTAATACTGTTTATGTGATACATAAATACTTAACACATAGCCTCTATGTTAAGCCTGACTACTTTTGTTCCAAGGTAGGGGGTTAAGCACAGGTTAATTTAGTGGCTTTTGTGGCTCACCCTGACATGGATTTTGGTTGTTGTTTGAGAAAGGTCTTCACCCCTGTCAATCAAACACTCAATTTCTTACAGTCAAGAATGTATGGCAGCACAATCTTATTATTAGTTAGTTGCTGCAAGCTTTCTTGTGTAGCAATTTATCAAGTACTGATTGTATTTTATCAAGAGTGCGTTGCATTTGCTTTACTATGATTTTGGCTACTAACGATTACAAGAAAAGAATCTGGCATAATTGACTGTGAGCCAACATGATCCAAACGGGTCTCATAAAGCCTGGTTTACTATTTTTTTGTTTAAATGTTTTTATTCATAGTATTACATTTATTCCCACCCCCCCGATCCCCCATGTGACAGACAGGTAAACATACGCACATTAACGTCATGAGCATTACATTGTATTTTCCTTTTGTTTTAACCCATCATTACATAAACCAGATTTAAGAGCAAAATTCTATATACATTACAGCCTTATATGTACATTCGATTATGTTTGTGAATCCTGCCATATGTGTAAGAGGGGTGCAGATTTTCATACCCCTTTTATGCCTTGTGTTAACTTTTCATTGGTAAATGGCTATCTCAATATTATGTACCGCCAATAGCCTTGCGAACCACTGTTGGAAAGAGGGCGCTAACGGTTCGAGCCAAGCGGAAGCTAGGCATAACTGCAGGACAGCCATCGCTACAAATATGAACTCTTGGCCACTTTCAATGTTATCTGGTTCATCTGCCCCAAGTACCATTGCCTCTTTTGACAGAATCACCTCTCTATGAAGAACAGATGATAAGAACCTCTCTATGTCTTGCTTTAAAGGAATTAGCCCAGGGCAAGAGGCAAAGATATGTATCTAAATGTAAATGTGTTTCGATTTATATAGCGCACTTTAACCCAGGGGCCTTAAGGCGCTTGCTTAGGGAACCCGTCCTGGTATTCCCCTGTGAGATATTGCCCAGAGTCGCAGAGTGTGACCCCGTGAGTCGAGTAGGCACCAGAGCGAGAATTGTCGACTCCGTGGAATTTATTGAATTTATTGAGCCCGAGACCCGCCGAGGCAGGGAATCGAACCCTGGTCCACGGCCGATCTCAGCTTCTGGGTCTGCCGCCTCTAACCACTGAGCCACACTTCTCCACTATTATGTATGGAATCGGCTTTAGATAAGTTGCATCTCGGGCAACAGGTCCCTTTGCCGGTTCCCCATTTTGCAATCTTGTCAGGTGTATAATAAAGAAAAAAACAGGTTTTGTAGAATTGTGCCTGAAGTTCAGTGGAGATCAGAATAGTTTGAGCTAGTTGATAGGTGTATTGAAAGCCTTTGTTTGAAATCTCAAGTTTGCTTTGCCACTTCATTGATGTTTTATCTAGGTCGACCGGGAATATGGCTAACAGCAGCGCGTACACTCCACCTATAGAATGATTTTTAGGGTGTATGATCATCTCTACTAGGGTAGATACTTCACCCAATGTCCTAGCCCCCAGTTTGTGAGTTATAAAGTCCCTGATTTGGAGGTATTTAAAGAAATCTCTCCAATCTAAGCTATATTCTTCCTTCAAAGCTTCAAAAGATTTAATCCCCTGTGTTGTAAACATGTCCCCTAATTGTGTAATTCCTGTTCTATGCCATTTGCTCACATAATTACCCTTGAAAACCATTGGTGGGAGAGTTGGATTGTTCCATATCGGTGTGCAATGTGAGATTTGTCCTATTCCTAGTGCTTCCCTTACGGCCTTCCAAACTTTAAAGCAGCTATAGAGTGTCTTAAATTTGACCTTCTTGTGATAACTGTCATGAATATGCCTCCATAGATAACCATTACTAGAGTTTCCAATGAGTAGCTGGAAAATTGATACTGTATGATCTTGTAGTAGTTCCTTGCTGTAAAGTAGTACACATGACCAGGAATATCTTCTCAGATTAGGAAGAGTTAGCCCACCTCTATCTTTAGGAAGAGTGAGATATTTATATGCCCGCCGGGGTTGTGCATATGCCCATATAAATTTTGAGAATGTACGTTCCATTGAGGTAAGCCACTGGTTAGAGAATTCCAAGAAATTTGCCCTGAATAAGTATAATATTTTTGGGAAAAACACCATTTTGATTGCGTTTGCTCTCCCAATGATGGACAGATGAAGATTATCTAGGCGTCGTAAGTCCTTATGCATTGAGTTCAGCATTGGCTTGACATTAATATCCACAACTTCCTCCAGGTTTGAGGAGATGGTAACCCCCAGGTAAGTTGCTCCCTTTACTACTCTGGGATCGTCCATCACAATTTTATGATTTAAAACAATTTGTGTCTTTCCCTGATTGAGTGCATAGCCAGAGACAGCTCCAAATTTTACCGCCTCGGCCTCAATGTTCAGCATTGCACCTACAGGATCTGGGGTAACTATAGCAATATCGTCAGCATATGCTAGCGTTTTTGTAGCGTGTCCCTGACATATGATAGGTGCAATGTTGTCGTTTTTTTCCAGGTAGCGTATAAAAGAGTCTATATATATTGCAAAGAGCAATGGCGAGCAAGGGCAGCCTTGGCGAGTACCTCTAGATATAAAAAATTCTTTGGTTAAGCTTCCATTAACAGACACTACAGCCTTTGGATTAACATACATTTTTTTTGTAGCCTGAATAAACCCTGTTCGAAATCCCATCATAGCCATTGCTTTCCAAAGAAACTGCCAGGAGACCCTATCAAAGGCCTTCTCTGCATCCAGAAGGATTAGGGCCATAGGGTCTCCTGCAGTTCCTGTTCCATCAAAAAGCGTGATAACCCTCTGAATATGATTTATTGTTGACCTCCCGGGGACAAAACCATGTTGGCTACTTGCTACTAATTTTTGTATAATTGGTGCTACCCGGTTTGCCAACATTTTTTAATATATTTTGGAATCGGCATTTATAAGAGTTATGGGGCGGTACGACCCCAAGAGTTCAGGGGGTTTCCCTTTTTTGACAAAGATCACAATTTTAGCCCTGGACCAGGAGCTAGGTGGTAGACCCCCAGAGAAAATATGTATAATCAAGTCATTCAGTATATGCTTGATTTGATCTATAAATGTACTATAGAACTCTGAGGGAATGCTATCAAGTCCTGTTGCCTTCCCTTTCGGGAGACTTTTGACAGCCATCAGCATCTCCTCCATACTAGGAGTTTCCTCTAGAGTCTGCTGTACGTTTTCCTCAAGACTGCCGCTTTCGCAGTTCTTTAGGTAATTTTCCATTTCAGCTATGTCCCCACTGCCATCTTCTGAATATAGTTCTGTGTAAAACCGACAAAAGGCTTCCCTAATTAATTCTGGGTCTTTTAGTTGTCCTACCACTGGATCTTTAATCTCCCTAATTATGTTAACATTAGTTTGTTGGCGCATTCGCATCGCTAGTTGATGACCCACTTGTTCATTTACTTCATATACTAGTTCTTTTTGTGCAGTGGCTTTCCGAACGGCTTTGTCTGTAAAGATATTAGTAATTGCTGCTTTAGCAACTGCTACTTGGGCTAAGCTATACAAGATATCCACAGTTGGATCACCATTGCTGGTGGCTCTAACAAGACCTACTTCTGCTATCGTCACCTTATCCTGTAACCTCCGTATCTCCTCCTTCTCCTGCTTGTTTGATCTAAATGAGAATAGCATGGTCTCGCCCCGGATCCCGGCTTTTAAAGTGTCCCATACAATTTCTATTGAAGTGCTGTTAATATTCTCTACTAGAAATTTGGGGATCCAATCTTTCATATGGAGATAATATTGGGAGTCATTCCATAGGGCTTTTTCAAATGTTCAAGGTGTTGGTTCTAGTTTAGCCGATCTATTAGTTAAAGTACAAAATAGGGGATTATGATCTGATACTATACGGGGCAATTTCACAGTTTGACAGTCCTGACTAAGCGAGTTTGATATAAGCATATAGTCTAATCTGGCGTGTGTACGGTGTGGATTAGAGTAATAAATGTAGCCTAAATCACTAATATTAGTATTAGAAGTCTGCAAGCTGTCCACAAGCCCATGTGCTAAACAAAGATTCTTGATAGCACGAAATACCTTTGGTTTTCGGCCTTTATAAACCTAGTCGTCCTTCAGAGACCAATCGGACGGGAGATTTATGTTGAGATCCCCACAAACCAGGAGCGGAAGAGACCAGTGTGAAAGTTCGTTAGAGACCTCGTCAGTGACCCCAGGATCGTCTAGGTTGCTCCCATGAATAGCACAGAGTGTCATTTTTTGGCCTGTTTGATAGTTGCATTCGGTGATAGCCCAGCGGCCAAACTTGTCAGTTTTGGATTTACTAAAAACATACCCACTCGCTTTAGCCAAGATGGCAACTCCCCGCGTCTTAGCCCCTTGTGAGGTAGCACACACCAATGTATACCCTAATGTATTCAAAATATGGCTCTGTGCTCCTTCGATATGAGTCTCTTGCATGCATACAATATTTGCTCTCCAATTTTGTAGACCAATTGCCACTGTTTGTCTCTTTTTAAGATCGTTCAGACCACATACATTTAAAGAAATTATTTTTATCCTGGCCATACTACCAATGAAAGAGTGCCACAGCTGTTAATCCCTTCCTTCAAATTTCCTCTAAACCATGCGTGCGTTCCCCTATTCTTTTTTGACCTAGATTTTGATAACCTGTCTTTCAGTCCCATTCTTCCATTCTCCCCCCCACCCCAGCACCCACCCCACGCCCCCCACCCCCACCAACCTTGGAGGTTACCTGGCTGCATCGCCAGGGGTGTAGCATCCGTTGGAAAGCCCCACAGCGCGCCCCTAAGTCCTCCCCGCATGCATAGAAAATTTTACAAAAAAGAGTAATTAAAGACAAAACATAAACGCCAGGCTATACCTGTTCTAGCAATCTATAGTCCTATGATTCATATTCTCAAATTCTAGTTTGTTGGCTTTAGCAGCCTAATACTATTTCTACTAAAGTTAAGAAGAGAATGGAATAAATTAAGAACAAGGCATGTAAAAGTAAATTCAAACAACAAAAAAATTAACATATCTCTTTCAGAATACCTTCAGCCGATATAAAGACCATTGTGCCTAAAAATAATAAGGGAAGGAAAAAGGAGAAGAAAAAAAAAATAGAAGAATTCCTAATTCATTTGCCTTAATCTCCTATTCAAACACAATAATATTAATGCTTTTCCTGAGCTGAGATTTCATCAAGATATGCTCTAGCTTGTATCTCGGAAACAAAGCTATGGGAGGTCCCATTAAATATGACCTTCAGTCTGGCTGGGTTCTGCAAGTACACTGTAGCCCCTAGTTTATGTAGGGGATCAAAAAACTGCCTTAATTTCCACCTTCTCTTGACCGTGGCGTGCGCAAGATCTGGCCTGCCGAAGAAGGTGAAGCCTTCAAACAACTTTTTACTGTTAGGTCTTGCCAGATCAAATAGAGCATCTCGGAGAAGAGAGTTGCCGAGGAACACCAGCATAGCCCGAGGGTGCTGTTGTGAGGTCTGTGCTCATTTGTTGAGAAACAGAGGAAATCGGTGGGCCCTTTGTACTTCTCTGTCCCAGTCCCGGTCCTTCAGCTCAGGAAACGTTTCCCTGAGAAGGGAGATCATAAACTTCCTAGGGTCATCCTTCTCGATTCCCTCGGGGTGTGGTAAATAAAGATTTACCGTATACTGAATTTCTATGCGGTATAAGTTCAATAAAATAGCTCAATCAAATGAGAGACAGAGTCCGTGGAGTCTGAGTTTATAAGGGTTTTATTCCATGTAATGGAATGGTTCGAACCATGGTATCGTGTTCCGTCACCACGAAGGTTCAGGAAGGGATAGACAATGCTTTATTAACAGTGCACAATATATATAGTCAATGCATACAATGGTGATGGATACAGAAGGCGTAACAGCTGAAAGAAACGAGATAAGAACACATGTGCGTAACAGAAGGCGTGCACGAGGGCGTACATGGAGGTGTGTGCTAGAAACGTCACATGAAAGTGTCACAGGTGGGTGGATTCATAGAGAAATCCTGCAGTGTCAGCAGAAATATATGGCTGGATGTGTCAGGGTCTACATCGGCGCCTGCATGAAAAACCTGGTACCATCGCCATAAAAACTACGTTTCCCAGAAGCCTCGGCTGAGGCTATTTCAGGAAGTAAGACACGCTTCCTGTTGCTTGTTATTCCGGCGTTTTGGTGCTACGCGAGAGGGAAGCCTTCTCTCGCTGTTCCGTATGGTCTTGAAGGATTCTCCTGCGTGAAGGATCTCGTGCAGGTAGGAGAGGATCCCTGTTCTGCTTTTCCCCGTCATTGAGCGGAGCGCGGTGGCGGCTGCTACGCGTTGCCGTCTTGCTCGTCGCGTGCAGTGAAGGAACTGCGCGCGTTATTGTTTTGACTAGTGTTTTGCCTATTGAGCGGAGCGTAGTGGTTCCCAGCCACACGTTACCGTGTTGACCTGGACTGGGTGTTATTTACAAATCGCTATTGGCAAGACTAGCCCGCTGAGGCTTCAGGGGTGCACGGTGGTGTTTCTCGCTGTGTGTCACCAGTACAAGCTGCTTGTGATTATTTTTGTTTTTGAACACTTTCAGGATTCAAATTGCTATGGAGCACAGTGGCATTCTCTGCTGGGTGTTTTCGTGAGGACTGTATTTATTTCAACTAGAAGGTTGTGTTCCAATAGTATTTATCCGTGGATAGTACTATCAACAACTGCCATTATTTCTTTTGGATTCCTTTATATCATGTCTGTGGATAACTGACTGTGTGGTATTCTACAGGATCGGGCAGAGCGGAATGCTGTGGTTCTTGCTACCCACGCATTGCCGTGTTCTGCGTTTCTCTTGTCTGTGCTGCCGCTCTTTGGTCCTCATCATTCCTCCTTGTTGAATGAGAATAGTGGGATACTATCCCAGGAACCCCTTGTTTAAAGCTTGTTGCTTCTTGTGGAAGGTATGAGAGCTATAGCATACTAGGTTCATTTGTTCTTGTTGCGTCTGTGATTCCTGGTCTCACTGTATTTATATATCATATAGGGCGAGAGTAGCCAAAGAGGGATAACAGAAATACTTTTCCAGAACTCCTGTTTTATATCCACAGGTATACAGTTTACATATGTCTAATATATGAGTAGTCAGATCAAAGAAAGGAACAGTATTCTTATCTTTGTGCCTTTTGTCGTTTCAGATATTCCCTTCCCCTGCAGACCCCTCCCTTACCTTCCCTGTTTATTATTTTGCATTTACCCCTCGCCTAATGGCTCAAATCCTCTGTTAACTTATACTCAGAGGGTTTGTGACGTTTGGAGGTGGGCTGTATGATCTTCATCCGGATCCTGTGGAGCGTACCTGACAGGATGCGCGCGCAGGCAACATGACGTGTGATTGACGTGGGACTGGAGGCTGCAGGGGACTTGACATTTAGCACTATAAGGGGAGACAGAAGTCTGGCGTGTCAGAACAACCTAAACCCAATCATATCTGATATCTTGTGTTTGAGGAACTGTATTATCTAGAAGGAAAGGTCTTTCGGGCAAGGGCTATTCTATACTGACTGCTAGTGCGTGCATATGTGTCTACATGTTTACGTGTAATGCGAGGGGCCATGGGCCTACCATGGTAACGGGAGCAATGAATTACTTGCACGGAGACAGAAAGGCCGGGCCCTTTGCTCTGCAGCTGAAGATATGTTTACCTAAATCACTAGACTGGAATGTGTTTTCGAGGAGCGGGGCAGATAACTTGAAGGCAAAATACTGTCTTGGCAGGCAAGCAGGCCGAGCCGGGCACCGCTCGCCGCGCAGAGAGTAAGGTAAGGGTCATGGATGTAGATCCAGGCTGCAGCTTTCAGAGGCAGAAGGCAGAAAGGGCTTGATGGCAGAAATCAGGGCCTAACTCGCCAGAGTCAGGAAAACGTGAAAGTGCACCATGTAAAGACGGTGGCACAGCATACTTAGGAACTGAATTATCGACCCATTCACGGTGGATCTGAAAGAGGACTTGTTAACGTTGGACGCAAATGTATTTGCGTCTTCATGGCAGGTTGTGGAGGGAAATTACATGTACTTGAAGCACGCACACGGAGCCGTTGGGGTACACAGTAGGGGACACATTTGACCATAAAAATTCCAATTACCTCATTCCCTCCTTGTCCCCTACTGACCCTTCATGATATATCAATCTTCATTAGTCCATCTATTTGTTCATATAACATCATTTGCTCATCCTTTTTCAGGCGGGATCTAGAACGTGAACTCGGATGGGGAATACATGATGTGGCGCACAAGCCGCAAATCGCTGGCCCACATTGTAAGCACAAACAACAACTGAATACTATGAGTAGTATGACTCCTAGAAATGACAGGATTTTCCATCCCCAGGCGGATATTGTACTCCAGAGCCATCCGGACCAAGTCCAGGTACCTGGATTCTGATGTATCTGACTTGCAATCTTGTGGAGACGGGTTATGGCTCTATATACTGATGGTGCGTTTTCTGGAATGAAAACACAGCAACTCGATCCGATGCCTCTACAAGCTCCGCCCCTATCGGCCAGGATGACGTCAAGAACGAGACGATTTTGGAGAACGACAATCCTCATAGCAGACTGTTCTTCTGTTAAGTTGCCTAGGGCGGAAGTAGTTTCATTCACTACTGCTTCAAGGGTTCTGGTCAATCTACGTATCAGTTTACTATTCGAGACAGTGCCTAAATAGGGAAAGAAACCTTTATTGAAGTCTGTGTATTGCTCCCATGCTGTTTCAGTATAGTCGACAATCGGGAGTTCTCTCTTGGGTCTATTATGTACTAGATGGGAGTTCCTATGATAATCAGGTGGGGCTAGACAAACAGGTGGCAGAAGGAATGCAATATAACAAGTCCCATCCCAATCTAGAGGTAAGCGTATGTATGCTGTCTGACCACAAATGAAATAGGAATGACGGGAAGCTTTGAATGTAGACTTGCCTTTATCACTGAATTCGATCACAGTAGTACATTCACTATGACCTAGGTGTACTGAACCATTCTTTCTGACACATAATTCACCTTTTACTGGTAATACTGACATAGCGGGCAAGACTGGTTCGGCTTCGGACTGGACATTCAGAATCATGAGGTTAAGTGTAAAATTACCTAATCCATATACTTCGTTTTCTAGATCGGTCCCTGTCCTTCGGGGAAGACCCTCCTTGTCAGGGAAACATGCTTTATGCATAACTGTGTTCAGATTTCCCCATACTCAATTGCCCTGGTATACTATGGAATCAGAATTTAAAGAATTCATTAAACTAAACCATGCACCACAGGAACCATTGTGTGTGAACGGATACGGAAAGAGGGGTAGAACTCCCTTGTACTTCTGATAGGGAGGGAGTCGGCCACATATCCAACAATTGGTAGCGTTGCTGGTCTGATGGGAATGATGTAACATACTGATGAAAGTATTGTTGCGCAGCGCAAGTCGGTAAGATAACTCGTGCGGGGGCAATTCACTGAAAGTATGCTCAACAGTGTCATTTGAGGAAGAATGTGCACGTGCGGAAATAGGAAAGTACATGTGTAATAATAAACTTGTAGCAATAATCGTAAGACTCAGAAAAAACATAATCAATAATGTAACAATACAATGGCTACGGAGAGATTTACAATATTTCTCTTTCTTGATCTGTTTCTGTCTATCTCTCTCTCTATTGGGGTCTAACTGGTACATGTCAGGAACCTGTCTAACCGCTTCACCTAGGGGAGGACATAAACAATTAAACTGTCTGACTTGCTAGACCTCAATTTCATTCGGAACTCCTTCTGAGGAGTTTTCTCTACCAGGGGGAGTTTGGTATCAGTCTCTGGAATGGGGCAGGGCTGGGAAACAGTCTTTGGCGGTAGTCCATGGCATTTTTTGATGTGACTCGAGTGGAGCCAGCCTTTGCGGCCCTCCACCTTAACGGCAGTCCTTGTTGTTAACAGAACAAGCTTCGGCTCCTGCCAGCGGGGCTCCAGCGGACTCCTCCTATCGAAATTCCGGATAAACACTAGGTCTCCAGGGACGATCTCGTGTGGTTTCACCTCGGTGTTGTCGGGAAAGGCTGCTGCTACCTGTGAACGACATGATTGTAGTGCAGACATCAAGGAAGCAAGGTAATCTGTCAGCATATTACAGTCAACATCTGTGATCTTACGAGGCAGAGGCGTCCCCCACATATTCGGTGGCCTGCCAAAGACCACCTCGTACGGGGATAGCCCTGTCCTAGAATGCGCTATCATTCTCATATAAAAAAGGGCAACTGGTAAAGCTACTATCCAATCTATGCCTTTCTCCTTACACACTTTGGCGAGACGTGTTTTCAGGGTCTGATTATGTCGTTCCACGAGACCTGCTGCCTCGGGATGTCGGACACAGTGGAACTTCCACTGGTAACCTAGCAGGAGTGATACCTGCTTCATGAGCTCGGACGAGAATGGCTGACCATTATCTGAGTACACGATACGGGGCAAACCATACCGTGGGAAGAATTCACGTACCAGCTGCTTGGCAGTGGTCGGAGCAGTGTAATCTGGGACTGGATATGCTTCTGTCCATCGGGAAAGTGCACATACAACTACGAGGACATACTTGAATCCTCGACAACGTTCCATCTGGATATAATCCATCTGGAGGACTTCAAAAGGGTGATCAGGAGGATGAAATCCACCTTGCTCTACGGGAATGCCTTTACCTGGGTTGAACTGACAACAGATCATGCAAGTACGCACTTTCTGTTTTGCTGCTGCTCGTAAATGCTTATTGAACCAAAGGTTTTGAATACTGTCTAACATGGCTTTTTCTCCTAAATGTGCAGGACTATGTGCTGTATTAATGATAACTTGAACCATAGAGTCGGGGAGAAACCATGTGGCTTTTCCCTTCGTCATCCATCCCTGTTCTGTCTGTATCCCTCCTAGTTCAGTCCATTTCTTGATTTCGTCTGGTGTAGCATGTGTCTGTATGTCAATTACATCTAGTGCGGGATCCCTAACTGTCATGCAATGTGTCGGTGTCGGGACTACTGTCTTTGTCAGGTCAGTTGTGTGAGTATGGGTCTGAGCTGTATGTTTGGCTGTTTGGTCTGCCAGGTCGTTACCCTGGGAAATAGTATCTGTGACTTTCGTATGTGCCTTGCACTTCATGATGGCTATGGCTGTAGGCAAATGTATTGCTTCTAACAGAGCTTGAATGAGGGGACCATGCTGTATCTTGGCACCGTGGGAAGTTAAGAAACCTCTCTCTTGCCAGAGGACTCCGAAGTCGTGTACAACTCCGAAGGCATAACGGGAATCTGTGTATATGTTAACTCTCTTGTTCTTTGCTTGTATACAGGCTTGAGTCAGAGCGATGAGCTCTGCTGCTTGGGCTGACAGGGTGTCAATACGATGTGTTTCTATGACTTCAGTTTCCGTCGTTACTGCATATGCGGCCACCAACTCTCCTGTACTTGTTCTCATACATGAACCATCCACATAAAGTGTCAGGTCTGGATCTGGTAATGCGATGTCTGTTAAGTCTTGTCTGGGTTTCGTCGTAGTGTTAATGACTTCAACACAATCATGTGCCATAGGGTCTGTCATACTTAATGGTAGAAGTGTAGCAGGATTCAATGTATTGCAGCGCCTGATTTCTATGTGTGGCTGAAACAATGTCAATTCATAACCTGTCAGTCGTGCTATAGTCAAGTGCTGAGTCTGTGTTCTGTTCAAAAGGACTTCCACGGCATGTGGAACTTGTACTGTCAATTGATGTCCTAACACTATGGAATCACTTTGTCTGATTGCTAGAGCTGTTGCTGCTACAGATTTCAAGCACGCAGGCAGAGCCTGGGCTACTGGATCTAATGTACTAGAAAAATAAGCACACGGTTTGTGTGAACCTGCTTGATCCTGGGTGAGTACTGACAATGCAGTACCTTCGCGTTCTGTGACAAAAAGTGTAAAAGGCTTGCTGTAACATGGTGTTGCTAAAACTGGTGCTTGACATAAGGCTTTCTTTAAGTCGTCAAATGCTTGTGTGTGTTCCTGAGTCCAAGGGAGGACAGTCGAAGACACTGCCTCCTGGGTTGTCAACTGTATGAGTGGCTTGGCTAGAAATGCGTACTGAGGGATCCATTGTCTACAGTAAGAAGTGAGGCCTATAAAGGCCCGTACCTCCTTTTGTGTCTTGGGTTGTGACATATTTACAATTAACTGGATGCGGTCAGGTGTTAGCTGTCTCCCCCCCTTGGACAGCAAGTGCCCAAGGTACACCACTTGCTGAACACAGAATTGCAGCTTCGAAGGAGACACTTTGTGTCCCTTGTCTGCCAAGAAAAGTAAAACTGTCAGTGATGCTTGTTCACATTCGGGTTCACTACGGGCGGTGATCAATAGATCATCGACGTATTGGAGTAGGGCAGTGTTGTCAGGCATGTGTATACTGTCAAGTTGTCGTTTTAACGCTTGGCTATAGATGCTGGGGCTTTCTGTGAATCCTTGAGGTGCGCGTGCAAATTTGAAGCTACGGCCATTTAAACAGAATCCGAAAAGGTATTGGCTTTCCGGATCAATAGGGACACTAAAGAAGGCGTTCTTCAGACCAATTACAGTAAAGAACGTCGCCTCTGAATCAATAGCTGTCAATAAGGACGCAATGTCTGGGACCACAGGATATTGTGGTACAATACATTTATTCAATTCTCGTAAATCGATAACTAATCGATAAACTGGAGGTGCATTTGGATCAGTACGTTTAAGAATTGGAATGATAGGGGAATTACAAACATTGGAGTCGGTTTCTACAACCACTCCTTGTGCAATGAGATCGTCAATTATTTTCAGTAAAGCCACTACAGCATCAGGGGGTAACTTGTATTGTCGGATGCGTGGTAGTACCACTCCTTGTTTGAGTGTAACTCGATATGGTGTAATGTGCATACAACCTACATCAGTGGGGCCTTGTGCCCATAAATGTGCAGGAACATTCTGTAATCTGGAATCAATATCTCTCAACACATAGTGACCCTTGAAGTCACGCAGAAACAGTCTTACTCCTTCCGGAGAACAACAAATTACAGCTCCTAGAGCTTTCAAAGTTTTTATACCAAGCAAGGTTTCTGGGCATGATTTTGTGAGCAATAAGTCTGTAGTACGTGACAATGGACCAACTGCAAGGGGAACTGGTTTTGAAACTTCATTAACAATAGGCTTTCCTGAAAATCCAAGGGAAACATTCTGTGAGCCTGAGAGGGGTGCCCCTGGAACCTCGTCGTGACTGATGGTTGTCCTGCTTGCCCCTGTGTCAATTAAAAACTTTCTATCCTTCCCTAATACCTGACTGTGTACATAAGGGCCTTCTTGATCTACAGGAACCTCAATAAGGGGCAAGTCAACCTCCCTCTCTAGGCTGTTTCATGTGTATTGCTGGTAATCGGGATAGTCAGATTGTGCATACTGGTACATCTGCTGTGTTACATGTTGTGTTGCGGCAATGGGTTGTTGCTGTAGTACCGCTACGGTCTGTTGTGGAATCTGCATAGGCTGGACATTCTGTGGAACGTGTTGTTGGACCTGGTCCTGTCTAGGAGGACGCGGTCTCTCTTTAGTTTTACCTGTAGCTATGTTGTGTTTTAAAACTGCACAATCGTTTACATAGTGACCTGGCTGTTTACAATAGTTGCATATCCCTTTAACAGGAGCTGCTGAATTTGAATTATTGGATTGTGTCGTACCCCTTTTATGGCCGTCAGCTGGAACTGACTGAGCAACTAGTACTTTCATTTTCGTGTCTTTCATACGTCTTTGTTCGTGATCATGTTCCTCTCTAATTCTGTTCTGGTGATACTGTAACATTTGCAACATTTGGGAAGGTGAATTAGCTTGCCATGTGCTCTCGACTTTCAGTACACGGTTCTTAACCTGGGGCAATGAATTCTCGACTAATTTGGATACAAAAAGGTGTAGGTATGACTCGCTACTTGTCTTCAGGCCACTATTAATAATAAAACATTTTTCAAATCGGGAATAAAAATCACTAGTGTCTTCATCGGGTTTCTGTTTGCAGGCTGAGATTGCATCCCAGTCCTCCTTTTTAGTTGCTAACAATCTTGGCAAAACCTGTACTAACAATCCTGGTAATGCTTTAGTTTTATCCCCAAGACCTAAACCTGGGGTTCGAGTCGTTTCTTCGGCTTCTAATGCAGCCCAATCAATCTTTTTGTCCCCCACCTCCCATTCTTTTTCTTTGAGTTTCTCGTAAATACCGGCAGGCAATAACACTTTCAATATTTTCATAATGTCGGGATAGGTGTAATCTCCCATGAGTAACATGTCTTGTATTTCACGGTGGAAACCTGCAGGGTCTTTATCATGACTGGGCACTATTTTCTTCATTTCCAATAATTCCATTTTAGTTATGGGCGTGTATACATACACACGTGCAAAGGCATAATCAGGGTTCCGGATTGGATGTACTTCTCGTAAAGGATTCTGTTTGTCAAAGTGATATGGTTGCCTGACTGGGGGTGGAACGGAAACAAGATGTGGAGTCAAGAAGGTTCTATATTTGTGACGTTGTTCTAAAATCGTTTCAATTAGATCAGTACCCAGACCTCTCCATCTTCTCAGGAGTAAGTCTTGCAATAGACTATATAACAGACCTGGATCAGATGCTTGGTTTTCGTACTGTATAATGAGGTGTTGGGTCATGTATATACCAGCTAGTCGCTGTTCTTCTGGAGTAAGACTCAAAAATGTTTGCACTACTGAATCGTCTTTATATATACTGTCATCCCCGGCCCACTGTACTGCGGACCGGGCTAGTTCCTGATCACGTAATGTATTGAGTTCTTGATAACCTACTCTCTCTTTCAGTACTTTATCTGTAACCTGGAAAACATGTTCAAGTGTACATCGTTCTGGTATTGGACAAAGGTATCGTTTCTTGTTTTCTAAACGAATGGGTCTGTTGAAGGGCCTATCAAGAGGATACGGTCTAGGGAGTTTCTCTCTACCCACATATGCCATCATTTTTCTATCTGCCTGTTGCGATGTTTCTGCTGAATTCTCTGGTTCATCCTCCTGCGAGGAGTCCTGATCGTCTGATTCGAGTGGCTCTTCAGATTCTCGACGGGCATGTATTGCTATTATTTCCTTATGGATCTTTCTAACCATAGCATGTACACATTTCTCTTTATCATGTTTACCCTCCGAAATATTCTGGCTCCATCTGTTCAATCTATCCATCTCTTCTTGTGGAAAGCCTGTCTGATCTTGTTCCCTTATTAAACAATTAACCAAAAATCACATAATTAAACCTTTGTTCTCAACTTTCTGACGTGACATGGCTTCACCAACACACTCCGGTCTTTCTCCTGTTCTAATAAAATGATACAAATTGTCTAGATGGTCTGGCATTTCTGGTAGCAATTGCAAATAATCTGTAACACGTCTTAGACGTAGGGACGCTAACAACATGGGTCCTGTTTTACCAGGCACTGTGTCATATCTACAATCTGTAAGCTGTTCGGCCGGGGCTCCTTTAGGTGTTCGCGACATTGCGAATTCTCTCATTGTCACTCGATGTAACTGGGGCGGGGTGCGAAAACCTCCTGTAGCACCTCCTGAGGCGGAGGCTTGAGCATAACCTGGCAGTAGGGTCGGTGTCTGCTGTAACGGGGTTGGAACCTGAACCGTGCCAGTCCCAAAAGGATTAAGCGGATGAATAGGGGGAACAACAGATACGGGTGCAGGAAGCGGTGCAGGAGGGGTCTGCTGTTGCGGACCCGGGGGCAGATGATCATGGGGTAGGGTAAGGTCAGCAGGTGGTACGGGTACACGGGCAGGTACATTGGTATATGCGGGAGCTACGTCGTCTAAATAGGAAGAAAGGAAAATATCTGCTGCGGTCTTGTGACGTAATTTAGTCGGAACCAATGGAGGGGGCAGATTTTTCGGTGTTTCCGGGGTCGCCTTGGGCAGGCCCTCGGCCAGGACCGGATACAGTCCTGTCAAAATGGCATTACTCTGTCTGTCGTGTTGTTCCATTCTAACTCGTTCTCCTTCTTCTAGTAGTTCTTTTTCTTTAGCTTTTTCGGAATCCTCTCTACTTTTCTCTACTTTTCTGAGTGCTTTCTCTGTCCGTCTATGTGATTCTTTACGCCATAATTCAATGGCATCTTTCTGTGACTGTCGGGCTTTCTTTTTCCATAACGCTTCCTCTACTCTCATGATGCACTCGGCATCCCATGTCCCTGTAACGGGCCATTTCTGATTCTCTGCTAGGTCTTTCGTATAATCCGCCCACAAGTCTAGATATAATATGGCATCTAAGCCGTGCTTGTGGTACATAAAATGTCCAGGAGTATCCCTGGGTGGGATGGGAACTGCTTCTTCGAGTATCCCTTTCCTAGTTCCTATTTGTCGCAACTTCGAAAATAAAGGCATGGCTACCTAGACAATATAAACACAATAAGAAAAATGCAAACAATCACTCATACCACGACATTAAAACACGTTTAAACATTTCAGTACGAACAACAACAACTAGATAACTGGATACTGGATGTTCTGCTAAACAGCACAGATACACTGCTAAAACAGTGCAGACCGGGTCTGTGTACCCAAACCCGTCTTGACCGGACACAAATTAATGCACCCGTCTTGATGCGTCCCCAGCAACGGTACTCACCGGGAAGCACAGAACGGAAGGCCTCGGAAACTCGACACTGGACTGGACCGGACTGGACTCGACTCGACTCGACACGTGACGTAGGTACTTCGGAACTGGTGGGCCTCTAGACACCTCGGACCTTGCTCTCTTGGCTGGGCTCTGGTCGGGATCCTCCGCACTCCTCACCGCCTCGTCTGGATGTCGATCGCAGTCTCCGTCACCTCCGTAGGCCTGAGGGAGATACAGGAAATCCTGCGGGTACGCGTAGTTGTCCGTCACGGCTGTGGCAGGGGGCAAGGCCTGCGACGCATCGCCGGCGCGTAAGGTGGGGGAGGGGTCCCTATTCGGGCGCCAAATTATGTGGTAAATAAAGATTTACCGTATACTGAATTTCTATGCGGTATAAGTTCAATAAAATAGCTCAATCAAATGAGAGGCAGAGTCCGTGGAGTCTGAGTTTATAAAGGTTTTATTCCATGTAATGGAATGGTTCGAACCATGGTATCGTGTTCCGTCACCACGAAGGTTCAGGAAGGGATAGACAATGCTTTATTAACAGTGCACAATATATATAGTCAATGCATACAATGGTGATGGATACAGAAGGCGTAACAGCTGAAAGAAACGAGATAAGAACACATGTGCGTAACAGAAGGCGTGCACGAGGGCGTACATGGAGGTGTGTGCTAGAAACGTCACATGAAAGTGTCACAGGTGGATCTATGACAGAATATCGACTACAAAAATATCGACCTACAAGAATATCGAGTCAACAATATCGAGGGCAAAAATATCGACATCCTATCTACAACATGGTAAGTACAAAAATATCGAAAAAATAATATCGTTGTAAAAAATATCGATGTTAAAAATATCGATTTTTTTTTTTAATATATATAAATGTAAAAGTAAGTATATAACACTAATAAATAAAATATACATATTTAAAAGTATCTAATAATGTTTAAAATTAATAAATAAAAATATATACAGTAAAGATATAATATATATGTACTGAACAATAAGTATTAATAATTAATTTACTAAAAATACCCCATTACCCAAGAACTGAAAACTGACCCTGAACCCTAAAAATACCCCTTTACCCAAAAACTGAAAACTGACCCTGAACCCTAAAAATACCCCTTTACCCATGAACTGAAAACTGACCCTGAACCCTAAAAATACCCCTTGACCCTGAACCCTAAAAATACCCCTTTACCCATGAACTGAAAACTGACCCTGAACCCTAAAAATACCCCTTTCCCCATGAACTGAAAACTGACCCTGAACCCTAAAAAATACCCCTTTACCCATGAACTGAAAACTGACCCTGAACCCTAAAAATACCCCTTTCCCCAAAAACTGAAAACTGACCCTGAACCCTAAAAATACCCCCTTACCCAAGAACTGAAAACTGACCCTGAACCCTAAAAATACCCCTTTACCCAAGAACTGAAAACTGACCCTGAACCCTAAAAATACCCCTTTACCCAAAAACAGAAAACTGACCCTGAACCCTAAAAATACCCCTTTACCCAAGAACTAAAAACTGACCCTGAACCCTAAAAATACCCCTTTACCCAAAAACAGAAAACTGACCCTGAACCCTAAAAATACCCCTTTACCCAAAAACCCAAAAATGACCCTGAACCCTAAAAATGCTCCTTAACCCAAAGGTAAATAATATTATTTAATTAGCAATTAATAATTAATTAACAATAACAATAAAATAAATATATTAGCACATAAGCTGTAATTAATATAATTTAATAATTAATATCATTTTCCCCAATTAATTAATTAACAGTAACTAAAAATTATAGATATAAATAAATTACTCTAATAATGTAATTAACTAACTAATATTATTTAATTACCAATTAATTACTAATTTAAAATATGTACCAAATTATATTAATTAATTAACTAATTAATATTAATTATTTGCCAATTAATTAGTTATAAATATTTAAAAACATATATTAATTAATTAATTATTATTAAATTACTCCCCACCCTATTCCCCTATAAACCCACATCCCGCTACAGAAAATATATATCAATTAATCAATTAATTATTTCCCAATTATCAATATTAATTAGCAAATAATTATAATTAATTAATTAATCCTACTAATTATTAATCAACTTACCATAATTAAATTACTTCCCACCCTATTCCCCTATAAACCCACAACCCGCTCCGGTACTAAAACATCAAATGTCCTTATAAATTTCTATATTATTATAGAAAATGTATACACATATAATAGTAATTATTTTAAATACTTAAATTAAACATATAACACATACATAATAAAAAACTATAAAATAATACAAATATCGATATTAGTGTCATCGAAATTATTAACATCGATATATATGCTATCGATATTACTAACTTCGATATTACTTACATCGATATTAAGTATTTCGATATTACTTACCTTGGGTCGATATTCTGTCCTACGATATTCTTGCCTTCGATATTATGCTCCTTCGATATTACAGACTCGATATTATGGTAAGTCGATATTTCCAACTCGATATTTTGACTGTCTACCGTCACAGGTGTGTGGATTCATAGAGAAATCCTGCAGTGTCAGCAGAAATATATGGCTGGATGCGCGCGCAGGCAACATGACGTGTGATTGACGTGGGACTGGAGGGTGCAGGGGACTTGACATTTAGCACTATAAGGGGAGACAGAAGTCTGGCGTGTCAGAACAACCTAAACCCAATCATATCTGATATCTTGTGTTTGAGGAACTGTATTATCTAGAAGGAAAGGTCTTTCGGGCAAGGGCTATTCTATACTGACTGCTAGTGCGTGCATATGTGTCTACGTGTCTACGTGTAATGCGAGGGGCCATGGGCCTACCATGGTAACGGGAGCAATGAATTACTTGCACGGAGACAGAAAGGCCGGGCCCTTTGCTCTGCAGCTGAAGATATGTTTACCTAAATCACTAGACTGGAATGTGTTTTCGAGGAGCGGAGCAGATAACTTGAAGGCAAAATACTGTCTTGGCAGGCAAGCAGGCCGAGCCGGGCACCCCTCGCCGCGCAGAGAGTAAGGTAAGGGTCATGGATGCAGATCCAGGCTGCAGCTTTCAGAGGCAGAAGGCAGAAAGGGCTTGATGGCAGAAATCAGGGCCTAACTCGCCAGAGTCAGGAAAACGTGAAAGTGCACCATGTAAAGACGGTGGCACAGCATACTTAGGAACTGAATTATCGACCCATTCACGGTGGATCTGAAAGAGGACTTGTTAAAGTTGGACGCAAATGTATTTGCGTCTTCATGGCAGGTTGTGGAGGGAAATTACATGTACTTGAAGCACGTACACGGAGCCGTTGGGGTACACAGTAGGGGACACATTGACCATAAAAATTCTAATTACCTCAGGGGACCCCTAGAAATCTGAGATTGTTCCGTCTCTGTCTGTTTTCCTGTTGTTCCATCTTCCACAACAAATCATTAACAGCGCATTCCTGTTCCTTGCTGGATTTCTGGAGCTTGCTGGCATCGTCCTTGAGTTGATCCATCCTTGCTTCAACTGAAGCTACGCAATCCGCAATTACAGCACAGGTCTTTCCCACCTTCTGGACTCCCCCCTGTAATTTGTTAACGGCTAGGTGCGATCCTCGGCTATCAATTTTGACCTCAGCTTGAAAGCTCTTGATGGACTGTAAAATGGTCGCTAAAGGAAGTTCTTGGGGGGGGCTCCTGTTGTGGGCTCTCACTACCCAAATTGGGATGAGGTGACCCAGAACCAGAACTAGACAAGACTGTGAGTCTTGTCTCCTCACAGTCCCATCCCAAGTCAGTGTCATCATCACTATTGGAGGAATGGTCTTCCTTAGACATGCACCTTCTCCTATGGCTCCCCCTACCCCTCCTAGCTCTCTCGTTAGGCCTCCTGTTCTTAGGGGGATCGGTATTTGAATTCTTTGAACTCTTTGTACTCTTTGAACCGTTACGCCATCTACTACCCGCTTCGCCCCCAACGGAATCCGAGACACCAATGTTAGAAGACTCCGAGTCCTTGATCATAGGGCAGAATTCTTCTAGAGCCTCTGGTGGGTTTGGCACACCGATAGAGCCCAAGTGAACAAAGTTGTGAGGGTCGAGGGGAGCAATTACGGGGATTGGGTTTTCATTCAGAATATTATTCACGGTGTTCCCCTGCTCTAACCCTGCAGCCACCCCCTCAGACAAATCCCCTTGTTGATTTGTGAGCGTGAGCATAGTAGTAGCGGTTTCCTTTATTTTCAAAGTTCCCTCATTTAATGACCTTGCAGTTGGCCCTTCCTTATGAATTTCCTCTGCCTGGGTATCATTTCCAATTCTTACATACGCTATTTGTTCAGATGTCGTGAAGTTTGCAATTATTTGTAACTGTGCGCCATTGGAGTTCTTAATGAGGCGTGCTTGACCATTTTCGGAAGACATCGGTTTCATGGCTTCTAGTACAATATCTTCAGAACCCAAAGTACCATCTTTTTTAACCTCTGCTCCTAGGGGTTCGATCTTTTTCCCCCCTCATTGTAGATTTTAGGCAGAGGCTCCCTTTAGAGAGCTGGGGATTGAGTTGACTTTCGCACCGCGCCCCCCCTTACCCGTCATGTAGACCTTCCTAACTCCAAACAACAGGAGCACTACCCCAATGCAGACACTTTTCTGAGGCTGCCGGTGAAGAAATCCCGATTTGTGTCCCGATCTGTGTGTGTTCTCCATGCCACGACTAGATCGCGGGGCTGACTCTGGATCCGGGCAGGGGTTGCGCAGGGCAGCGGTGATCGGTGGAGCCAGAGAGATGCAAAGACGTGAAGCTCCCTGCGGTAAACGCTTCCGACGCTCTTTCAGCTGAGAAAGATCCAGGGTGATAGAAGGAAACCTCAGTGGCATCTCGTGCACTCTTCAGCTGTCATCTATCATCGGGCCGCTACAGTGTTGCAAGGTAAGCCATTACGATCGGCGTTTCATGCGTTTCATGTGCTTCGTGCGGAGAGGCTCAGCAGAGCCCTACGGCAAGATCATCCGGACGCCATCTTGCCTCCCGCAAAACTGGCTCTTCTGAATGTAATGTGACCCCGAGTGTCAGATTTCAGATAAAGCCTGGTTTACAATGTTAAAATTGTATCCATAACCTCAATGAAGGCATGAGAAAAATGTGTTGATTCATTTTAATCATTAAAACCATCTTAAAATCACAGTCCATCTGATTTCCCTTTTTCCTCTTTTTATTACTAGGTGTAATGGCAAGCTAATGCAATGGTTATATTTTTTAAAAGGTTTAACGAAAGCATATACCACATCAAGAAAAATATAAAAGAGCCAGTCATCTAAATGTTGCCGACTTATACTTGCAACGGATTTGATATTTTCTTAGAAAACATACCTTTTATTGTTCCATGCATTATTATTATTATTATGATTATTATTATTGTTATTGTTATTGTTACTGTTATTATTATTTTTATTATTATTATTATTATTATTATTATTATTATTACGGTATATGGGATTCTTCAATCCCTTTATACAAACTTTTCTCAAATGTTTTTAGAATAAGATTTAGATTAGATTAATTTATTTATTGGACAATTACTTATAATCTTTGCAATCATTACATTCATAGAAAACCCATTATATAAAAATAATCCCATTATATAAAAATGATTTGTATATGAAAATAGACAGTTATACTTGTAACTATTTCTTAAAAATTCTCAGTGGAGGTCTATCAGGAGATATTAAATATATAATAATATTGATGAATGCTTCATCAATAACATCTCAGTAAAAATATGCTGATAGGCTGCTAAAATCAAGCAATATCTCAAATTGATCAGTCTATGTCTTTTGATAATGACCGGGCTCCAACAGTACTGCTACTGCTTTCATAACTTTCTAAAAGCGAGCAGCTAATTGTTCAGAGTCCCCTCTCAGACATGCTTCTGCCTCTCCTTGGCATGTTCGGATGTTTAGAATGCACCAAATTGGTAGGAGCCAGAATTTTCTTAGCAGGATCAAGGCACTACAGATACAGAGCACTTGGGTCAATGATTCCTCTCCATTGGTACAAAGGCAGCATTGACGGTCCTTCTCCTCGAGGTTCCCCTGTCCATACCAATATTCCTTTAATGGAACCAGACCAAAGTAAAAACCAATCAACTAGCGCTTAATTTGCAAGTTAAGGGGAGTGGAGAGATAGAATGGCAGAGACGCAGAGTCGTAGAGTGTTATGGCCCAACTCCTGTGACCCAGGTGCCTGCTTTACTTTCAAGCAGTACTCTAAGTACCTAGCTTTTAATAACCACTGCTGTGATGTTAACCTGAATTCTTGGTGTCCATCCAGGTTGCCATTCTGTCTTTAAAGATCATTGCCACGTAGGCCACTGTATCCAACAGCATTTTTGAAGTATTTAATGTTTCACTAGTGATTCTATTTTTATTCTTTATATTTGCATCTATGCTCTCTCTTTCATATGTAGGAACTATGCATCAAGGATTTAAGTGGTTTGTGGGAAAGGTGATGGTGTGACCATTTATTATCAGGGATAAAGAACCCCCTGCCCTATTTGATAAGGATATTGCAAGCCCTCATACGAGGAATGCAGCCTGGTTCAGAACATAAATTGCTAAGTAAGGTTCTGAGGTTGCCCCAAGCGTCCCAGTGCAGATCGTGCATGAGGAATTGGGGGTTGGATATATTTCTGACTAAATTCAAATCCGTACCGAAAATAATATGGCTGTCAATTTGGACTGAGGAGGAATTAGAACTTAACCAAAGTATCCTAAGGGATTGCCTTGCAGTGGATCGTGGGTTTCACATACCTTTTTTAAACTATGTCAAATGAACTTGGAGTAACCTTGGCAAACCTGAGTTATTTGATAACCTAAAATCAATCAGAAAGCATATATTACTTGGGTTAAGAGAGTCTCACCTGCTGTTCCAATTGTTCCTGAGGACTGGGCGCAGCTCCACCAGATCCACTTGGCCGGGCTTGGCTCTGCCGAGCCCTGAATCCCCGCAGCACCAGCATCTAAGGGCCGGGCTTTGCTCCGCTTGTTCCCCCGGCCGGGCTTGGCTCCGCCGGGCCACTCCCACTCCCGTGACCAGCAGCGGACGTCAGAGGAAAGCGCCAGGAGGCGCATAAAGGCTCCCTCTGTGCTGAGTCTGGGGGAGTCTCACCTGCTGTTCCAGTTGCTCCTGAGGGCCGGGCGCAGCTCCGCCAGATCCACTTGGCCGGTTCCTGAGGACTGGGCGCAGCTCCACCAGATCCACTTGGCCGGGCTTGACTCCTCCGAGCCCTGAATCCCCGCAGCGCCAGCATCTAAGGGCTGGGCTTTGCTCCGCTTGTTCCCCCGGCTGGGCTTGGCTCCGCCGGGCCCCTCCCACTCCCGTGACCAGCAGCGGACGTCAGGGGAAAGCACCAGGAGGCACATAAAGTCTCCCTCAGTCCCTCGTCCCGCGGGACTCGCGCGGGTGTGCGCCGGGAGAAGCCCGGGACAAGGGCGGGACCATCTGCGACCATCAGCGGCCAGAAGAGGCTGGGCTGGGCCACCCCCCTTATGATCCTTGTAAAGGTACATTGATATTGAGCACCCCTATTCAGTACGATACTTCGACGCCCAACCAGCCTTGAACTGTTTCCAGAAGACGGTACAAATAGTGGACTATAATCTATTGTGCAAGTGTGGGAGAGGGAGGAGATGATTCCTATTCTCTGTCTTGAAGCAGGGAGGACTTATTCACTAGCCTACGCACTAAGGAGGGAGTGTAGTGGTGGGCAGGTGACAGTGCAAGTACTGGTACCCTCCCCTCCTTCTGTTTAGTTTTGTCTAGCCATGTCTAACAAAGCGAAAATGCGCTCTGCTACGAGCAAAGCACACTCGTCTCGCACCCTAAACTCTTCAGGGCTTGAGCCAAATAGTGCGTTGTCCCAAAAAAAACAACCCACCGCGATTGACTTGATGTTGAGGAATGTCAACAGGGAGATTGAGCGTACATGCATTTCACCAATACCTATCCCAGACACACCTACACAACCTATTGACTTAAATATGTCAGAAATCTCTCATACTGACACATTGGAAAATTCTACTGAAGATATTCCTTGTGCGCAGGTGGCAGCACAGGTTGCCGCAGATACAACTAGGGGCAGAAACAATGCCACAAGTAAAAAATCCAAACAAGAAGGTGGTAGGAAGGGCCAACCTCAGAAAAATAAATTAAGTAAGGTTACACATGGACCAAAAGATAGGGAGGTAGCGGTTACGAAAGTGGCAGCGGCATGCCACCCAGCTCTACCAGAATGGATGGATGAAGTAATAGGAGATCTCTAAAAACGCCTAGAAGCCTTTATTATGCGTCAGCTAAAACCAGTAATTAGCAGACTAGACAAAATGATAAATGAACTGACTAAGCTGGGAAAGTCAAAGGGCCCTACTAACTGTAACCTAAAGCAAATCACAACTCAGCAGCCATTACGCCAACTGAGCAAACAGTTGGCAATAATAACTGTGTTAGTAATGAGCAATGTACTATTGTACAAGTTCATGATACACCTTAATCGACAGCTCAGGTAGAGAGGGGAAACACCCAGAAGGGGGGAGAAAGGATACTGACAAGGCTCAACAGCAAACAAATGTGTTGTTAACCTCATAAGTGCTGTGCCTAGTCCAACGGCCGACGGCACCACTACCTCGGGAGTGCTGCCGTCGGCCGTTGGACGTTCGAACCTCACCTGCGCAATGGAACGTTCAGCACTGGAGCTGGACGTTCCATAGCTGCTAAGGTGTTAACACAAACAGGGAATTCAACAACTCATACCCTAACTGAAAGAAACCCGAGAGGCCATGAGCTGAATGATAGACCTGACTATCCTGCACCACATATAAACTTGCCCCCTGAAGCATGCCTTATGTTGTTTTTGTCGGGGTACCCGAACTTAGGGCAGTGGAGAAAGAATCACATATGGAATTAAAAACTAAGATAACTAAGTGGTTGAATACACACAGGCCCCTGCAAGGTGGGGAATGTGGGGAGATTATTCATGTGAGAAGAGTTAACTGGCTAGGCAGCAGGAAGAAAGATATCACAGGGGATTGCATTGTGGTGAATTTTAGAAACACTAACTTAGTGGAATATATATTAGGCAGCTATAACAGGAACCAGACTAGCACCATACGCTCCCTATCATTAGGATATTTCTATCCAAGGAAACGTGTCATACACCCTCTGAACCACACCAATGGTAGGACAGGAAGGGCACCAGCTAGTCACTGGGTTAGAATGCATGAGCAGATAGGCCAGTTCACACCAAGTCAGGGCTACCCTCAATGGGCAAACAGATTCAGTCCGTTATTATACCTTGATGAAAATGATTGACTACCCCAAACTGAGAAATGTAAAGAGAAGATGGCCAAAAGGGTGGGAAATTAATGTAGAGTAAATGGGGCCTTGGAAAATCATCAAGAAAAGAAAGTGGTACTGGGGCCTGATGGCACGCCACCAGACCTCTGGGCTCCCATTATGACTAGGGTGTTAAATGCAGCTATAAAATCCGGGCTCCCGCAAACTTGGTCCACCGCATTAATTGTCCCTATCTTCAAAAAGGGGAGTAGGGACAATCCCCAATGCTATAGACCAATATCATTGATTGATGTGTCAGCTAAATTATTGGGTAGGGCTGTATTAAATCGTCTTATGGCCTGGACAGAAGAGCACCACACCATAGCAGACACCCAATATGGTTTTAGACTGGGTAAATCAACTAGCGATCAATGCCTTAACCTCTACCTACTAGTTGCCAAGTACACAAAAGCTAGTAAAGGAACAGTCTTCATGGGTTTTATGGACCTGGCTGCGGCCTTTGATAATGTAAATAGAAACAAATTATGGGCCATGATGAGTAATCTGGGAATTGACCCTGAACTCATAAATATTCTTAAAGAATTACATTGGAACACCACTGCCAAGGTCTGCTTCAGCACGGGGGGAGTACTGATCCCTTCCCAGGCACCAGCGGAGTGAGGCAGGGGTGTATCTTTGCTCCCTTTCTATTTTCATTATATATAAATGATTTGGAGAGAACTCTGGTTGCCCTGAACGTGGATTGCCCCAAAGCAGGAACGCGTCATAGTCCGGTACTGCTGTACGTGGACAACACGGTCCTGCTTGCACGAACAGCTCTGAGTTTACACCACCTCGTTGACAGATTTGTGAAATTCATGGATAATTTAGATCTGTCCGTGAACTTGAGCAAGTCCTTCGTGATGGTGGCGGGTAAAAAACCCTGTAGGAAATTCTCATTTAAAATAGGGTCCCAAACACTAGAAACCGTAAGCACCTTTTCCTATTTGAAATAAAGTTTGACTCTTTAATTGAGGAAAAGGTGCAGAAAGCTGGTCTCCGCAAATGGTGCGATTCTAAACTTTGCCCGAAGGCTGGGTTGTTGGTCTCCAGAGCAAGTAATGAATCTATATGTAGCTGTAAGCGCTGCAAAGGCTTTGTATGGTGCAGAGGTTTGGGGTTTTAGGGATGTAAGATACTTACAGTGGAGAAAGACAAATTCCTATGCAGGATCCTCAAGATATCGCGAGTACCCCAGCAGAAATTGCACACTCTGAGCTTGGGATCCCATTTATCATAGACCAGGTGAAGGCGAGGCCCATTATGACATGGCTCAGAATTTGGGTAAACCCTGAAGCAGAGTTAAGTAGGGTAATAGTTGGAGATTGTTAACAAAATGAAGGATAAGTGCCTCCAAATCCCTTGGCTAAACTATATTAAGGATACACTAGGATCTATCGATCAGCGGTTACTCTTTAGTGACCCGACCTTAATTGCCACCTCTTGTAAACATCGAATTAAAAAACAGCTACAAGAAAAATGTGAATTGGTTAGACTAAGCTCTGAATCAGCCAAAAGATCAGTTGTGGCACATAGTTTAGTAAGCAACGGAGAGGGTATAGAACCTTATTTATTTCTGATGTATAACCAGCAGGATAGATTTTTAATGTGTCGTTTTAGGCTCAATTTGTTATATAACATTTTGACTTATCCATCAGGTTTTACTTTAACAATTGAGCAGAAGGGTGCCTGCGGCTGCGACAATAGGTCTCCGCAGGACACCCTTCAGTTTGTACTTTTGTGTTCTTTTTATCGGAATCCTCGTCGCAGATTTCTTGTGGATATTCTAAAAGAGGCAAAATTCCATCATGCTAAGACTGCACTACTTTTTCTGCAAAAGGCGAATGACATGCGTACCTTATGTTCTATTATTAATTTTTTTAATTCATAATAGAACATAACATAGCAGTAAGATTAAGAAATACGAGAGGTTGAGCAAAGATGTATATAATGCCACATGTTTTAATCGTATTAACTTTGTTTTTAATGATGAACGGTTCACAAAATGTAATCAATGATTTTTGTAAAATGTATTTTTATGATGGTTTATAATCATCGAAATAAAAATCTACTGAACTGAACTGAGTCTTTTTAGACAAAGCTCGGGAAAAGAGGACGTTGATCGTAATATCTAAGAAATCCATTATACTTTAATTTCTGATTTAATCTGTATCTCACCACAGACGACTTCTGACGTATTTCTGACTGAACCTGTTTCCCCAGTTACTGGTGGGCTGGCGCAAGCATTTCGAGCCTCTTGCTTGCTTCTTCTTGTGACCATGCTGCTCTGTTTGATACCTTGTACATTGGTTTAATATATGTCCTAAATATTCCAAATTACGTTTTAAGTGTATTCGCTCGTTTTTAGCAGAGAATGTTAAGCAGGCTAGATCTGCATTATTGTATTTTAGGTTTTTAGATTCACCAACTATCAGTTTTTATGTCTCTTGGTTTTTATCTGAGGTGTTTCTTTCTCATGTATGAGTTGTTCATTTATACATTCGGGGAGACAGTTTTTGTGATATATTTATACCTGTGTTTTATGTATTTTTATGATTTGTTTTATTCAAATGGAATAAAGATTATTGATGGATTACTATATACAATTATGTAATTATGCATTTAGTGGAGCATTGTCGATAAACTGCATCCTGTGTTAGGGTTACTGAACTCTAAAAGATAAGGTGTTCCACTCATTAGCGTTTTACCATTCATATGCCTGCTTAGACAGAATTATCCTGGCTTTGCCACTTTCCTGAAACTTGAAAAAGCGGGCAAGGCCATTTCTTACTTCTTGGTCTTATCTTGTCTTGAAACTCAACGCCGAGCAGTGTGATGGAGTTGGAGATTTGGAAGACATGCCTACAAATTATAAATATATTAAGGGAGGAGAAAACAGTAGGCAGCCACGCAGTGCCAATCTAGCCAGAAGGGCAGCATGGTGCTGTGCGTGGACCACAAAGGGGGTTTCATCATTAACTGTTCTCCTGTACACTGCTTGTATGCAATAGTAACTGTCTTTATGTAAAATGCTAATACACCCTTTTGGGTTTTGCTTCCACAATAGGAAATCTAAATAAATGTTTACCAGTTTGGAATTTACATGGTCAACATAAACTGTTTCTTTTCTGTCTATTGTTGCTTTAAGTCACATCAGCTTTGTTTGCCTATTAGGATTTTTAGTTAATGCACATACCTGTCATAATTATATTTCCTAATTAGTATGTGCATTTAAATGTATTTCAATAAACGTGTTTTTTCCATAGCCCTCCAGCGTAGTGACCTGCAGGCCAAGTCCTCTCTGTGACTCTTACATCTGTCATACTCTTTAAGAATCCCCGGGTCGCACAAAACTAACAAGAAGTCGAACCTTTACCCTTTCGCTGTTTGGAATTTAGTTCATGTGTCATTAAGTGCATTTGAATGACTAATAAAGAGCTTTGAAATAGAAGAGTGTGAACCTTAGTTGCATAAAAAGCAGTAAACATGACCTCAAAGAGGCCATAAAAAGGTAATGTTCTCACCATGATTGCCCAATTTTCACTCATCCAAGACAGTAAATGAGGCAGACAAGAAAAGGGTGATAGAGAGATCAGAAATGGAGCGTTAAGTACACCCAGGGCGTCTCTATTCTAGTAAACATTACTACACCCATGGCATTGATTTTGCAAGACCTATCGATCTTTTGTTTACTTAACATATTAAAACTTATGGAGCAGATGGGAAACTACGGGGCATATTCTCAACAACTAGCGCTATTTATCACTAAATAAGCTTAGCGACATTTTTTCTATCGCCGTGCATCGCTGGATTTTATCGCAGAGATAACGTGCTATTAGCAACGTTTATCTCAAATGCGATAAAATATTCGGCGATCGTGGCTTAATGCGTGAATATCGTTGGAAATCCAGCGATATTTAGGCATTAACGCCAATAGGTTCTTAACCTGAATATCCAAATCCCATTGAATATACAGGTTTAGAAGTGGTCTGAGCAGGCGTTAGTTTTCAGCGATATTCGCGCGTAGTGCAATTTTTGTTATCGGTATGCCTGCGTTTATAATAGGCGATAATGATATTAGCGACTGTTTTCTGTCGCTAACAGGTTGGGTACGCCCACTTTGCATGTCATTAGCGATAAATATCGCTGACATGCAAAGCGGGCCCCAAACCGCTGGCTACCGCCTACAAACTGTCGCTAACTGCTGTTAGCGACAGCTTGCTAATAGGGCGATAACATTATCGCCGCTTTAGCGGGAAAAAGTCCCGCTAAAGCGGCGATAAGGCCCTTGATAATATGCCCCTACATTCGCCTCACTCGACTGTGTTTTATGTTTCTCATTCTGCTCTGCTCCTCAATGACCTTCTGAGTTTTGCCATGTCTGGAAATGTAAATGTGGGCTTTATTTGCACTTGCACATATCCTTTCAGTGTACCCAGGCCACTCTATCGGGATTTGCAGTCAGTCCAGCTGTAAGGACCTTTGAGACCACCAGGGCCCCTCAGCAACCACCCCTATACCCTGCTAGAGAGTCAGCAAAACACTGACGCTGTGCGCGTGCTGGAGGTAGCTCTATTGGTAGGGTAAGTGGGGCATGCTGGTCATTTGCACAAAGGAGTGTTGGTGCCTGCAGGGCCGGCTTTAGCGCTGATGGTGCCATGTGGGACAATCTTTGTTGGCACCCCCTATGACCTCCTTCTTCACAAATTATCTCACTACCACCCTGTAACAGTGACCATCACGTTTCCATAACCACTCTCTCTCTCTCATGCATTTATTTTTGTTTTATAGCACCACTCATACCAGTGTAAAGTGTCAGAGCACTTCACATCACATACACACTACACACAGACAATGAATCATAAGTGTGTAAATGAATGTATAAAAAATGTTACATCAGACGGAGGACTAAAAGGTGTAGGAGTCACAAGTCATCCCTACTGGTAGACAGTACTATAAGAGTGCTTGGTCTGGAGAAGCACAAACTCAGAATTTAAAATGTTACCCCATGTTTGGGGGTTGTCTTTACTAATAAGAACTAATTTCTACCCAAGTGAATCCTTTTTGCAACATAACAATAATGAAACTCTGGGGGAAAAATCATAACGCTCTAATCTATATCTTACAGTTTACATGAAGCTCTTTGATGATAGTTAACCTCATCCATGCTGGTGACGAGCTCAGCTCGTCATGGAGTACAGTTGAGCTGTACTCTTGACGAGCTGAGCTCGTCACGGCTGTTGGAACGTTCGTACGCCGGGGTAATTACCCTGCTGTGCTGAACGGGTGCGGCCGTGACGAGCTCAGCTCGTCATGAAGGAAGCTCCGCTGTGCCTCATGACGAGCTCAGCTCGTCACCAGCATGGGGGTGCTGTGCGCTCCCCCCCTGCACAGCGGGGGAAAACACCCTGCAGAGAAGGGGTTAAAAGCTCACTGCTCTATATTAGGATTTAAACTTATAAACTGCAAGTGGCAAAAGGTGGCCTCTGACAGAAGTAGTAACGCACTGACCTATTTAAACTGTATTCACCTTGTGATCTGAATGGTACACGTGCTGTGTAGCAGGAATTTTAACCTCCTGTGCTACTTTATGATGAGTCACATCTTCCACTAGACAAAACCCTGATCTCTCTGCAGCAGGTCCATCAATCACCAGAGTTATGGAGGCACATAACACTGCAGCAAGTGCTTTTAAAACCATACTGTACTTGAAAACACATCACCCCCAAAATTCAGAGCCCAGTGCAGTGGCACCGACCGCACCTCCGTAGAGCCGACCCTGGGTGCCTAAACATATGCAAATATCCATCACCTTCCTGTATTAATTACTTTGGCCAAGATGCTGCATTTGAGCTTTTTTTCTTGAGGACGTTGCATTCACACAGCTCTGAACCTTGCTTAATGTGTGAAAGAATAAAAGCTCAAAGTTTTACTCAGAAGCCTGACCCTAGCGCTGCTGGACGCCTGCTATGCGGAGCCCCTGCATTCTCTCTCTGTCACTGTTTTCCCATCTTTCTCTTACTCTGGTTTCTGAGAGGAGTCCCTATCTCACCGTTGGTAGCTTAATAGTCATTAGCTGGTACGCTGCCATGCGACATTCAACATGCAGATGCTGCTTCACTAAATACTTATCAAACCACAAAAGTAGTTACCGTTTATATGTTGATGAATCTCAGCTTGACATTGGACCTTCCCAATGACTCAAATTAAACAAATATGACATTCTATTTTTTTCTTTTGCATTAGTTTTGCAGTTGTCTCCGGGGACTGCAGAACATGACCAGAGAATAAAGAGCTCTGCTTAATTTTTAAGTCTGGCTTGACAGCAAAGCTGTATCTCTGCTTTATGTCATCAATAGTAAAACAGAGCTCTAAGGAGGAATACTGAGGTAGGAGATTTGACTGTGCCCAAATGAGCAGAGCTGTGTGTGCTTCTGCTACAAACAGTGTGCTTGTATTACAATGTTTGCCTTGTGGCAAAGCTTAAGCTCAATACAGCAGAATTAAATAGGCCATGATGACAAGCCATATTAGGCTATATCTCTGATCTGTTCATTAAGAACATTTGAAAGATAGTTGTCATGATTTATTTATTATGAAAGCATATGTAAAACCAACAGGCCAATATTACACTATGTTAATGCATGACAGTCAATTTGTTACTGAATCTCACAGATGCTAGTAAGCAACGATTTTGGTGTTGGTTAACACCTTTGATAAACGCTAGGGGTTGCACTGTGATACTTCTTGCTAGACCCCCATAGGAGGGTTTGGTAGGTATAGTTCATGTTCCATGCCGATGTGAAAGTAAACGTTAAGTGAAGCTCCCATGACAGCATACTGCATGGAGCAATGGTTTTGTCAATTTCTGTCATTGGCTCTATTGCCTTGTTCTGACTAATGGTATACTGCCTGTCACATGTGCACATCTCCCTGGAAAAGAGTGTGCTTCAGTGTTTGGGTTTGTGGTCAGTCCTTCAATTTTCCACATTTACTTTTTATAGGTCTACTTTCATTTCTTTCCTTCTCCTTTTAAAATGGCATCCTGAGGTTCCCCATGTAGTCCTACGAAGCCACTCACTTGCTGTTCATTTCATCTGCAGTGTACTTCATGCTATGGGGCCACCATTTTACAATCTGCGTGACTATCTATGAATGGTATTGTCCATAGTGTATTATTGCTTTTCCAACTCCATGATAGTGGCAAACATTTAGATGAGTTAAAGATCAGTGTATGTGATACCCTACACACTTTAGCATTCGAATATGAACAGTGAAAGATTTACAAAGCGGGCATTTTGGAATATTATGCATAGTGTATCATGGTTTTTACCATGATGGCCAGCATATAACTCCTAAACATGGCACCTATGTTGGAACTTTAAAACAGCAATATATTATGTACAGTACCATTGAAAGATGCCACCCACTGCTATATTTAATTTAATTTTTGTATTGCGTTTACATGCTCGGCAAGCTTAAGTGGTAGCATGTTTTCGATTTTCACTTTTTTCTTTTCAGTTATTGTTTACATGCTCGTTGCTTGAGTTTGTGTGTCTCTTTTACTGCAACTAGGAAGTGGGTGAATGCAAGAATGAGTCCTGTCTTGTTAAATGGATGTGTAAGTGCAAGGACGAGTGGTCAGGTGCATGCATGCTGACATATTGAGTGCATAAAAGTATCAGTGTTTGAAGAGGTCCTTTCAGTTATAAAAGCACAAATATTACCATTGCCAATGCTTTTTGAAACAATATTTTTTTTTACATCAGATTGCACATAAAAGGAACATAGGGATATATGTGGTGAATAATGCAATATGTTGCAAAACTTAAACCGAGGAGAGGTCAGACAATCCTCCAAATCCTAAAACATAAAGTTCCAAACAAACAAATGTTATTGGCATTCTCCTTTGGCATAGCACCCTGCTCCTATCTAGCCAAGTGTAAGGAAGAGGCCCGAGGACCATGTACTGAAAACAAGAGCAAGGGGTGGACAAAGAGAAGTAGGGAAGGAGGCGGAGGCAATTAATCAGTTGATCTGACAGGATGTGGCCCTGTGGATGCTAGATTTGTTCCACATTAGCACCAATCTGGACAAGGGTTGGAAACTAGTGTGTGCTGTGCTCAAAGTTTTACAACCATTCCAAACTAGCTCCAGTTACCTGTGATGGACGACCAGGACAGATGGCTGACTGTAAAACATGTATATTTCAAAAATCATAAATTGGGCTAACCTAGCCAGGTACTGGACAACACAATCCCTCGACCACGTAAAATTGCATTATAATCCATCCCCATGTTGTGGAGCTGCCAGCAGTTCTGCAGCGCTTCTTCCCTAAAAGCACAGGCAACAAGCAAGTGCTTATAAGTATTAATCTGGTCTTGTGGCAACTAGAAATATCTTTACTCTTACACCTGTTATATTTTATGTGGAGACTGATCCAGTACTTAGGGCCGTATTTATGAAGGCCTGTGTCACTTTGTGCCGCAGTTGCACACTTTTAAAGACGCAGCCATGGCGTAAATATTGCGCCATGTTGTGTCATATTTACGAAGTGACGCATCTAGGCAGATGAGTCACTTCGTAAATGTCTGCGCTACATTATACTTGCGTCAGGTATAATGTTTGCAGGGTGTGCGTTTCCCCGTAAGAAAGGGTTGTAGAAGTAGCACAGTGAAATCTATAAGATATCACTGTGCCACTTCTAAGACGCCAATGCGTCAAAACCTTACACCTGCCTCATGGCAGGCATAAGGGTGAGGCAGGCCCTTTCACATGAGACTTGCCCCATGTGTCAGGAACATTGCTGGAGTTGCGTCACGCTTCCTACACAACTCCAACAATGCATTATTAATGTCCCGATTACTGACGTATTTGTCATTCCTTGCGACATGATGCGTCGTACAGTAAATATGACTCATCAATGGTGTCACAATGAGGACACACTTAGAAGTGTTGCATCGCTGCTTTTACTCCGCAATGCAACACTTCTCATAAACAAGGCCCTTAATTTGTTAAAAAATTAGAGCAAGGTCTCTGGTCAGAGGCCACTGAAGCTTCGTCATATATTTCCCCTAGAATGCTACCAATTACAGTAACCACACAACTACTAACCATCTCACCCCTACAAGTGTGATTATTCAGGCCGCACAAAGCCCCAAAGTATAAGAATTGCTTGGGTAGCAATGCATATTGAATTAATAATTAACTGTTGTTGCGGGTCATCTCTAAATTAGCCACTGCGACACCTTGTGGTAGACTGTCACAGCACTGATGTTAACAATTACGTGTCAGTGCTGAGCACCAGAAACCACCGGCTCAAATTAAGCACTGGTCTGATCCTGAGATTAAATTTGCAACAACTTGTTTATGGAAAGAATGACAAGAGTGAAAGGAACTGCCCTATTTTTCAGCTTCTGACTTCAGAGGGAAATCGCATTTCTGCCTCAGTGAAGTCATGGTGATTATTATTGCATGTACTTATTTAAAGTGCAAAATGCTTATAATCAATGAAAATGAACACTATTTAATGCCCAATATCAGTAGTTTATGTGCTCATCGACATTTTATAGATTTCCTTCCATTTATTCCGTTTGCAACAAAAAAACTTTCTTCTGTATTTCAAAGTTTCTGCATTTGGTTTACCTTTTTATTATGTATAGTGGTTGAACCTGATGTTTCAACGCTACATGGTTCATTCAATTTGTGATTATTTGCAAGGTTATTTATATCAGCAGTTGTAATTATTTCTGGGTTAACGTTAACCAACCAACATAATCTCTTTGCAATTAAGTGACCTGACTGTTCAAATTTAGCAAACCCATAAACACTGCTGTATGCACAGTACTGCCGCTGTGCAGGGAGGAGCCAGTGAATCGAGGTGGTAACTTTATGTTTGAAATTGTTGACTGAGAAGAAAGGTGCAGACTTCCTTTGCTCTTAAATGGGTTTGGTTAGGGCTCATATGCTGGGCGGTGTTTGAAACGGGGTAGCGTGGTGCAGAGCGGGTTGGCCAAACCCGGAGGAAATGTGTAAAGCATCTGCGCAGCACATACAGGTGACACACCAGGCACACTACAAAAAGAGACTCCACACTAGGTTGCATGAAAAATAACGTGTGTATTTATAAAACACATTAGAATGCAGAACACAGGTGCATATCCTCCATGCCAGCCGGCACCGGGTAACCATTCACAGAGGACTATTTACAAGGTAGGGCCAATCGGGCCGCTGCCAGAACCACCACAAGGTATAGTCAGTAAATGTAAAGTCCATCAATAAATGCATTACAGCCAGCAGCTACTGGCAATACCATGCACTGAGCAACATCCTATTTGCATAAACCAAGTAGGCATGAACATGTAGCCTCATAACATTAGCATGGTAGAAATCATGCTGGCCTAAAGTCCCTTCGGCCTAAACCTGTGAGCACAAGGAAAGAGCATTAGGCAGCATTAGCATAAAGGCATTAGGCAAGAAAACCCATTATGCATAAAAGCATTAGGCATGAATTACATTTGTAGGAGGCATCATCAGAAGCAAACAGGCCACAGTAGGCCTGACAATTATACTCTGCACCAATCCCAGGGTATAAACATATTATCACGTGGCACCTCTTTCGCAGGAACACAATAGGCCTAAAATCAGCACTGCAAACCGGAGGGAAAAGCATTAGGTATCATCCTAGGTACAAATGCATTATGCAACAATGTTAAGAAATAAATCATATGGGAAAATAGGCCTCGGCAGCATAAACACAGTTCGCCCCAATCGGAGGCACAACACTCTAGAACTGTCCCCAGGCCAACTGGCCTCTCTCCGGTGCTCAAATGCCCTATGTCCCGCAAAGTCAGGGATGGCTGCAAAAACAGCAAAAGCAAGGTGCGCAAAGCAGTGGTTTTCCCCTGAACTCCAACCTGTCCCCCTCCTGGGAATCAGGCACCATCTCCCGGGCTCTGGGAGTGGGACTCCCTACATTGGATTCACTCTCGCTGCCACCACTGGATTCCACCCTCACTGGTGAATCCAGACTCCTGAAACCACTCTGAGGGGACAACCTACCCTCCTGGGCAAGTCCTTCCCTGACTAAGGCGCTTTCAGCCTCAGCCATGCTTTCGTGTACTAGGACTTTCTCAGTGTCTAGCCTCTTCTCTTGCACCCTCAGCTGTGCTATCTCCTTGGCATGCTCTAACCTGAGCTTCTCCAAAGCCAGCTGATGCTCCCTTTCTTCCCTCCTGCCTTCCCACTCTTCTGGGGACAGGGAATGGGATGGGGCAGTGCCCCCAGGACTGGACCCGACACGGGACTCCTTGACTATGGTGTCCTCATTCGCTACTGGCGTCTCCGCCCTATCAACTTCTTCCTCCTCCGTAACACCACCCTCCAGGGTTATGGACTGGGCACCCTCACTCTCAAAGTCCTCCTCAGTCTTGGGTTCCTCCACAAGGTCTCCCCCAAATCCAACCCTTTAGATATGCGGAGGAGTAATCGGAAGGGTCTCCACAGGGCTCTAAGGGTTCCACCCTCCTAAGGGCCTCATAGAGAAACAACTTCCTGCAAATGTTGCCTACTGGGGGTATCCCTTTCTCTCTGCAGAGGTTCATCAACTCCTGCTCCGTTTCCCACCCCAAGTTCATCCTCATCATAGACCAACCCCATTCTGGTGAGATACACCCGGGACACACCACCCACAATGCACCAGGGGAACACAATTCAAAAAACCACTTTCAGGAGGAAAGCACAATCAGGAAAAAACAATAATCTCCAAAGGTGCGTACAACATTGCACAACATTTATTATTTTCAGTTCAGACACACAATGTCAGTAAAAAGGCTATGGGGAAAAGCGAAAAACTTTAGGACAAAAAGGTCCAAGTCCAACAGGCGGGATTTTGGGAGATAATTGATTGAAGGAGCACTGAACCACTGAACCTTTTCTCCACCATACTGATTGTAGGACAACACAATGATTCTGGATTATTTAAGCTGCAAAGCAAAAAATGACAGGGGGAAATACACTGAAGTGCTGCTCAGATGGCTGGTTTTCAGCTCGGGAAGTCTGATTCATTGGAACCAAGCTGGCCACCAATAGTGTAGGATTTTATATTTCAAAACCTCTGTCAGTACCCTGATTCCCTTGAACGACCTTGAAAGAAGAGGGTATACACCCTATTCCAAGGATCTGATTCTTAGAGTTGCATCAAGACAGCAGCAGCATTCTGGATTTGAAGGACAGACATCTGACAGCTTTCTGAAAACAGTGACCCATCAAGAAGTCTGTGGCTTGTAGGTAGACAACATGCTATTGAAGTGGATCAACTCTAAAACATTTTTCTTTGGGGCTGAAATCCTTTGGAACTAAATGTTACAGAGAAAGGCCGTCGGATTGTGTGTTGAGCAGAAGGCCCTACAACTGTTTAAATTACTGACCCAGTTTACGAAACCGAGCCCGACATTTACAATGATGCAGCAAAAATCAAGCTTATTTGAAGACACAGCAGTCACTTGCAACTATCTAATGAATGGTCAACAACTGGTGAGATTGATCCGACATCTGAAAGACAATATCAGTGATGACTAACCTATCACCTGCAACTGTATATCAGCATCAGTGCAGACTTCCAGTTTCTAACAACGAAGTTAAAGATAATGTCAATGAGTTTTCTGGACCTTCGAGCGACTGCATCAATGTTAGATGCTGTTGCGTCTGGATCCTACAGTCTGCCATGAATTCTGCACCAAACTTGAACTGGGCCGGTATTAGCGCTGGTGGCGCCCAGTTAGACAATCATTTTTGTAGCCCCAACCCCATGACCTACTCCTTGGATTCTCTCACCATCAGTGGGCAAAAGTGCCCCTGACCTCTCCAATCATAAGTGATTGCAAAACACAGCACCCCTTCCCCCCCCAACAGGTCAGTGCCCAATGGGGCTGCAGTGTTCACACTGCCATAAAGCCAGCCCTGAAACTGGACAACGAGCCTGAATCAATACTCTCATCCATAATGCCTGTAAAATTTTACAAAGGTTCATATGCACTGCCTCCTGTGCTCATTGTAGAACTCATGCCTTTTATCCTGTCTTTGGGTCATTATTCTGTCTTTAGTTTGAGCTCCCTGTGTACAACCATGTCTAGAACATAGGTTCAGCACATTAATATCACTTTGTTGCTTCTCATCCCACTATAGTTCCTCTAAAATAAACACTTTTTAAGCAGCACCCCTTTAGACTTTCTTTGGGATCACGTTTAGGAGATTCATACCCATATTATATCTTTTCCAGGGAAATCACCATCATCTTGTACTATGTACTCAAATTACCCATACTACATGATACAGCAATTCTGGGATGCAGGATTACTGGTCCATATTGAGCTTCATTCGAGGGGATAGAGACTAACCATGGGAATCAGTATTTGCGAACTGATCTCCACATGATTTTTTCTGTTCTCTTCTCATTTCTTCATACGAATATCATCATGTTTTTCAGGCGAAGGTTATTCAGAATATAAATTTGGCAAGAGGTTTACCCTGCTCACCTTGTAATCCCCATTTGGTGCCAATCACAGAATTATGAGCAATGAATGTAAGAAATAAAATAATGTTAAATTATCTGATCTATTTTGTAGGGTTGGAGGGAACTCATGCAGTTTCACTCTATGGAATTCTGAGGAGTTAGATAAAAACTGTGTAAAATTCCACGGAGTTCCGCAAGTGGGCGGAATTCAGAATGTCATGCTGATTTTGAGCTCTGGAAGATTCTTCTGCACTGTAAAATCAGCTTGAACTGCACCACGTGGCGTGCCAGAGGGTGCTGCTTCTTTCTGCCACTCAATTAGATTTTCTACTCAAGCAGCATCTTTTTAATACAAATGGTCATGACCTGCCGTGACCACCCACATTGAGATTTCTCATTGGGAGGCATTCAAGCACCCGAGCATCGCTCTATGGGACGCAGATTCTCAATCCCCAACTTAACATTGCTGAGCAACGCGTGGGAAAAAATTCCTGGTAGGCAGAAAAGTTCAGAATCGTCAAAAATTCAGGTCTGCTTGGCGGGGATCTCTAAATATGTTGGATGATATTCTGCCACGGGTGGGAAGAACATCCCAATACAGGCCTAATAGGATGGCTAGATACCAGTCAATCCCTTTATAATCCCATACATGTTCTGACATCATGTATACGCAAAGCTCTCTGGAAGCAAGTGTTCCACCTGCAAGCAAAGGAAAGACTTAAAATCAAGCAGCATGTCACCCGACCTGGCATAATCTGGTCATTACTCTCAGCTGCATCACTTACATGCCATCCTTCAAATACCCTACACCAATGAAAATTAACTTGATAGACTATATTGTCATTGTGTTCACCTTCTGTGCACAATAACTGTGAAATCGATCACCAGCCATGCAATAGTTTCATTTTCAACGTCTCAATATTCACTCCCAGGATAATAAAAAGGAATTAAAGTGCCTTAAGATAAGCCTTATCTTGGCCAACAAATCGTCCTACCTCCTTCTGCCATCACAGTAACCTCCACGAGTAGCACATTCTGCTTCAAAACTATCTATCAATGCATCAATGCACTGCGGGGCTCCCCAGAATCCATCCATAAATGTGTCTCCATCAAAACGTTTTTGGTAAGATAGATTAAAAAACCTCAGACAACACATCAATAAGACCAAACAAAGGACCCTAACCCTTCCCATCCTATAACAAAAGGTAATAAAGTGGTTCAATTTTAAGAGGCTTTTATTTGAGGATTGCATAACCATTATCACCACGCTCAAGGCAACAACCTACAAAGCACTGCATGAACCTGCAGTGTTAGCATGCAAATGACAATTAACATTTGTGTCTGTAATAAGTCCACCTAAGAGAGCCGTGTAGGAATTAAACAGGATTGGCCTGAAAACGACCTACTTCTTAGAATACATCAATGCTTAAAGACCTAGATGTCCAGATTCTACACAGAGCCTGCGTCGTTATTGACGATACAACCCCATGTCAAATGTGTGCAGCTAAAAACCCACGAATAAGCCCCACTTTTGGTGGAACCCATGAATTCAAATTGGGGGCAAACACAGTTTGCATGGGATTTTTAAATTACCGTGGCAGTAGTAATCAGGGAGTAGGAGTATGAAAAAATGGTAGCACACTCTATGAAACATTAACATCTTCGTTCATAGAATTAAATATATAGTTTAATATTAATTATTTGGAAACATGAACAAATAGTTAAATTAGACCTTTCAAAGCTGTAGGTAATCATAACCCCAGTAGCAATAGATCAATTCTTATGTAAATGTAGTTGAAGTAGCCTATTTCAAGGCACGCATAGTAGTTTATTATGGAAATCTTAATCTACATGGCCCAAATTAAGTCAGCAGGTTTCACTGACTAATAGGCTCTTCAAGCCCCCCAGGGAAGGGTTAGGACGGTTATGAATATGAAATGAGGACACAGGGATGATAACATGAGTTAATACAACTTTCAGATACTGTGTATAAAACACCTGCATTAATAAGCCTTCCCTCAAAAGCCCAAGCAACAACTAGGCGTTAAATACACTCGTCCTGGAAACATATTCATCATAATTCTTTACCATAAAGTGTGTATTGTTCAAGTTGCATTAACAGGTGTTATTTTGAGCTTTTTCAGTTTTACTTTTTAGAATATGTCTAAGGACCAGCAAAACTAAGCAAACTGTTGTGATAAACACACTGCCTGAGAAACTGTGATGGTTGGCTAGAAGAAGAATCTTTGCTTTTAATTGTAACATGACTACTGATGGGCTAAGTGCAGATACCCAAATAATCATTGAACATTGCACTGCATTTACAGAACACAATCAACATTTTGTCACAACATGTGGCACTACTCAGAGCATTCCCTGAAGTAATTGCTAGAAGAAGTAATTATACTCAGGGGACTGGAATTATGCTGCAATGGAGGACAAAATTGTGCATCCGGTTTGAACCTGTTGCCAGAAGATCCACTGTCATGCTGCTTTTTATCACATGCAAAGCAATACAAGGAACATGACAACTTTTCATCAGAAAGAAAATCCCAAAATGCATACAAAAAAGAAACCTTCACTCTAGATTTGTAACCCACCCCAAAATCTCAGCAAACAAGAAAAAAACATAGGTGGAGCATCTTTGACTGTTCAAGCTGCCAAACCATGGAATTCATTACCACCAAACAAAAGATACACAGATAACAGTCATATCTTCAGAAGATTACTCAAGAGCTGGCTCTTTCCCACATGACTACCATATTCAAAATACAAATGTACAGCAATAGTATGCACAATACATCAAAGGTGCATATACGCGTATTTGTAAACTTAAATACTTGTATTCAGCTGTGTGCATCTCTCTGTGCAAATGCACCCATTACTTATTAAAAAAAATGTATATGCTCTCATATATTTATGCCTAACAAATGTTTATATTACCTACGGTTAAAATATGTACACTCCTTACATTTATGCTTAAAAATATATATGACATAACTAACATAGAAGTATTTGACTACATACTTATGGATCTTTATTTATTATGAGCACCCATATCACAACACATACATTTGATTATACAGAAAGTATGTGCAAATGCTCAATATGCTCATTACTTCAAACAATCATTAATACATAAATAAAAATAAATAATGAAAGCAAATAATACTAATTAATTCATGGAAAGAACCTCAAAAGAAAAAAATAATAATATGGGTATCTTTTGCTATATGTATTTTTTATACTTGCTAGAGGAATCAAACAATATATATAAAAACAATATATACATATCATACACATACATACATATATGTATATCTTTATTATTATATCCATATATAAGTAGATCTATATATTAACAGCTTGTAACATGATGAATGCATGGTTATAGATTCATTTTACTATAATAACACATATCTGTCACAATGTGTAAATATGATTATAATACTTTTATCTATAAGTGCTTCATCATTGAAATATTGAGGGACAAATATGAAACAAAACTTAATTTGCAGCAAAAACTGAAAGTTTGAGTTTGTAAAACTTATCCAGTACAATTGTATATCTCCTTATTTTCCATATGCATCTCATGTTAAAATCTCTATGTGTGTATGCCTCTTTGGTGTGGCCATGTATCTACATATTTATATATTTTCTCGCACTTCTAGGAGGAAAAACATTGAAGAGAAATTAGCTAATCTTCCAAACCTCATAAAATCACCACTCTATGACATATCCTATTTCTCTTCCAGAATAACTCCCAAACAACGTTTTCCAAACTCTTCCCTTCTCTAACCATACTCTATCCTATTCATCCAACTATTGAGCGCTCTGACTCATCCTAAACCTGTTTTACTACTATGGACTCCCAAATAATCCTTTTCTACACTCTCTTCCTTCCTTGTATCCATCCTCTATCCTATTCATCCTACTAACACACTCACATGTCTACCATTCCCACCACTCCCAAGAACAATTCATATGTCCCCCTACTAATCCACCACCAATCCACATTTGGATTCTGGAGTAGTGTGCTACTCACAGAGAAGCGATTCAACTCCTCATCAAGGATAGAATGCACTATATAAATACAATTACAATAAGCAATACTTTCTCTGTTGTTCAATTATTTAAAGAAATGTGGATGTAGGTGTAGGGAAGATGCTAAAGCACCCTAAGAAATAATTGTGCTGGAGTTCAGAAGGTGAATGCCCAATAAAGATGCCATCTTCTCAAGTTTGCTGTGTGTTCAAAGACAAGGTGAAGTATCTGGCTATGTCTATGTTCATCTGGTTCCTGTAACGTGAAATATTGGTATTTATTTTTTATTCTCTGATTACAAAGTTGGAGGATTTTGTAAAGTGGACTCTGTGACAATCTTGCTAAAGTACAAGGACTGTGAAATAAAAAGGGTGTTACTTTTTGTAGCACAACAACATTTAAATACCTGTAAATGGTCTTTACAAACATTTCACAAAATATCAGCAGTGAAGACCGCAGAAATAAAGCACTTTTTGGTAATTCTGAAGTGTGTTTGTAATAAATATTTGGAATATTTTCAAATCAAATCCGAAAACATTACCTAAGTATGTGCAAATTACAAGAATTCCCTAAAATGTATTTCCACATGATGTTCATGCGCTATATAGTTTTATAAGTTAAGCTAGATCTCTGAGCAAATTTAGAAGCCATTTCATTGGAAAATGTACTATCTGAGAACAGTGCACTACCACAGTATACTTGTGACAGTGTGCTCCAAAATACACCACCGGCTAGCTACAACAAACCCATACCACTCTCCTGCTTAATGGGCGCAGCTCATTTGCTACACATATTCTCTGTGTGATGCTTGGATTTTTTATAAACCCTACAACATGGGTGATATGAACTTGATGTCATCACCCACACTTTGGAAATTGTTCCAGCATCACTGGGCTTACATCATTGGTGCAACCTTTCTTCAAAGCAACTCTTTGTAGAACATTAGATGAGTATGTATTTATTGACACATATTAATCAACCTTCCTCTGAATGTGGGTTCTACCATTATGTGAAAAATACGTACATGCCCCAGAAGGTAACTGACCACAGCAAATTTCTACTTTTCCTACTTCAACGCTAGCTAATACCGTCTATTGTCCCACAAGTATCGTCACATTTATGCACGATTGACTTTTAGAGTGGCCTCAAAGTGACACAAATATCTCCATAAAACCTTCTAATATAAAGAAATATCATATCACAAGAAAGCAGTCGCTCATCATGCATGAACTAATTCTTTAGCTTACATTCAACATACTGGTCCAATGTTATCTTTGTTTTATTTACTAATTTTGTTACGTATTTGCTCTAGCTGTATATTTACTGCAGCTTCCTGAACTGAAGAGAGGTGTCTGTTACCGTCCTCACTGACTTGTATCCCGTGATTATGCAGCAATCAATTGGTGGCCTTAAATCTTAAGTAGAGTACCAGGGCCAGATTCACTAAGATTTAGCATTGGGGTTCCATCATATTTTTTTTTAAGCGCAACCCAATGCAAAATCCATTTTGGGATTTACCAAGCCACACAAATGCCGATGTCACTGGTGCGAGAATATACGTTCAGAGACAATTTCTTAAAGAAAAACAAGTATACTTTATTTCTTAATCTTGTCTTGATAACTTGATATCTCAAATTAATGTCTTTGGTCCTCTTCTTTTCTTTAGGACCTTTGTATTTCCAGTCTGCCAGTTACCTCGACAGAAAGGAAAGTTCAGGTAAGTCACTGTTAAATTTATTTTGTTTCTTCTTTGGGTGAGGTTTGTTTAGTGAGTCTCTTCTCTTCTCTTTCTATAGTGTGAAGTTAATAAGAAAGGTGATTAGGAATAGAGAATTGACTGAGAGACTTAAAGAAAATGTTGTGACAGTAAAAGTAAAGAATCTCCAATAAACACTGTTCTCAGAGCAAGAAACTAAGGGGTATATTCACTAGAACGTGTGCTAAACATCACCAAAAAATGTTAACGCACCGCTACACATTGCAGCCGATCGTGGGGAAAACAACCCTGTGTTAACGTGGAAATCACAACAAGGTAGTTGCATGCGATAGTCTGCCAAAACTGCGGCCAATGTCCGCAATACAACCGCCTCGACAGTGATAAAAACACAAACCTCAACACGAAAAAACATACAATGGGCCAAAGCGCGATTAGGAAATCAGCGATAAGCAGCGCCAGGCCTGCAAAACACACATGGCAGGCGGGAAAAATCACTATAAAAGTAGAAAAAACACCCAAACACAAACTGACCAACACCCAAGCACAATGGAGGCAGCCGGAGCAGGCGCAGAGGATGAGCGCAACCCCACAAGAACCCCGGATGACCAGCCCAGGACCTCGGGGAAAAGGAAGGGCAAGGACAAGAAGATGAGGAAGACGAAGTTCAGTCCGCAGGAAAACAGGATCCTGATTACGGAGGTGATGGAACACAATCAACAACTGTTTGTCACCTCTAACGTGTCATTGGGAACCAAAAATGGTATACGGCGGACCATCGTGGCCAAGGTGAATGCCGACGGAGAGCACAGGAGGTCAATGGATGAGGCCAAGTGGTGATGGATTGACATCAAGCGAAAGACCAAGGAGAAACTCGTAGCCAACCAGAAGGCAGCAATGCAGACTGGAGGTGGGAGCCCAGTGCCACAGCTTGTGCTGGATGACATGGAGGAGCTGGTGTCGATAGTCATCAGTGTGGAGACTGTGGCCGGGGTTGGGGGAACGGACACTGCTCGACAGGACACAACACAACCACAACAAGGTGAGTGACCACCAGGTACTGGGGGGACAAATGGAGAGGGCCATGATGGCACACATGCACAATCAAGCAGTGCACACCCACAATGACGCTGGGTCAAGCCTCTGATCTACACACTGTCACAATGTAAAATGCCATGCTGTTTGATTGTCAACATGTACCCTGTGACTACAAACATGTGGACACATTGTAATACACCATCTCCCCTTCCCATTGCAGGGGCACCATTAACACCCCCTGCAGAGCAATCCCAGCAACTCTTCACTGATGACTAAGAGGACACCACCAGCATCGACACTCAAACCCTCCAAAACATCATGGGCATCATCTGCAACTCACCTCCAGGATCAGGGCTGCACAGCTGCATTGAGAAGACCCCACCCACAACCCAAAGCACCCTGCAGGAAGCACCCTCAGCCCCAACACTCTCCCAAGACCACCAGGGACAAACAATGGCCTTCCAACGCCGTGTGCTGGACTCCAATGAGCTCTGACTGACATTGCTGGAGTCATGACGTGGAGAGAAGAACACCTGTCTGCTCAGACTGTCTCCAGCGATTCCAGCCGTGAGCTGGCACACATGCGGAGGCTCATGGAGGACATGATGCGGATGGAGGCGGAAAGGATGGCAGCCACCACTGCACATCAGCAAAATGTAGCTGGAATTTACCATGCCCTGCAGATCCTCATCATGACATTGATGCCTCAAGGCATGGAGCTGATGAATGCTGCTGCTCCACACTATCCACATCTCTGCCTCTGGTGTGTCAGTGCCTCACAGTGCAGCAGGCATATCCACTCTTGCACCTGATGTGTCACTGCCACACAGTGCGGCTGACAATCCTCCTCCGGCCCCTGATGTGTCAGTGCCACACAGTGCCACAGCCAGTACTGCAACACCCACAGGTGGGGCAGAGCACACATCGGAGGGCGAGGACATGGAAGGGATTGTGTTCAGAAGGAGGCAGTAGCATTCAACTACGCCACCTGGCCTGTTTCTGCTTGGTGTCGCACATGGCCTCATGACCTCCCACTGACCCCCGATACACTCCGTTGCACTCACCTTGGACAGCGACATGGATTGCCATATCCTGTTTGATGACCAATGACATGGTGACCAGACTGCGGACTGTACCCTTCTTCTTCCGCAGTAGCTGTCATCCCTGAATGGATTCTGGCTGGCCTCCACAGGCCCATATTGTGTTGTGTGCTTGGCATGGCCCTGTACCGCTCCAGCTGCAAAACTCTACTGGATGTGCAATAAAACATCAAGTAACGCACTGCTGTGTCATGTCTTTCATCATTCCTGCATGAATGTGTGGATGGAAGTAGGGACAGTGATTTCCCTTACGGCAATGATGCTCATGTAGTGGGATACCAGTTACCGTGTGCTACATTGCCTATTGTGTCCCAGATGCAGTGGATACTACAACAGGGACACACGCATTAGTCACTTCCTTGTCCGGACATGGACTAAACCACTCCCAGAGCCCCCGAGTCATGGGTCTAAGTCCTGTGCTGGTCCTGCGTACGACAGGCCAGACCAATCCGCTTACGCCTTAAGGGGGGCCCACATAGCTACCTGTCACAGGCGTACTCGCTGGTGGTGTGCAGGTCACTGGTCTAGTTGTCAGAATGTCACTGCCACTTCCTGAGGGCCGGTCGGCACACACACCACACTCATCCAGCACAGACATCACAGGCCATATAACCCCACAAATATAAGGGCCCAACAGCATCACATTCCCCTCTGCCAGTGGTGACTGGATGACGGACGCTCCACGGTGCTCAATCATAAAGGGCCCATGATTTGCTGCACACAGGGTTAGTGGCACCTGAGGCCTTGCAGCCGACACGGGCCTACCACTACGTGGCACTGACTGGTGTTGCACAAGGTTAGTGGCACCCAAGGCCTTGCAGCCAACACGGGCCTACCACTACGTGGCACTGACTGGCATTGCACAGGGTTAGTGGCACCCGAGGCCTTGGGGCAAACACAGGCCTACCACCACGTGGAGCTGACTGGTGTTGCACAGGGTTAGTGGCACCCGAGGCCTTGCGGCCAACACCGGCCTACCACCACGTTCCGCTGACTAGTGTTGCAAAGGGTTGGTGGCACACTTAATTGCTGAGCGGGTGGGCAGCCTGTGATGGTGATGGTGATGTATGCACTGATAGGGTCTCTGCCATTGACGACTCAGGACTCAGCATACTGTGTGGGACCTGCTGGGGCACGGGCGGGCCCACATGATGTGGACCATGCCATGGTGGCATGGGGGCCTGGAGCTCACATGGGCACGTGGTGTGCCTAGCGTTGGCAATCGCTAACATTTTGAAGGACATTTAAAACGTTTTTCTAGAGATGGATTATGAACGTTTCAGGCAAGCGAATGATGTTTTGTCTATAATAAGCATGAAATCAGCATGAGATTCGGCAAATACACTGTAATGCATTATGGGGAACGTAGTGCAGGTGTACAACAAGAGGACTAGTCAGGCTTGGGGAGGAAGTGGGAGGAGTAGGAAATGGTTAAAGCCTAGGTTTGCACACGTGCGAAACGTAATCACTTGCAGCGCGTAACGCGGGTTGAAAGAATTGAAAGAACGAGCAGGTATGCTAAACATGAAAACGGGGCTTTATTTCTTTTTGCTGTAGAAACACGTAAGGATGATAAGCAAGTTTGTGTAAGAGGAAAGCTAACATATCGCAGTTCTGCCATGAGGGTGAAATGCATAACAAAGGGAAATAGTACGTTTTGAATTAAACCGCATTAGTTCAGAATCGTATTCGGATGCATTGTTGGTTAAATCTCTTCTCAACGCCTGATAAAGTGAACGCACTAGGGGTTACAAAGCAAACTGTTTTGGCGGGTGAAGGGTCAACTAAACTAAACTAAATTAACAGTTTGAATCGGATTCATAGACTGGGGAAATTGTATGTTTTGTAAATTTATATTGACATTGCTGAACACTGAATGCCAGACGGCTTGCACTCGAAATGTTTCTTTAAAATAAGACTTTTAAACAAATATTGATATTATTTATAAATTGTCCGTTTACAGTTACCCCTGACGAAGGGCTGGATTTTAGCCCGAAATGCATTGGGTCTGGAATGAAATAAAAGAATGCTGCTCTGAATCAGTGTATTAGGATCTTATTTCCGAAAGAAGTCTGGATGGACACATGAAAGTATGAGAAGTTTCCGAAATGCAGAGCGATAAATATGTGGATTGGATGATTACGATGTTAACAGAGTGACAAACATTAATGAAAAATTTGAATAATCTGTGAAGAGGTCGAATGGTTGAAATTTAGGTTGGATATGGCATCCACACAAGCAGTGCACCGGGCTGTGGAGCGTGCAACCACACGCGTTCCCCATATGTCTATACTTTGTATTGGTGCATTTAGGCTTGCACTACCCAGGGTCGCACGCAACTGGCTAAAAATGTTTTCAGACTAAATAAAAGGAGAAATGGAGTGCAGACCACCTACACAATGTTCATACAAATAATTAGCCCCCCGTTGGTCTTCGCACCCGGCATGAGTAAAATGGACAAAATGTTGGACAAATACTCGGACATCCACATACAGTTGAACATCATGATCAGGGCAACAATCTTTAGCGTTGGCAATCGCTAACATTTTGAAGGACATTTAAAACGTTTTTCTAGAGATGGATTATGAACGTTTCAGGCAAGCGAATGATGTTTTGTCTATAATAAGCATGAAATCAGCATGAGATTCGGCAAACACATTGTAATGCATTATGGGGAACGTAGTGCAGGTGTACAACAAAAGGACTAGTCAGGCTTGGGGAGGAAGTGGGAGGAGTAGGAAATGGTTAAAGCCTAGGTTTGCACACGTGCGAAACGTAATCACTTGCAGCGCGTAACGCGGGTTGAAAGAATTGAAAGAACGAGCAGGTATGCTAAACATGAAAACGGGGCTTTATTTCTTTTTGCTGTAGAAACACGTAAGGATGATAAGCAAGTTTGTGTAAGAGGAAAGCTAACATATCGCAGTTCTGCCATGAGGGTGAAATGCATAACAAAGGGAAATAGTACGCTTTGAATTAAACCGCATTAGTTCAGAATCGTATTCGGATGCATTGTTGGTTACATCTCTTCTCAACGCCTGATAAAGTGAACGCACTAGGGGTTACAAAGCAAACTGTTTTGGCGGGTGAAGGGTCAACTAAACTAAACTAAATTAACAGTTTGAATCGGATTCATAGACTGGGGAAATTGTATGTTTTGTAAATTTATATTGACATTGCTGAACACTGAATGCCAGACGGCTTGCACTCGAAATGTTTCTTTAAAATAAGACTTTTAAACAAATATTGATATTATTTATAAATTGTCCGTTTACAGTTACCCCTGACGAAGGGCTGGATTTTAGCCCGAAATGCATTGGGTCTGGAATGAAATAAAAGAATGCTGCTCTGAATCAGTGTATTAGGATCTTATTTCCGAAAGAAGTCTGGATGGACACATGGAAGTATGAGAAGTTTCCGAAATGCAGAGCGATAAATATGTGGATTGGATGATTACGATGTTAACAGAGTGACGAACATTAATGAAAAATTTGAATAATCTGTGAAGAGGTCGAATGGTTGAAATTTAGGTTGGATATGGCATCCACACAAGCAGTGCACCTGGGTGTGGAGCGTGCAACCACACGCGCTCCCCATATGTCTATACTTTGTATTGGTGCATTTGGGCTTGCACTACCCAGGGTCGCTCGCAACTGGCTAAAAATGTTTTCAGACTAAATAAAAGGAGAAATGGAGTGCAGACCACCTACACAATGTGCCTACTGATAGACACACCAGTGGCAGCAGGTGAGCAGTGGGGCCTGTGTGTGCAGGGGCAGCGGTGTCTCTCTCTCTCCCTTAATTTTCAGGTGTGGCTCTTGGCTGGGCTCCCTTTCATGCTGTCGGTAGTTGTCCAGCTTAGCAGCAGCAAAAGGCAGGTGTTAATTCCCTGCTGCTACCGTGGCTTATCGCCTGATTTTGGTTCACTTCGCATGGCTGGCAGTTCGTTGTGAAAGTGGTGTTGTGGTTTTTTCATGTGTTTGTGCATGGGAACACCCACTCTGCATCTCATTGAGGCTGGTTGGTGGTGTCCACCATGGAGGTACATTTTGGGGTAGTTATCGCGGGAATACTGGCAACGTACGCAGTTTGCACCAGCTTGTGAAGGGGGTGTTAAATCTATCTCAGCTTTTAATGCAGTAAGGTGGGGATAAATCAGAGTTAGGTCCTTGTGAATAGCCCCCTAAGTAAAAACAATCAATCCCAAGACAATATTTCCAATCACCTCCGGCGAGAACACTCCAGTTCCTGGCGTGGCTGCTCTTCTGTTTTATTACTCTTGGGTTTGGGAGCTTATTCTCTGCATTCCTTTGTTACGTCTTGTGTGTGTAAATCTTAGTAAATCTAAGTCAATGTTCAAAAGTTCTTTGGTGCCTCTAGTAATTGGGAACAGGGGGCGAAAAAAAGGGTTTCCATTGAGACGATGGATGCAGGTAGTAGTCTCCCGCACTCATTGTTGTGGGGACTCTCACTTACTTTTCATCCGAAAGATTTGAGAAAAGGTAGAAAAGGGAGTAAGTCACTGCAATAGAAATACTGAAACACAGCAAGAAGGAAGGAATGAAAACAAGCTTGCAAGAGTGCAGGAAAGAGACAAAAAGTGAAGTAGTAGAAAAAAGACAATTCAGGTGTAACCAATAACAACATTCTGCAGCACTTGTGGTGGGCTCCTCAGAAGGACTCTACATTCTCCTTCATCTCCTCCTCTTGTATAGAGTTTACTTACAAAGCTCTACTCGCCAAGACAGGTTCAACTAAAGCATAGGCTTAGCTCAGCGTAGCACTTAAGACTTCCTGAAGTCTACCCACGGGAAGGGCCCACTGTGCAGCTCTTGCTGAAGCTCTCAGTGTGTTTTGTAGCAGACTGTACATATAGAACGGTGACTTTGTCAAACTTAGCGCTGTAAAGTCAAGTAAAGTAATAAAAAGTGTCAGTAAAACTATGTAAATAAGATATGTACGATAGTGTGTTTATGCTAATACCTGCTGTCATTCAAAAAGCCCATCTTACCACTGTGTTACAATAAGACCAGTAGCTGAAATTGTAAACGTAATAACTGGCACTTTATTTAGTGTTAGCTTGAAACTATAAATGGCCATATGTGAAGAGATTCAAGTGAAAAATGCATTCAAAGTAAAAGCATCTCTCTTTCTGCAGTTAATTTCTAGTGGTGGTTGGAAGTGGTACCACTGGCACTTATTTTTAGGGATCAACACTTATTTTTCCTCATCAGTCTTTGACCCAGAGTGAGAAATCCAGAAAAGGCTGGAAAAAAGAGGAAGAGAAAGACGGAAAACATTTACAAAGAACGAAAGTAAGGATGAAAGAAGACATAAATAGTGAAAGAAAGGGACGGGGAGTGTCTTTCTGGTGGTGGATGAAAGAGGCAGCAGGGATGTACTGGGTACCCAGAGCAGTCCAGGTAATTGTCTCGGAACAGCCCCTGCGGTACCAGTCTCTGCCCCAGCCCCAGGGGAAGCACTACCTGGCCCCCGGAGGCTGGAAACACTTGCTTGCTGCTTTTGTTACTAGAGGCCGATATTGCAGCACAGCTGCATAATCGTGCCCAGTAATAAAACCAACCCACACTGCAGCCAAAACCCCATCCTTTCAGCCTCCCGGGGTAACGCTTGATGCCCGGAACTGCCAGTCCAGCCCTGGAGGCAGGTGGAGTCAAGACTATCCATCCATCATGTATTCTTTTACACAATAAAGGGGTCATTAGGATCGCGGACGGACTTGAGTCCGTCCGCGACCCCTTAGTAGGAGGGAACGTCCGCATGGGCTGCGGCGTTCCCTCTGTGCAGGATGTGACCGCCAGGGTGGCGGTCACATCCTCTATTTTTAACATTGCGGCGGGTGGAGCTTCAAGCTGCATCCGCATGCCTCTGGGTTCGAGTCTTCCACAACACTAATTCCTTGTTTAATATCGGTGATGCGCTGATCGTGTGTAGACCATTTCTCCTCAATGTGTATGAGGGAGGCATTCATTTCCACAACAAAGGGCTTCAAGGCTCTTATTTCCTCCATAATATCCTCTAGAGTGAAATGAGAAGGAGTTTTGAATGGAGATTCGGAATACTTCTTTGGTCTCTTGTCTGATGCAGAGGGCTTTTTAGACATAGCCCTACATGTTGAAGTAGAGCAGCCAAATCAACGTGTACTAGAACTCGTTATCGTCCCATTGCCTCTCTGCCGTTTCCAGCCAAGATCTTTGAATCGGTCATGAATAAACAACTATCTGACTATATTCATACTAATGACCTGTTAGATGAAACCCAGTTCGGTTTCCGGCAAGGTCATGGAACAGAGACCGCCCTGATCAAGGCGGCAGATGAAATCAGGGCTACAATGGATAAGGGTGGACAGGCTGTCTTGATTTTGCTGGACCTGTCGGCGGCTTTCGACACATGCAACTCTGATCGGCCGTGTCGAGGCCATCGGCATCAAACATAGAGCTAGGGACCTCATTACATCATTCTTGGCTGATCGTAGACAAGCTGTCAAGTTGGTCACTTTTACTTCACCTACTTTCAGCCTTCCCTGTGGAGTCCCTCAGGGTTACTCGCTAAGTCCGACCCTTTTCAATATCTATGTTTCGGACTTAGCGAGGGTAATAAAAGAGCATAACATCAATTTGACAACATACGCTGATGATACCCAGCTGGTGTTATCTATACACAAAGATGGACCCAGGGTCGCAGAAAATGTCAAGAATGGTATGATGGCCATTAGCAGTTGGATGGCTTCCAACTGCTTAAAACTCAACTCATCTAAGACGGAAGTTATGCTGTTTGGAAATATTCAACCTTTGTGGTCCCCTTCATGGTGGCCTGAGGAATTGGGAATTCCACCCCAACCTGTTAGTAAAGTCAGAGATCTGGGAGTGATATTTGACAACAAGCTCCTTTTCCATCATCATGCGAATTCGGTAGTGTCATCTTCCTTTAACATCTTAAGGAAAATAAAGAAACTTTTACCGTATCTTCCCATAGCTTTGGGAAAAACACTCATATCCACACTGGTGTTTTCTCGCACTGATTACTGCAACGCCCTCTTCCTCAATGCTCAAAAAAAGGTTATTTCCAAACTGCAACTAATACAAAATGCCTCCGCCAGAATTCTATTGGGCATTCCCAAATACAGCTCTGTTTCTGGACATCTAGACCAACTGCACTGGCTTCCAGTCAGAAGTCGCACGAAGATCAAGACCCTTTGTATTGTCTATAAGGCAATAAACAACACGGGCCCTAAATTCCTGAGAAGTTCCTTTAAACCTTTGGCAACCCCTAGAACGTTGCGCTCTAACACGGCTCACATGCTTCAGATTCCTAGAACAAGGAAAGTGACCTGGGGAGACAGATGTTTCACCATAGCAGCGGCGAAATTGTGGAACTCCCTTCCCCTTAACATAAAGATTAGTCCATCTTTGATTGTCTTCAGAAAGCAGCTAAAGACTTGGCTGTTTTCTCAATGACATTCCTCGTAGATCACTTTTATTCACTGTTTCAACGTTTAATCTCTGGTTAGTTAGCTTTTAGCTGTTAGCGCCGAGACACCCACGGGTAATTGCAGCGCTTTAAAAATTGCAAAAAATAAATAAATAAATAAATAAACTCTCGATAAGGTCAGAGAGAGTCTTAGGGGCAAGGTCCTTTTGGTGAATTTTAGGATGAATAATAAACTTAGTGGAAGATGGTGTTGTGACGTTCTCCCTAAAAGTTCTACCCATACAGAAAGGATGAATATATAAAACCATGAATGGACCTCTCTCAGAGTTGGCAATGTGGAGGCTGTTGTACTGTCACTTTCTTGAGAAGAGCAATGTAGTGTTGAAAATATGCTGCAAAGATAGACTAGAGAACTGGAAGGCGTGTGTCTAGATGTGTCTAGATCATTGTGAGAGTGAAAAATGTACTGGATCTACAACAGGGATTCAAAAGTGACACTGCATGGCCAGCTAGTCAAATCTAAAGCAGCAGGACAAGAACAGCAGTAAATAAAAGTACTTTCTGCAGGCGAGTAAAGATGTCAAGCTGAGTCCAAAATACATCTTGGAGCCATCAAATATCAATAAATAAATGGCCCGCTGCCGTGTTACTTAAGCAGAATTCCAAAAAGGTCAAATAGTGGCTGTCAGCCTTCTGACCTTGATATCTGTCTCTCACAACAATGAATATTTAATAATGAAATAATCTGCTGTTAGTGTGTGCCGGTGGACATTGAAGAAAGGGTGGTGGTGAGACAACTCAGGGGGCCCTTACAGGGCCCTATGTCATCTTTGTGCTTGGGGCTGCATGCAAGGGGCACATGCTATGCCCATGTATGTTTGCACACCCTGTTCCTGCACAGACAGAAAGGCACAACATTGTTCATTCCTGTCCTTGCAGGAATAGGCTGCAGTGCTCCTAAGGTGGTGCCTCTCTAAGGTTCTCCTATAAGCCTTAGAAAGGCACTGCCTTTCAGACCGCTGCCGCAGTACCTCCCACCATGATTACATTTGTAATCCTGCAGACGATCTGACTACCGCTTCAGAATGCCTGGCAGCTGGAGGCCGGTTGTGAGACCACCAAACTTGTAATCAGGCCCTAAGTGTTTTTATAAGAGAGAGAAAGAACTTTGCATAAGTGGCTATAAAATGTCTTTGGAATTCATGGGAGTGATTTTTGGTTCTGGTTCAGAATCTGCTTGGTATGCTGCTGACATAGCTTCTGTCTCAGCAGGTCATTGCTACTAGCTATTACTGTTTCTCTGGGTTGACATGTCTGCCACCAGTTTTGTTCTTTCAGCGGCTACACATGCTCTTGTTGGTCCACTGAAATGACGAGTTTTGTTCTTAGATCTATGATAACCTTTGCTTCTGGTAATAGTAGAAGGATCTGATGCAGTGCCACTTGTGGTGTCATTCCCAGGCTCTACTTGCTTTAGTGAAAAGTGTGACGTGCCGCCTTTCTCTACCTTCAGCTTTGTAGCAGATATATCTCAGATCCATCTGGCATTGTCTCTGCTTGGCTTTCAGGAAGGAGTTGCACTTTAGTTGTACCATTGCGCACAAGTCAGGAACAAAATAACACTTTACTGCTCTCCATAGTCAATGGGCCATTTCGCCAGACTCTCTGCAGTATAATGCTCCATTCTCTGTAGCTCAGATGTTTTGCTGTGATAGGCCCCGGTGGTGTACCCAGCGTCAATTGAGGGATTGGTGTTCGATGAGGTTTTTCTACCAACAGGAATACTGATAGGCTCTAAAATGCACTACAGTTTTCCATGAAGACTTCGATACAGAGACCCTCCAGTAAGGGGTGGACATGGAAATCCAAAGCCCCCTACTGTGCATAGCGAGTTCAGCGAGTGAGTCTGACCACTACAAAGGGGGGTTTGAGGGGTTCTTCCTCAAGAAACTTGGAGGAAAATAGTGCATTCTGCAGCACATTTGTCATGACCTTTTATAGCATAGTAAATGATGGCCTTACTGTGCACCATGATATGACAATCTTTTTGGGAGTTCTACAATGATTCCCTCACTATCACCCTCCAATAGTGCCTCTCATGTCTCCATGGCTCCTCTCCTCACATGTATCACACATACAGAGGCAATGAATCAAACGTGTATAGAAAATGTTACGTAAGGCAAAGGGGACTACAAGGTGTAGGATTCACATGTCTTCCATACTGGTAGGCAGATCTTTAGAGTGCTTTGTCTGGGGAAGTACAAACTCAGTATTCAGAACATAACACAGTGGCTAGAATTAGGGTTAAGTTTATTAGTAAGATTTTCTACTCAAACAAACCGTTTTTTAGCAACATCAGGATAATAAAAGACTGGGAAAAAAAACATAGCCTTTTTGCCTACTGCTCTTCAATGGCAGTACATGGCTCACTGTGCTAAATTATGATTGTAACTTAAGAACGGCGCATTAACAAAAGAATGTCTGTGACAAAATCAATAACCCACTGCACTATGCATATAAAACACTGCTCTTTGATATGCATGGAACACGTTCTTTGAAGTAGGCATATTAACCCTCTGTGCTACCTTAAATGAGTCATAAACTGCCATTATGCAAAACTCCCACCTCTCTCCAGCCGGTACATTGGGCCCGATTCACTGAACTAACTTAAGACAAAGTCCTAAACTTACTACCATTTTGGTATTCACAGAAGGCACTTACTCATTGATCAGTAAGGTACTTTTGTGAATACCAAAATGAGTAACACTTACTCATTTTGGTATTCACAGAAGGCATTTAGTCATCAATGAGTAAGTGCCTTCTGTGAATACCAACAAGAGTAAATGGTAGTAAGTTTAGGATTATGTCTTAAGTTAGTACTATGAATCAGGCCCATTAATTGCCAGAGTTATCTTGGCATTTTATTGTTGCCCAAAAACTGTTGGATATACAAGGAACTTTGCAGTGCTTTTAAAATGCTGCACTGCTACTAACTGGCCCTCACTAACAAAACCGATCAGCCACTGTTCCTACCTCCTGGAGAAATGCCCAATGCCAAGTACAGCCAGTCCTGTCTTGCCTCCAAACTTCCTGGTAGTCCAGTTACAGGACTTTTGTTACAGTAATATAATACATTAGTCCCATGTTCCAAATACTGCATACTCTCTCAGAGTTCATCCAACAGCCATTAAATAAAACACATATGTAATGCATATTAAAAGTACAAAAGTAATACATTTAAAAATGCTTGCATCTAAAGGTGGTGCGCATGTTTGCTAAAAAAAACTCTTGCAAGGTTAAATAAAGGGAAAGATTAAATGAAAGCAGTAATTAGCCCTTTTGTTTGCTCAGGAATTGGACTTTAACCCTACCTTGTAATGAGAGCCGAAGACCTCACTACTAGTAGGGTGGAATAGGGGGGGGGGGTATTTTTTACATATGGTAAATATCTCCTATCCCCAGTTTTTAACTTGTAAATGAAGCATGAAAAGCAGAATCAGTGTTTAACACATATTTTTCCTTGTACTTGCTTTTTACTCTGTTAAATTTAGATAGGGTTGGCCTGCCTGAATATATCACTGGAAAAGTCTGAGGGTGTGATAATTATCATACAATTCATAATTCCAATCCTTATGTAACTCTTGCTTGAAGGGGCATTGGATTAGCAAATAACCTGTAATGTGTGTCTAAGTGTCTGCTTAATAAGAAAGGGTGTGCATAGTTGCCGGAGTACTACTATGTGGAATTCCACAAAATTGAACAAAAACTCAGTGACTTTGCTCTGTCTGACTTCTAATTAATAAAACAGAGATCTTATATACTTTGGTAAAATATCAAGTATCTCTGTCTTTTCATGCTGAAATGCATATAGTCATTTCACAAAAGGGAAAATGAAAATTTAGCAAGCAGATCCACTGAAAACAAAGAGCACATCTTGCTGAACGATTCGGTGGTGGTCCCATCCTCTTGGGACCACCCCAAGCACACTTATGGGCAAAAATGCAATACCAACTAAAGGCCCTGCAAAGCATTGTGGGACAAGATTAGCAGTGGGCATTGAATATTATAGTATCCGATATCAAAATAATTCTACAAAGAGCTGCAGTTCAACTAGTCGTTACTAGGTGTCCCTCGCTAGTCAAATGCAAAAGCATTGAAATAATTAAATCAAACTTCCGTTCTACTAGTCGTTACTAGGTGTCCCTCACAAGTCAAATGCAAAAGCATTGAAACCCTTTCATGAAGCTGCAGTTCCACTAGTCGTTACTAGGTGTCCCTCATGAGTCAAATACAAAAGCATTTGACTTGAGGGACACCAGGCAACGACTAGTTGAACTGCAGCTCTTTGTAGAATGTATAGTATTAGCTCTCAGCTCAGCCCGAGAGCTGCTGCCCCTTGAGGAATGTTTTGATTTTGGATACTATAATATTCACTGCACACTGCTAATCTCGTTTCATAATGCTTTGAGGGCCTTTGGTTGGGATTGTATTTTTGCCCATAACTGCGCTTGGGGACCACCGCTGAATTGGTCAGCATGATATGCTATTTGTGTTCAAGGTCTGCTTGGTCCTCCCCCTAGGTTAGGTTGGACCCCAAAATCATCACCTCTCTCATTGCCTGATATTTTTCATTTTCAAAGTTCATTTTTGTGAATTGGTTATATGCTTTTTAGCATGTAAATTTGGTGTATCAAAGCATTTGTGGGTGCAGTTTAGTAGCTGACTCTTCTACATGGAGGAACAGAGTTTTTGCCTGAATTCCGTGTTTTTAATGAAATGTGTAGTTAACAAATCTCCGCAAACTCCACTAGCGAGTGGAGTTCATTGCCCAGGGTTACATTTTATGATGTCATTTCTGCACATTATGCAACAGTGCAAAAATCACAAGCATGAATAGTAGAAGTATGACAAAAGTATGTTTTACTAAACTTTTTTCAACAAGATCTTCTCTCTGTATGTATGAGATATGTTGTAGTGGATGATTCTTTGGGCTCCCTATCTCAGTCTTTTGGTTCATTAAAAGGCAGCCAAATATTTTCTTTTGCATTTTTAAAACTACACTACTGCATTCTCCAGAGAAGGTGTTATGGTGCCAGCCACAGAGGCAGCTGTTACTGGATGAAGGAAATATTTTTCAGCCCCGACAGCAGATGTTATTTATATAAAAATGCAATCTTCCCACTTTCACCTGCCATCAGTTCGTAATCACCATCTGTAACAAACCACTCAGGGAGATGAAGAATACAAGAGAGTTTAAAAATAAATTGTTTACATTTTATTTTTTTATGTGACTGACAATATGAAACCGGCAGTTTGTAGTGTTTGAAATTTACACAGCTACTGATCACTATTTATATATAAACACAAAACCTACCATTTCCATTACATTTTGTACACCTTTCATCAGGTAGATGTGCTCCAGAATGAGGGCATACTGACGGGTTGAAACAGTGTATCAGAGCTGACATGCTGGGGCGTAGATTAGCCAGTGAGATTGGGGGTTTGTGATCTCATATATCCCAACTTAAAAAGCAGTCAGTTGCAGGGTGGAGGGGTGAGATAACCAAGGTTTGGAAAGGACTGTTTCCATGAGGAATATGGCCAGTGGTGATTTACATAAGGTGGGCCTCTTTCTAGAGTAGCACAATGGATGAAAAGTGATGGGTTGGAATGGTACCACAAGCAATTGCCATTAGTTAGTCTATTTTACCATGGTATGTATTGAAATGGACAGCTAAAGTCTAGTTACTATTGCCATTTTTGATTGCACAGATATGTTCCTCATTCCTTTCTTTCAACGTCCTTATAGTGCTCCCGAAATATATACTTTTGCAAACACATATTATGCAATAAACAACAAATTTGGTGTTGCAATTCATTAGGGTTTACACAGTTTTACCTTCACCACTAACCTAACTACTGGTTTGGGTAGTGATTGACCAGGTTTTAGGTCTTTGTTTACGGGCTTAATCCAATGCCCACAACCCTATCAGCATGTCACACATGCTCTCGTTTTTTACCAACATTGGTGTTGTGATTAGAAAAGGCGTAGTCTCTCCCGGAATGTTTGGTTGTGGTACAGTTATACGGATATCAGAATACACACATGAAACAATACTGATTGTAACTGCATAAAGAAGCTCTTTGTATAATTGAACTTTGTCTGCGTTATCGTTCTCTGTATTTCTTGACGTACATTTGACATATTACTTTCATGTTTCAACAAGGATACTCATTTCTGATATTGCAGTATGAAGTGATTTAGATGTCATTCATAGTGGAGACCTAATCGTCTTGAACACTTATTCGCCGAATTTCGGCGTTTGCGAATGCAATTTAGCAAAAAGGTATGTATCAAGGCAAAATAAGGAATTGCAAAATTTGCGATTCCTTATTTTGCATTTGCATTTAAGGAATCGCAAATTTTGCGATTCCTTAAATGCAATGTAAGAAGCCAAAGAAAAAATCCAAATTGGCTTTAAGGAATCGCAAATTACCACCAACTTCAAGTTGGTGGTAATGTGCGAATTTCTTGAAAAATGCAAATATTTGCGTTTTTCAATGTGCCATGTATGTGCACCACATGTGCACCCATGCTTATTTCAGGGGTGCAACAGGGTGTCCTTTGGACACCCCTGCACCCTTGGAAATATTCTCAATTTGTGATTAGCAAATTGCTAATCGCAATTTTCCCTTTCATTTCTATGGGCCAGGAGGCCCATAGTAATGAATGGGAAGTATTCCTTAATTGTGAATTCGCAATTTGCGAATTCTCAATTAAGGAATATCTAGAAATCGCAAAAAAATTGCATTTTTCTTGATACATACCATTTTGCGATTCTGAAATAGCGATTTCTTAATAATCGCTATTACAGAATCGCAAAATGGTTCCTTGATACATATATGTCCTTGGGGCTGCATGGACCCTTTATTACCACTGATTGCTGGTATTCAAGATTACTGTTGTAAAACTGAATCTACTACCGTAAAGAAGACTCTTGAGGCGGAAGTAAGTGGTAGTAGTCTTTATTCTGTCACCCACTCTCCGGACTGCCTGGGGGACCTCAACATTCCAAAGCAGACTCCAGTGGAACCCACCAACAGGTAAGGGTACAGGAGGTGGGTGGGCGGAATGTACCACTATAATTACATAAAAGTTTAAGAAGAATATAACAATTACTTTTTTGGACAATAGATTTTTTATGAGATAGTCACATTTCACTGCACAGAGAGGTGTTTTATTACTTGATATCCTCTTTCCTTTTTGTCCTTTGTATCTGTTGGCAAATAATTTAGTGGAATCACTTTGGTGAATCTCATGAGCTTGTTGGAGTGACGTCACTCTTTCTTTGCTTTGCTTGGTTAGTGTTCTCCATTTGTGGTTGTTCTTTTCTTTCATTACACCTTTTTTATATTTTTTTCGGTGATTTCTACGGTGCACTTTAATATACAATTGGTTTGGTAAAATTTGATTGTGAAATTATAATTTGATGTTTCCTATATGTGGAAACTAGCTTCTTAAATAAGGTGTAATAGGTCTCTCCCATCTCTCGTTCAGATCCAAGCTTGTGTTTTACAATATGCAAATATGATAATAACTTTAAAAGTCTTGAGACTTATGTGCACTAAGTGTTTTTTTTTAACCATCAGCATTGAAAAAGTCGTCTTTTTGACGAAACACACGTCGGCTGATTTCTGTCATCTGATGCTGACGTGTCAACAGAAATTATGCTTTATGCTCAAAATTAAATGTTGGATCTGCTACATTGCCAGACCAAAAACATAACATTTGTGTAGTGCTCTGGATTTGGTGTTTCACTTTCTGCCTGTATTTTTAGAGAAGACTTTGGAAATAGTTGCCTGCTAAGTAAACAACAATGCCTAACCACTAAACATTACCTACATGTCAAATACAAAAACCTTTGCAGGTGGCAGTGCATATACAATTCAGCTTAGGATGCACATGTCCTTCTTGCATTCTCATTCGCAAAGTGAGGAAAGGTAGAACATTCCCTGTAAATTCTATAATCCAGTGCCATTGTGTTGCTTCACCTGCTGCCTCATGGCTGAACTCACAGCCAAAGCAACCCCTCACCTGAGTGGAACTGTGTATGCTTTTTCACCTGGGAGAATCCTTTGTTCTTACCACCCCAGCACGGAGACACCTGCTATTTGGCTCTCCTCATCTTCATTGTCTTGCAGAACTGGAATTTGGTGCTAAGTCTATAAGTACATTCAACTACCTTGCTGATGTTTAGTCCTGTATTTCCCCCAGCTTTGTGTCTGATGCCATGGCACTGTGATCGCCAAAACAGAACCTGATAAGTGAGTATCTTGGTGCTTTGGTTTGCTGCTGTCCCAGCACTGTAACTGTGCTTTTAAAAAAAATGCTTGGGTGTGGGGGTGATAAGGAAACAAATTCCAGAAAATGGTCAAATACATGAGCTACCTGTCATGCCAATGGAAATCTGTACCAGAAACACATTGTAGCACTGAGACTTTACTTGTACCCTATTGGCAACTTTCTGATTAAGGAGCTCAGATCAGGGAAGTCCGATCATCATGAGACGGGAGGATTGACACAGTGTTGTTGGAGTTGAACCTGTTATGAAGAGATCAGTAGGCCCCAGTTTTTTAGACACCAAGGCCATGGCCTTGACCGTATTCAAGGAGCTTGCTGCCAGGAAAACTGCTTAAGAGTGCCACGTGACAATGCAACTCTGGACTGTAGAGGCAGAAGGCAGGTCAAAGCAGAACAATGTAAAGATAGTGAAAATGCCAGAGAGGTTTGAGGGTCCAAAAATAGAAATATTTATCGAAGACCGGATAAAACAATAACTCTCTAACTCAGAGGCTATGCAACTTCTCCTCAGGCAGGAGACACTACAGGGCACCACTCCATATTTGACCCTATATGACCCTCAAAGAGTGATCAATCTATGCTTCCCAAGGTGATCAACTTGCCTCCTTTATTTTGCAGCCCCGGAGGAACACGACCGGGTACCCTGGTCAGCTCACTGCTTAAGTAGCTGGAGACTGAGCTGCCAACTTTCGCTTCCCCTTATTGGGCCCCGCATTTGCCATTGTTACAGCAGGGTGTGAGCCTTCAACGCGGAGTACCTGTGGTGTGCTCCTCTTTCCCCAAGTTTGCGCCTAGTTTCCTCCTGTTCTCCTGCGTAGGCAAGACTGAGTTTCTACCCAACTGGTTTTTCTCTGCTTCCCACCACGTTTCTCTGGCATCATCAGCTGGGACTCCCATACTTCTAAATGATTTTTGGTGTTGTCTGTAACCAGTGCTTTAAATGGAAAAAAATAAGTGCAGGTACTCACCAAAAGGAGCAGTGGGCGGACTTTAGGGGTGGCTAAGGGGGCACAAGGGGCGGGGTTAGCTTTTTGACTGTGCCAAGGTTGTATGCACGAAATCTGCATGCATTTTATCAAACGCCTAAGGATTACATGCTGCTTCAGCCTGCCTTAAATCGAACCGGTGGCCTACAGACCAGTGAGCCATCTGTCCAGTACTGGTACTCTTTTGTAACATGCACACATTACTTTTCTCTTGTAACATACTGTTTGCTACCTCTTACATTTTGTTGGCTTTAGATACTTGCGCAAGGGCCACCATTGCCTCATGTAACGTTTGTTCTTGTGCTGGAGTGTCTGCCATTTATTGCAGTACTATACCTCTACTTGTACTTTGTATGCTTTTGTAACCTGCACATATATCACTTTCTCCTCCTGTAATTTATCGTTTGCTACCTCTTGTATTTTGTTTGCTCACAATTGTCACTTTTGCCTCATGTAACTTAACGTTTGCTTTCGTAATTTGTTCACTTGTAATTTTCTCCTCATGTATCATTACTGTTACTATTGTGAAGCGCTCTGACACCTTCGGGTAAAGTCCGCGCTATATAAAAATGCATAAAATAAATAAACAAGTCTCTCCTGGAACATTTGTAAACCGGAGTTAGGGCCAGAGCTGACAACGTCTGTACTGGGGAACCAGGTGCCAATCTGTGTGGAAGTGGAAGTGTGGAAGAAAGCAATTCAGATACGTGGCGACTGTAAAAGCCTTCCCAGATCTTTCTTATTGCTCAGTACAACACAATCAAACAATTATAACGCCCTAATACCGGTCCATTGCATATCCAAAAACATTTGGGGACCATATCAGGCATACCTAGTGCGGAAGGCAGCAGCTGAAGGGGAACTAACACGTTTCAATGAAACAGTAATTGGATAGGGTACATCCAAAGGCAGCTTTGCTCATGCAATAGAATTTGCCAGTAAGAGCACCCTCAATGTTAGCAAATGAACATGCAACATGGTGCGGAGTAAACACATAGGCACTTGACGAGCTGCCACATTAGGGGCCCAGGCAAGACCCATGTGGTTGTAAATTCTCTATAAAATTTGGTTTAAATGTGATTGACTTTTAGATTTCATTAGACAAAGGGCCAAATTTAAAATTTGCTGCCTAATCCACAAGTGTCTGAACGGACAGGGACCCACTTATCTTGAACGGAGATTTGTTCCTTATGTCCCAGCACGGTCCCTCAGATCAAGTACCAATCTCTTACTTGTGGTCCCCCATGTCAAAAAAGCCAGGCATGGAGGTATAGCTCTATCCACTTTAGGTCCAAAGTTGTGGAACAAACTACCACTGACCTTAAGACAATGCAAAGAACACCCAACATTCCGCAAGCAATTAAAAACTATCCTATTCAAAAATGAAATCTAAACTCATCAGTATATAAACTCAGTATGCTCGCAGATTTACCGGTCAAAAGCGCAGAGATACTCCTGTTGGAGTGATTCTAGCGCTATACAAAACCACAAATAAATAAATAAATAAATGACGTATACCTGCAGCCGATGTAAATTGATAAATGTGTATTGGTTTACTGGTTGTTATATATCTACATAAAAGTATAAATACCGTTTTTAAAAAAACCTCTACATGGCCATTGGACACTCAATCAGTCTCTTCTACACATCAGTCAGCTCCTCCTGTAATTTATCGTTTGCTACCTCTTGTATTTAGTTTACTCACAATTGTCACTTTTGCCTCATGTAACTTAACGTTTGCTTTTGTAATTTGTCCACTTGTAATTTTCTCCTCATGTATCATTACTGTTCCTATTGTGAAGCTGTAATAAGTGAATTGCGTAGAAGACAAGAGGTAGCAAGGTAGTATTTCCATGTATGCAAAGTACCCGTGCACCAGCTCGAACAAACTGTGGAACTTGTGCTTATCTCCGGAGGACAACGAACAGAGCTCCGACATGTGCAATCATTCTGTTTGAAGAAAGCGCTCCGCGATCTCCAGGCTCTACACCGTGAAATGGAGAGCCAAAACATTAAATTCATCCAGACATCTTCGCAGAAGATTCCAAGCAAGAATATTACGACACCCAAGGGGCTGAAGAAGAAGCAGAAGAACCTGTTTCCATTTTGGAATCGCCCTCTGACATGGAAGAACACATGCTGCAAAATCAACGTATCTTGAGTACCGAAACACCCCTTGCCACAAATACCTATTCAGCCCAATCAAAAGGCTTCCGGTCCCATCCCCGCCTTCGGACCACGGTCGGCACAAAGAAGGCGTTTTCAGTGCCCCACCTTCCAGCTCAGCACCAAAACATGCACCAAAGCCTTCTGGCTCCTGATCGAGTCAGCCAAAGTTGGACTCCGAGCCTAAACCTTTGGCTCGAAAACAAAAACCACTTCGGAGCCGATACATTTGACGCCAAAACAAAAATGGCTTCTGAACTTAAACCTTCGCACCAAAAATTCATCTGACCCCGGCACTGAAAATTCGGGTCTGAAACATAAAGATGTCCCACGTCTCAGAGTATTGTATTGGTCGACCAAACTTCTGTTACATCCAGAAAACTCGTGGAAGGCTGTCAGGCCTCATCACTTTGACTACCTTATAAACAAGTCTCTCCTGGAACATTTGTAAACTGGAGTTAGGGCCAGAGCTGACAACGTCTGTACTGGGGAACCAGGTTCCAATCTCCACATTTTTGATTGGTCTTAAGGTCTGTCCAAGGTCGATGAAATAGGAATCAGCGAGTGTGGAAGTGGAAGTGTGGAAGAAAGCAATTCAGATACGTGGCGACTGTAAAAGCCTTCCCATCCACTATCTCCCCAGAATGCTAATCCCCAACAACGCTTATTAGCACACTTTTATGACTTCTCCCCATACCTCAGCACTCCTTCCCCAAAAACCCTATACACACTCCCCCAACACATCAGGACCCTATCCCCAATAGGGGAATAGATATATCTGATGTGATCACCACCCCCTTCCCCCATGCCCACAGACTCAAGACTTAAGTTTTGACAGCCTGACCCCACTCCATATTAGACTTCAGACTGGATGTGATTACAAAAACCTGCTGGAGCTCAAAGCAGACTTACATAGACTCATTCACATCACCACAGAGCTGGCTAGGACCACAGAATGAAGACACTCACCCCTGACCAACCCTTTAACCGCCCGCCATATCTCCAACACCCACCCCTTCCAAACTGTCCTTTCTTACCACAACTACTATGCAGTTGAGTTGGAGGACCAAAGCCTATCCCAATACACTCACCTGATTAGATGGAAAGTCCCTTTTTTGGACAATGATATACAAACCCTCTTTGTGTCATATAACTCTGCACTCGCGGATATAACTGACAATCAGGGTATAATCCATCCCATCATGACACACCCACACAGAGCTTCAAGGCTCAACTTTAGAGAGTTCAACAAGTACAACCTCTGGCAAATTACCCTAACACCCTGTCACCACACCAAAAATCCGAAACGAAATACATGTTAACCAACTGCAGATCGGCTTCAAGACATGTGGTAGATATTGCCGACCTCATTGTCACACATGATCTTGACTTGCTTATCCTGATTGAAACTTGACTAAATAACTCCTCTACTCCTATCCTTGACATTCTAGTCGCTCCTAGCTATGGTATTACGTGATTAGATAGACCCCGAAGACCTATGGGGAGGCATCACCTGCGTACACAACATCAACTTACCTGTCAAACATGCACAAACCCCCACCCTATTCACCTGCAAATACCTTTGCCTCAACATTTCCTGCAATACCAGACCCTTATGTTAACTACACACCAACTACCAGCCACTAGGAAACAATCTAGGTTTAATAGAACAATTTATGGAAACCACTGTAACAAACACTGGACAACATTGTACACAAATCTTCCTCAGAGACTTAAACCTCCATTGGAATAATCTGAACGATCCCGTAATTAACAGTTTTAAAAACGTCCTTGCTGACCTTAACCTGACCCAATTTTGTGACAGACCCAAACACAACAAAGGATCAACCTTAGATCTTATCACCACAAAACTTGAATCTATCTTCCCCTGTGATTGGTCTGATCACAACAGTATCACATTCTTCATCAAGGATGCAGTGACAACTAACACAGCACAACTTAGGAAACCCAGATGCTGGAAAAGGAGCATGCAAAACAACAACCACAACAAACTGTCCTCTCTTAGTCACAACATCCTGCTTCTTCCTGAAGATATATCTGATATCCTTGATCTTACAAATAATTACAATCGCTCAATGGTGTCTGTCTTTGATGTGGTCGCTCCAGGAGAACTAAAAAGAGTGTCCAAAAAAGATTCCAAACCATGGTGTAATGGTAGTCTTAATATTGAAAGACGCAACCCGAGGCTAGATGAACATCAGTGGAGATCAGCTCCTTCCCTTGAATACCTCAGGCAATTGACATCACTGAGAACTAGCTCCTACAAAAGCATCAGATCCTCGAAAGCAGTTGGATCAAGCTAAAAACCATCTCCAAAAACCTTTTCATCTCATTAAAGCCCAATCAAATGACGCACCCATCCTATCCCTTGCTGGAACTATTACACTGCCAAACTGCAAGGATTTCACCTCCTCCTGCCCCCAGAAGGCAGAAAGCTTGTTAAATGATATGCAGACTTCTGTGGAAAAATGTCCTCTCCCACCTCAATCCATCCTCTCTACCTCCCAGTCTACTGTTCCTTTTGGTCCTACGGGACGCTTCCTCAAAAACAACACGTTGTGGAACTCTTTCGAAACCTTTGAGGAAAATACCATCCATATTATTCTAACAACACTTAAACCCACAAACCACTTCAATGACCCTCTACCTCCCAACTTCTTCAAGGAGATCATACCCGCATTACTCACATTTTGAACTAAGATTGTCAATGCCTCCCTCCTTCAAGGCACTATCCCCGACTGCCTAAAGTCCGGTCAGGTTGCCTCTATCCTAAGAAAACCTATAGCGCACCAAACTGAACTAAACAACTTCCAACCTATTTCCAATATTCGTATCTTGGCAAAGCTTCTTTCACATCCAACTCTGTAAAAACATAGATCATTCTGAATATTGGATCAATTTCAATCTGGTTTCCAGGGCACATCACTGAATCAGCTATGACACACATGGTGGACGATGCCCTAAAAATGCTGGACCAAACCAAATTCTGGGCCATATTAGTAAGAAGCTCAATAAAATTATCGCTGTTTTAGTGGCAGGAAACTGCTACTAAAATGGTGATAATGGGCTTGCTAATATGCGTTATAGAATTCCAATAGAAGCCCAGGTTTGATGTGCAGGACATTAACCTGGGCTTCTATTGGAATTCTATAGCGCATATTAGCAAGCCCATTATTGCTGTTTTAGCGGCAGATTCCTGCCGTTAAAATGGCGATAAATTAACAAGGTTCTTGCTAATATGCCCCTCTGCCTTTTAATCCTCCTTGACTTATCATTTGCATTTGATACGGTTAAGGAAAACAATCTTCTTGACTGGTCGAGACACCCCATGTGACTTTCGGGATCAGTCCTTAACTGGTTCACATCCTTTCTCATAACATGTCTCAAAGAGTCAAGGTTATTAACTCACTTCCATAGGCAACTTCGGTCACATTAGGGGTCCCACAGGGCTCCTCGCTTTCTACCAGGCTCTTCAACCTGTTTGTAGAACCTCTTACAGAAATGTTGCATTCCTCCAACATCTGCTATCATATGTATGCTGACGGGGGGCGTGGCTTGGACGCCGATGGGGATGGTCGCCTGAGAGCTCGGCTCCGGGACTGAGCCCGTTTTTATCCTACAGATCGAGGATTTTGGGGCACCCCGACCCCCACCAATCGAAGATCGGGTTGAGGCCCACCTGATGAGGCACCTGGGGGTACCCGAAAATGGATTATTCTGTCAAAAAAGCAAAGTTGCGGAGGAAACGGAGCAGAGCCCAAGATGGCGCCCGGACCCTCTCGATAGCCTTGCCGAGACCCCTGGCCCGGAAAAGCCTACCAGATCTGCTTGAGCTTTCTCCACGTCTCATCTTCCCAAGAAGCGACCGTCCGGCTGGCGGTTTGGGAGTGCCTGGACGCCGTGGTCATCCCTGGACTGATTGTTATTTGCTTTTCTTGGTGCAGACTGATCGCAGACGGTCGGAGGCCTTGATCGAAACGACAGTACCACTCGAAACGATCGGCTGTACCCCGCCGCAAACCTGAATTCGCCGGACCCCAGGGAACTTTATGGGCGGCACTGCGACTTGGCACCGCAGGAATTCCAGCCGCGCTGGTGGCTATAACTCGAGGTCTCCCTCAACCCCGCCTCCCCCTTGGTGGCCTCCGGGGTCTCAGCGGTGGTTCATCCCGAAAGATCGGAGAAGTGATAGGACTTGGCGAGGACGATCGAAGGCCCTCATCGATACGGCCACACACCAAGGGAACAACAGCCGACGCCCTTACTCGGTGAAGAATCTGCCGAGCTCTCTCCCGCGGGGCACGCCCGCCATGGGAAAACCAAGGGGACCTAAAGGAACCACCCCGGCCGCCTCGGACACGGAGGCGCCGGACAAGGACGATCGCGGTGATCCGGAGTGCTCTGGAGGTCTCCACATACAACAGCAATTTGACCGGGTCCTGGAGGCGATCGCAAATACGCGATCTGCCCTACAGCAAGACATCGCCCCAGTTGCGACGAGCTTGGGCCTCCTCAGGGCGGACCATGGTAAGCTCTCGGACAGAGTCAAAGAGGTAGAGTGCTCGGTGAAGGTCCTGGAGCCAGCACAGAAGACTCTGGCTGCTACGATGAGAGATGCCCTGACCCGAATCGATGTCTTAGAGAGACGGGCGGAGGACGCTGAAGGGCGTAACAGACGGAACAATATTGGCGTGGTGGGCCTACCGGAAAAGATCGAAGATGGCGACATGGTGGCCTTTTTAGAAGCTTGGCTCCGGAATGTGGTGGCCCCGGAAGGTCTGTCCTCCTTTTATACCCTGGAGCGTGCACACAGAGTGCCGGCGAGACCACCGCAACAAGGTCGCTCCCCACGCCCGGTGGTGGCGCGTTTATTGCATTTTCGAGACAGGGATCTGCTCCTCAACGCTGCCAGACACAATTGGCCTTATCAGGTGGAGAATAGCCAAGTGAACATTTTTCCAGACTATACTTATGAGACCGCACGAAAGCGGACCTCCTTCCTAGCGGTCAAGCGTGAACTTCGAAGCGAGGGTATTCAATACTCGCTCCTCTTTCCTGCGAAGCTCCGCATTATCCTTGACGATAATACTCAGTTCTTTGATACCCCGGAGGACATTTGTACTTGGCTCGAATTATATAGGGCTGGCAAAGATGGTTTCGGCTCTTCCTCCCGGTCGACTGGGGAACCCGGACAGCAACGGCGTTCCAAGAGACTTCGGAGCCGCCGCGGCAAACCGGGCAAGCCTTCGACTGTAGAGACTACAGCGGCGAGGTGTGCTGGAAATGGTTTCTAACTTGTCTGGCTCCCAGGGCGGCCCCATCCTTGAGGAATCGGAACCGGGCGGCGAGTGTTCCCTTGCCAGTGGTTACACCGGACTCGGCTGAGGGCATGCTGGATGGGCAGGGATGAACTCGGGTGAGCTGATTCCATTTGGGGGGGGTTTACCATGGGGGGTGTGGAGGTTGCGGAACTTGCTATGGACCACTGATGGGATTGGGGGGCCCTGATCTAGCTGATACTTTTGACTTGGGGTTCGACTTAGTCTCGGTAGACCGAGACTCGATGGCCCATTACTGGCGCCCGGCCCGCACCTAGCCCTTAAGGCTTCCCTGCGGTGGCGACTGCAGGATTAGTCGGGGAACAGGGTGTTTTTCTGGGGATATGGTTTGGATGGGAACTAGATGGTGCTGTTTGGGTCCTGTTCTGGGGTGGGGGGGGTTTGTTTCAGGCGGGTGTTGGGTTGCTGTTGGGGGGGGTTGGCCGCCATTAGTGTTGACTTAACTATTGCTTGTTTTTTGTTTGAGCGTTGTTGGGAGAGTCCGGGATCGACGGTGTGGGACAATGGCTGAGATCGCTAATGTAAAATGCATCACTTGGAATGTGCGGGGGCTCCACACTATGTCCAGACGTCACAAGGTTCACGCTTATCTAGTGCGTAGAGGAGTACAAATTGCGCTGCTGCAGGAGACACATCTCACCAAGGCGGAAGGGGCGGCGCTGCAACGTAGATGGAGAGGGCAGGTTTACTACACTACATACTCAGCTTACGCGAGGGGGGCACTAATATGGATAAGGGCTGGGGTTCCCCTGCAGGTTTCAAAATCGGTGGTGGATCCGTGGCTATTTCTGGTACATTGGGGGGTAGGGCACTGAATATTTGTTGTGTTTATGCACCTAATGTGGACCAGCTCGCCTTCCTCTCTGGGTTGTCGGGCTCCTTGGCCCATTTCCTGTCGGGAACCCTCCTGATAGGTGGTGATTTTAATTCGGTGGTGGAGGTTGACGCCGACCGCTCACACCCCCCCCTCCCGAACTCCCCGGTCCGGCGAGTTGCTAAAGGCAGGAAGGAATGGCAGACACACTGGGGGCTGACGGATATCTGGCGAGCGCAACACCCCGACAATAGAGACTTCTCATTTTTTTCCGGCCTGCACAAATTGCATGTGCGACTGGATGGCTTTCTAGGGTCGGCGGAATTGGTGGCGCGACGGTGCGCTCTGAATATTTGGCTAGGACCATCTCTGATCACAACCCCCTCCTAGCGGACTTCCGTTGGTTTCCTGGGACCCCTAGTGTACCTACTTGGAAACTGCGCCCAGAGATATTAGAGGACATAATCTTCAGGGCGGACCTGGAAGAATTTTTTTTTGATTATTTTGCGACCAATGGGGGCACTGCTGGATCGAGAGCGTCAGAGTGGGAGGCGTTTAAGGTAGTGGTCAGGGGCTATTGTATCTCTAAAAAAGTGGGAATGCGTCGTGTCATCCTTGATGACCTGGCCACAGCAGACCGGTAGCTCCGCGAGATGGAGCTTCGCCGCCCTGGCCATCCGGAACTTCAAGAACGTACAGCCGCGGCGAGGGAGGCGGTGGCAGCGGAGGTCGAAAGACTGCACTGCTTTGATTATAAAGCCTATACCACCAGGTCGCTCACGGAGGGGGATAAGTCGGGCGCACTTTTGGCTTGGTTGGCCAATCCCACGCGTCGGACCTCCCTGACGACGTCCATGCACACCGCGGAGGGTCTTGAGGTGTACACCCAACCAGAGATATTAGATTGCTACCAGTGATACTACGAACGGCTATACCACAGTAACCTGACCCGAGATCCCACCCTGATTGATGATTATCTGCAATCCTTAGAGATTCCCAGGCTGGAGCCCGACGTGGCGAAGGCCCTGGGTGCCGATATTGAACTGGGGGAAATCCGTAGCGCCATAAAGGGGATGGCGAGAAATAAGACCCCAGGCCTTGACGGGCTCCCGGTCGAGTTTTACTCCACCTACGTAGACCTATTGGCGCCCCGACTGTTGATAGTCTACAAAGAAGCGAAGCGCTTGGGACGCCTCCCCGGCTTGATGTGTGAGGCCTTAGTAGTTCCACTCCTCAAACCTGGTAGGGAGTCAGCTGACCCGGCGTCTTACCGACCTTTATCAATGTTAACGGTCGATTATAAGATTCTGAGCAGCATACTGGCATCGAGGCTGCTGGGGCACATGCGCTCCTTGGTGCACGAGGACCAGGCAGGATTCATCCCAAAACGTAACACGACCATGAATATTCGCAGGTTGTTTCGTCTGCTAGAGGAACCGCACACGGAGGCCCTGTGCCCGTTGATCCTTTCGGGCGATTTGGAAAAGGCTTTTGATAGCCTAGAATGGGATTACTTGCGCAGAGTTCTGCTGAGCTTTGGTCTGGGGGAGGGCTTTATCAAGTGGACCACGGTGCTTTATGCCTCGGCGTCGGCCAGGGTGAGGGCAGGCCCGCTGATCTCCCAACAGTACCCAGTAGAACGTGGCACGAAGCAGGGATGCTCGTTATCCCCATTGCTCTTCGCATTAGCGGTGGAGCCACTGGCGTTGTCAGTCCGATCCGGAGCTTCATTCGGCGGATTGCGGACCTTGTCTGGTCAGCACTACATTTCACTGTATGCTGATGACCTGCTGCTCTTCCTTGAGAATTCAGATACGGCTTTAGATGGGGCTGCAGAGGCTCTAAAAATCTTCGGGGAGGTCTCGGGCCTTAAGGTGAATTGGGCCAAGACCTGTCTGTTCCCAGTTCGGAGGGGAGAACCCAGACCCGACACCAGCAGGGAGATTAGGTGGGAACTAAGCTGCCTCAAGTACCTGGGGGTGTACGTGTACCATGACCCCGCCGACCTTTTGGACGGCAATATAGCCCGCTGTACTCGCACATTGCGAGGCAACATGGATTTCTGGGCCACCCTGCCGCTTTCAGTGGCGGGGCGTATAGCACTGTTGAAAATGGTGGCACTTCCCCGGTTGATATACTATTTTAGAGCGCTTCCGATTTGAATCCCGCCGGCCACCTTTCGGCTCTTGAGATCCATGGTGGTGGGATTCCTATGGGGATCGGGCTGCCGGAGAGTGGCTCTCAAGACCCTGATGAGACCAAAATCGGAAGGCGGCCTTGCGGTGCCAGACTTTAAGAAATATTATCTGGCAGCTCAATTGCAGACCTTCACCCAGGACATAGCGAGAGAGTTTTGTGGCCCGGAGGATGGGAGGGGCAGGGGAATGCCCAGACATATTATTTCCTTCATTGCACTACGTCAGCGGGTAGCCCTGCGAGACCTAACGCTCGAAGAAAGGATTATTAGGTTATGCTGGAACCGCGCCCACGCCCGGGGGAGCTGAAACTCCCATATGCACCGGAGATGCCGCTGGGGATGTTAACGGCCTTACCACACGGGGGAGACTGGTCGCGCCTAGGACATTGGGAAGATGCAGGGTTACAATTGGTGGGGGACCTTTATGAAGACGGGGTATTATTGCCCTTCCATGAGATCCTGGACCGTTTCGACGTTCCCCGAGGCGACTTCCTCCTGCACACGGCTCTGGTGAGAGCAATTCAGACGCACTGGAAAAGCGGTTTGGAGGAACCGCCTACGTCGCCGGTGTGCCAATACGTTATGATGTCTGCGGGGAATGTCAAGGCAGTCACGTGCTTATATAATAGGTTGATTACCGGGGGTTTGCCCCCACTCACCACACTGCGGAGCCGCTGGGAGGCGGACATAGGAAAGGAGATACCGGAAACTACGTGAACACAGCTAATGCACCGTGCCTGGAAGGGAGCGCGCCATGCCCGGTTTCAACTGGTCCATCTTTATATCCTCCACAGGGCCTATCTAACCCCGGTGAAAATTCAGCAATACTTCGCCACGGACGCGGCGGATTGCCCCAGATGCGGAGCGCCTGAGGCAGACCTCATTCACATGCTGTGGTCTTGCCTGGCGCTGTCCACTTACTGGATTTTGATCGAGGACACTCTTAATAGGGTTACTGGGAGAACCTTGACGGTTGACGCGGCGGTTGGGATCCTGCATTGGTTCCCGCATACCCCTAAAAATAAAATTTCGAGCAAATTTATAGATCTAGGGCTCGTTCTCGTTAAATGGGAGATAACCAGGAATTGGAAACCAAGTGGTGGTCCAACAGGAGCTAAATGGCACAACGAACTTTTGAAGTGGGCTACAGGGGAGAGCCTTCTGCGATACCAACTGGCGAGGCGGCAGCAAAACGAGAGGGCGCTAGAAACAGCGTTGGAATGGGAAACAATAGTACAGGCCCTTAGAGATTACTGCGATTCCGAGAGTGATGATGCAGCGCAACTTGAGTCCCGTTAGACGTCTACGACACTGATTTCTACCCAGTCACCTAGGGTTTCTTCCCACAAGCTCTTTCTACACGTATTACCACACACTGATGGCGGGGTTGGGTGGGGGGAGGGTGCGCACCTGAGTAACTGTTGGGGAGGGTTTGTTCTGTTAGGTTGATCTAGAAAAGCAGACGAAGGCCGTTGGATTATTCGGATCAGCTACGACTTTACACCAGATCCCCACCTGTGTTTTTTGTAAGAAGTCGCCGCCCGACCCTCGGGTTGTGGGCAGAATGGCTGTGTATTCAAGTTGTTTCCTCACGGGGGATCGGATGTTTCTTTCTTATTACCCCTGCAGATTTGTTGCTGATCTAACATGTAACTTTGGGTAATTCCTGCAATAAAAATACATTTAAAAAAAAAAAAATCATATGTATGCTGGCAAGACCTTACTATACCTAAATGTCTTCTCCCCAGAGGACATCTGTTCCCTCAACACAACTCTTCAGAAAACTCAAAACTGGCTAGCTTCCAATCACCTTAAACTAAGCACAAATAAACCTTAATTCCTACTAATTGCCCCCCTAACCAGCCACCTGCCATGGAAGACTGGCTGAAACATCCTACTGCCCTCAACTACATCCCACAAGTCATTGACTCTTCAAGATCTTTAGGATTAACTATCGAAAAGAACATCAACATGCAGAAACACTTCAGTGCCTACATCAAAAGAGCAAATCACAATTCTTAGGAAATTAAAGCCCTTCCTCCCACCGATGACTTTAAGCATGCAGTACAAGCTCTAGTGATTTCTAGGCTAGACTATGGAAGTGTAACCCTCTCTGGACTTCCTAGATCAACACTGGCTCCCCTGAGAGTATCGTTCAACTCTGCTGCTAGGCTCATCACGGCTCAAACAGAAACAACCATATCACCCCCGATCTGAAATCTCTCTGCTGGCTCCCTTAAGAAGCGGGAATCCAGATAACAATTGCCTGCATTACATATATAGCCCTGTACCTCAATTCCCCTAGATATCTTGCCCAGAAACTAGAACTCTCTGGTGGCTCTAGTTCAGCCAGAAGCTCCAAATCCTTTCAACTAAAACCACAGAGATTCTTAAAATAGAAAATCTACAACTGTTCCTTCTATAGGATTGCTCCAAAAACTTGCAACTCCTTGACCCCTGAAATTGGAATGAATCCCTCAACGGTATCCTTCAAGAAAAAAGTCAAAACACTCCTTCTGAACAGATTTCTTCATTGAGCCTGTGATACCCATCCCGATTCCTCTATTTTCCGCAAGACTATGGCATACAGTTGAACTGTTTTTTGTTGTTGTTTGTTGTTGTTGTATTGTTTTCCTCGACCTCTCATTCCTTACACTATCCCCACTTTTCTAGATAGTACTATCCCTGGGCGTAGTACGCGTAGTCGCGCTACGCGAAGCTACGCGAAGACGTTCTCGCACTACGCGAGCTTCACGTAGCTTCGCGAGCATGCGTAGTAACTTGCTGGTCCCGTTTGCGAGCCGTTTTTCTTGCTCGGGAGCGCGTTGTTCGTTTTCGGGGCACTGTCTGCGTGTTCGGGGGATTGTAGCGTGCGACCTTACCCATGTGGTGGGCTATGGACGCGGCCATCTTGTTTTTTCAATTGTTCCGCCCGCTCGTGTCCCCTATTTCCTTTTCCGGGTCGCGTAGAACGTGTTCGCGGGGTGCACGTCTTGTTCGGGAACACAACTACTTGTTCACGCTGACAAAGTGCGTGTTCGCGTGAAATCGCGCGCAAACTTACCCACGTGGTCGCGATGGGCGCGGCCATCTTGTTTTTCACACTCTATGCTATGGTTCTGTGCCTAGTTTTCTATCCACCTTATATCTGTGCAATCTTTACCTATTTTCACAGTTTTCTTACTTTTTTTACTTATCATCTATCTCTCTCTGTCCCTAAGTTTATATTTTGCATTTTATTTCTACTTTTCCACCTTTTTTAAAACTTTTCTACTGTTTTATTTTACTTCTTTATTTAAGCTCCTACATCTTCCCCCTAACTTTTTTTCCTTTTGTTCTAACTTTTCTTTTTCACCTCCACCCCAGAACCTTGGCAAAGGGGAGCAGCAGAACCGGCTCGAAGGGCAAGGCGCCTGTGCTCAAGAGCCGGCTGCCTTGCGGCAGAATGAGACCTGCAGGGGTGCATGCCCGGAATCTTTTCAGGGAGGCGGAGGGGGCCGCCCTGGTTTTTTTCATCCAGTGCCACCTCCCCTTGACCTTGGCAGCAGGCGGCAGGCCAGGCTCCGGTTACCTCCCAGAGGAGTGTCACCGCCAGTGGGCAAAAGTGCACCGGGCAGTCTACCGTCGCTCGGATATCCGGCGCACCCACCAGTAGCTGGCCCACCGGTGGGCAGACATTCTGGACAGGGAGCAGGACCTGTTGGACCTGCTAGGTGTCGAGGTCGTGGGGCTTGGTGAGTAGCTAGTAATATTTAATATATAATATAGTAGTATAAGTATTGTGTATATTTCATGGACGAAAAAGTAACACGATTACTGGTGCGCTTAGTTACATTGCAGATCAATTCCGTCTCAAAATCTTCTGTTATTGTATGCCACAGGTGCTGCTCGCCACTTCTCTTTCTGGTTTGTAACTTTGCGCTAGTTTGGGCTGGTGATTATCGATGTTAGAGTTTTTAGAGAACTGAAGTTAGTTAATGCTATTGCTGGAGTCTAGTCCTTCCTTACATTGTCCTTTAGTTAAATTGTGGTGGATGAGTAGTATTAGTTCATATTTTTTTTAACGGTCTGCATGACGCCTCCTCTGTCACTGAATGCTTAGTTCTTATTTACCGCACCCCTCCCTAGAACCGGTTTGAAGTTTGTTTACTGAGTGGTAGGCTTAGCAGCAAATAGTATGGTCAGGTGAGTCAGTAGCAGTTCATATGACGCAAGCAACCAACAATTCCGTGTATGCACAAATTTATGCATGTGTCCTCCATCTCATCATCCTATGCATGTTTGCAGGCAAAAATAAAATGGAAATGTCGACTTTCTGAACAATTGGCCCATCTGGATTCTTGAATAGCTGGTGTAGGTCAGGTGGTACTGGCTTCGTTAGCATATTCTGCAATCAGAATGTTTATGGAACATTTGATTAGTGTTCTATAAGTAGACGGTCTGTGGATCCTGCAAGCCAGTAGTCATTTATACTTCAAAGTCAATTTTATTGGAATTGTTCCCTAAAATGTTTGAGAGGATTTTTGAATGAGGTCTTTGTTTCACAGCACTTAATGTTTCTCTTTCTTTAATCTTTCTTACATGATCAGCACCACCCAAGGGCAAGAAGACGGGGTCCCAGTTGGCGGGACAACCCCAAGAGGAGCGCTCCTCTACCGAGGATCCTGCTGCTGGCCCCAGTAAGTCCTACAGTGCTTATATTATTAACAATTATATTTCTCTAACTTTTTAACGCACCTTATTTTTTCCAACCTATTAAGCCTCCTTCCTAATTAAATGTTAGCAAAACCTTCTTTGGTCTTAAATTTTTTTCCAAATTTTGGGTATCCAATGCCATCCCTGACTTTCAGTTCCTTCAAACTGCCTCTGCCCAAAGACTCTCTGTGCTACTACTATTAGACTGTGTGTAGCTAAGCTTGCCCTTTTCTCCTGTTGGCCACTCTTTAGTTAAGGTATTCTTTTGAATAAAGCTGTGATAGAATAGCTGTAGCCAGTGGGTCCACTCCTGTCTTTTGCGTTGTCCTCTGTAATCTCCAGTCTTTGTCAATTCCCACCAACAAAATGCACAACCAGATGTTTGCCTACTAATTTTTGTTCAGTTAGTATACTACTACTACTGTTGTGGTTATTATTCTCTGCACATACACATACAGAACTATGCACAAGAAAGTAGGATGTTAATGTTACACCCTAGTCACAGAACTAAGTCAGAAGAACCCACAATCCAATGACCGTCTACCTACCTAAGTGTCTCGGTCATAGTCATTTGTCCCACTCCCTACCCCCACACGAAGATAGTTAGATATATATACCCAATGATTTTATTACACAACCCAGGCCAGAACAGAAGAACACCCTTTCGCTCACTCACTCGTTTCAGTCCACAACACCCCAGACACTCAAAATATACCACAGAGTCTATGTGCAAGTTCAAAAACTGTTTTTTTTTTAATAACAAGCTTTGTATTGTTGTAACTTGTAAGTATTTCCATGAAAAAACATCCTGCTACACCATGCAAAATGAAGATTAAATACTATACATTTTGTACACCTGGTGCTCGATAGAGAAATGTGTGAATTGTGGGAGACCCCTCACCGTTGAACGTATACTGGTTACACATGCATCTTTCGAAAGCTCTGCAAATCCCTTGTTTCGTAGAAGGCAATCTTCTCTTCTCATCTGCCTATGAGAAAAATGTTGCACGTTAGACAGTGAATACAACTATGCCAGTTTTTAGCAGTCATGGCAAAAAGTGCAACATTATGTATAAGCAAAAGGTACTAACAATACTGGTTTGTCAACCTCTTTAGTTGTATGCAACACTCATGTGGCCTCAAAGGTGTCTTTCTTACAGTGCAAAGCAGTAGACCCGGATCTAAAATGGTTATATGGCGCAGGCTAACTTTCCAAAGACCAGAGTAGGAGTAGAGATTAGATGACCCTAGGGATCATCTAATGAATTAAAACTAAACTCTGTCTATTGTGACTGCTGTACATTAGGACGCAATTTGGACTAGTTACACAACTATTCATGTTGTACGTAACTGTTTTTTGAATCTTCCTTCCTGGTGAAAAAAGTACAACTAGTAAAATAGGGGGAGGTGTGCAGGCATCTAAAAAGGTATACTTGCTTTTATAGGTGCACAATCACTACCAACCACCAGTGCGGACGGGGCCAGCGGCGATGTGATTGCCATCCAGGAGGGGACAGTGGCTGCGGCACCTGCAAGAGCATCAGTGGGGGAGGAAACTTCAGCGGTGGGTTGTGGTAAGTTATATTCATTACTTATTTGCTTTACTAGGTGGAAGGGGGACATTTCCCTCACTGTGCTATGAGACTTATTAAGAAAGTATGAATTTGAAGTTGTACTGGACAATATACAACGGTTGAAGAAGACACCCTTTGTAGCATTACCAGTGTGAGTTGAGTAAACAAGGCCTCTTCCATCAGACTCCAACTCAGCTGTGAAAGTTATGGAGAAGACTAAAAGTCAGATCAGATGACCTTGAGGGATGTGTTGAACTAAAAGGGAAAGAAGTGAACTAGGGTGGAAGGAGGAAGGACTAAAGAGATTTAATAATAAGACTAACTACCATAGAAGGATACTTTGGAAGACTCATTCACATGGCTGATATGAATCCGATGCATGGGTTGTTGAAGGCTGGGTAGAACTGGAAGGTCAAAGAAAATGCAGACCTGGTTGGGCAAAACAATATGGGTGCATGGATACAGTGGATAGCAAGAATCATGAGTGGAGTTTGTGTCAATGAAACCCAAGGCAAGGAAGGAGTGGACGCATGGGTGGTTGCTGGTGAAAGTAAAACCAGCTAAGCCGATAATAAAGAATGATAGACATTTACTTTTAATGGGTGGATGCCCCCTAAATGTATTCTATTCATCATAGGTGAAGACTGTCACTGGAAGCAGAGTCTTGCTTTGAAAAAATAAAAGGAGATACAAAAAAGACTTTTGTTCTTATGTGTACTCAAGGCCACCCAGTACTAGTATAATGTCGGAAAAAACTTCAACAAATGCTACAGGCAGGGGAAGCAGGAGGATAGATTAGATAGATACTAAAAGTTGACACCAATTGTATGTACTGTGCTTGGCATTGCTACTATGCTACAATGTACTGTTGAATTAATTTTGAAGAGTTTCAGTTACAATTCTGTTTCTTTTTTTATAGATACTCATACTCCTTCCCAAAAACCATCACGGAAGGAGTTGGCAGCCAGGGCCCGGCAAAGGAAACTGCAGGCCATTGTGGAGGAGTACCACAAGCTGGTGGCTGAGGCTGAGGAGGAGGAGGAAGAGCCGCCGGCAGCAGCTGCTGCCTCTTCCAATCCGTCTGGCCCCATCAAGGCCGAACCTGCAGGAGTACGGCGCCGCGGCCAGGCAGCCGCTCACCGCCGGCAATTAACATCTGCCACTTCCACACAGCATGGATGCAGATGTAGGTGCCGTGCATTTCGGCAACAACTTCTCCTCCGGGTGGCCAAGCTGGAGGACCAATTAGAGGAGCGCGTCAAGATTATAGTGGACAAACGCCTCAAAGCCCGCCAATTGTAATGGACCCTGTTGATTTGCCCCTTTTTTAATACTTTTGTTGGTGGGTGGGAATTGGGTGTTGGGGTTATTTTTGTGGGACATTCTTTGGACTTGTACATTGGTTGGGGTTAGGGTGGGGATAGGGGTTGGATAGGAGGACTAGGAGGATATTTTTTGTACATGAATAAATGTTATTTATTTTCAACTTACACATATGATGTTGTTTTGTGGTGGGGTTACTGTTGTACGTCACAAGGTTTACTCTAGATGCAACGCAGCGGCCAGTGTTTGATTGAAATACTTTATTAATTGACCACATGTGTAACATGCAAACAGATAGATGCTGTACCCCTCACTCAGTTATATTTGTCCTATTAGTACTACCAGCCTCTCCTCCATTATACCTCCCAGCAAACTTCTCTTCTTACCTGTGATTGATGATGATTACGTTTGGCACCGCAAGGGCTGCATGGTTTCCCAAGACAACGGAGAATATGCTGTGGTTGTGTGATAGTAGTAGTAGACTAGACACTGGCACTAGCATTGGCAAACAAAAACAAAGAGACAGTCATTTGCCTGAGAGAGAATGTGAGAGAAGTAGAAAATTACAGTACATAATACGGACAAAAAAATACAAACAATATTGCAACTGCTAAACGAACTCAAAGAAATCAATGGTGTCGGGGATTGTGCCAAGTAGAAGAAGATAACTGTAGTTGCGTTGGAGTCATTAAAACGCAATACAAATCGTAAACTTAAATGCTCTAAAATTAAATTCAAACAATGCCAGCAATGATTTACATTTATTCATTGGGTCACTTTGGGAAATTAATTGCCTTGTACACTAGTACATAAAGTGAGCTTGGGTGGGCAAGCAGGAGAAGATCCTCGCCCTGCCTCATTGACATTTGATTTCATTAGTGTTGCTTTCACCACATCTGCCACAGCAAGCGTGTGATCAATTGTTGGTGTAGATTTAATTTAGTACCATCACACCTCAATATAACACCACACAGCCCGGGGGAAGAGGGTTAGGGTTTGATGAAAGGATGGGAACTCGGGTTTGGGGAAAGGTTTGACAAAGAAAAACAATACGCATGGAGACAACAAAAGCAAAACAATGAAGACGATGATTGCTGATCCACAACTACCCAATAAATGTAAAGTCAAGTAAGAAAAATGAAATGGATGTATGATGAAGGTTTATTATTAACTTGATGGTTTATAATAAGTGGTAATTACTTAACTACTACTACACAATTCAAAGGAAGTATTTCTTATATATGATATGAATATGACTTTTGCCTAGGTTGTATGCCCTCTGAGAAACCGTAATACCTGATAAAGTGGGCTGAAAGCTAGCAAAGAAAGTTAAGAGATAGTTTAAGTGAACAATCAATTACCAAACACAAGCGTAAAATAAATGAATAGGAAAAAGGAATCAAAGAAAAATATGAAAATGATACTAAAGTTAATGTATTATCCAGGGCCACATGTGTAGTTGTATCTCGTGATTCATTTTTTTCCTCCCTTCCATGGACACTGTGACTGATTATATCATTCTTGGATGAGGAGGATTGGTAAGGTAAGTGTGAGTTGTTGCTCCACGTATAATAGCACTGGGTGAAAGGCCGGCCTGTAAGTGTTGATGAAAGAAGAAATGGGGTATTATAAAATAAGTTAACAGAATGAAAACATAAAAATCAATTACGGTTTAGTGCAAAAAAGACAAGACTCGGAAGCGAGAAGATTTTCAGACTTAGGCTGCTTGGAAACATTGATTAACTCTACTCTTCTAGTTGCACAGCAGTCATCGAATAGAACAACAAGATAGGGGCCAGCACAGAACAGTTACAGGGCCACACCACAACACCGCGCCGTGAGTCTGTGGCCCAAACTCCATTTACCTACATTTTTCACAGTTTCAGACAAAAGGCTTATACATCAACCTAGCATTTTCCAAAACAAGTGATTAATTTAAATCAATGCGCCAATGTCAGTCAATCATACCACTATTCTATTCCACCACTGCACACACATGTAGCCTAGGTCTGCTGTGGTTCTTGTTGATTGGTTGTTTGTTTACCTTGTATTCCACTGCCTGGACATATTCCATCAATCATCTCTGATCCAACTGACTGACAGCGTGCAAAGATGGTATGGTGGTGATCATCATCATCATCTGGTGTGGCACGTGTACGTGTTCTCCAACAGACCACCAACAGCAACTCAGTCTGTCGTGAGTGACTACGATTAAGTCCAGACTGCACCTGCAGTAGTAGGAGTTCAATTGGATACATATTATTAAACAACATGGAAACATTGACCATCACTTGAGACACAAGTACTTTGGTATTATATTAAACTACTAGTATATTTCTACTTCATGCACATTTGCTCTGAGTCAGCATGCAGCCAATGCAATGTATGGCATCATTCATTTCATATACCTGTCTTTCTCTTCTTTGTGGCTGTCAGATCACAGATGCTGGATATGAAGGTGAGCGACCCAATATACCCTTGCGGGCTCGGGCAAAATTTGTTATAATGAAAAATGGCCAGCAAGGGGTTTTGTTGTTTTCTAATTTCTCAGCGCTGTTAGGACCTGTTTTAAAACAATCAAAGTACCTGAACCTGAGATTAATCAGTGGCTGTCCTATGTTACTAAATTTTAGAGAGAGTTCCACAAAGTCAGAACAAAAAATGTTACCACACTAACATCATATATACAATAAATGATCAATAAAATACAAGAAACCAGGATTTTGTGTTGTCTGAACATTATTATTTGATTTCAAGGCAAAAGAATATTTATATACAAAAAAGATAAGCATTCATGTAGAATAGGGTACATACATGGATATTACTCGGATATTCAAGGCATTAGTTATTTCTCCTTTGACATATCCAAATATTGAGTCCAGACTGCTTAAGCACAATAGTTTATTGATTTCAACTTAAAATCAGAAGAAAATCAAAGGATGACATAAAACCAAAAGTGCAGAGTTGGACTAAACAAGTCGACGTTTCGGTCTTTTTTTGAAGTTTTCATAAGACCATCATCAGGACAAAACTAGTTGTACATACAATTGATGACCCTTTAAATTCAAGACGGCAGCAGCACCTTCAATTGTAGCGTAGGTGTGGGGCAAAGAAATGAATCATTTGTGCCCAGAATTCACTCGTGTTAAATACAGGAGTGCAGTCTATAATTTCTGATGGAATGTCCAAGTTCAATAAATTCCAAATCACTTATGTGTTTTTTCAATTTCGCGCCACAGAATGTCAACCGAAAAGAGCCTCGGCCAGATTCGTTTGAAGTTCTGTGGCGCGAAATTGAAAAAACACACAAGTGATTTGGAATTGATTGAACTTGGACATTCCGTCAGAAATTATAGACTGCACTCCTGTATATAACACGAGTGAATTCTGGGCACAAATGATTCATTTCTTTGCCCCACACTTACGCTACAATTGAAGGTGCTGCTGCCGTCTTGAATTTAAACTGACGTGCTTTCTAACTAAGTTAAAAGGGTCATCAATTGTATATACAACTAGTTTTGTCCTGATGATGGTCTTATGAAAACTTCAAAAAAAGACCGAAACGTCGACTTGTTTAGTCCAACTCTGCACTTTTTGTTTTATGTCATCCTTTGATTTTCTTCTGATTTTAAGTTGAAATCAATGAACTATTGTGCTTAAGCAGTCTGGACTCAATATTTGGATATGTCAAAGGAGAAATAACTAATACCTTGAATATCCAAGTAATATCCATGTATGTATCCTATTCTACATGAATGCTTATCTTTTTTGTATATAAATATTATTTTGCCTTGAAATCAAATAATAATTTTCAGACAACACAAAATCCTGGTTTCTTGTATTTTATTGATCATTTATTGTATATATGATGTTAGTGTGGTAACATTTTTTGTTCTGACTTTGTGGAACTCTCTCTAAAATTTAATAACATAGGACAGCCACTGATTAATCTCAGGTTCAGGTACTTTGATTGTTTTAAAACAGGTCCTAACAGCCGCTGAGAAATTAGAAAACAACAAGATCACAGATGCAGCAGAGTCTTCTGAAAGTGATGACGAGTTTACTTTAATTTTGGAGCCCTGCTCAAGTTCTGACATTGAAGAGTTGTGTATGCCTGCAGACAGAGGTGTAGCCTTAAGACAGTGATGCATTTCAGATTGGAAACAAAACAGAAGATGGCTATAGTCACGTACATTTCACTTGTTATGGAGGGACTGTTAGAGCCTACATTATTGCACTATTGTCCATCTCCATCCAATGTATGGCAAGATGGAAATGTATTTAGGGTGAGTCGGGAAGATGGAGCAGGACTCTGATGAGTGGAGTGCACAGTAAATGCTCAGATGTGCAACTCCAATAGGTAATTAAAAGAGAAAGGAAGATGGTGTTGGTTTTGAAGTTTGAATCAGAAAGACAGATACACACAAATAAGGAAGGGAGAAATAAAGGAAGGGAGAATGTAACAATTTCAAAGTCTAGTTGTCAGGGAAGAGGAGCTCGTCCTCAAACCCTGGTGGTTCTTCTGACAGAAGTAGTTCCTGTAACCCACTACTTATTTCTTCTGACTCGCTCTCCTCTTCCAGCTCTGATTCATGTACTTTGTAGTCTGGTGGTATCAAGTGCTGATTCATTTTGATCATGGTTAACCTCTCCACGCTTTTGGGCAAGAGACTGGTCCTTTTCACAGTCACAATGGCACCAGCAGCATTGAAAACATGCTCAGAAGAGACACTTGCAACAGGGCAAGCTAGATACTTTATCGCCAGCCTGTGGAGCACTGGCCATTGGCTTCTTGTCCTATACCAATGCACCAATGGGCTTTGCTCCATGAACACCTCTGTTGTGTCATCCAGATAGGCCTGGACCATCCGCTCAATGTTCATTGGTGCTCAGGTTTGCTCATCCTCTTTTTGCTTTGCGACAGCAACAGACTTACCATCCCTTTCTGTAGAAACTAAGCAGCTATTTTTTTGCTTGTGTCTGATGAATCAGATCCTGTTGGTGCGTTTGTTGTTATTGTTTGTGTTGGTGACTGCTGGGAAGCAAATGCACTGCTCGCATGCTGTGAAGAAGAACTTGACTCTGTAGGATGCTCAGTAGTACTTGCACTGTCCTGGGCTGGCACTGGCAGGCCTCTAATTGAGAGCCGTTCCTTATCTAAATCAGTGGCTTCCACAGCTATTACAGTTTTGTACTTGGAAACATCCCCTTCTGAAAAAGGAATTACTGCATTACTGTTCACAAATAACTTGTACCGTGGATCCAAAATCATGGCAGTAATATAATGTTGATGTGACACAATCTTATTTTGAATCCTTGTATTCTCAGATAAGCGGCCAGCTAAGGATTTCGCCAAATTACATGCTTCAAGTTTTCCTTCAACACCTTCATATGTTTCAGACACCTCCTTCAGCTCTTGCTCTAGCATGTTCAACAATGGGATCGCTTGGCTCATAGTACAGTCCTCCCTGCTGACTGCACGTGTGAAGACCTCAAAAGGAAGTAGCATCTCTATCAGGCATTTATTGAGGTCCCATTGCGACATCTCAACTGTCATGGCTTTAATAACAGTTGGATCCCCTGATCTTCTTGACATTGTCATGACATAAGCATTAAGTGGTATGTACTGCTCAAACAGCCGATCAAGCATGTAATAAGTAGAGTTTCAACGTGTTGGTACCTCCTGGATGAGTGCTTTGACTGGCATTTTATACTCACATTGAATGACCCGTAGCTGCTTCCGGGCTTTAAAAGAATTATTGAAATGCGTGCAGATTCTTCTGCAAATGGTCAGTAAGTTGCTGACTTTTATTTCATTTTTCAGAAAGTCTTGAACCACAATGTTAATGCAGTGTGCCAAACACGGGACCCTGAAATAGCGACCATCTTCCATGGCCTTAACTACATTACTGCCATTGTCGGTGGCAACAAAACCAATATTGAGGCCTCTTGGTCGCAGCCATTCAAAGACCTTGCTGTTGAACTCATCCAAAATGTTTGCAGCAGTATGCGATTTCTCCATAGCAAACATGGCTACAGTAGCATGTCTGCGAGTATCATTAAAAATCTCAGTAGTGTCAATGCCTGTAGATATCTTGGGCCCGATTCACAGAATGAACTTAAGACTCAATCCTAAACTTACTACTATTTTGGTATTCACAGAATGCACTTACTACTTTTGGCATTCACAGAATGAATTTACTACTTTTGGTATTCACAGAAGTTAGGATTTTGTCTTAAGTTTGTCTTAAGACAAACTTAAGACAGACTTAAGACAAAATCCTAACTTCTGTGAATACCAAAAGGAGTAAGTTCATTCTGTGAATGCCGAAAGTAGTAAGTGCATTCTGTGAATACCAAAATAGTAGTAAGTTTAGGATTGAGTCTTAAGTTCATTCTGTGAATCGGGCCCCTTGTCTCTAACACCTGAAAAAGAGATCAGGTGTGCAGTGATGCACATGTAATCAGTGGCTTGGCAACTGGTCCACATGTCTGTTGTCAGGTGGATACTATGCACAGCACTATGCTGCAAGGCTTTTCCAAGCAATTCCAGCACGCCGTGGTGTAGTGCTGGAACAGCAACTCTGGCAAAATAGAAGCGGCTGGGAACATTCCATTTTGGGGAGAGGGTTGTCACAAATTCCAGTAAACCCACCCCTTCAACAAAAGAAAAAGGGAGAAGGTCCAGAGCTAACATTTTAGCAAGCTTAGCCTAAACATGCTAACAATGGTATGCTGCTTGGTATTTCTTTCAGTTATGCCCGCGGTGCTGTCATTCACATCGCAGACTTCGCACCCGTACACCTTGGTGTCTCCGGGTTACTCTTACTCTGGTGCCACAAAGATGGTGCTGATGCGGAGGATGTGGGATCTACCACTGCAGTGCTGGGGAGTCGGACAGGGGTACTTAGTGTACCACTACCAGATAGAATGTCCCCCTCTTCTTCCTGTTCGACCCGTGGACCTTCTACTGCTTCCCCACCAACATTAATGGTTCCTGCTTTTATGATACATAGGTGGTCCTCCCACTTGATTGCGTGGTGTTTTTTCATATGGGTCTTTTGGCCTCCGGTACCATAGTTTGTACCAAGCTTACCACGACTAACAGAGGAATGACAAATGGAGCATATAGCAATGTTCTCCTCATTTGCGCTAACTGTAAAGAAGTCCCACAGTGGGGAGCTTAACTTTTGTCTCCTGCTAGAGGTGTCATTTCCAATGCGGGATGAACTGGAGGTTGTGTGGTAAATTTCACTATGTGGCTGCGCAGTAGTACCACTACCTACTTCTACTGATGTGGAACTTGTGCTGGATGTGGGATGCTGCCGGCTGTGTGCAAATGTAAAAATGGAAGCTGGAGGTAGTTTTGGTGTGGCCTGTGTTGGTGGTATGCGTGCTACATCCCTAGTCGCAGCCACTCTTGATAGGGTTAAAATGTTGGTCTCCATGTCCTCAGGGCCAGGAGTAATGCTTGTGATGACTGGGTCTGACTCATCATCACCATCATTATCCGGCTGCTCAACATCGCACTCCATAAGTGGTAGGCTTCCTGGAACATTCCTTATCCCTAGCCTGGTCTTCTTGGGATGTCTCTCCCTCTCATGCTCAGATTGTTGTGGCTCCCAATTGAGATCAAGATCATCAGAGGGATGCTTGTCGAAGAACTCGATGGACTAACCCTCCTTTTCCTTGGTGGGGATTTGGAAAACAATATATCTCCTGCATGAGGTGCTGCCTCTTCTTGCTATGCATCAGGCTCAATTTCCTGAACTGCCCCGACTTCGGGAGGAACAACAACTACTATTGCCGGTGGTGGTTCTTGAACAACAACTCTTGCAGGCGGTGGTTGTGGTTGTTGTTTTCATTGAACATCTACTATTGCGGGCGGTGGTTGTGGAACAACTACTATTGCAGGCGGTGGTTGTGGTTGTTCTTTTCGTTGAGCATCTACTATTGCGGGCGGTGGTTGTTGAACAACTACTATTGCGGGCAGTGGCTCAGGTTGAACATCTACTATTGCGGGCGCTGGTTGTTGTTCACCACTTTTCTGCTGTGTTCCCTCTTGCGTGGAATGTGTACTACTTTGAGATAGCGAGAAGTTCAGGTCAGCCTCAGTATCACTGATTTCCACCATTAGGCTGGCTACCTCTTCCCCACTCATCTGCTTGGGCCTGGGTTGGTGGCTTGGGCCCACTGATGCGGAGGTGCTGGCCCCAGCTTGGACCCCGGTCACTGCTGCTGCAGGCATACTTTTTTTTCCCAAAAAAGGTTTTCGGGTTAACACCAGACTTAAGTGTCACTTCCTTCTTCTGTTCTTCCTTCTTCTCAGCAACTTTCTTGGTCTTGGAGGACCTGGTACCTGCTTTCTTTGGGCCCATCTTCTTCAGATGTCAGCAGCAGCACTCAGTTGCACAAGTTTCTGAGAATGATGTCTGGTCAGGTTAGTCACACCACACGTGACGTAGTAGAGAAGGATGTCCGTCTGGCAGTAGAACAGGCGATTAATGATGACAGACACCTCCTCTTCAGTCTTTTGTGCACCTACAAGCCAAGAAGGCAGAACAACATCAGTCGAATGCGGATTTTTTTAGCTTTAATTTTAATTACTACTAGAAGTATTAGTATAACCAGTAAGAGTAAGAATAGCAAAGAACTAAAATGCAAATGTAGTGGAAGCGGAACTTGTTTATCCTTAATTTGTGCATTATTTTGGATGGATGCAGCATCAGTGACCTGCAGATGTGAACAGTAGTAAGCCAACAGGAACAATGGCAAGACACAGGCCAATTTGTCAAAAACAAAACAGCACACTACTACTACCACCACAGCTCCACATGGGCACTCTCATCACAGGTACATGGGTAAAGGCCAGAAAACAATAAACTCAAGCAGGCCTATATCCCTCCCAATATGGCCAGAAAAAGGAGGATGCCTGCATCACAGCTTAATGCAAAAAAGAAAATCCCCATGGCTACAAGGTTTGAAAGTTACACAACAACACAAACAACAAAGGCATTTGGAGTTTTCACTCAAACAGTTAACTACACCCCAAACACCACATTTGAAAATTCAATGAATTGCCAAACATTCCCTAAATGATGTTTAATTCAACAGACAAAATGGAAACCGCTACATCAAGCAGCCCCGCTGACTATCTCTGGGTCTCTTGGCCTACTGGCAGAAAAAAACACACATGTTTGTAGGCCTGCGGCAAAAAAACTAAACCAGGATGGAAGGTCACACAAAATGGCCGCCCCCACATGGCCTGGCCACCCCCAAAAACATGAAAAAAAGAGAAGACAGACAATACATTCCTATGGCAAAAGGACAATGCTTGGCTTGACAAAATGGCCGCCAAGCCGCCCACATGGTCAGGCCACCCTCAAACAACAAAGTACATAGAGGACAGAAATAGTAAGTGGTCCATGCTCCAAAAACTACAAGCAAATGACAACCTGAGGAGTTTCTTTTAGCAAAATGAACAGCATCTAAATTTTTGGGAACGTTTTAGGCAACTCAAGAGATATTGCTCGCGAGAGTGCAAATTCGGCGTGTTCAGCATCACAAACTGTACAAAACTTCGTTATCGCGTGCCCTAGCATGCACATTGAGCGCGCGAAGAAGACAAAAACTGTAAGGTCGGGTTGTAGCACTGTGCAAAGTTACCAAAACTACGCGAGCTGAATTCTAGGGTTACCTAGTGCGCAGAAAAAGCCATATTATTCAACACACACCAAAAACCTGCAATTTAACACCAAAAACACATTTTGCTAATTAATCCAAAGCCATCCATGACCGACATGATATTACACTTACAACTTAAACACCCCTATAACAGTTGAACAACTTTCATGCACCCATGATGAAGACTCTAGTAGTACCCTTGGGCCTACTGGCAGAGTAGGCCACAAGCTTGGAGGCCTATGGCAAAAGCACAGAGGCTACTACTAGTGCCAGTAAATGGCCGCCACGACATGGACAGGCGGTCACAATAAAAAAAAGAAAAGGAATCAAAAAATAAGAAAGGAATAAAAATAAAAAACAGACAAAGCAGGCCTATGGGAAAAGCAAAATGCATGGCTTCAACAAATGGGAATGGGCACCAGCCCCATGGTCAGCCCACCAACAAGAAAGTACATACAATTTAAATATACTCAAGCTGGTCTATCAATAACCCTATATAGCCAGAAAAAAGAGTATGCCTGTTACACATCACAGCTTAATGCAAAAAAGAAAATCCCCATGGCTAAAAGGTTTGAAAGTTACAGAAAAACACAAACAACAAAGGCATTTAGAGTTTTCACCCAAACAGTTAACTACACCCCAAACACCACAATTGAAAATTCAATGCATTGCCACCAATGCCCTAAATGATGTTAAATTCAACAGACAAAATGGAAACCGCTACATCAAGCATCCCCGCTGACTATCTCTAGGCCTACTGGCAGAAAAAAATCACACAAGTTGGTAGGCCTGCGGCAAAAAAACTAAACCAGGATGGAAGGACACACAAAATGGCCGCCCCCACATGGCCTGGCCACCCCCAAAAACATGAAAAGAAAGAGAAGACAGACAATACATTCCTATGGCAAAAGGACAATGCTTGGCTTGACAAAATGGCCACCAAGCCACCCACATGGTCAGGCCACCCTCAAACAACAAAGTACATTGAGGACAGAAACAGTAAGTGGTCCATGCTCTAAAAACTACAAGCAAATGACAACCTGAGGAGTTTCTTTTAGCAAAATGAACAGCATCTACATTTTCGGGAACGTTTTAGGCAACTCGAGAGATATTGCTTGCGAGAATGCAAATTCGGCGTGTTCTGCAGCTCGAACTGTACAAAACATCGTTATCGTGTGCCCAAGCACGCTCATTGAGCGCACGAAGAAGACAAAAACTGTAAGGTCGCGTTGTAGCACTGTGCAAAGTTACCAAAACTACGCAAGCTGAATTCTAGGTTACCTAATGCGCAGAAAAATATTATTCAACACACACCCAAAACCTGCAATTCAACACCAAAAACACAGCCATCCATGACCTATGATGTTACACCTACAACTTAAACACCCCAAAATCAGTTGAACAACTTTCATCCACCCATGATAAGGACTCTAGTAGTACCCTTGGGCCTACTGGCAGAGTAGGCCACAAGCTTGGAGGCCTATGGCAAAAACACAGTGGCTACAAACACAAAATGGCCACCACCACCTGGCCAAGCCGCCCACAGAAAGTAAATGAACTCAAGCAGGCCTACACTAACTACATGAACTACTAGGGTTTCCTAATTTTACTAAAAAAAAATAAATTCCACTACAACAGAGTATGCATTTAAATCCAATGCCATCCAGGATGTTTTACAGACACAACTGAAACATGGGTGGACCCTTGGGTACCTCTAGGCCTACTGGATGAAATTTCAAACACATACAACTTGGACCCTCAAGAAAGTACAGGCCTCCCTCAATAATAATTTTTAAGAAAGATTGAGAAGCACAGAAAACTGTAGTTAAAAAAAACCAAACCAAACAAACATTTACAGTACACCAATTCTCAATTCTCAAACTTACTTGTAAAAGAAAAGTTCAAATCCAAAATTCCTCAATAAATCCAATTAAATGCTATGATGCTGCAGACATACACAAAGAGTGATACTTCCAGCTCCAATTACAAATGAAAGTGAAGACCACATGGACAAAGCACTGGGAGGAGCCTGGTGGACAGGAACAGGAAGTTGGAGACTCAGGGGCACCTCCTTTCTCTTGAAAAAAAGAGTAGAAACAAAAAGAGGACTCCTAGCCCAAACAAATGCAGCCAAATCACAATCTGAGGGGTTAAATGAACATTTTTCAGAAGATTTTAACATGCTCGAGAGATACTCTGTGCCAGATTGCAGTTTCTGCGTGTTCGGAAACGCGATCTTACCAACATGGCGCTGCAAGAAGGATTGCGCGTCCCAATGACATGTTCGTGCGTCCGAATGACGTAATCGCGTTCTCAAAGTCGCTTGGGATTGTGCGGCCAGATTCCAAACATCGTAGCGAACGCTACCGGGAGAGAAAAGCGAGAAAGCGAACGCAGAACCACAGTAAGTCATTACCGCGCACGCGAGAATGCTATTGAGCGCGCGAGGAAGAAAAACTACTACGCTACGCTGTAGATTGCGAAGTAGTCGACAGCTTCGCTCTCGCCGCGAAGTTGCCAAAGATTCGCAAACTCCGCGAACGGAGCGTAGTTCTCCGCCCAAGGTTAGATACTACATGATCCTACAGTTTTCTTGACTATGTTAATTCTGCTCCTATTGGTTCATCTCCTCTGCGTTCTGATCACTACTTTATCCTGTATTCTTCCCAAATAGGATGTTATTGTTGTTTTTGCTCTGCTATTTGTATACCTATAAAGCCCAGTGATACCTGCAAGGGTTATGTTCCCGATATACAAAACTATCAAAATAAAATAAATACATTCAAGAGAGTTGACACTTTAAAGAATAAACTTCTCCACTTGCTAAACCTAAGGTAACTGAAAATAGTTAAATGTTTCACAAATCTGAACGAGCACTTCTTATCACAAAGTGAGCATTCACCTGCAAGTTTTCATAAACTTACCCACACCCAACACTTACTGCACCTACATCAGCAGCAGCCGACAGCCTACTTAACATTAACATAGGCTGCAACCACCCGCAAAATACTCAGAACACGCATGCATGATCCTCAACACACTTTCACTCACCAATCATGCCCCTGAGATCTCAGACTTGCTTCACAATTCCCCAGACCTACTTTTCCTCGGATAACCTTGGCTAAGCCCCACATCAGCACATGACATCACCACTGCCACCCCACCCATCTACAAGATCAGAAGCAAGACATATTCGTCAATCTGTGAATCACAGCCTGCTAGACAAAAAGCAAGATAAGTTTGTGCGTCATGCGTCCATCAAAGGAGAGAGAAAGAGAGAGAAAGTGTGCGAGAGAGGAAGAGAGAGAGAAAAAGAAACAGTTAGAGGAAGACAGAGAGAAAGAGTGAGAGAGAGAGAGAGAGAGGGAAACAGTGAGAGAGAGGAAGAGAGAAAGAAAGAGAGAAACAGTGTGAGAAAAAGGAAGAGATAAACAAAGGCAAAAGAGAGAGAAAAAGAGAGAGACAGAGTGAGAGAGAAAGGAAGAGAGAGGGAAAGGGGGAAATAGTGTGAGAGTGAGGATGAGAGAGAGAAAGAGTGTGAGGGAGAGAAAGAAAGAGATGGAGAGGGAGAGTGAATGCTTACACTGTGGACAAAACCCTCACAGCTCACCTTTCTGTTACCAGTGTGTCTCCAACCACGTACCGGTACATAGTGGAGCCCTCAAGCTTAGTCAGTGCATACGGTGCCACCAAGTCTGAAATGGAAATGGTGTGAAGCACGTGTGCCTGGTCCTTTTTATTGGCAGGGTCACGTGTCCTGTGACGTCTGTGCTTGATGGGTGTGGTGTGGGTGTAAACCAGACGTCAGGGAGTGGCTGTGGTGTACTGACAACTAGACCTGTGAGCAGCAGATCACTACAATGAAAATCTGGGTCATGTAGCATTGTTTTCTCTCCCTGTATGTGTAAGCGGAGTGGGCTGGCCTGGCGTATGCCAGTCCTGCGTGAGGCTGTGAACAATGACCCCGGAGCTCTGGGCGTGGTTCTGTCCTGGGCTGTATGAGGAATCAACTGATGTGGGTGTCCCTGTTGTAGTGCTGCCGCCACCCGGGCAGCTCGCGCCAATGTGTCACCCTGTCACCCAAGACCCGGCCAAAACATGGCCAACTTGGAAGGTAGGGGGAATCATCCATATTTCCACACATGAAAGATCGTGCACATGACACATCTGTGTGGATATGAATGTTTACTGCACAATCAGTGGAGTGTTGCAGCTGTATCAATACAGGGCCATGCACAGCTCAAATTTCAGTTTTTGGAAGATGGAGGGCAGCCATTTAGAGCCAAGATCGTGCTCGGGGGTTAGGCTCCGGCAACATATGTACTTCTCCAATCACTCCGCCAATTCCGAAGCACTCATAAATTCACTATACACTCTCCTTGCAGTACTCTAATGATCCAGTCTCTACCTATGTACTTATACAATGACCGAGACAAGTTACATAACCACATTTTTCCCCACTGCCAGAGGTAACATGGTTGCGAGCACTGTGCACAGCAGAATGTAATGTCCAGGGGCAGCATCATGCATACATAATGAACATACGGACACAGTTAGACAGATAGTGGAACTGGGTACAGGCACGTGCGCTCATCCCCTTTTTATTACCAGGGTCACATGTCCAGTGACATCTGTGCTGGATGCGTGTGGGGTGAGTGCAAGCCAGCCCTCAGGGAATGGCTGGTGCTGGCAACAAGTACAATAGTAAGCATCGGATCACACACAGAGATTCAATCATAAAGGGTCCATGACTTTTGCTGCACTAAGTAGGGGCACTAGGTGTGAAATAATACACAAAAGATTCTATCGTAAAGGGTTCATGACTAGTGGTAAACTGAGGTAGGGGCAACAGATGTGAAAACATACTCAAAAGATTCTATCATAAAGTTTTCATGAGTTTTGGTGCATTGAGATAGGGGCATCAGAAGTATTCCGCGTGTGCACAGCTAGCGATTATGCGTGGTCCCGGTGGGCCGCACTGGTAGCAATGTCTGTTGCCTACTGGACTGCGTTATCTGCAATCACAACTCCATCTGAATTGTGAGCCCTGCAGTCCACAATATAGATGGAAGGCAGTAGTTAGCACAGACATCAAGGAATGCTTTTTGTCACTTCCTCTTGACAAAATCCGAGGACATAGAGTACAATTCTGTCTGCAAGTAAGAAATGAAGACTAATTTCAAATTGTGAGCTCTGCTGACGGCAGTGTAGGTAACAAAAGATAAAATATGTTTTGAATACATTGTCGAAATGTGCAGGTTTTGGGAACATTATAGTTAGTTGCCTATTGGACTTTGAAATTAATTAATCAAGACTGAATTTGAATTGAAAGCCCTGCTGACCACAGTGTAGGCCAGGGGCAGCAGTCAGTAAAGGCCCAATGCCATGTGGCGTTCATTTGAGCTGAACAGATTGGGAGCATTTGGTTTTCTTAACCGATTATAGTCTCTTACACAATTTGCATTGGTACTAATCTTGAATTGTGAGCCCTGCTGACCACAGTGTTGACCGGAGGCAGTGGTCAGGAAGGGCCCACAGCCATGTGGCATTACGTTGAGCTGTATAAAGTTAGTGGTAGGTCGGGCGCTCAGCGTGTGCACAGCCAGCGATGATGTGTGGTGTGGGAGGGCCGCACTGGGAGCAATGTCTCTTGCCTACTAGAATGCGTCATCTGCAATCGCGACTCCATCTGAATTGTAAGCCCTGCTGTCCGCAGTGTAGATCAAAGGCAGTAGTCAGCACAGACATCGAGGAATGCTTTTTGTGACTTCCTCTTGAGAAAATCCAACGATATAGAGTACAGTTCACTCTGCAATAAATAAATCAAAACTGAATTCAAATTATGAGTTCTGCTGTCCGCAGTGTAGACTGCCATTCAGTGTTCTTTTGGACTTGCAAGATGAATTTGGTAATTGTACAAAAGCTATTATTGATATCAAAAAAGTTCTTGAAGCAAGGATACTAAAAGGATATTATGTAGGTTTTGGGAACATTGTAGTTAGTTGCCTACTGGACTGTGTAACTAATGAATCAAGACTTTTAATTGTGAGCTCTGCTGACTGCAGTGTAGGCCGGAGGCAGTAATCAGCAAGGGCCCACAGCCACGTGGCGTTGAGTTGGGCTGCACAGTTAGTGGCATCAGAAGCATTCAGCCTGTGCTGAGCCTGCAATGATGCGTGGTCTAGGCGGGCCGCACTGGTGGAAATGTCTTTTGTCTAATGAATTCTGCCTTAAAAAAGGTAAGTGGCGATGACATATGGTGCACCGAGTCAGTGGCACCTGAAGCACTCAGCAAGTGCGTACCCTGCCCTGATGCGAATCCGGGCGAGCCGCATTGGCAGCAATGTCTTTTTTCTAATGAATTCTGCTTTAATAAGGGTACGTGTTGATGACTTATTGCAATGAGTTAGTGGCACCTGAAGCACTCAGCGTGTGCGCACCCTGCGATAATGTGTGGTCCGTGCGGGCCACACTGGTAGCAGTGTGTCTTGCTTACTGGACTGCATCATCTTCAATCTCCACTCTATCTGAATTGTGAGCCCTGCTGTCTGCAGTGTAGATCGAAGGCAGTAGTCTGTACAGACATAAGTCTGCGGTGCTGTGCCACTGTGTTCTCAGGGGGTCTGTGTTGAGGAGGCCCGTGGTCATGGTGGCAGCCATGTGGCAGGATGAGGGCCGCCACTCTTTCAGACACTTTGGCCTTCACACAAGTGAACCACGCCCAGGCCTATTTATTCACACTTCTAAGCTGGAGTAGCATATGTTGGACCAGAACACTGCGCTTCCGCTTACAGGGGACGACCACACAGGTACATAACTGAGATCTTCCCCACTGCCTGAGGTAACATGGTTGTATCTACTGTCCACAACACTACAAGCACCAGCAGTATATGTACACATGGAGAGGTTTGCGCTCTGCAAAGTGAGATATGTCCAGCACATCACTGCTACACTTGGTATTGTGTGCATTATTATTGATGGGTGACTTGCGTCCTTCACACATGTTTTTTTGCCACATCTCGCAACATACAGCTATTGTGTGGCTGAGGGGCCGTGCCGTTTTTGGAAAGTCCGCTGTCTTGTTGTGCGCTGCCTCAGTAGTGGAAGGGGGGTGGTCCAGGCGGAGGTCCTGAGGATGGTGGCAGTGGGTTTTGTGGCCTTCTTGTGGGTCGGAGGTGCATGATCAGTAGCTCTATGACATGTGTTGGTCTTCAGATGTGATTCTTGGCCGTCTCCTTTTCACACTGTAGGTAGTCGTCCTACTTTACACTAGTAAAAGGCAGATGTTACATTCCTACTGCTAATGCAGCTTGTCGCCTGTTTTTTGTTTGCACCGCACATTTGGCTGCTCTTTGTAAATGCAAATTCCTAACTATATATGGTCTATAACCTATGGTTTTTTCAGTGAATTTCATTGGTTTTTTAAAAGCTAATATCTATAGCTGTAAAATATATTCTTTATTACGTGACCTATCACGTAGCCATGTGAGACGCCTCATGACGCGTCGCATAAACGTGACGTATCGTCTCTGCAGTGCAAACAAAACCCGTAACGTAAGAGCGCCAGAGCACGCTTACAGATATATATATATTTTTTTAACCTTAATTAGACAAAATCCACACGTGCACATATCTTGAGGCCTTGCAAAGGCACATCAAACAAACAGTCCCTACAATTTTGCCAAGTTTGGTGGAAATCTATTCCTTTAAATTTTATTTTACTGTTTCTCTTGGTTTTCCCCTTGTTACGCTTACCGGAACGCTACCCGGTACGCAAACCGGACGCTCCAAAAACACAAGATGTCGGACTCCCGTTACGCTGCCGGTTAGCTGCCCGGTTGGCGTACCGGAAAGCGCCTCTACCGTGAAAAATCGCAATTTTTTCTTTTTTTCTTTTGCCCCGCGGGGCACTTTAATATCCCCCTCATCAATCCTAGGGGGTCAGGAGGGTTCTACCTTGCCCCCTTTCCTTCATTTCCCCCTTCGTTTTTCACCACCTCTTGTCTCTCGATCCTACTGAGAGACAAGATGGCGGCCGCTCCGGACTGTTTACAATGTTGACAGCCAATCAGCTTCTCCTCAGACTCCCGTTACGCTGCCGGTTAGCTGGCCAGGTAGCTGCCCGGTTCGCGTACCGGGACGCGCCTCTACGGCGAAAAATCACATTTTTTTTTTTTTGTCCCGCGGGGCACTTTAATATCCCCCTCATCAATCCTAGGGGGTCAGGAGGGGTCTACCTTGCCCCCTTTCCTTCATTTCCCCTTTCGTTTTTCACCACCTCTTGTCTCTCGATCCTACCGAGAGACAAGATGGCGGCCGCTCCAGACTGTTTACAATGTTGACAGCCAATCAGCTTTTCCTCAGACTCCCGTTACGCTGCCGGTTAGCTGCCCGGTTAGCTGCCAGGTTCATGTACCAATTTGCGCCTCTATGACAAAAAATCACAATTTTTTTTTTTTGGCCCCGCGGGGCACTTTAATATCCCCCTCATCAATCCTAGGGGGTCAGAAGGGGTCTACCTTGCCCCCTTTCCTTCATTTCCCCCTTTGTTTTGGCCTCCTCTTGTCTCTCGATCCTACCGAGAGACAAGATGGCGGCCGCTCCGGACTGTTTAGAATGTTGACAGACACCGGAGAGCCAATCAGCTTTGCTTCGCAAAGCTCCGTTACGCGAAAAGTACGCGAACTGGTGCACTATCCGGGACGCTGTCACAGATATATCTGTTTTTTTAAACGTAAATTTCTCAAAATCCACTGGAGCACATATATTGAGACCCAGCAAAGGCACATCGGGCTAACAGTCCCTACAATTTTGCCAAGTTTCGTGCAAATCCATTCAGCCGTTCGAGCTAAAAGTGAGGCCAAACGCCCTATGGAAAAATGAATGGGAAAAACGCGTTTTGGGACCCCCCTTTTTTCTCGGCCCCCCCCTTGATGAAACCCCCCCCTCATTTTTAGGGGCTGCTCAGAAACAAAATGTGCCATTTTCCTGAAAATTTCAGCCGATTCCGTCCACAAACGCCAAAGTTATTAGGCATAGAATTTTCAAAAGTTCCATAGAGAAAAAATCCTAACTATATATACCTACTGGCTATCGCCAGTAGGTAATATATATATATGTATATATATCCCAGATACAAAATACGGTGTACTGGCATGCTGTCTGATCGTTGGAGGTGCACAAAAGATAGCGCTACCGCTGGCGCTGAAAATGTAAGACAGTATTCCCCAATCTTCTATAATTGAAGAGCCGGCACTCGAGATCATGGGTATTCTCCTGTTTAATGTATGATTACAATCCACACACGGACACCACACGAACGCGTTTTGGCAGTCTTGCTGCCTTTCTCAACCTGCCATGCGCCATATTGGTGCTTCATATAAAGCTTAACATTTCATAAAAATAGAAATAGAAAATGCCTTTTCAACATTACGAGGGTATGCACTATAAGAAATTAGTCAAACAAGTGCGCAAAACAGAAAAAGGGGGCAGGGTAGAAACACCCTGACCCCCTAGGCCTGCTTAGGGGATCCCAAAAGGACACCCAGGGCCTCCCAATTTTCTTTATTTTTTTAAAAAATCAGTAAAATCCACGGAGGATCTGCAGATCCAGACGAAAAAAAAGTGTGGGCTCCTGCACTTCGTTAATATTTAGTCCCCGGGTGGGCCAAGTCCCGGGGGCAATTGTTATATGGTAATGGGAAGCCCCGGGGGGCCCCCCAGCCCCAGGGACCACCATTGCCCGGGGCTTTAAAAAAATATGTGCAGGGGGCTCACAGCCTCCCCAGCCCCGTGGACCGCCACCCCCGGGGCTTATAAAATAAATGGGTGGGAGGGGTTCAAAGGCCCCCCAAGCCCTGGGGCCCACCACCCCGGGCTTTATGAAAATATTTGCGGGGGTTCACAGCCCCCCCAGGCCCGGGGACCGCCACCCCATGGGGCTTATACACTAAATGGGTGGGGGGACTCAAAGCTCCCCCAAGTCCCAGGGACAGCCACCCCCGGGGCTTTGCAAAAATATTTGCGAGGGGCTCACAGCCCGCCAGCAGCCCCGGGGACCACCACCCCCCAGGGCTTGTGTTTTTAAAAAAATACAAAAATAAATAGCCTGTGTGGAGGGGCTCAAGCCCCCCAGATGCCCCGGGGACCGCCACCTCCCCGGGTGTTCTGATGCCGACCGGCCCAACACCGCAGGAGTGAAGAACGTCCCAATCCTCGGCCCTCACCGTGACCCCCCAACGCCCGCAATCAAAACAGATGGTGGAGAACACGACGCCGGGAGAAGGTGAGTAATTAAACAAGGGAACCAAGGTCTTGGGGAACACAACTCGTCTCCTCTGGCTTCTTGGCAGCTGACAGCTTGACACAGACGAGACAGCTAAAATGAAAGAAGGGGACAAGATTAAATACACCCCTATTACTATGACCAGTGCCAAGTACACACGCTAACCACCGACCTCCCTGCTTACCCCGGATAACAAAGGGGTGTAGCTTGATACGGAACAGGAATTCTTCCACTGCAATCGTATTGGTTTGTCTTTGCGTAACCCCAGACAAACCACGCCCCCTCGGGAAACACCGAGAATGACTAAGGGGGTGGAATTCACAATTCTTTGGACAAAAAAGGGACAGGGGAAAAATGGTATCAAGGGAATATGAAAGACACCCAAAAAACCCCTGCAATCTAAAAAAGAACACGAAGGTAGCGCAAAAACTGCCGTTATTCAGCTCCTTCGTGTAACCACCCAAACAATGCGCATAACAAGATGGTTTGGATACAAAAAAGGGATAATTACGGGACGATACAACTCAAGGAAACGCAGCCGCGAATCCTGAAAGTCACCAAAGAACCAGAACACTGCGCTTCCGCTTACAGGGGACGACCACACAGGTACATAACTGAGATCTTCCCCACTGCCTGAGGTAACATGGTTGTATCTACTGTCCACAACACTACAAGCACCAGCAGTATATGTACACATGGAGAGGTTTGCGCTCTGCAAAGTGAGATATGTCCAGCACATCACTGCTACACTTGGTATTGTGTGCATTATTATTGATGGGTGACTTGCGTCCTTCACACATGTTTTTTTGCCACATCTCGCAACATACAGCTATTGTGTGGCTGAGGGGCCGTGCCGTTTTTGGAAAGTCCGCTGTCTTGTTGTGCGCTGCCTCAGTAGTGGAAGGGGGGTGGTCCAGGCGGAGGTCCTGAGGATGGTGGCAGTGGGTTTTGTGGCCTTCTTGTGGGTCGGAGGTGCATGATCAGTAGCTCTATGACATGTGTTGGTCTTCAGATGTGATTCTTGGCCGTCTCCTTTTCACACCGTAGGTAGTCGTCCTACTTTACACTAGTAAAAGGCAGATGTTACATTCCTACTGCTAATGCAGCTTGTCGCCTGTTTTTTGTTTGCACCGCACATTTGGCTGCTCTTTGAATATATCAGGAAGTGGCGTTTTCTTGTTATTTTTGCACAGGAACGCCTACTCTGCATATTGTTAGCGTTAGTTATTGCTCTCATTTGTGGCAATTCTTTTTGCGGAAGATATTGCTGGAAATCTGGCGATATCGGCTGCTTTCACCAGGTTGCGAATGGAATGATAATTAAAGTTCACTGAAAAAATTATAGGTTTAATGAGCATTATAATTAGAAATTAGCATTTAAAAAACCTTTGAAATTAACTGAAAAAAACAGAGGTTTCCGGGACGTTATAGTTAGAAATTAGCATTTAAAAAACCTTTGAAATTTACTGAAAAGAACATAGGTTTCAGGGACTTTATAGTTAGTTGGACATTTCACTCGTACAAAACCAGAGAAATTCGAACATTATAGTTATAAGAGCTAACTATAACTCGAGCCCCCGTAATGCACTGCTGATGACATCACATAGTACATCACTCATGTCGTGGTCAGTGATATCACTGATGACATCATCCACGTGAAAATCTTATGCACCTCCTCACACCCTAATATAACCTATGATAAACCCACTCTAAAATACAGACTACCATTTTCAAAACCATAGACAAGTCAATAGCAGTTACTATATACCCGCTGATTAATTCCTAGCTATGCACATACATTCATTCATTCACCCATACAGTTACTCATACATGCAGTCACTCATCGAAACAGCACTATTATATGTACTCATACACCTATGCAAACACTCCTACACCGTCACTCATCCTCAGAGTTATTGACACACCTAGCTAGACATGTAAAGAATCAATAACACTGCCATGTACTCACCTATACTGTTATTCATTCACTATCTCACCTATTCATACAGATACTAACATATACTTACTCTCTTATACAATCACTGACACAAGCACACACTCATTTATACTGCCACTCTCACAATAACTCACTCTTATATATAGTCATTTATAAACTCCAACACTCACATATACTGAGTTCCACATATACCAGTAAGACATACATTCACTCACTAACACACTGATACACTCCGTCACTCACCTATACAGCTATTTCCACATGCACTTGTTTAGTCACTAACCCAGTTTAGTCACTAACCCATGCATTCAGTAAGGCACATTTACTCACTAACTTATACAGTCAGTCACACACCTAATAAATACTCCACCCACACACTTAAACACCAACACATTCTTTAATACACCTTGGCATTAACATATATAAAATATATTTAAACTTTACAGAAACACACATTCCCTGGATGAAGCCATCAGTGATGTCATCAGTGTTGTCATTTGAGATGTCATCTGAGATGTCATGAGTGATGTCACTGACCATGTCATGAGTGTTGTAATATGTGATGTCATCAGCAGTGCATTGCGGGGGCACGAGTTACAGTTAGCTCTACTAACTATACCGTTCTAATTTCTCTGGTTTTGTACGAGTGATATGTCCAACTAACTATAACATCCCTGAAACCAATCGATTTTTCAGTGAATTCCAAATGTTTTTTAAATACTAATTTATAACTATAACGTCCCTGAAACCTTTGTTTTTTTCAGTGAATATATATATATATATATATATATATATATATATATATATATATATATATATATATATATATATATATATATATATATATATATATATATATATATATATATATATATATATATATATATATATATAACCTATACCATAGGTTATAGACCATATATAGTTAGGAACTTGCATTTACAAAACCATGAAAATTCACTGAAAAAACCATTGGTTATAGACCATATATAGTTAGGGATTAGCATTTACAAAACCTTAATTTACTCGCACAAAACCATAGAAATTCGCATATATAGTTAGTTGCAATAACTATATATCGCGCACCCGCAATCCACTGCTGATGATGTCACATATTACATCATTCATGACATGGTCAGTGACATCACTGATGACATCACTGATGACATCTCAAATGACATCACTGATGACATCTCAAATGACATCACTGATGACATCACTGATGACAACATCCAGTGACTGTATGTTTCTGTAAAGTTAAAATATGTCTTACATATTGGAGAATGAGTGGATGTATAAGTGTTTGGATGAAGGATTTAGTAGGTGCATGACTGACTGTATGAGAGAATGATTAAATGTGTCTCACTGAGTGCATGGGTTAGTGACTAAACTGTCTTAATTTGTGCATCATTATTTCTGTAGTTCTGTAAACTGCTGCATGTGTTGATCAGAATCTATATGAGTAAATATATGGGGTATTGATTGCTTGCCCAAATATTTGTATGGGAGAGTGAGTGTGTGTGTGGGGGTGGGTGGGAGGTGTGTGACTCTGTGCATAGATGTGTGAGCAGTTAATTCACTAGATGTATGGGTTCAAAAGTGCATGTGGAAACAGCTGTATGGGCGGTTGACTGTCTGCATGAGTGTATTGGTGAGTGATTGGATTTCTCAGTGCTACATGTCAAAGTAAGTACATATGTAAAACACAGTACATGTAAGAGTTGACATATATAAATAACTGTGCATAAGAGCCAGTGAATGTGTGAGTGGCTGTATGGATCAATGTGAACTTGTATCAGTGATTGTATAAGAGAGTAAATATGTGTTAGTATATGTTTGATTAAGTAAGGTGTGTATAACTGTATAGTTGAGGAAATGGAGGTGTGATTGATTCTTTGCATGACTGACTAGGTGTGTGAGTAACTCCATGGATGAGTGACAGTCTGTGAGTGTCTGTTTACACTGATTGTATCTAAGGTTATATTAGAGTCTGAAGAGGTTCATCATATTATCACATGAATGATATCATCAGTGATGTGATCAGTAATGTCAAATGAGATGTTATCAGTGATTTCATCAGTGATGTTATTTGAGATGTCATCAGTGATGTCATTTGAGATGTCATCAGTGATGTCATTTGAGATGTCATCAGTGATGTCATCAGTGATGTCACTGACCATGTCATGAATGATGTAATATGTGACATCATCAGCAGTGGATTGCGGGTGCGCGATATATAGGTATTGCAACTAACTATATATGCGAATTTCTATGGTTTTGTGCGAGTAAATTAAGGTTTTGTAAATGCTAATCCCTAACTATATATGGTCTATAACCAATGGTTTTTTCAGTGAATTTTCATGGTTTTGTAAATGCAAATTCCTAACTATATATGGTCTATAACCTATGGTTTTTTCAGTGAATTTCATTGGTTTTTTAAAAGCTAATATCTATAGCTGTAAAATATATTCTTTATTACGTGACCTATCACGTAGCCATGTGAGACGCCTCATGACGCGTCGCATAAACGTGACGTATCGTCTCTGCAGTGCAAACAAAACCCGTAACGTAAGAGCGCCAGAGCACGCTTACAGATATATATATATTTTTTTAACCTTAATTAGACAAAATCCACACGTGCACATATCTTGAGGCCTTGCAAAGGCACATCAAACAAACAGTCCCTACAATTTTGCCAAGTTTGGTGGAAATCTATTCCTTTAAATTTTATTTTACTGTTTCTCTTGGTTTTCCCCTTGTTACGCTTACCGGAACGCTACCCGGTACGCAAACCGGACGCTCCAAAAACACAAGATGTCGGACTCCCGTTACGCTGCCGGTTAGCTGCCCGGTTGGCGTACCGGAAAGCGCCTCTACCGTGAAAAATCGCAATTTTTTCTTTTTTTCTTTTGCCCCGCGGGGCACTTTAATATCCCCCTCATCAATCCTAGGGGGTCAGGAGGGTTCTACCTTGCCCCCTTTCCTTCATTTCCCCCTTCGTTTTTCACCACCTCTTGTCTCTCGATCCTACTGAGAGACAAGATGGCGGCCGCTCCGGACTGTTTACAATGTTGACAGCCAATCAGCTTCTCCTCAGACTCCCGTTACGCTGCCGGTTAGCTGGCCAGGTAGCTGCCCGGTTCGCGTACCGGGACGCGCCTCTACGGCGAAAAATCGCATTTTTTTTTTTTTGTCCCGCGGGGCACTTTAATATCCCCCTCATCAATCCTAGGGGGTCAGGAGGGGTCTACCTTGCCCCCTTTCCTTCATTTCCCCTTTCGTTTTTCACCACCTCTTGTCTCTCGATCCTACCGAGAGACAAGATGGCGGCCTCTCCAGACTGTTTACAATGTTGACAGCCAATCAGCTTTTCCTCAGACTCCCGTTACGCTGCCGGTTAGCTGCCCGGTTAGCTGCCACGTTCATGTACCAATTTGCGCCTCTATGACAAAAAATCACAATTTTTTTTTTTTTGGCCCCGCGGGGCACTTTAATATCCCCCTCATCAATCCTAGGGGGTCAGAAGGGGTCTACCTTGCCCCCTTTCCTTCACTTCCCCCTTCGTTTTGGCCTCCTCTTGTCTCTCGATCCTACCGAGAGACAAGATGGCGGCCGCTCCGGACTGTTTAGAATGTTGACAGACACCGGAGAGCCAATCAGCTTTGCTTCGCAAAGCTCCGTTACGCGAAAAGTACGCGAACTGGTGCACTATCCGGGACGCTGTCACAGATATATCTGTTTTTTTAAACGTTAATTTCTCAAAATCCACTGGAGCACATATATTGAGACCCAGCAAAGGCACATCGGGCTAACAGTCCCTACAATTTTGCCAAGTTTCGTGCAAATCCATTCAGCCGTTCGAGCTAAAAGTGAGGCCAAACGCCCTATGGAAAAATGAATGGGAAAAACGCGTTTTGGGACCCCCCTTTTTTCTCGGCCCCCCCCTTGATGAAACCCCCCCCTCATTTTTAGGGGCTGCTCAGAAACAAAATGTGCCATTTTCCTGAAAATTTCAGCCGATTCCGTCCACAAACGCCAAAGTTATTAGGCATAGAATTTTCAAAAGTTCCATAGAGAAAAAATCCTAACTATATATACCTACTGGCTATCGCCAGTAGGTAATATATATATATGTATATATATCCCAGATACAAAATACGGTGTACTGGCATGCTGTCTGATCGTTGGAGGTGCACAAAAGATAGTGCTACCGCTGGCGCTGAAAATGTAAGACAGTATTCCCCAATCATCTATAATTGAAGAGCCGGCACTCGAGATCATGGGTATTCTCCTGTTTAATGTATGATTACAATCCACACACGGACACCACACGAACGCGTTTTGGCAGTCTTGCTGCCTTTCTCAACCTGCCATGCGCCATATTGGTGCTTCATATAAAGCTTAACATTTCATAAAAATAGAAATAGAAAATGCCTTTTCAACATTACGAGGGTATGCACTATAAGAAATTAGTCAAACAAGTGCGTAAAACAGAAAAAGGGGGCAGGGTAGAAACACCCTGACCCCCTAGGCCTGCTTAGGGGATCCCAAAAGGACACCCAGGGCCTCCCAATTTTCTTTATTTTTTTTAAAAATCAGTAAAATCCACGGAGGATCTGCAGATCCAGACGAAAAAAAAGTGTGGGCTCCTGCACTTCGTTAATATTTAGTCCCCGGGTGGGCCAAGTCCCGGGGGCAATTGTTATATGGTAATGGGAAGCCCCGGGGGGCCCCCCAGCCCCAGGGACCACCATTGCCCGGGGCTTTAAAAAAATATGTGCAGGGGGCTCACAGCCTCCCCAGCCCCGTGGACCGCCACCCCGGGGCTTATAAAATAAATGGGTGGGAGGGGTTCAAAGGCCCCCCAAGCCCTGGGGCCCACCACCCCGGGCTTTATGAAAATATTTGCGGGGGTTCACAGCCCCCCCAGGCCCGGGGACCGCCACCCCATGGGGCTTATACACTAAATGGGTGGGGGGACTCAAAGCTCCCCCAAGTCCCAGGGACAGCCACCCCCGGGGCTTTGCAAAAATATTTGCGAGGGGCTCACAGCCCGCCAGCAGCCCCGGGGACCACCACCCCCCAGGGCTTGTGTTTTTAAAAAAATACAAAAATAAATAGCCTGTGTGGAGGGGCTCAAGCCCCCCAGATGCCCCGGGGACCGCCACCTCCCCGGGTGTTCTGATGCCGACCGGCCCAACACCGCAGGAGTGAAGAACGTCCCAATCCTCGGCCCTCACCGTGACCCCCCAACGCCCGCAATCAAAACAGATGGTGGAGAACACGACGCCGGGAGAAGGTGAGTAATTAAACAAGGGAACCAAGGTCTTGGGGAACACAACTCGTCTCCTCTGGCTTCTTGGCAGCTGACAGCTTGACACAGACGAGACAGCTAAAATGAAAGAAGGGGACAAGATTAAATACACCCCTATTACTATGACCAGTGCCAAGTACACACGCTAACCACCGACCTCCCTGCTTACCCCGGATAACAAAGGGGTGTAGCTTGATACGGAACAGGAATTCTTCCACTGCAATCGTATTAGTTTGTCTTTGCGTAACCCCAGACAAACCACGCCCCCTCGGGAAACACCGAGAATGACTAAGGGGGTGGAATTCACAATTCTTTGGACAAAAAAGGGACAGGGGAAAAATGGTATCAAGGGAATATGAAAGACACCCAAAAAACCCCTGCAATCTAAAAAAGAACACGAAGGTAGCGCAAAAACTGCCGTTATTCAGCTCCTTCGTGTAACCACCCAAACAATGCGCATAACAAGATGGTTTGGATACAAAAAAGGGATAATTACGGGACGATACAACTCAAGGAAACGCAGCCGCGAATCCTGAAAGTCACCAAAGTTCAAAAACAGGTCCCTAAATAAAAGGGTTCATTAATGCCCAAGGGAATAGGAAAATAGGGGAGCAGGGAAAAAAGGGGGTCAAAACCCAGCACTAGAAAAGACCGCTGGAATGGAGCTCGAAGGAAGGGAAACAAGGTAGAACCACAGGAACAGGAATCACATGGCAAGGGACCAATAAAGAAACCAAGCACCTGTTTCCTGTTGGCAGCCCCCTTTTAAAGCAAGCCCTAGGGAGTGTCCATAAATTCACATATGCACTTGGCACTTTTAAGGATAAATCACTAACGGGGAACTAGACAGAAGGACCCAGGCCCCCTTGAACCCCAACAGTACCCCCTCCCGAAAGCCTCCCTACAGGCCTTGGCTTCCCAGGGTGCAGGCGATGAAACAAACGAACCAACCGGGCAGCATGAATCCTACTTGCAGGAACCCAAGAACGATCCTCTGGGGGATAACCCTTCCAGTCATTTAGATAATACAGCCGTCCCTTCATCCGCTTGGAATTCAAAACAGTTTTAACCTCATACTCCTTGTTATCATCTATTAAAACGGGAGGAAGAGGTGGCAACTCTTGAGAAGTGGCTTCAACAGAGAGGTGTGAAATACAGGATGAATACCATACTCAACCAGTAAAGCCAACCTGATCGCAACTGGATTCACCACCTTCTGGACAGGAAAGGGACCTACAAACCGAGGTTGTAATTTTCTGGGTCCTGGCATCTTCAGATTCTTCGTTGATAACCAAACCCTATCCCCAACTGCATATAGTGGAGCTGGCCGTCTATGCCTATCTGCCTGTACTTTCATGGCTTTTTTGGACTCTAATAATTGCTGTTGGGCTTTCTTCCAGATATCAATCAAACCCCTACTCAGGAAATCCAATGCTGGTACCCTCTCAGATGGCTGAATAGGAATTGTCTTGGGATGAAACCAGGGTACCCCTGGTACCACCCCAAAGGCCGGTGTGGCAATCAGATCGAAACAGACCGTCTCAGAATGCCCATTATCGAATGTCATCAACAAAGGTTCGATTTGTCGAACAATCGACCCAGAAGTTAGCTCCGTGCCATCAATAGCCCTCACTGGTTCAGGTTGTTTCTTCATCACACAGGGAACCATCAACAACTCGGCCAACCCAATATCCATAAAGTTCCGTGTGGCCCCACAATCCACTAATACCGACAAGGAAGCTCTACCACAAGATGAATAAGCGAAGCAAGCCGATACCGTGAAATGATGCTGGACTCTTTGAACCGCCCCTTGTACGTCATATGGGTTACAAAAACCTCTATTATGGACTAAAGGATGCTCATAATTCCTTCCCACAAAATTCACAGCCTTATTCTCCGGGATCCGGGTTGGTTTCACTGGACACTCTCGGGCAAAGTGTCCACCCCTCCCTCAATACAAACACAACTGCAACAAGCGCCTTCGCTCCTTTTCCTCCTTGGATAAGGGACCCCACCCAAAGGCATAGGTTCAGGATCTGTTTTCACGCCCCCATTCTCAGATGTTTCTCTCTTGGACCCAGGCCCCCTTGAACCCCAACACCGGGGCTCTACATATTTAAAATAGGGGGTCCGTAATGGACCCCCAAGCCCCAGGGACCACCACCCCCAGGGCCTTTCATTAAGTGGAAGGGAGGCCATGCAGCCCCCCTCATGGAGCCAAGGATGGCCCTGGGGACCGCCACCCCCAAGGCCGGCTCCTGCAGTGTCCCGGGAAACCTGCTCCCTCTACCAAAAACAAAAGCTGATTGCTTTTCAACATGGGGAGCTGCATCTTAGCAGCTACCCGTGTCGAAAAGCAATGCCGGATCCCAGAGGACGCGGGGAGCCGACCGGACTGTGGGGGGATTGGGGACCCCCTACGGTCCCCAATTAAGTGGGCCAGCCACGGGGGAGGGGGGCCCCAGGGCTATTAGTGTCCCCAGAGGGCCTCCAAAATTAAAACAATTAAATAAAAAAATAAAATAAAAAACAAAGGCATACCTGGGGGGATGGGGTCCCCGGGGCACAAATGGCATGAGGAAGGGGGCAAAGCAGCCCCCCTCCAAATAGATATTGGCTATGCCCCGGGGGATGGGGTCCTCGGGGCATATTACGGCCTCTGGAGGGGGGCCATGCAGCCCCCTTCCAATTTTTTTTGTTTCTTAAAAAATAAATAAGTAAAAGACCAGCATCTGGCCAGAGGCCATGCCCCCTCCTGGCACGTTTGCAGATGGGGAACGAATTCCCGCTGAATACTGGGGGTCCCTGGGGGCCAACTTGCCCACCAGGAACCTCCAGTGTGCACCAGGGAGCTGGGTTGCAAAGAGGTGTTCTGAGGCCATGCCCCTTTTTACACCTCTCTGCAATGCAGCTCGGTGGCCCTTAATGGAGGTACCTGGTGGGCTAGTTGCACCCCAGGGACCCTCAGGATTCAGGAGGAGTTAATCCCCCAACTTAAAACACTCCACGGGGTGCGGGGTGCGTTTGCCCAGTGGTGAAGGGAGGGGGCGGGCCTGAGTTGACATGTGTTCAAACACAGCCTGTGGTGTGTGTTAAGTTCTCGAATATATTCATCTTCAATTCTGAGGGTCCCTGAGGGCCAACTAATACACCAGGTACCTCCATTAAGCGCTACGGAGCTGCGTTGCAGAGTGTTGTAAAAAGGGTTGTGGCCTCTGAACATGCCTCTTCTTCTCAGGCTCAAACTACTCATCGACAGATCACTGCATAAGGTTTTTTTTTATTTGAATTTGCCCCAAGTGGGCTTTACGAGATTTTGTATCTCCAAGGCATTATAGGACTTGTGGTCAAACAAGGTGAGTTCACTTTAGTAAGTTCGATTTCCAGTTTGTAAAATTAACAGCATATTTCCTCCTTAGTAGGATAGGCAATGACATAGTGAGCTGAATTTGCAATGGGACTGCTGTACTGGCAGAGAAAACAGTGTAACTCCACAGCCTTTCTGTGAAGAAATTGTGCTTCTTTCCACAGCCAGGCAGCCGTATTGTGGTTTTGGAAACAAAGATGCCCTGAAGCATTGAAAGAGCACTCCCAGCACTCCCCACCATAAAGGATTCCTTGCCTTGCTGCTGCTCGCATATGTGATTGCCCAATTATTGTTAAAACAAGCTGACGCGTTTCGAGGCCGACATACCTCTTCTTCTCAGGATCAAACCACTCATCGACAGCTCACCGAAGGAGCTCCGAAACACGTTGGGGCTTTAAGAAATATTCAGCGCTGTGTCTCATTGTGCCTTAATAAAGGACTTAACCGTGGTGGTTGAGTTTGCCTGTCATTGCGTGCACCTCAAACTGTGTCAGCGTAATTGGATATATATATATATATATATATATATATATATATATATATATATATATATATATATCTTTTCCACAAGTGCCCAAGAGCTTCAGGAGGCACTCACCAACAAAGTACGGCAGCAGTGTAATGCACGCAGCTTGAAGATTCTGATAGCTGTGCCTTACGCGTTTCAAACTGTAAAGTTCTTGTTCACAGGCAGGGCGGCTGCACACAAAATAGAGAAACTGCTGTTGAGTAACACCTTCCATTTATTTACCTTAATTCGGTCACATGATAAGGCAAAGCATTATGGTAGCAGTAGTTTCACAATCGTGTCACTCACAATGTCTTTCAGTGCACACCATTGAAATAAATATTGCAGTACCGTCCTCAATCCACAATAAATATTTAGCCATAAGTGGGCTCTTATCAAGATTGTCCATTATCACTGCCAATGTGAAGCCCGCTGTTGGTCCGAAAAGGGCCCCGTAATCACAAAGCCCTGGGTCCGCGTGTTGTAGCGCAGAGGTGCTTCCTCACGGCTGGACCGCCGTGTCAATACCTTTTCCACAAGTGCCCAAGAGCTTCAGGAGGCACTCACCAACAAAGTACGGCAGGTACTGCAATATTTATTTCAATGGTGTGCACTGAAAGACATTGTGAGTGACACGATTGTGAAACTACTGCTACCATAATGCTTTGCCTTATCATGTGACCGAATTAAGGTAAATAAATGGAAGGTGTTACTCAACAGCAGTTTCTCTATTTTGTGTGCAGCCGCCCTGCCTGTGAACAAGAACTTTACAGTTTGAAACGCGTAAGGCACAGCTATCAGAATCTTCAAGCTGCGTGCATTACACTGCTGCCGTACTTTGTTGGTGAGTGCCTCCTGAAGCTCTTGGGCACTTGTGGAAAAGATATATATATATATATATATATATATATATATATATATATATATATATATATATATATATATATATATATATATGCGCAAACTCCCAAGAACGCCGCTTCAGGTTCTAGTGCCACTCAGAACCCACCAGGCAAGTAGGAGACGAACCACAGTCAGGATACACAGATATTTATTGCAAGGGTTGAAAACTGCGAGGGCAAGACGCGTTTCGGGCTTCCAAAGCCCTTGTTCACATGCATTGATTCAAAGAATTTTTTCAATTTTATAATGCAGTGCAAGCCCGCCACCCCGCCACTTTACACTCCGGTCATGTGATCACAAGGGTAGAAAAAGGACTCTACATTGTAAATGACCAATTGGTTTACATGTACATACATAAGTTACATTTACAAGAATAGCTTTTAATAAAAAATTATTTCCATTTTAAAGAAACATTTAAATTCATAAAGCTTCCTATTCAGTTATTTTGGGATAAATCCCTGTGCAAATGTTAGCATATGTGCAAAGTTCGCGACCTGTAAACAGCTGGGGAGCGGGAAAAGGTGGTGAAAGTGCAAATAACAAATTGTCATTGAATCGCAGTCTGCAATTCGTGGAGTAATTTGTATTTTGTGCATAGATGCAGATAGAGGGAAAATGAAAAAAGGAAAAAGTGCTGTGAGTGCATGATGATAATAATCTGTGTATATAATGTATAAATGCTAATTTAGACTTTAGAGGAAAATGGATCATTATCTATCTGTCTTATTAAAAACATGCATAAAAACATTTAATACCAGTATAAATACATCATCATATAAAAAGATTAGAAAAAGACACCATGTGTAAAATAAGTGCTAAAAAATCTCACATCTAAAATTCATGAATATGTAAATATAAAAGTGAATGTTATATACAGTGGAGAAGCAGAACAATGTACAAAAAGGTGGCTGACAAGGAACTTGACCAGCCACTTAGATTAAAGTATACAAACATATTATTCATTAGGTGCAAAGTATCAGAAAGAATCACCTCCCTAGATCACAGGGAACCTGACCTATCTAGGGAGCTACTAGGATGCTGTTAGGATGACAAGTTTTATTAGTGCAGCATATAGATATTAGAGTGAGCATTTATAGAAAATGGCGTAGATCCTCAGTATTATTGAGGCCGTTCAGCCATTTGCTGTCGAATTCGAGGATCAAGCTCGACTTTAATCGCCTCAATTTAGGCTCCCTATTGCCTCCTCTTGTAGGCTTGGGGACAGAAGCCACTACATAGTAGGAGACACAATTAAGATCTTTATTGTGGGTGCTTTCAAAGTGGCGAGCCACTGGATATGCCTGGTCACTATGTAAGATAGCCCTAATATGCTGTAGAATCCAGACGTGCACTTGCTGTTTTGTACTGCCTATATAGTTAAGGCCGCAAGTGCACGTCAGGACATACACAGCATACTCGGTTTTGCAGGTATGGCTACCTTTAATTGGGATATCAGCAGTAGAGAAAGGAGTTCTATAATGAGTCTTATTCACTCCAAACTTGCAAGCCCTGCAAGTTGTGCATTTACGAAAACCTGCTGATATTAACCAATTAGGTTTCTGTTGTAATTCAGGACTGCTCTGATCTAGAATTGCGCCCATGTTTTGTGCCCGCCTGAAAGTGACCAAGGGTTTTTCAGTTAGCATGCATCCCAGAACAGCATCTGTCTGAATAGTGGGACAATGTTTGTTGATTATCTGCCTTATTTTGTTTTCCTGGCTGCTGTAATCTGTGATGAATCTAGGGCAGTCTGCATCATCTGTTTCGGACCCATTAGTGGCCACATTTTTCTTGTTTACTGTGTTTGAGAGTAGACTGACTCTAGAAAAACTTTCAGCTTTAGCCAGAGCTTGGTTGAATATCTGGTCTGAATAGCCACGGGCCTTCATCCGTACTTTTAACTCACAAGTGCATTTTTTAAAATCCTCAGCAGTATATATATATATATTATAGGACTTGTGGTCAAACAAGGTGAGTGTATATATATATATATATATATATATATATATATATATATATATATATATATATATATATATATATATATATATATATATATATATATACATATATATATCTATATATATATATATATATATATATATAGCCACAGCTTCTTTTCTCCACTCCATGTAGACAAAAGGTCACGGCACAGCAATAGCTCGTTTCAGCGTTTTTATTATTTACACACCAGTGCAAACATAACGTGCATCAAAAAAGGACGGTCTACGCGTTTCGGCTCCTGCCTTCCACTGGACCATAGAGTCCCTAGGTCTAGACCTTGTTTAAATAGTGTATGTAGTGTAAGTACCCTTTACCATTTCCATGGTCATCTTGACCACCCCACCCAGCAATCTCTATACAAGGCTAGTACATGTTAAAGGTATATACACAAAATCTGTACAATCAAAGTAAAGTACTCTACTCTTAGTTTAGATATATACATTCAGAAATAAAGTATTTGCAATGACTTTTTTCGTACATAATTGTGTTAAAGAATCAATGTAAAGTACCAGAAAAAGAATTAAACCGGTGATTTAAATAAAGTATTGATAGTTATTTACAGTGTGATCCATCTACTTCTATTTGGTATTAGTCCATATCAATCGATAATTTCAGATAGTTTGGGGGATGGTGAGGAATTGCTTGAAGTAAGCAATTAATTAGGGATTGTAGGACAAGGATGATGATATCTGGTTTTAAGACAGGAGTGGGAAGATATCTATACTTGGAATTTAAACCAAAAGTACTAATGGAACATGAATTATTACTCAATAGTATATCCTTTATGATCTATAGGTATGATATGGTTCCTGTAATTTTATACATTATACGTCAATACCTCCCATACAACTTCTTAAAAGAAGAACTTTCTGTGGTGAAGTACCAAACTCCTAAAGTTTCTCATCTCCTTGTCATGATGTCATACATTCCCAGATTTGCTATATCCCACAAATACCTCCTCAGGTCTAATTAGGATCTTCAAAGTAACCGGTTATAATTCTACACATTTCATAACATGTACACATGCCAGCTTCATTCAGGTAAGGACACAATTCCCTTGGGAATTTACAGATTCAAATTGCAGCATTATTGTTATTTCAGATCAAGTTACAAATGTACATGAAGTTCGGCATCCAAGTTATGGCCAAACGGTGCCTCAGTTCCCATACTCAGTATCATTCGGGATTCTAAACGTCTTAAGAGTTGTAGTTGGTCTCCACCTCGTTCTGGGAGTTTGCACAGTTTGATTCCTGAGTATCGTAAGAGGGAGATATCACTCTGATGATGCTGAGTAAAGTGAGAGGCCATTGGGTAGCACGGGTCCTTGTTTTTAATCGCCCTTAGGTGTTGTAGTATCCTTAGCTTTAATTTGTTTATAGTGCTCCCAATGTAGTACTTGTCGCATGGACATTTGAGTCGATAAACTACACATTTAGATTCACATGTAATGTGATCATAAATGGTTTCTTTTCTGCCATTCTGAAGTACATAATGCTTGATGTTTTCCCCATGTTCACAAGCTTTGCATTTGTGACATTTCCAGAAGCCAGGTGTTGTCAGCCATTTTTGTTGTCTCTCCTTACGAGGTTCCAAATGACTTTGTGTCAATATATCTCTTAGGGAGGAGGTCTTTCTATATGTGATGCTCGGATTGGCTGTCAGGCTTTCATTCAAGGTTTTGTCCATTCGAAGAATTGGCCAATGTTTTTTGTAGGCTTTCTTCATTTGTGTGCTTTGATTGTCATACTCCATAATGATTCTAGTTGTTACACTGCTCGGATCCTTAGCAAGATCATGATCTCTTCTCAGTTTTTTATCATTGGGTGTTAATAGTTCCTCTCTCTTTCTTAATTGCATCCGGTTTTTAGCAGTTGTAATTACTTCTTTGGGGTATCCTCTTTCAAGGAATCTAAGGCTCATGGTTTCTATTTCTTTTCCCAGATCATTTCCTTCAGAGCAGTTTCTTTTTGCCCTTAACATCTGTCCGTAGGGGATGCTCCATTTTAATTTGGCAGGGTGTCCACTGTTAGCATGCAAGATGCTATTGCATGCTGTTGGCTTCCTGTGAATTTTGGAGCAGAGTTTGTTGTTCATGGTGAATACTTCCACGTCCAGGAATATCAGAGTTTGTGAACTTATGGTTGATGTAAATTTAAGAGCGAATCGGTTATTATTCAATGTTTCAGTGAATTTTATCAGTGATTCGTCATCTCCGTCCCAAATGACGAACAAGTCGTCAATGAAACGACACCATAGTTGGATTTTTGGTCCCTCCGAATTTTCTCGATCTTTCATGATCACCTCAGTTTCCCAGGCCCCCATCACGATGTTTGCATATGTGGGCGCAAAAGATGTCCCCATTGCTGTACCTTGCTTCTGGAGGTATATATCTCCCAGGAATAGGAATACATTGTGTGTTAAACAGTATTGGAGCATGTCCAGTAGCATTGTTGAATGTTCCAGATAATTCACAGGCCGTGACTTGAGGATCTCTTTTACAACCTCAATGCCATCCTCATGGCGTATTGAGGTATAAAGAGATGTAACATCAATTGTTGCCATTTGATAGGTAGGTTTCCATTCACAGGTGGATATTCTCTGCAAAAAATCCATTGTATCTCTAAGAAACGATGGTAAATTGGTCACATAGTGCATCAGAAAAATATCAATGAATCTTGAAGTGGATTCTAACAGAGACCCTATTGAACTCACAATAGGTCTCCCTGGTGGCTTATCTAGTGACTTGTGGATCTTTGGTAGAAAATATATGGTGGCCATGATTGGATTGTTTGTCTTCAAATAGTTGTATTCATCGAAGTCCAGGAGACCCCTATCTTTCCAGGTTAGCAGCTTCGAGTGATATTCATTTGTCCATTTTTCTAATGGATTCGTGCTTAGTTTCTCATATATATATATATATATATATATAGATAGATATATATCAAGAAAGATGTTGCAGCAACCATTTTGGAACTCAGAGATTCAGTCCCCTGTTGTTAGAAATTTTTAAAAAGAACATGTAGTCTGACAAGGAAAAAATACCCCCTCTAGACATTGTAGGGAAGTCCAGAGGAAGGCCCCCTGGGACCATAAAGGTATTTTGTTTTTGACTGGACTGCCGTTCTGTGGAAGATTCATGGATCCATTGTCCCATCACAAGAAAATGGCTTTCTTCTGGCACATAGCGCTTTTCACCAGACCAGTCCTGCATATCCAGCTAAAAGGTTTACCACATATCGTCCTTCAATAACCCTTTGTTCCTCTGGCACCCTTTTGGTCATGGTTCCTTGAACATAAATGAAAAGATGGGGTGACTTTTCTTTTTCCTACCTCACTGCCACAGCCTGTAATACTCTCTCCTCGCATTTATTTGCTAGGAAGGAATGAAGGATGAGCACTGTTTCAGGTGTAATTTGAAAACGTGGCTCTTCCACTCAGCATTTCAGTAGGATGTTTCTTTGCAATGATAGTCACTCTGTATGCGTACCACCAGGACACTCTCCAAGTAGTCGTACGCTTTAAAAATCTTCATTATTATTTTCAAGGCCCCGAAAACCCCATCGCCTAGGGTGGATATCTTTTGAATTGTGAGTTTGGTTGCCCCTAGGTGGTTTGTCCAGGCCCTGCACCCAACCTCACTCCAAGCACGGCGATGGACATCATATTTGATGTTAAAAAAACACAAAAAGATAGAAATTCAAGGGAAAACAATGGTTAAGGTGGCATTTTATTTAGCTACTGAAATAATATCATACTTTACATTGCAAAAAGCCTTAGACATTCACTGAATGAAACTAGGGTAATGGGACGTTTTAGTTAGGTGAAATTAAAAGTTAAAACATACCATTTTAACGGGAAACATCGTTTACAACACAGTGTTTACACCGCACTACCTTAACAACACTGCCATTACAACGCAAGTCGTTACTATGACCTGCGCTGGATGGCGCTGTTGATTAAGGAATATTGTAATTTTATATTCCAACACCTTCCCTACTGTTACGTGGACTGGTGTTGGAATATAAAATTATAATATTCCACAATACGCGCCCTCCAATGCAAGTCGTTGTAACGACTTGCATTGTAATGGCAGCGTTGTAAAGTAACGCGATCTAAAAGATTGCGTTGTACTGACATACATCCCATTTTAACCAAACAAAACCACTGACATTTACCAGGTATAGTTTTCTTAAGTAGCTATAACTCATGCCCTTAAGTAACTTATCCTTGCGCCCTCGCCATGCACTGCTAATTCCCTCATCACTCATGACTGTTCTATGATATCATTGATAACACCAATGCAACATCTAAAATGATATAATCAATGAAAACACTGTGCATGCTAGGGCGCCTTTAACATGTACCCCTTACTACCCTTTATGCTTACTCTTCCCTAAATCTAAAAAGTAATTACAACTTTTACTTCCCCATACTCTTTACCCATCCCTGATCCTTTAAAGCCCTTTCTACCCTGTGCCCTTACTCTTCCCTAATACCTAAAAGCTCTTTACTAGCCTGTACCCTTACACATCCCTAATCCACCCAAAAAGCCTTAAAATCCATACAACCTCACATCCTTACCTATCTTTGAAACCTAAACCCCCTTTATTAACCTGTGCCATTACCCATTTCTTTGAACCCCCAACACACCTGTGAAATCCTTGCTACCTCGTACCCTTATTCATACCTGACCCCTAAAAACTACTTACTACCACGTACCCTTACCTTTCCTGAACCCTAAACAAAATTCCTAAAACACTTACTATGCAGTACCATTACCAATGCTTGAACATTAAAAAAAGATGTCTGCCCTGTACTCTTATCCATGTCTGAACCCTAAAAACCCATTTAAAGCCATTACTACCCAATACCCTTACATTGAATCCTAGAAAACTCCTTTAAAACCTTCAACACTGTAAACCCTTACCCATCCCATAACCCTAAATACCTCTTTTTATGACATCTTTATTATGTGTTTTAAAAAAGGGATAATTACCTGTGTGATAAAGCACTGCATATAGAATACTAATAAAAATGCCGAAATGGTACTTAACGTTGTGATACATCCTGCTAGGTAAAGACTAAAGGGTAAAGCCTGTATTTTGAAGAAACTTACAGAGATATTCAATCTTTCTTAAGACTACCTAACAAATGGAAAAACATAAATATGTTGCCATAATCATCTTTCTGCTTGTCACTTGTCATTTAGACAAAGAGAACAGTAGGAGGAAAAGCACATTTTTTTATTTAAAGAGCAGATGTAAATATGATTTGTGCTCTGCCTTACCCCTCTGTGCCTGGATGGGACTACTGGCATTGTGACGCCAGAATTCAACTGTAATAATGTTATATATTATTATATTATATTATGCCATATTATAATATATTATCTTATATCATAATATATTATTACATAGACATCTGGGGTGTATGCCCTCATTCACATCCAAAGGACATGATGCCTGTCAAGTGCACTGTCCTATCAAACATGCTCACAGACATGCTCACAGTGTCTAGTAATAAAATATGATGGTGGTAGAGTGTGCTCAGGAATACATGCTCAGTCCCAAGAGCACTCTGTAAGTATGTCAATTTTTCACCTTTATCCTGTTGACAACCCATGTCTCGATGTCTGTGCATCCCACCCTAATACCTACAACATCACACAGTTTGCATCCTCAGAGCTGGGCAGGCAGCTGGTTGCTTCCCCCTCCCTTGCAACTGGTGTGAATGCATCATGGCAAGAGACACATTTACTCCATCTACAGCTTGGTCAACAGCGTCAATGTGCACCACTAAAATAGATGTAATTCTAGGGGACCTGAATCTACATCTTGATAACAAGGACAATCAAGAAATTTGTAAATTCACAACTGGATAACAGTCCTTGGGTTTGGAACAGTTAGTCCATACCCCCATGCATATTAGAGGCCACACTCTAGAAAATATTTTCTCTTGTAGTGCTCAGGTGGAAGCTATGCCACCTGTGCCTGTAGTATGGTCTGATCATTCGATTCTTTTTTTAAGACCAAGAATCCTGGGAAGGTCTCTGGCCAACCAAAACAGCCTTTGGAGTCTAGATGGACCCGAAAATGGTCCCTATTAGCCCCTGACTCTTTCATGGCTAAACTGTCCATGAGCACGCCGGAATTGGAGGACTCCACGCATAAAGCTGACGAACAAGTTTTTCTTGGATTAAGAAGGCAGTAGATTCCTTAACACCTCTAAAACTGTAATAGTTTCCGCTCAAATCCCTCAGCGGAATGGTTTTCAGGGGAGTTAGTAATACTTAAAAAAAAAAATTAAAAGTCTTGAACGTTGTTGGAGGGTGAACTATCTGCCAGAGAAAAAGCTTAAATATCTAGAAGTGCTAAAACACTATCACAAACAAATTAGGAGAACATGCAGGGATTTGTATACGCATAAGATCGAATCTGCTAAGAACGCCCCTAAAATATCTTTCATATTGTCAAAGAACTTACTTCCTTGGAGCGAGTTACAGCTGTGTTGCCGGCATCCACAGAGTTCTGTAATAAAGTAGCTAGTTTCTTTTTGGAAAAAATAGAGAAGATCTATGCCACTTTCCCTGGAACTAGTAGGAATTGTACTTTCCCCCCCAGATTTTCTGTCACACCCTTAATAGACCCTTATTAAAGGGTGGAGGTCTTGCAGTTATTGACCATAATTGCCTAAAGCCCTCCTTTAGCATAGCCTCCAACTTAGCGTGTGAAGCGCTGTCCATTAGTGTAAGGATCTCTTCACATGACACTTTCAAATCCATCCTCATTTACCGGCCACCTTGTTCTAGAGGCATATTTTTGGATTCCATCAATACCCTCCTAGAGAAAGGGCTGTGTGGCTCCTCGTTCACTATGATGGGGACTTCAATTTTCATTTGGAGGATCCTCTGGACCCAGAAAATATGAAGTTGAAGGAGATTATGAATGAAGGGGGCCTAGAGCCGAGGGTAACCAGTCCGACGCATGTAGCCGAACATATTTTAGATGGCATTTTTCCCAACCATGCTAGTCTTTCTTACTCACTTGGATGGATCATGTGGAGATTATTTTTATGTTAGTAAAAACGGCTCACTCCCAACATGAATTTAAACCTAAAGAAAAGATAGCCGTACGTTCTTGGAAAAACGTAGAGAGCCTTGAATTGGAAAAGATCTTAGTTGCAACTGCTCTGACTCTGCCAGTGGAAGTGAAGGAGGCTACGGCCATCTATTCGGGATGGATTGAGAATGCATGTAGCATCTTAGCACCAGTTAAACTACTCATCCTTAAGCGAGCCCGCCCCTCAGCCCCCTGGTTTTCCGAAAATTTACAAAAGCATAAATCAGATTGCAAAAGGCTTGAACAGCCTTGGAAAAAGGAGAACAATATTCTCTTGTACAGGGGTTTGAACAGGCTTGGAGAAAGGAGAAGAATATTATTGAAAAAGAGGCTTATAGAATAAGCCTCGCAAAGTATAAAACATTACTTACGGATACTAAAAAACGAATTTTCTTCTAGCGAATTGTTTGAAACTATTAGGAAACTGACAAACCTGAAAGATTTTTAACACCTAGCAGTTTCACCCTTTGTGAATCACTAGCCCTCTTCTTTAGAAAGAATGTGGAAGCTATAGTAGCGAGGTGTGGCTCACTGGTTAGAGGCGGCAGACCCGGAGGCTGAGAACGGCCTGGGACCAGGGTTCGATTCCCGACGCGGCAGGGTCGAGGACCAGGGTCAGCGGACTGATAATTCTCGCTTCGGTGCCCACTTTGGGCAGTGATCACACTCGGTAACTCTGGGCATTAAGCTTGCCTCATCGCTACAACGGCCCCCCACAGACGCCGGGGATGCCTGGCTTCACCTTGGAGATACCCAGCATGGGACCATCTCACAGGGAAAGCCAGGACGGGTTCCCCAGCGGTCATTCGCGCCAGGATACTCCGGTAGTAATTGAGCGCGCTACAAAACACCTTACATTTACATTTACATTTACATTTTCCTCCTTTTCGCAACAACAAAAGGAGGAGGTGGAGATCGTAGTCAGATCAGGGCCTAATGTCACAAATTCTGAATGTTTGTTAGAGGGCTTTACACCGTTCGAGACGCAAGATCTACTTAATCTCCTAAAGGTTGCTTGATCTCGGTCGCCTATGGACCTGTGTCCAGACTCAATGATCAAAAGCTTTCCTGAGGCCATTGCCCCCATCCTTACTCCTTTGTTTAACACCATCTTAAATGCCAGCCAGTTTCCTAGGTCAGCATCAATACTTCCGCTGATAAAAAACAAACTTGACCCTTTGGATCCTAACAGCTATAGAACTATCTCGCGCCTCCCTTTAACGGCTAAACTGATCGAGAAGGTTATGAATGTACTAGATTCCACTCAATTCAATTTTTGTACTGAACACAGCACATAGCTTTCCTTGCTCAAAGCTACAGAGGAGGTCCAAGGAGTAATGGACCAAGGGTGCACAGCATTTCTGATCAGGTTAGATCTGTCAGCAGCTTTTGACATGGTCCACCATGAAGTTCTGATGGACCGGTTATTGGCTGCAGGGGTGCAGGGTAAATCCTGGACCCTCCTGAAATCCTTTTTGGTAGACAGAACTCAAACAGTGGATATGGGGAATCATAGGTACAAGCCGTTTTCTTTCCCTTGTGGGGTGCCACAGGGATCCTCTCTTAGTCCCACGCTTTTTAATATCTACGTGGGTCCGCTGGCAGCACTAATAAGATCTTATGGGCTCCAACTAACCTCTTATGCAGACGATACACAAATTGTGTTGTCCGTACAGCGAAGCAAGGAATCGGAAACTGGCTTAAGATGTTGCGAATGCATGAATGCCATCGCCGGTTGGATGTCCTCAAACTGCCTCAAACTTAATGCAGGCAAGACAGAGGTCATCATTTTCAGCAATAAAACCAACAACTGGACCCCTGACTGGTGGACTGAAGAAATGGGAGTTCCCCCTGTTCCCACAAGGAAATCTAAGAATTTAGGGGTGATCATGGACAATAAACGAACCTTTGCCGAACAGGTTATTGGAGTTATCTCAACAAGTTTCTACCTCCTCAGAGTTCTGAGGAAAATAACATTGTATTTTCCGAAGGAAGGTTTTAGGATTGCAGTTACTGCGTTCATTATGTCCCAGCTGGATTATTGTAATAGTTTGTATGAAAATATTCAGAAGAAGCATCTATACAGACTTCAGCTGGTGCAGAATGCGGCAGCCAGGCTGATTACCAGCACACCTAGATTTGTCTTGGTTAGGAAGGAAATAAAGCAGCTTCACTGGCTACCAGTGATACAGCGTGCTCAATTCAAAGCACTGTGTACGGTGTTTAAATCTCTGACGGGCATGGGCCCTGAATATTTGAGGAAACCTTTTCAATGGTATGTCCCCAGGAGACAACTGCGATCAGCTGAGGCAAAATATGTGGCTGTTGCTCGAGTCAAATGAGTCCCCCGGGGGTGGCCGAAGTTTTAATGTGGGTGCTGCTAAAGCATGGAACAATTTGCAATCATCAGACACCGCCAGCCATATTAGGATGGGCTTTGGGGAATGCCTTTCCCGCCACGGAAAGGCATACGGTCTTTGCTTCGGGGCCCGTTGCAGGCCCCCAGGATGAAGGCAGGTGTGGAGGGTGCACATGGGGGCAGTGGCGGCTGGTGACATTTGTAAGTGGTGAGGCAGGATTAACAGCAATAAAACACAGGCTCTGCTAGATCTCACTGCTGCGTTTGATACCCTCTCTCCTTCGGTGTTAACATCTCGCCTGAGGGAGATTGGAGTGGAGGGGTCCACTCTTGATCTGCTGACCTCCTTCCTAAACCATAGGGAACAGAGAGTGATGCTGGGGGAGTTTCTATCTCCATCCCTGTCTGTGCAATGTGGGGTCCCCCAAGGGTCGGCATTAAGTCCGACCCTCTTTAACATCTATGTGACCCCACTTGCCAGGTTGATAAGATCTTTTGGGTTGGAGGTGGTTTCCTACGCCGATGACACCCAGATCCTGGTCTCCCTCTCTCAGCCCGTTAACGAGGCTGCCTCCAATTTTAGATCTTGTTTAGAGGCAGTCGCAAAATGGATGACTTACAATTCATTAAAATTGAACGGGGAGAAGACTGAGATTATGGTGTTTGGGGGAAAAGAGGACATCTGGTTGGCTAATTGGTGGCCTGCCTCATTGGGAGCGTGTCCAATACCTACCACTCTGGCAAAAAACCTAGGAGTCCTGATTGATCCTACCCTCAATATGCGTCAGCAGGTGAACAGAACAGTCTCTACCTGTGGGGGCATAATTCACATCTTGAGGAGAATCAAACACTACTTATCCCCGCAGGCCAGAAAGCAAGTTGTGGTTGCTCTTATAGGCTCCCGACTTGACTATTGCAATGCGCTGTATACAGGTCTCAGCAGGGGGCTGCTGCAGCGCCTTCAACTGGTCCAAAATGCGGCAGCCAAGTTTGTGTTGGATCTATCCAAACGTGCGTCGGCCACCTCCGCTAGGAAGGCATTGCATTGGCTACCTGTTGAGGACAGGATTTCTTTTAAAATTCTGTGCCTTACCTTTGGCGCCCTAGCGAGAAATCGGTCAGTGGGGATTGGGGCTCTTTTGGACCCCTATTGCCTCTCGAGGAATTTGCGCTCCGCTAACAAATCTTTGTTATCTGTACCACGCATTCGCAAAGCCAGATGGGTGGCAGAGCTTTTTCCACAGTAGCACCTAAGATGTGGAATGCTCTTCCCGTTGAAATTAAGGCCCTTCCCACTCTTCAGTCCTTTAGGAAAGTTTTGAAGTCACAGCTATTTGCCAAAGCATACCCGTAGTTTTGCCTCTGCCTTTTATGATTTATTTTATAGGTGCCTTGATGCCTTCAGGTTTTAGTTGCGCAGTATACATTTTCTTTCATTCATTCATTCATTCATTCACCTTTGCGCCGCCAGCGCTGAGCACTATAAGTCACTATTTACACTGTTTATCACCTTTTTGTACAGCCTATCTTGCAATTTATAAAGAGTATTTATGAATGACTATAATTCATAAAATAGTACATAAATACATAGATGGTGTTGGATTTTGATCTTTGCTCTATACACTACATAAATTATGAGTAAGTAAAAGAAATACTGTACACCCGAATGAACCAATTGTTTAAAGTATTGAGCTAAAAATAGCAGCAGATGAAGGTAGGACGGAAGCACTGATCCTGTTGGATTTAAATACGGCTTTTGATACAGTATCCCACAGCCTCCTTTTGGAACGGTTGTGGGATGCAGGTATCAGAAGCAGCACATGGGAATGGATCAAGCATTTCCTACAAAACAGATCCTTTCAAGTCCTACAACGGCCCTTTAGGTCGGAGATCCATCGCCTGTTACAAGGGTTGCCACAGGATTCTGCCCTCAGCCCAACATTATTTAACATGAATATACGGCCACTAGAGGATATAGTGCTGAAACATGGGGTGAAGCTGGTTCATATGCCGATGACATTCAGCTGACCATCACGTTAGAATAGAAGGATGTAGCAGCACCTAAATTCAAAGCCTGCTTAATTGATTTGGCAAACTAAATGAATTTCAGATGCCTTCAACTAAATGCAGGAAAGATTGACATCATGGTAGTTGGTAAACAACCTTCCATCTGGTCGAATAGCTGGTGGCCGGAATAAATAGGGCCGATTCCAGTTTCCAAAACTAAGGTAAACAATTTGAGAGTATGGTTTGGTAATACCCTATCTTTTATGGAACAGATATCAGCTTTGGCCGGTACTTGCTTTGGCCCTTGAAGGATGCTACAAAAAATCTTAGATCTTCTACCTCTAGATGCTAAAAAGACCATTATTCAGGCTCTGAATATATCTTGATTGGATTACTGCAACATTCTCTACCTAGGGGTCACTAAAAGCAATATGAAAATGCTGCAGAAAGTCCAGAATGCTGCTACCCAGATGTTATTGAACATCCCACGGAGAACTCCACTGGGAGCAGCCCTGAGGAAACTACATTGGCTGCTGGTGCAGTACAGAGTATCTTTTAAAGCTCTATGTTTCTGCCATAGGATTCTGAATGAGAAAGGACCTAGCTAACTTTGGCCCTTACTCCCTACAGACCTATCCGGAATCTTAGTTCTGCGGGCACGGCTAAGCTGACAGTGCATAAAATCCAAAAGTTATGTTTAGGAGGCAGATCCTTTAGCTTTTTACAGTTTGGAATCAACTGCCGTTGGAGCGGAGTGCTGTTTCGTGGAAAACTCAAAACATGGTTCTTTCGGTCTACCTCGGGGGATTGGTGCTAATTTTGCTGTCTTGGAGGCGGCCACATTTTTCTCAGCCAGGGATGTATAAGCGCCGCGACACTCCATTGGAGTAACCATGCACTTTATAAACTTTTAATCTAAACTAATCTAATCTCAAAGTGCTCAATTGGGAAGAGAAGGCTCAGAAACCAGTTGGGTTAACTGCATATTTGCACAAAAAATAGCACCAACTGACAGCAGCTAACAACACATACCCAGCAGGAAGAAATAAGTCAAAATCTTTCAGAATCTCTATATGTCAGCTTTGAAATACTAGAGGCCCTGAAGCAGATTTTACCTCTGTAATACCATATGTGTACTGAACAATCCCAAGTTCGTAGGTCACTGAAGCCACTTTCACTCCCTAAATAATCCCATAGGACACCCACAACGGCAGGGTAAAATGTAACAAGAACCAAAAAAGGCCCTTCCTATCCTTTCTGTATGCAGAAAATGTCACCTCCTCTGGATAATGTATCTTATGACATGTTCCGTGTTTAGTGTAGGATTTATGTGAATTACAAGATGATAACTCGAGTTGAAATATGTGCATTTCTTCACGTTGTGTGGTGGCATTTCAATATTGGTTTGGTGTATGTTGCTTCATTTTCTCAGATAGACTATCCACATTGCTCAAGTCTAATGCTGACTGTCATTCTGAAAACGAAAAAACGAAAAACAACCTTTGCTCGGCCTTGTGAATCATGATCACTGGAGTTTGCATGTCTGTGCTCAGTTTATGTTGAATGTGGGAGTGCTCTTGCTCTTAAGCAATATTATATTTATGTGATAGTTTTTTACTCTTTCAGACTAATTTTCTTAGAAACCCATTGGGGTAATGTATAGTTTAGCAAGAAGGAACAATGGATTTAAATTGGAGGTTAGCACACCCAGAGAAGATTGAGTTCTCCCATTTCATTAACCCCTGCTTGACTGCCAGTGAACCATCTCCTCTTCGCCAGAGTTGCATGAATGGTGATGGTCTGTTCATTACAGGGTCACCATCTTTTGCACTCCACGAATTCCGCCTTGCTTAGGACAGAGCTGGACTGGAATCCAAAGCAACCCTGGCAATTTTGATGGACCAGCAGGGGGTTGGGGTGGTGCAAGTGTGAAGCACTGCTGCTTTTGTTACTGGGGGCCAATATTGCAGCACCGCTGAAAATATGCCCCCCAGTAACAAACTTGTTGCCGTAGCTGAAAAACAGGCCACCGCCCTTACAGCCTCCTGAAGAAACGCCGATGCCCACTTCGGCCAGTCCAGCTCGGACTAAGGGCGACCCTCCTGATTCATATTTTGCCTGATGGAGTCTGCCATGATAAATCAATTCAATTCATAAAGCTTTATTCGGAACATAAAAAACATGTCCATTAAAGCACACACAATTACAAATACAAACACTTCATAGGTTAAAAAGAAAAAAAACATAATACATTCGTTATCCAGAGGGGGATGGAATAAATAGTTAAAATGATTAAAAACACATACTTTTCCTGGCACCAATTGCCTTTAGCAGGAAAGTAGCCGTAAAAAAGCAAATGTCCGGATGGTGCAGATTAAAAAGCAGTTTCATAGAGTCAGTAATTGTTCTTACTCCAAATCTTTTCAACATTGGCTTTAAGAAGGTTTTCCTTAGTTCACTATACAACTGGCATGATAAAAGAAAGTGCGTAGTGCTCTGTTCCGCCTTGTTATCACAAGCACAGGGTCCAGTAGGGCGCATTTTTACATTAGGACACGCAACCAGATAATGTACCGTTCCCATCCTCATTCTGGTTAGTACAAACTGGTGCGAAACTCTGGTCACCTGTGTCAGGTATGGATGAAATCCAGTAAAATCATTCATGCTATTGTACAGCTTACATGTGGATAGTTTAGATTCCTCCAAAGCACGCTTCTCTAAACAATAATTCAAAAAAGTAATTTTCAAATTTGGCTTGGAGATATCAGAGGCACAGTATCGATCATTGGTCACATTAAACCCGAAAACCTTTTGAAAACAATCGATAGTATATTTGATCCAAGGGATCCTTAAGTGCTGGTCCAAAGAGAGGCAGTCCTCAATAATGGCTCTATTCAAAGAGGTGCCATTATTCAGCCAAACAGTGCACCACAGTAATAGGGGTCTTAACATGATCATATCGTTCAGGAATTGAGTCCCTGTTTCCTTATGAACCAAGTTGTTGGAGGTAGATTTGGGTAGACACAGGAGCCTTTTCAGGAAATTATTCTCCTCCACCTGTAGACTCCCGGCTGATGACACACCCCATACTCCGGCCCCATAAAGGGCCGCAGAAAGACATCTAGATTGGAAAATTTTTAACATGTCCTTAATGCGTCTATTCCCCAGCTTCTTGGCAAATACAAAAACCCCATTAGCACTCCTGATCATCTTTGTTTTAACCGCTTTATGTTCAATATCCCAGCTACCATCTTTTGAAAAGGTGATCCCCAAGTAGCAGAAATTGTCAACTTTTTGAACCGGTTCACCTTCTATAAAATAATGAGAATTAACTTTCGTTTTAGCTCGTCCGGGCCCGCACTCCATCACATAAGTTTTCGAACTATTAATCACCAGTTTCCTGTTTTTGATGAACAGCACAAACCTGTCCATCAAGCGTTGAAGACCCAGGGGGTTCCTGGACAGCAGCACTGCGTCGTCCGCATAGAGTAACACAGGGATGTTAAGGTTGTTAACTCTAGGGATTTCTGCCGTAACTGTCTGCAGAACAGAATCCACCTCATTTATGAAGAGTGTAAAATGTAGGGGTGCTAAAACACACCCCTGCCTAATTCCCCTCCCGATCCTGAACTTGCTCATACACTCCCCATTAGGTCCATACCGTACACTGGTGCTAAGTTTTTCGTACAGGCGGGCCAAAAAGTAAACTATACCTTCTGGAGCTCCCATTTCAATCAGTGTAGCCCATAATATAGTGTGGTCTACCATATCAAAAGCGCTGCTTAGGTCAGCAAAGCATAAATAGAGTGACCCTTTTTTGGCCTGGGTATATTTCCCTACCAAAAGTTCTAAATTTAAGCACAACCTTTTCTGAACCCAAACTGACAATTAGTTAAAATCTCATTAGTCTCTGCCCATTCCTCCAATCTGACTAGAAGGACCCGACTCATGACTTTAACAGATGAGTCCAGTAAGGATATTGGCCGATAATTTTTGGCATCGCCCCGGTCACCTTTCTTATAGATAGGGACAATTATAGATTCTACCCATGTAGACGGTATTTTGCAGCAAACAGCTGCATTGAAAATCTTGACCAGCACTGGGACCCAGATCTCCGGGGCAGTCTTATACACATCTATGGGTACCCCATCAGGTCCCTGGGCCTTCCCTCCCTTACTGGCTCTTATACTAATCATAACCTCATCTATGGTGATATTTAAGGCTACGGTGGGCCAGCCTTCTCCATAGGAGGCCGGTCTATTACCGGAGTCAAAAATAATGGAAAAATGTTGAATCCATGATTCCATGCTCACATTAGATGTGAGCTCTGGAAACTTTTCATCCCTAAGGAATGGACTGTCACCGTGGTCCAAAACAAAGTACAATTCTTCAGTTCTGCCGCTTGGCTAAGATTGTCCCACGCTTCCTGCTGTAATTCAGCCTTTCTGCGTTTAAGGGTCAAATTATAATCCTGCCTAAGTTGAATCACTAGACTCTTATCTCTCGGTTTAGCTGCTAGGGCCTCTTTAAGGTCGCTCCGGGCAGTAGAGCAGACATGGTCAAACCACCCCCTTTTATGTCTACTCTTATGCCCTACTTCCTTAGTAAACTTCTTATTGATGGTTGAATTAATTCTATCGAAGTGATCTATACTGACAGCCACAGTTTCATCCTGTTCGAGGATTGCCGTAATTTCCATCAAACAGCTATTGATGATGGAATCAGATGTTATATCAGCTTTTTCTCCTTTCCACCTCAACCTAAATCCATTTGGTCTGTGGGGTTCAATATTAGCAATAATACCCAGATCGAGTGTGGAGACAGGTTTCCAAATCATGGCTTCAGTAGTTAGGCAGTTATGGTCACTTAACATAACATCAACCACCTTGGGCTCTGAGCACAGGGGAATTAGGTTAGAAGACATGCACATAAAATCAATAACAGTATTAGCCCCCCTCCCTTTGAAAGTTGGTATATTTTCTCCCTGGTCATTCTTTGCAGTTTCCATAATTTCCATATCATAATCTATCAGAAAGTTATTCAGGGTTTCTCCATACAGATGATGGGGAACATTAACATCAGCATCCCCTGAGCGATTGTAAACACCACATAACTTCTGAGATGATAAGGGGCAAACTGAAACATTAAAATCCCCCAGAAAAATAAAATCATAAACGCCATTAAAATTTTTCACAAAATTAGTCAGTGCATTATCTAATTCATTAATTGCACTGTGTCTGGTGCCATCAAATATATTATTGTAGAAATTAATCAAAAGTATATTTCTACCTGCTTCTTGTGCTAGCCATAAAATTTGTGAATGAGCCCCCACTTTTACATACTTTTTCACCGAAATAGATAACTTGACTGAAATCAAAACCAACAACCCTCCTTTTGCTCTACCATGGGTCGAAGCCAAGGCAGGAAGTTCATAGGATACAAAGCCATCACTGCCCTTAAAATTTTTACACCAGGTTTCCAGTAGGCAAATGATGTCGAATAAACTGATAAAAGCTTTCCATCCTAACATATCCTCTTTGGCCATCAGGCCTGCAATATTCCAGCTGGCGATATAACAAGTTACCCTTTCCCTATCATGGCTGACAATAGGCATTCCATCACTAAATACGGACATGTTATCATCTGCATTAAAAAGCTCTATGTTATACATTGAATTCCCAACTTCTCCCCGAACAGGCATACAATCTACAATCACACAATGAATCTCCCACACAGGAAGAAGATCCCCTGTGTGTCGAGGTATTTTTTTTCTCTTTTGTGAACAATCCTACCCTTTGGAGTGAGTCTTTATTATTGTTATTTTATTTCACTGATAACATGAATAAAATAATCCTCAATTAGTAGGTAGTTTTAAACTTATCATTTTTCTGTTCTGTCTTCCTTTTGAGACACCTCCCAGACACATCAAGGCAAAAAGAGCTCCCCATAAACATATTTGTAGCCCACACTGGTTCAATAGTTATAACCAGTGTGAGGAGGGACCCTATGACAAAGCATCACACCTAACGGCATTCTGTCCTAAACATAAGACTTAAAAAAAATAATCCATAATAACCAGAAACTCTATACTAGTATTCTACATCAGTATTCCATTACATATTCCTTTGTAGTCTTGTTTATATGTAGAAATACTAACTACAACATGCCTGTAAAGGTCAGAAAAAGGTTTTCAGACAAGGTTTTCTGCCAGGTTTCAGGCAGCTGTTACATAATCACAGCACTCTTTTTGAGCATCCAGTTTATTTCTCACCCAAATGCTTAGGCAATGCGAAAGAACAAATCATTGCCCTGACACTGCAGTCCTTAGAGAGCACTTTATCCTACACGCCATAATATATAAAGTGATTGCTGACAAAGTGCACTGATGTGTCAGCTGAAGTGTTTGAAAAAGACATGACTGCTAGATAAAAGTTTAGTGTAAGAAGTCTATTTTTAAATGTCCAATCTACCACTTGTGTGAAAAAGGCAAGCTAGCAATAAATGTGTCATGGCCAATAGCTGACCGCTGTGTTGTCCTCATCAAACAATCTAAGTTTTACAGCATAATTCTCCGCATGATATAAGACAGTGTGAAGGGCAAAAAAGGCATTAGCAGATTTTGTAAATAGATGGATTACGGGGATCGATTGATTCTTTAGCTTTGCAGAGGACTACGTGCTTTCACACTGATAAAAACAATCTAAGCATTTTATGTAGACAATAATGTTGGGATGACATACAATTTAAGGAAATATTTCACTTTCTGGCGAGGGCAGTAGAGGCGGAAGGCTCCTGTGCATTCATATTTTTTGCATAAAATCTTCCATTTAGTCTTCTAAGTTTAAGACCATTAATATATAAACATATGGAGCACATTATGGGCAGGTAATAGCCTTAACAATAAAAATACTGGGAGAAACCCTTTGTTGAAAAGGGCGACTTTGAAACAAATATACATATGAAATGAACCAAATATGCATATAGACTGTTTCCGTAGAAACATAATTTCTATAGAGAATCTCAGCACTAGTTTGTACAACATATGATAGTTATAATAATATCAGGGAACTGAACAACAAACAGCGATAAGACATTTAAAGATGGCCGCTGCGGTTACGTCCGCATTAACCTCGAGTTACACTCAACTCCCAGGTGCGGCTAATTAGAACATAAAGAGCCAATCAGAGACAGTATAAAAAGCGAACAGATGAGAGACCCATCCCACTGCAGCCCTGGAGGACGGTCTGTGAAGTTATTCACCAACGAAGGAGCTAAACAAGTAAGTGGGAGAAGGACCCTTTCAGCAATGTGGTAGTCAGAAACCCTTTAAATAAAACTTGCGAGATATCTATCCCTCCTCCCATAGATTAGAGTAAAGTGCTCTGCAGAATCCTTTTAAGGATGTTCTAAGTCATGTGGCAGAACAACAAGAAGCCCACATTTAAAACTTGAGGTAAGAGTCCGAAATATCTACACTCAGCCCCAGCTAGGGGCTGTATAGTGAGGTGCCCTACAAGAATATAAGTTAACCCAAACTTGCTCTCAGTTGAGCTAACATTGAAAAGCAGACGGCCGTCCTGCCAATATAGCTGTTGGAAAAATAAGGTAAGAAGGAATCTCTGAACAGTGTATTTACAATCCCGATCAAGTTGTTTAATATAATGGTTCCAAAAAGAATAGAAGTATGATTTAGCTTTGAAAATTAAAATGTCATGTTAACTCATGACATAGAATATCTACCCACAATTGAGGTGTATAACCTTTGTCCTTGAGGATTATCGTATACAAGTAAATGATAAGACTAAACCAGGGCATGGGTTTTTGAAACAATATGGGAAAGACAGGTGCACCCTAGACCAATTAAAATCGAGCATAAGGGGGGGTGTAAATTGTCCTTCAACAGTGGAATTGATCTCTTATTGGTGGGTGACACAGCAAATGCTTGGAATTGGGCCGTGATTTGATGGCAATAGCCTTAGGAGAAAGTGGATATAAAATCCCAGGCAAACTCCATAAATCAGGAGGGACAACCTTAATGAAATAGAAAAAATTGTTCTTTAAATTAAATAAAGCCTTTTCAGAATACATGACATAATAGTATGACCTCGTGTTTTTGAACAGTGATAATTGAAGAATCACCAGAAGGGCTATAGGTGGAACAGGTTTCAATAACGATTGATGACAAGGAAATCCTTCCTGTTAAAACAGGTACATAACTAAACATAGGAACAGAAATAATAGTTCCAAAAACAGAATGCTTATTGAATCTGACTGGACTGTTTCACCCCTTAGAAACGGTACACAAACTGCAAGAGCTTGAAATCGCCCAATGATTAAAGCGAGTAGCCAGCAGCGAAATTAGGTAGGCCTTTTCTAATCCACCTAGGTTGAGTCATAAAGAATTGAAATGACTCAGGTAAAGGTGTAATAAAGGCTCTGGGCAAGATTATGAGTTTGCGGACTAACAAATATTGTGTAAATATGTACATATATATATATATATATGTTCAGCTTAAATGAAAGTATTATATTTATTGGAAATGTAAGTCATATTGTTTCAAGGTTTTTAAAAAAATGAGTTGCAAATATCTTTTGTTCTAAAAGAATAAAATAAAAGTGGAATGTGGATATTATATTTGAGGCTTTGCCCTAGAATTGAATATCTCTATAAAATACCAAGGCATTAGAGCTTCGTATGTAACAAGTATTTTAATTCTTTGGTATAATTTATACTGCTTTTTAATGAAAAAAGTGTCCTGAAGAAGGTGACGACCTATATCACCGAAACGCAGCGTTGACAAATTTTTCTTTCTCTTCATGAATTATTTTTTAATGAAATGTGTTTTTATGAATAAATACGATGTTTTTAACTTGAATACATGCAATAATTAATTAAAAAACAACTTGTTTCTCCACTCTCATTGTTACCTTTAATGCCTGATGTCGACAATTGAAATACCTCAATATTGCAAATATGTTAATTTGTTAATCTGGTTACAACTCTAAAAGCCCTCCTTTGTTTTTTACCCTTAACCAAGATCCCCTCGAGACTTAAGTCTCACAACTTAAGATTAGAGGAAAAGGGAACTTTTTAATTTTTTGCGCAGGTAATAGCCTTGGCCTTTTGCCCACCGAGCTAAATCAATACCCTGACCCTTATTAGTTCTGCTGTAGGAGTTCACTTAAATGACAAGATTACATGTAGAAATTAGTGTTTCAGTATCGTTTCCTCCATGCTTTTCTATATTTTGGCCAGATTGTCACCGGGGCATTCCTCCTGCACCTGGCAAGCAGAATATCCCTGTGAAACTCACCTGGCACAATCCCATACAACATGTGATTTCAGATATGTCCAGTAACATCTGTTACCAGGCCTATGAAGAAATATGGGCCACTTGCAATGAGGCCCTATAGCTATATTAAACTTTTAGGTACACGTCATTGGTGTAATTTAGGAGACAACGCAGCATTTTGTCAGATTGGCAGCATAGTATCTCTTGTAACCAGCGTTACCACAGTCTTTCTGCTACTCCCATATTGAGATGGTAACTTTGGGCCTGATCATGATAGTGGTAGGACCTCACACCGACAGGCCATCGGTGGTAGTCCGATCACTGACAGCCCTTTAGTCCAAAAGCGAGATTACAATTACACCAGTCAGACCCACAGCGGTCAGAGGGAGGACCACTGCTTCCTCCAGGATCTTATATCCCAACGTTGCCACAGTTTGAGTTGTATCCCTAAATGGCGGCAGTGCCAAGTCAGGAACCGTCTGCTGTCAGTATTTGGATATTCCTTTCTTAAAGCCTTTTCATGGCAGGAACACAGTCATGAAAAGGTTGTCAAAAAGTGATACTGTGCCCCTGCCATTGTAGGCCGCTTAGAAGAAGTCCTGGGGGCACATGTAGTGCCCGCACTCAACTTTATGCACTGTGAGCCATGCATGACGTTGCATGACACACAGTGCATGGACGGACTGGAGGTAATGCACAACAGTGACTTCTGCCTCCGCCCTTTACCTTGGCCGCAGCATGTCTCCGCCATGGTTCTGGGTACTTCCTGACCTCCAGCCGTGCAGCTGCATCGTACTGCAGCAGTTGGACCACTGCATGCTGCAATAGCCGACCGAACTCTATAATAATCAGGCCCTTAGTCATACTCCAATGTGTTTGTTTCATCATGCTGTTTTATGTGCTGTGTAAAAAGCATAGGAACTCACATTTTTTATAAGTATTGCAGAAGGCCCTCATGATCATTAACCATTTGTAGATAAACCAATTCCAAGGGAAAGAGGATCCACTATCAAAACATGTGACCTAAAGGCAAATAGGCCCATCAGAATATGGGAAGTGAACGGTCATTAGACCCCAGGATTTCTGTGAGCCCCACACATCTGTCCACATTTATTTTTAGATGTTACCATAGTGCTACCTATTTATTAATGGCGATGCAACTAACAATGATAATCCCACTCGATGGTGACAGATGCTGGATCTGTTGTGTGTTTCTTTCCTTATTAGGACAGTTTTATTAAACTCTGAAATAGGCCCTCAACCAAGGAAGGGCTCCACTTCAGCGCATTGACCGAGGACCCACAAAAAGTTCTTAAGTACCCACATGCAAACAACAAACATGTCAAAGCAAAGAAATATACGTCATTTAAGGGTTTGCAGCTGCGATCCCTGACTTGATCCCTGCAACCCCTGGCCCTTTCTTTGCGACCCTTTCCTCAGAAGTAGCAAAAGCAGTGACAAAAAAAGAAAAAGAAGTTAAGCAGGCTCCTGATGAGCACTGTTTATGTTTTGCTCCTCCCTCTGCGATCTAATACTTTAAAATAAGTAATTTCAGCACAGGATTGCCACACTTCTGAATAAACAAAAAAGTGAAATAAAAATACACATTGATGAGCAAATTATTAAGGTACTTTATTGTGAAAACATGAAAAGTTATGTCAGAACCATACCTTCATCTTTGTGCTTAGAGTCATCAAGTGATCAGAAATAAAAACGTTTACAGTCCTAGCATTACTGTAAGCCAATAATATTTTTTTATAGCACAATGTCCTCCAGGTTCAAAAAATTTGAAATGTGCAAAGTTTTCCTGACACATCATGTCAGCATCCCAATTAGAATACAGTTGTATATAGAAATAGACATGTAATAGTGTTAGTTTCTGATGTGTTATAATAACTGTGAATTTATTACAGTATTCTTAATGACAGGGCCAAAGGTCATATGACGTCAATTCCTATGATGTCACTGGTATCAAAAGATGTGTGATGGCACTTGCACTAACTCTAACATTTTGGTGTATCAACACACATGACCAAAAGGAGCATTCAATGTGAAGAGCTCAAAGCCTTTCCTGCAGAGCGCTTTAAAAATATATATATATATTTTTGGCAGCCAGCATGAAAAGACCAAATAAGGAACCATCATCAAAAAGGTATTGATATTGTTATTGTTTCGGCTGAACAAAACTTATAGACGTCTTCAACTGTAGTGTAGTTCCTATATTCTCAATAGGCTCTGTGCATTGGAATAATATATCCTATAGATGTGATGTAGGACTTATGTCTACTAGGTCTCTATCGATTATATTAAACTTAATTGTGAGTGCCAGCTAGCTCAGAGGTCACTAGAAACTTTCTCGAATTCACAAGAAGGGATTAGTTTCTGACAATCTCATAAACATGACAACTTTGTTTCCCCAAGATAAAACGTATCTTCAGAGTCGTGGAAATAATAGATAGATATTTTACTCATGCTTTGTTTCATCAGAGGTGCAGCGAAATAGAGAGATGGGCGTTTTTAATAAAAGTATTTATTGAACAGTCTTCTTTCTCATGCAGAAGAACTGAACTGCTACAATCATAATACTGGCTGTAAAGTATAATGCATCCAGCAAGAAGAGTATGATAAAATAATACTGTAAAAGCATGGTATGGTTTCTAAGCCATAAAATACATACATAAATAAATAAAGACTAAAAAGTACTCAACTGGTGCTTCTAAAATACGCCTACCCCGATGTACCTAACCTAAGTTTAGTACGAGGGAAGAAGTAAGTGTGGTGAAGCATAGGTTTAGTATTCTTTTGCCAAGAATCTATCCAAGATTTCTCTTAGGGTCTAATCAGCTCCGTACCTTGGTTTTGAATAGAGGAGGTCAGTCTCAGGACTCGATTTCCCATCAACCCGCAAGGGTAGCTTGGAAACACTGGAGCTGGATTTCTCGGCAGAAGAAAAGACATCGTCTCTCTCAGTGCATCTGCTGGAAGGTCGTCTTCCTTCGGCACTTGCTGTAGAAAGATGCGTCGGGCAAGTAGATAGTCAAATTGCTCCAAACCACTGTGTGTTTGCTATGGCAAGTGTGGGCATATTTATACCTTGAAGGTGCCGAGTTTGACGTAAAGGTGGACATAATAACTTCATAAAAGAGTCTCAGTTCTTTGAAAACTCCATAAGTTCTTGGAAAAATCAATATTCAAGCAAGGGGAAGTCCCTAACTGCTACAGCCGAGTTTTACAAGAAATCGTTGTGGATTTTCGGAACTAGTGGAAGTAGCCATGCCGTATTTGGACTGCATGAGCTATGTCTAAATATGGTTATGATTTCTATGCCTATATAAGGACATGGTGATATATGCTATGCAACACAACCTTGGTGGGAAAATGGCATTTTCTAGGTGCAGCAGTGGGACAAGGACTTAGTGTGCAATAATCCAAAGGAAGGACATTTTGCCACCTGCCTGGAAGTAAAAGCCGAAATCCTAGTACAGTGGGTGCCCTCACTCCTCTTGGCCCTTGTGCCACCACCCATATTGCCACAATGATAGCTGTGCACTTAGGTGGTAACCCACTAGGAGAAGCTTCATCCCTGCTCTTCAGCCCTCTGTGATGGCTGAGACAGTGCATGCTCTGGCAAGGTTGCACCCTTTCCCTTGGCAAGTAATAATCAGATGTTTATAATGATGATATTATTAATCGATCTTGCCTATTCACTTTGCTGCATGGACTGTAGGCATATACATGCTTTCTTCGTTATACAAGTCCACTCCCACTCACTCATAAAAAATCTAAAGTGCAGCTTTAAGATTTAACATATTATTGATCCAACACTGCTAAAGAGCCACTTTACTGTTCTGTTGGTTTATGTTTTCCCGACCATCAAGCCATTTTTGTTGTTAACCTATATTGAAATTTCCTCTCTCCTCCGTTGTAATGTTCCAGTTTTAGAGATTCGATGCCATTTTGAATTGCTTCTCTCCCTTCTCGCCATATTACTATATTTGTCTCTCTGTGCCATTTTATAGAATTACAACGAGAGCTCATAAATCAAGCTGTTCTCCACATTCATTCTCCCTTTCATTCATTCCCTTTGCAGCTAATCAATGCTAAATAACGGCCTCTGTAATTCTTAATTCCTGCCCTTTCTAATGTGGTATTGTGACATTTCAACACTTTCTGGCTAATTATCCTCATTTTTTTATCTGCATGTGACAGTAGCTTCATGCATGACCCAAATCAGTCATCTCACATGCCTCTGCACTCTCCCTTGTTGTCCACCCACTGTCTCTCCATCCATAATGCATTATTCTTCCATCCCCTAGAGCCCCGCATTATTCAAATCGAACGGTCCAATTATTCAGTGATTTCCTTATAGTTGTAGACTACATTATTTTTCATTCCATTTTTTTTTGCAATAACAGCCCTTCAAAGAGCACTTCTCACAGACCAGACGGAATGTACATCTCCAGTGAGGGATTCTCGGAGCCACCAAAGCACTTCATCAAGTGAAATGAGCACTATTAATAGAGATGTGAAAGATAAAGAACTTAACATTAAAAAATAGTGTGACAAATGTCACACCTTTTACAGCCATTGAGGAAAACTGCTCTGTTCTTGGCTAGCTTTAGCAGGAGCTGCTTAAATGCCTTTACGTCATGCAGAGGTTTGGAATAAGTTAGTACTGTACAAACGTGTAGATATTATCCAATATAAACAAAAGCATGATTAAGGGAGATGCAAAAATGCAAATGTAAAGTAAAACGTTACTGTGAGAAATGCTCCTTTTTGTGTTATAATTCCCTTTTTTGCTAGATGTTACTGCTGGTTTCTATACTCTGCACACCGGGGCATTGCTGCGTAGTGCCCAGAGTATGGGCCCTGATTGGCTAGGTCCTAAATGGCGTATTTAACTTTGCTCGTAAGGCCATAGTGTATGGTGCAGACATACACAGATGACATGAAAAGTTAAGGGAAAGATTTATCAAGCAGTTGCATTGCCCTTGTGCCAAGCAAATGGGTGCAAGTGCGACGCAACTACTAAGTAAGGGTTATCAAGCCACAGAAGACCTCCTAGAGCAGCAAAACACAGCTCAAATTGCTGTGTTCCATTACTTTGCCCCAGGGAGGCATTCCATGAGTGGAGCATGGTTATTCCCACGCATCCACCCATGGATTTCGGCGCATTCACATATTTTTATACATCTCACCCACAACATCAACAGGGCTAAATAGAAAAAGAAAATATGGACCCTGTCCAAAGAGAATTCTGCTTCCTAGTACCACTTGGGTATCCAAAGATATTGGAGTAGATGCCTCACTCACTTTATCATCACATGTTTCATCATTGGCACCTATCCACACCCTTGTAGAGTTGTACCCCCAGGGCAGAGTCAACACAGAGAATGGGAATTCCTAGATAAAATCTAGCTTAATAAGCAGGGATCCAGAAAGAGAGTAGAAAGTTATAAATACCTACATGTATACCCAAAGAGTTCCTTTGTTCGTGGAGTACCTGGAATATGAATAAAAAGATTTTTCAGGGCTTATGTTGAAATTAATTGTTCAGTTAACTTGAATATGTAAAAGCCAACATAACATATTTCGGTCCTCACTAAGAGCCCGTATGGGGGCTTCGCCAGGGCTATTTTGATGTATGGCTTGCTACGCATGCATGCCATGCTCACACGTGAGGCCTAAGGCTCTCACCTGACATGGCTTCCAGCCTTGGGGGTAACTATGAGACAAAAAGGAATATCAGCGAGGAGTAAGACAGATTCAGAAGTACAATATGTTATATGCATGTGTCCCATTCTGAATTTCATGGGGGCGTGTACTGATTCCCTTGTCCATAATGGTTTCCGGGTCAGGATAGTACCCTTTTTAGTTAAGGACACCTTCCCTATGTTAAAATAGTGAAAGCGATCAAGAGGTGCTAAGTGATGGAGGTGTCCAATATCAATATTATATTTCATATATTTCACAAAAACCCATTTGGAGAACATGAAAAAAGAAATGAAAGGCGAAAGTGGTAACAGATTGGTTCCAACAAGAGATTATAATATGGAGGAAGATGGATTAGGTCAATAATTATAGTCCTCTGTGGAGATATGGAGCAAGTTCAACGAATCCAAGGAAATGGAATTAAATACTTTGCTAAAAAGGAAATCAAGCAAGACGTTTTTTTATTTTTTTTATTTGAGGAGTTTTATATAGAGCTAGCTGGACCCGAGAGCATCAGAGCGCTTCACAACAAGTGAATTATATGCAATCAAGCAGCGCAGAGATCATAGTTGAACATTGTGATTGGTGACGAGTAGAGTTCAGACATAAGGAGTAAAAAAATCTAACGAAAAGAAACATGATGAGTGCAGGTCACACAGAACGAGTAGCCGATAAGTTTTCTTATTCAGGGCGGAGGGACGGTGTAGGGTTCCAGTAGGGGTCTGGGCGGTAGCGGATGTCAATGTCACAGGACACAGAGTTAAAGTCAGGTGGAGTGTCGGCTAAGGCACTTCCGTGGATCCTATTGGTTCACTAGTGAGCAATCGAGGAAAAGGACTTTGAGCAGACTTTTGAATTTTGCAAAAGAGGGGATTGTTATGATGTGGGGGGAATGGAGTTAGAGATTTTGGGCGCATTACCAGCAAACGACCTGGCGCGTTTTTTTTTTGTTTGCGTGTTTTCAGTGGGATGAGTAGCAGATTATTGGAGCTAATGAGGTTCCTGTTCAGGCCAGCCTTTTTGAGTTGGGAAGCCAGGTATTCTGGTTTTCCTGTGTTAAGGGCTTTGTGCTTGAGGCAGGCTGTTCTGAAGCTGGCCAGCATTTCAATTGTGAGCCATTTTAGTTCTCTGAGTACGGGCGAGATGTGGTCGAATTTCTTAGTTCCGGGGACCATTCTGGCTGCTACATTGAAGGTTGTTTTGAGGGTGGCAAGGTGGGATTTTGCTGTACCAGCTAGGGCTGCAATCCCGTAGTCTAGTCTGGACAGCACCAGTGCTTGAGTGGCTTGATGAAGGTCCTTGGGTGGGAGGAAGGGTTTTATTTGGTGCAGTAGCTTCAAGTTGAGGAAGGCGCTTTTTGCAGAGCTTTTAATGTGTTTGTTCATGTCCAGTTTTGGGTCTAAGGTGATACCTAGAGATTTCACAGAGTCCGCTAGGGTGAGGTTGCTATTGAGAGCATCAATAGCTGTGAGCCATTCCGCAATTTGGGGGTTCTCTTCTTTGTTGGAGATGAGTAATATTTCCATTTTCTCCTGATTGAGTTTCAGATTGTTACTTGAGAGCCAATGTTGTACCTCTCTGAGCGTGGGGTTGAGTCTCTGGATGTCATCAATGGAGGCGGTTTCCAGATAGATCTGTGTGTCATCAGCATATAGGTGGAAAGGGTTGTTTGATGTTTTGAGTAGGGTAGTGAGTAGGGTAGTGAAGGGTTCAATGAAGATGTTGAAAAGCTGAGGGGAAAGCACTGACCCTTGTGGAACAAAGTTTTTGATTTTTATCTTTGTGAGCGGTTGTGAAGGAAGGAGGAGAACCAGTGTAAGACCATCTCTTCAAGACCTGCCCTTTCTTGTAGAACCTTGATGAGAAGTTTGTGGCCGACCGTATCGAAAGCTGCCAATAGATCCAGGAGAATGAGAAGGCAACATTGGTCCGAGTCAAGTTACTTGTGTACATCATCTATGACATTAAGGATCACAGTTTCAGTACTGCAGCCTTTTCTGAAATCCGATTGGTGGGGATCTAAAAGGCTGATGTTGTCCAAGTGTTGACTCAGTTGTGGAAGTACGCATCTTTCCAGGATTTTGGATAGAAGTCATTCAGATCCATTGTGTCTAGGCTGGGTTTTTTCAGCAGTGGCGTGTCCGACTTTGAGGCAGTCTGGTATGACTCTAGATCTCAGGGAGCTGTTTATGATCTTGCACAAGAGCGGGGCTAGACGAGTTTCAGGTAATTGGTCAGTTGAGGGGGTAACTGATCAAGGGCGTGAGATGAGGGCTTAGCCCTGGAGATTTGTTTGACTATCTCTGTTTCCTGAATGGGATGGAAGGAGGTCCAGTGTTTTGGTGGGTTATTGGATGCAATTTCGTTAATTCCAAGCGTTGGGTTCTTGTGGAGGGGATGTGGTTGGTGACTAGTGAGAGTTCCATCTTGGCGATTTTGTCATTGAAAAAGTTGGCGAAGTTGTCAAAAAGTTCTTTGGATGCCTGAATTGGGGGGGCAACGGGCTTAGAGGTTTGTTTCCTGATAATATTGAAGAGCTCTTTAGGTCTGTTTTTTGCATAGACTAGTGCGGAGCAGAAAAATTATGTGTTTTTATTCTTAACGTGCTTTTTGTACTGCCTGCGGGCTGCTTGGAGTTGATTGTGGCGGATGACGGAGGGGTTGTTCCTCCAGAGTCTTTTGGTGGCTCTTAGTTGTCTTCTTTCTTCGTTGATGTCAGCGGTAAACCATGATCTGGATGGAATGCTCCTGTCTTTTTTTAGTTTCAGAGGGGCTAGTTGACCCAGGGTGCGCGTCATATTCAAATTGTAGAGCGAGGTGAGTTCGGTTGCGGGGAGCTTACCTTTTCTTCTAGTTCAGCTTGAGGGATCTGAGCTGTATTTCTAATCCATTTGGGGGTCCTGCACGGGGTGTTGAGTTGGGACCGATTGGTTGATGTGGAATAAGAGGATGTGGTGGTCAGACCAGTCTACGGGAAGGATGTGGGCGATAGTAATTACATCACTTTGGGCAATAATTGCATCAAGGGTTGCTCCTCTGTGATGACTTCCTTTTAAACAGTGTTGGGTAAGATTGTTATCTTGTAGGAGGTTGTTTAGGGTTTGAATTAGCAAGTTGTTTGTTCCATTCCACCTTAGGTTGAGGTCGCCAAGAATTATGTTGTTTGAGTTAGTGAGTGAGCAATAAGCAATCAGGTCAGAGAGGTGTTCCCCGAATGTGGTGGAGTTGCCTGGGGGTTGATACAGGAGGTTGCAAAGTGTTGGTCTGTTGTTTGTCTTGATGTTGGCTGTGAGACATCAAAGGAGCTGTACAGGTAAGAGTCGGTTTCCGCAATAGAGATGTTGTTCTTGTGTATGATTGCTATACCTCCTCCTCTTTGAACTTTTCTGTCTTTAAACATCATTTTGAAACCTGGAGACACAAGCATGTCCAAGCTAGGGTAGGAGAGTTCATTTAGCCATATCTCCATGATGAATGCGATGTCTATGTCATGGGAGAGGATGGCTTCTGCTAGTTCGGTTGCATGTTTGGAGGCTAATCTGCAATTTAGGAGCATGCAGTTAATGGGGGCCCCTTCCTTGCTCCGATTCTTTGTAGATGAGGCCCTAAGTAGAGAAGTGAGGTGGGCCGGGGGTCTTGGGGCTTTCAGTGGGGGGTGGTCTCTTCCAACTCCAGTAATCACTTGGATCTTAGATTTAGAGGAGGTAGTGGGGGGAGAGTCGATGGTTGAGGCTAGGACTGCCGCTTCCAGTGAGGACAATGCAGCTTTTGATGTTCTGGGTCTCTCTAAGTGTTTCTCAATAACTGCTCTTCTAGGGGTCAATGGCCAGGACATGAGGGGGGCATGGAGCCCACTAGGGGGCGGCACCTTGGCAGGTCAAAATTGGGTGGAGCTTGGAGCAGTGGTGGACCCGGAGGAGGTTAAATAGGCTTTCGGACCATATCAAGGTTGGTTAATATTCCGTTCAGGCCCCGGATCAAGGTTTCAAGCTGAGTTTCAAGATGGGAGAGGCGAAGCACCATGCTTTCCGAGGTGGGAGGGAGGATGTCTTGGGCAGAGTTGCTCATAGAGGTGGGGGACAAGTCCATATTGTGGTAGCTTTTGGTGGAGGTGCTACCTGAGTTATCTCTGGTGCTATGGCTCATGTCATGGTTTAGACTTCGTGTGGCCTGAGGGAGGAGTAGAGTCATAGGAAGTCTGTGATTGAGAGTATGCTCATTCCTGTTTGGATGGTTGGGATGGAAGGGGAGGCGAGGGTGGGAGGGTCGTCAACAGGGAGATTGAGATCCTTATTCGTAAGGGCAAAGTTGCGGTAGGTGTTTTGCGGGGGAAGGGAGGAGGTTCTTGCAAAGGACGCGAGAAAAGCTGGACGCCTCACCTCGCGAGACACGCTCACCGGTTGGAAAGGAGGGGTATGGCCAGGTCTTATATTGTTCAAGGGGGCCTTCCTTAGCAAGGGGAAGAGGGAGTCGAAAGCCTCAAGGTTATCATTATTAGCTTGTATCAGGACTGTGCCATTCGAGTAAATGGTTATGGAGGTGTTCCCACTCTGCATCTGTCAGTTAGAGAGAGAGGTCGTCAATTTGCAGCTATGGGATGTGATGGTAGTTTTGAAGATGTTTGAGCTGTATTATAAGCATGTCATTCCAGTTATCGGGTCTTTCTGTATGGAAGATAAGATCCATTTTTATCTGCCCTTTGGAGGAGCAATAATAGGTGTCAGCGAATAGTATTTTATAGTGCTGTCTAATCAGTCTATGTTTGAATTTTCTCCTTGCTTTACTTGAGAGGTTGGGAGGAAATTAATCGCGAAGGAGTTCATAGCCCATGAGATTTCAGGTAGTTCGGTGCTCGGGGGTTGGAGATAATTGGTGTGGCCGGTGGCATTTTATCTGGGTTTGGAGGGAGGGGGATTCCTTAAAGGGTGGAATAGAAGTGTTACCGGAAGGAGGAGAGAGTGCTTCTAACCGGGTGGGGGGATTGGGGTGACGTGGTACACCCTCCCGGGAGAAAGCATCACGTAGTGAGAAGGGGAGGCAGAGTGGCACTTCTCTAGGACCGGTTCAGAGGGTCTGTGTTAGACTGATACCCTGGGCGGGGACCTGCATCGTTGCTTGGCTTTGGCCCTAGTTTGGGGTATAGACTAGAGTTTGAGTCAATCATCCGCTAAAGGAAAGTGTGATGCAGGGTGCAGTTTTTTGTTTTGGGGTCAGGCAGTTAGCCTTGGTGGACTGGCCTTAAGGTCTAGGGACTCCTCTGGAACAGGATCAGGCTAAGGGACTAGCCCGCCTTCCTCTAAATGGTGAAGTGGAGCTGGGAGCTTTAGGAGGCGGAGGTCACAGTGGCCCGCCTTCTTAGAATTCAGGAGGTGGGGATTGCTGAGCTGCTGTTCGGCCCTTTAGACTCCTTTCACTACGCTGGTTTTAGGTTCCCTGAGCTGCTGTTGGTTTTGGATCTCCAGAAGAGGTATTTAGGTGTCAAGATTGGTGTGAGGACCGCCTGTGAGACGGCGAGGGAAAAAGCTGCTCCTCACGCTATCCCCCACAGGTCCACTCGAGAGGCTGAGATCCCATTAAGGGGTCAGGAAGCTGGGTACGCTACCCGTTAGCAGGTGAGCCCTTGCTGCCAGAAGAAACGGGACATGGGAAAGTGTCCTACCGGGGCTCTTGGTGGCACCCTCTATGGGATGGCAGGAACACCCTTGCAAAGTTGCATCAGCCATCATAATTCTGGGATTAGGTCTAGGGTGGCCATTTTGGGGTCAGGTACCCTAGTGCTGCCTACACTAACCTGTGGGTCCTTGTTAAGATGTCCGGCGAGTCGGAGGGGAATTGGTTCAGGGCCCTCTTGAGACAGGTCCTTAATTTGGCTTGGCGGGGTCTCAACGACTCAGTTGAAGCATCCGGGAGAGCTCAGTGTTTCGGACATGGACGGCCATCTTGGGGTCAGGCTGGACGCAAGTGACGCTGATAGAGTTGAGATCCTAGAAGAAATGGCGCACCTCAGTTATTAAGATGCCCTGTGTGTCTCGTGCGAGGGACTGTGCTAGTTTGAAGCATGGATCACTTCATATTAGTAGTCTGGTAATCCTCCATGCAGATTGAATGGCCAGGAGTTGCCTCAGGACAACCCTTGCGAGGTCGTGCACGTCCGGGCGTTGAGGTCTGGGCCGCGGCTCCGTGATCAGATGCCCTGGGGAGCAGGGGTGATCAGCTTACGGGCACGAAGGATGAGGATGTTCTGCGGGATGGTCCTGCCCTTATCTCTGGGTATTTCTCCAAATAGCCATGAGTATGGCGGCCATTACACGGTCAGGCAATGTCGGTTGAGGCCCGGAGCTAAGCGCTAGACCCAGGACTGCTTATTCTCAGTCGGGGGTCGAGGAAGAACGGCCTTACTACGGTGGGTGGATCGGTGCTTCGTGGAGGCATTGTGGGTCCTTATCGCTGGGTATTTCTCTGAGTAGCCATAAGTATGGCAGACATTACACAGTCAGGCATTTTCGGTTGAGGCATGGAACTTGGCCTTAGATCCGGGACTGCTTAATCTGCATAAGGGGTCGCAGAAGTCCAGCTTTACAGTGGTGGTTGGATCCGTGCTTCACGGGGGCTTTTGCTCCTTGGAGAGAAGTCCAAGGGAAGGCGATAGGCGGCCATCCAGGGGACAGGCAGACTCAGCTGTGAAATGGTCCTCGGTGCTGGTCTGGTGAGTGCTTCTCCTTGGACCGCGGATTTGGACGCTGTGTTTAGGCGATATCTTCCATCCGGATTTGGGACTCTTGCGGGTCCCAAACGGAGGTATCCAGGGATCATTTAGAGGGATATCTCTGAGGGGGCTCAGCCGACAAGTAGGTTTCAGGGTGTGGGTCCTCGTATCCTGGGAAGGCTGCATAGCGATTTCGAGATCACTCCTGTTTGGATTTGATCCGGTGAATCAAGTATCTCCTGGGGTGAAGCTGAAAGGGCTCGGCCGGGATTTACACTAGTTAGTGATCCCGATGCCTGGAGCTCAATCCTGGAGCTTCTTCCCTGCTGACATTTTGTTCACTGTTAACATAAAATTATATAACATAAAATTGGATAGTAGATTGAACAGCCACGATGTTTCACAAAGAAAGAATGGAGTTAAAACCTAGGAAGGCCTAGGATTAAATATGTAGCTGCAATTGAAGGTCAAAACAGCTAAGGTATCTAGTTCTGCCAAACACGAAAAGAACACATCAAGAGATAAGAACAGCCTAACCCATGGAGGTGGAGTGAGCAACAAGAAAAAACGCATAACTGATTATTTCTACAAGACTATTCAAAATAGTAAGGGAAAAGTAACACTGCTAAAAAGATTTGAGCTATTAAATGTATTTAAAAAAAAAATAACTGCATTTGCTAGCGATGATATCATTGGAAGCATGCAAACTGATACAAAAACAAAGACATTTTCCAAAATACATATCACCACTTTACCCGGCCTTAAACTTGGTTACCGAGAAGGGGGCTTAACTACGGATAAATGATAATATAATTCTGGAAGAAACTAATTTGATCTGCTACCTTCAAGGTCCAAGTCGGATGCCCATGTGCTCAATACTATCTTGGAAGCATGAAATATTTTATAATACTTAAGCAGCCTGGCAGATAAGAAACTAATCAGCAGCTCTGTTAGTAAATAACTCCTGCAGTAATAGATACAAAAAAGCAATGTTCATGAATAGTACATCCTATATTATTTCTCTTTGAAAATCCCGAGCTAAACGTGGAGGTACTGCTCTTGACAATAATTAACTAGAATCCATTTAGCGAGAAATAAAAGAATATGCCACCAGTAAGAGATTCAGTGCTTGTGTGCTGATGTCAATCGAATATATCCCTGAATAAATGTCAAAATCAATGGACGTATTTTCTAAAACTCTGATCATAATATAGACTTGGTAACAATAATTCTAAAAACACTGGTTGTGCAAAAGAGACATATCGAAAAATATACTTCTGGCTCCCAAACTCAGAAAGTGAGGTTTAGTGATGAAGGAGAAATTGAAGTAAAATCCATTGTGAATATTGAGATAAAAGAGACTAAAGAGCAAATAAATACAGTCAGATATGCTACAAATTGATAGTAGTGTAGAATACACAAATGAAGAACGAACCATAGATTAGTATCTGAAAGAAGATGTGTAAGAAGATATGTATGCTGAATTAGAAAACAAGCCAATTACCAAGAATAAGGAAAACAAAAAACAAAAACGAATGCTGGTCACAGTTTGTGTCAATAATATTAACACAGAAAATGAATGAAGATCGTAGAAATTAAAAAAAAAAGAACATGGAAAAAATCCAATAAGAACAGGAACCTGCACCAAAAATACCAAAAAACAAAGGGGCTGATTCCGATGCGGGCAGGAAAGGCTCCGACCGTCAGTCTGAGCCCTTCCTGTCAGCATCGAATGTGCCATTCGGATTTCTTTCCAACCGAGCCATTCTGATGGGCTCGGTCGGAAAGGAATCTGACTCGGTTTTCTGGAAAGCATATGATAGGCTCGGAAAACCCGTCCGCCATCCAGAAACCCTTCGGTACTCCCCCAGGCCGTCTCTTTTTGGCCGAGGGAGTACGATTGAAGTTTCCCACTGCCTTTTTGTGCCGGTCTTTCCGGCACAAAAAGGCAGTGGGAAACTGTGTTTGGGGGCCCCAGCAGGGCCCCCATGGGTGCATGGCTGCCGAATGGCGGCCTAGGGTTGTACCCTGCACTTCTGCTCTTTCAATGTGAGCATGCATTCCGTTCGGATTGCATGATCTCATTGAAAGGTATAGGCATGCGATCGATCAGGGCTCAGTCGGATCCTACTTGCAGGTCTGTAACCGACGACAGGAGGTCATTCAGTTAACGTTCCTGACAGATGTCGGACGGACTCCGGTCCGTTCAACATTGGAATCAGGCCCCAAGTTTTTAAATTCTTCTGTAAATATTTTCTAACCTAAAAGAATAAATATGAACAAGTACCAAAATAACTTTACATCCAGAATTCAGAAAGAGGGAGAAATAGAAATTGAGCAAATTGGTTGAAGTTCTACAAAAGGAAAGGAAATTAGTGACCAAGTTACTCAAATAGTGAAAGCGAACATAGAAAACGTTAGAAAGAGTGAATCTAAAAATATAAAACTGAATGATGCTACACTGTCAACCAGTACTCCGACTACCTCACAAACAAGATATTTCCCAATGAAAAAAAATGGAAAATGCTCAAATGTGCTCCAATCAGTTCCAAATCTATGGAAAAGAAATATGAGAGATATCTTATTATTTAATCCTTTTCCAACAAGTTGGATAACAGAAAATGTCACCTAACACAAAAGTTATTTTCTATTCGTATAGTACAGTTGAAGATATGCTAACATCTGCAGGTGATATTGGAATATTGGACTTTGATGCATTTTCTAGCTATGAAAAGAAAGGTAGAGCATTCATGAGACTGCAAGTACTGACGCAGAGCAATTCCCTGGAACAAGACTCTTAGACCTGGCTCTTTCTGCATGGTCATCCCCAAACTTTTTGCCTTCACCCTCCTGTTTCCTGAAGTTTTGAACTCTTTGCGACTGTGAACAGGCATGTTCACACCAAGATTTCACTGCCCACACTAGCTGCCAACACGAAGTTCCGATGAACCCAACCCTTTGTGCCACAGCGCCTGCCAGTGACAACCAGCAATGTGAGATATACAGTTCATGCTACAGCATCAATAGATCACAGTAAACTTGAACCTACAGCGACAACAGTCCATGGCGCCTGAGAGGATCTTTGCACTACATTGATGACTGTCAGCCTGTTCTTTGTGCTACAGCAACTACCATACACAGCACTCTCCCTGCTCCTCGCAGTACCCTCTGCGGCGAATAGAACTCTTCACTCATGCTTTAGTAGGTACCTCTTGTAGCAGGATTAACCTGGTGCCTGTATCCAGCCTGTGCTCTATTGCGGTTGGTCTGAGTTGTGACTGTCGCTCGGTCTATTCCACTCAGTCAACCACAACAGTCACTTTGTGCTCTTAGGCGGTTCTGCTGTTTGGATTTTTGTTGTTTTGGTGTTACAGATGTATTACATGTTGCTTTTTTTTCGAAATTGGCGTGGGAGTTTTCGTGCATTGTGTTTTTAATTTATTCCTGTTAGAAGTGCTGCATAAATCCTTTACTAAGTTAAGCATGACTGCTTTGTGCCAAGGTACTAGAGAGTTAAGCACAGGTTAATTTGGGATTACATGTGACTTCACCATGAAAATAATTGTGGTTGCTTCTTGAGTAGGGATCCAGCCCCCTCAACCAGTAGCCCAATTTCTATAAAGAGAATGAATTGTACTGAAATGATATCAAATTGTCAGAAACCAACAATGGATCAAAGTCACAAAACAGACAGCCTCATCCAAGTTGTAATTGTGGTAAATATACGCTGGAACTATATTGCTGTGACAATTAATCTGGATTTACCAGTACCCCATGAAATATAATGTTGTGTAATATAGCAGGGGTTAGACGTCATCAGAAAAGCGTGATTTACTACTAGCATAGAACTGAAAGATTTGAATAACCTTCCAAGAAAGTTGGGAGCAGAATAAACCGAACTGAAAACCTATATCTCATACAATATAAAAGCAAAAAAATTAATTAGGGCTGCCTTTTTGGGTTATTGATGATCTTAGCATAAGTACTGACAAATGAAATAAGTAAAAGAATGTGTTGCAATAAGTTACTCAATATACTTATATTAGGTTTGAAAGGTTGAATCAGTTCAGGTTAACCCAATAATTCTGAAAGTATTATTTTATCATCAATTCATATATTCCACTAGTAGATATATTGGTGATGACATAAAACTTCCCACATTATTAACTGAGAACTTTGAAGAAAAATATCCAAAGTGTTCAGCAGTGAATCAATCAATCAATCAAGAAATTTGTATAGCGCGCTACTCACCCAGAGGGTCTCAAGGCGCTTGGGGGAGAGGTGTCCGCTACTGCTCGAACAACCAGGTCTTGAGTTGCTTCCTGAAGGAGAGGTGGTCTTGGGTACGACGGAGGTGGATGGGGAGGGAGTTCCAAGTCTTGGCTGCCAGGTAGGAGAAGGATCGTCCTCCCATTGTGGCTCTTCGAATGCGTGGAACCGCGGCGAGGGCGTGGTTGGTCAATCTCAGTTGGCGGGTGGGAATGTAGAAGGTCAGGTGGTTGTTGAGGTATCTGGGGCCTAGCTCGTGGAGGGCCTTGTGTGCGTGAGTGAGGAGGCAGAACGTGATTCTCTTGCTGACGGGGAGCCAGTGCAGGTCTCTCAGGTGTCCGGAGATGTGGCTGTGTCGGGGGATGTCCAGGATGAGTCATGTGGAGGCGTTCTGGATGCGTTGGAGTCTTTTCTGCAGTTTGGCTGTGGTTCCGGTGTAGAGGGTGTTTCCGTAGTCCAGTCGGCTGGTGACAAGTGCTTGGGTGACCGTCTTCCTGGTTTCGGTGGGGATCCATCGGAAGATCTTTCGGAGCATGCGTAGGATGTTGAAACACGATGATGAGACGGCATTGACTTGTCTGGTCATCAAGAGGGAGGAGTCCAGGATGAAGCCCAGGTTGCGTGCGTGGTCCGTTGGTTTGGGTGCGCTGCCTAGGGCAGGGGGGCCACCAGGAGTCGTCCCAGGCAGGGGGTGATGATCCAAGGATGAGGACTTCCGTCTTGTCTGAGTTCAGTTTCAGGCAGCTGTTCTTCATCCACTCAGCTATGTCTTTCATTCCTTCGTGTAGGTTAGTTCTGGCTGTGGCTGGGTCGTTGGTGAGGGAGAGGATCAGCTGGGTGTCGTCGGGGTTTGAGATGATGTTGAGGTTGTGTTGGCGTGCGATGGCTGCGAGGGGGCTCATGTAGACGTTGAAAAGGGTGGGGCTAAATGATGATCCTTGTGGTAATCCGCAGATGACTTCTGTGGACGCGGGCTCTCTGGGTTCTTCCGGCGAGGAACGAGATGATACACTCCAGTGCCTTCTCTTGGACACCGACGTTGCTGAGGCGTTGTACTAGGATGCGGTGGCAGACAGTATCGAATGCTGCGGAGAGGTCCAGGTGGATGAGGGCTGCTGTTTCCCCGTTGTCGAGCAGGGTTCGGATGTCGTCAGTGGCTGCGATGAGGGCGGTCTTGGTGCAGGTTGGCTCGGAAGCTGGACTGTGAGTGGTTGAGGGATCCGTTTGTCTCGAGGAAGGTGGCAAGCTGACTGTTGACAGTCTTCTCAATGACTTTGGCGGGGAACTGGAGGAGCAAGATGGGGCGGTAGTTCTTGAGGTCGGTGGGGTCTGCTGAAGGTTTCTTCAAGAGGGCGCTGAGTTTGGCATGCTTTCAGCTTTCCGGGAAGGTGGCGGTGTTGAAGGAGCAGTTGATGATGTCCTGGAGCTGGGGTGCGATGATGGAGTCGGCCTTGTTGAAGACGTGGAGGGGGCATGGGTCGGTTGGCGAACCGGAGTGGATGGTGTTCATTGTGCGGATGGTGTCTTCGGTGCTGACTGGGGTCCAGGCGCGGAGGGTGGTGGTGGGGGGCGTTGGTTCTGTGGTTGAGTGCATGGTCTGTTCGCCGAAGGTGTTGTGTATGTCTGCGATCTTGCTGTGGAAGAACGAGGCGAGTGAGTCGCAGAGGTCTTGTGAGGGAGTGATGTCGTTGTTTCTGGCGCTGGAGTTGGAGAGCTCTTTGACGATGCTGAAGAGTTCCTTTCTGCTGTGTGCATTGTTTTCTAGTCGATCCTTGAATGCTGACTTTTTGGTGGTGTGGATCAGCTGGTGGTGTTTGCGAGTGGCGTGCTTGAGGGCGGTCATGTTGTCTGGGGTCGGGTTATTTCGCCAGGCTTTCTCAAGGGTACGGCAGTTCTTCTTGGAGTTCTTGAGGTCGTCGTTGAACCAGGAGGCTTTCCTGCTTCCGGGCCTGCTGGGATCGTTTTTCAGGGGTCCGAGGTCGTCAGCGCAGTTGGTGATCCACTGTGTGAGGTTGTTGGCTGCTTGGTTGGGGTCCGTTGATCTGGCGGGAGGGTTCTGGTTCAGTGATGTGGTGAGCTGGTCGGTGGTGATCTTGTTCCAGTTCCTGCGGGGAACCTGTTGCGGGTGGTGGTGAGTCGTGGTCTTTCTGAAGCTGAAGTGGACGCAGCTGTAGTCCGGTGGAGTGGCTGAAGGAGATGTGCTTGCTGGAGGAGTAGATTGGGTCGAGCGTGTGTCCAGCGTAGTGGGTGGGGGTGTTCACCAGTTGCTTGAGTCCGAGGTTGGCGAGGTTGTCCAGCAGGGTGGTGGTGTTGTTGTCATTGTTGTTCTCCAGGTGGAAGTTGAGGTCCACTAGAATAATGTAGTCAGCGGAGGGAAAGGCGTGTGGGCTGGTGAAGTCTGCAATGTCTTTGCTGAATTGTGTGCGGGGTCCTGGGGGTCTGTAGATGAGGGAGCCTCTGAGTGTGGTCTTGGGGTCGGTGTGTATCTGGGAGTGAAGGTGTTCGGCGGCTGTGAGGGTGTCGTCGGAGCTGGTCGTGATGCGGATGGGGTTTCTTGTGGACGATGGCGATGCCTCCTCCTGTCTGGTTGAAGCGGTTTGTTCGGGTGATCTTGTATCCGTCTGGGGTGGCTATGGCGATGTCGGGCGGCGAGGAGGCGTTCATCCAGGTTTCTGTAAGGAAGGCGACGTCCGGAGATGTGGTGTCGAGCAGGTTCCATAGTTCCACGGCGTGTCTGTGGACGGAGCGGGTGTTGAGCAGGATGCACTTCAGGTTGTTGTTGTTGGTGCTCGGCTTGGCGGGTGCGGTGCGGGTCCGGGTGCAGGAGAACTTGCAGGATTGGCAGGTGAAGGGTCCATGGGTACGTCCTGGGGCGGCCTGGTGGCAGCCGGGGAATCGGCTGGTGTTGAGTGGCCCAATCGTACGTCCGGCGGGTGGGATGGCATCTGCGGGGGCCACGGGGTCTGGCGCTGGGCGCGGTCCAGGCACGGACGGGCGTAGATGGGCTTGCCTTTGGCGCACCCACTGCGCGTGAACGCTGCGTGTACGCGTGGACTCTGCCATAAGTGGAGAGTGGGGGGGCGGAGCGAGGGAGGAGCAGCTGGGAGGCGGGAGCGGGGTGGCGAGTGGGGAGGGGAGAAGAGCGGTGATGCAGGAGGGAACGGGGGTGTGACCGCGGGGGAGCAGCGGCAGGGAGCAGGGTGGAGGGGCTCAACAGTGGGTAGCGAACACAACAAAAATACAATGGCAGATACAAAGACGGTCAAAAAACTAAATTATGGGCACAACATTCAAAACGGGCAGAAGCGAGATACTCTACGGTCAGGCGAGCTCAGGGACACAACAGAGGCATGGGCGGCAGCGGCGGCAGCAAGCGGAGACCGGGCACACCAGGGATGGGCCAGTGTTAGCAGGTATCTTAAATGCTGGGACATTTCAAATAAACTATGTTGATTATTTTTCTTTTCAGTACAAAAGTTTAGTTAGAATTCCAGTTCAAGTCATCAAAAAAGTGAAGTACAATGAAAGAGCTAGGGAAAAGCAAGAACTTCACAGTAATAAAGAAAAGGTGCTAAAGTAATCAACCTGAGCAACCAACATTAAACATATAGAAATATAGATGGGTAACAGTGAATTACAGGGATGTTGTTCACTGAGGGGTTCTGAGTGATGTCTGTAGGAACCACAGAGGTGGAATGTGTTCAGAATCAGCTTATCTTGTAGGATAACAGGCAGGTACAACATCAGGCTAGCTCCACTCACAATAACTGACTTCCAGCCCCAACATTCTTGAACTAGTGGCTTCCAGTCACCTAGGAACAGGTAACTAGGATACCACATCATCCCTCTTTAACAGAATATAACAAACATAGCAACAAAATATCATCATACCATAAAATAATTAGAATTGAGAGATATAATAAATCAATAACACGGAAAGAATAAACTTAAAAGAAATCTAAGCAAGGTAAAACACTTCTATAATAAGCAACACAGCTGCAATGAAGAAAACATTTCAATTTATGAGTTCCTATTGTACAATATCACACCCTCCTTTGTCAACCAAAACTTTATATAGCAAAATCTTAAAATTTCTTAGGAAGACAAATGTGTCTACTTCTTGAGCAGGTGGCAGTAGAATTACCAACAGAACAATCCATGTCACTAACAGGTAAGGGCAGCTCAGCTTGGCCTGCTAAAGGTGAAGCGCAGGAAGCACCACCATCAGTATAGGAGTCAGTGACTTCATACCACATCCAATTGGTGGATGAAGTAAAATTCCTGTCATTAACACTAACTCAATTTAAAACCCAATGGATACCTAGATAGGATGAAATTGCCTCGTGCGGTAGTGGTGCTTACTAATTCAGTATAGTAGCATACAATATGTAAATCTGTTGGAGCTCAAGGGAAGAAAGGTCATCCACCCTTCAGCATAAGTGACCCAAGGGGATCGCACAACTGTTTACGACAAGCCCGAGCACACATAAAATATCATTGGCATTTGTGCAGTACAATAGAACATAACAATAGTATATGACAATTTGTCTTTAATGTTCTTGCTTCTTTTGGTCCAGCCAACGCGTGTTTCATCATCCGGGAGTGACCCACATCTTCCTCAGGGCTAATTGACCTTCTGTTAGAACGGTCAGCCTTGGAACCGGTTATAATTCAGTCCTGGCAAAGAGGGCAGGGATAATAGTTAAGTTCCGTTCAATTCTAGTTTACGTTCTTTCGGTAATTGCTAAATGAGTGTTCATGCCATGCGTGTCCAACCAAATCAGTCCCAGCAACCACAGTAAGACGAATAGCACTCTCGTGCTCGGACGTGTTTCTGCGTCTGTTCACCGGCACCCATACGACCGGCAACGCGCCTGGCACGAACACTCATGCGGATTTAGCAATTACTGAAGCAAAGAAAACTAGAAGCACAACGGAACGTAATATTATTCCTGCCCTGTTGGCTGGCACAAATGCCAATGATATTTTATGTGTGCTCGGGCTTGTGGTAACCAATTCAAACCCCTGTTGCATCTGGACATTCTGCCAAAATGCCACACTTTACCATCGCTCAATTTTTCAGATTTGGAGTACACTTCAATTACCCGTAAGGGTTTTGAAAATTTGCTACCACCTTTGTTTGTTTTGTGTGCAAAATTCACCTTAACCAAATCACCCGGCTTAAGGAAAACATCTTCTGTGTTATTTTTCTGATCATAATGAGTTTTACAAATCTCTTGTAACTTCTTCTTTAAATTTAACCTTGCTACAGCAGATGACTACAAATTTTCCTTTGACTCTGAAAGGACTGTAACCAGTTCCAGTGGGTGTAATCCGGAAGGCCCAAATGGTTTTTAAAAGCTCTTTCCTCCAATATTTGCCTACACTAATGGAAGCTTGAATGCTGCCCATAATCACTCTATTGAATTGTTTCACGTTTCCAGTAGGATGATAAATAGGTGTCTTTTTTCCATAGATACCATTCCTGGTCAGGAAGCAACAACATTTTTCTGAGCAAAATTGAGTACCATTGTCACTGAAAAGGACTTTGGGAATCCCTTCCCTCAAAAATAAACTTTCCAAACAATCAATAATGATATCACTTTTAATATTGTCAATTAAAACTGCATCTGGTCACTTGGAAAAATTGTCTACTATTACAAGTAGATACCAAGGTTTCCCATCAGTATCTGAGACGGGGCCTAGTAAATCGACACTCAAATCCTCCCAAAGAACATTGGGAATACTCCTCTCACCCAAAGACGGTCTGAATACCAATTGTGTTTTATCAGAATTAGAACAAACACCACAAGATTTGACTAAATCCTCAATGTCCTTTTCCATATTCGGCCACCAGTATCAGAGTTTCACCTTCCTCTTTCACTTCACTATATAAAGATGTCCACTGTGACAAATTCCAAGAACTCTTGTCCTTAATGTGTACGGTACTACTGTTCTGTTACCTCTTAGAACTAAATAGGAATCATGAACAGATAATTCTTCTCTTATTTCCTAAAAGCTCCTTTGATGAGATAAGATGTTCATCTTATAAGGCCATCCATTTACACTATCAGTATCTTTAGTGTATTCATTTTTCAACTAAGATTTAGAAATATCATTTGAGTCATTTGAGCCTAATTCCTGAATGGTAGCTTCTCAATCCAAAGGGTTAAACTCCCAAATGCTAGCTACTCTATAATTGTCCCAATCATTTTCAGTATTGACAGAATGCAGTAAGGGGGCTCTGCTTAAGAAATCCACTACCTTATTTTTCTTACCCGGGAAGTAAACTACATCATATACAAAACTCTAAAAGGTGTAAAATCATCCTAGCAATTCTTGGTGTGGCTTTCATAATTCCTACAGTAGTAAGAATTTCCACCAAGGGCTTTTGATCAGTGCAGATAGTAAATTTTGCACCCCAAATGTGCTGTCTAAACTTTTCCATGGCCCAGACAGTGGCTAACATTTCTTTTTCTATGACTGAAAATTTGCTCTCAGAAGTGGTCAATGATCTGGACGCAAAAGCCACTGTACATACTTCACCTATCTCATCCTTCTGTGTGAGCACAGCACCTAACCCTTTACCACTTGCGTCAGTGGTTATGATGCTGTGGGCAAGTGAATTAAACCTCTGCAAAGAAAGAGCACAATATACTTCATTTTTGATTCTGAATTCCACTTAAATTCTTGTTTCACTTTGAGTAAATCTCTGAGATTGTGAGTTTTTGAGGCAAAATTGTTGACAAATGTAGAATACAATTCTGCCAACCCTAAAAAGACCTTAGATCTTCTTTTGAAGCTGGAGATGGGGCTTCCATGATTGCTTTGATTAGGGTTTTTTCTGAGAAATGCCATCTCCACCAACTTCATGACCCAAATATATTACGGATTTCATGGCAAATTAAAATTTTCTTAATTCAGCTGTGAATCCATATTCAGAAAGCTTGCTTAGCACTAGTTCTAACTGTTTGTCTTGTTCCATCTTATCTCGACCCATCACCAAAATATAATCCTGAAAGTATGTTACCACTTTTGTGCCTTTAAATAGCTTGTGCATCAGCCTCTGAAAAACCACAGCAGCTGAAGCTAACTCAAAAGGCATGCGTACTAATCTATAGCATTCAAAAGGGTAATAAATGCAGTATGATTCCTACTAGCAGGATGTAACAAAACCTGGTGATAAGCTGAGGTTAAATCTATGGTAGAGAACCATTTTACGCTCTGAGACTGAGCTGATAACTCATAAATTCTTGGAAATGGAAATGTATTTGATCTCTCAGGTCAATGCATAAACGAAGATGCCCATCAGGTTTCCGGGCGACGACCAATGGAGCCAACCACTCTGCACTTTCAACAGACTCAATTATTTTTTTTTTCCAAAGAGTCGAGTTCAGCCCTAACTCCTTCTCCTACTCCTAATGGAATATTCCTGGCTTTATGAGAAACTGGAACAACTCCTTTCTTTAAAATGTTTTTATGCACATTGCTGTTCAGCTTGCCTACACTACCAGAGACTACTCGTGGTAATTTCTTTTTGAGGGAATCAATCAAAACAAGTTTTTGTTCATCAAGTAATAAGACTTGGTCATTCTTTTTGGGATCAAGTATGATTCCTAGGGCTTCTTGGTCCTTCCAGCCCAAAACTGAGGAACCTTTTTCAGCTACATATAGTTTACCCAATGCTGATCTGTCCTTAAGCCCTTCTGTGCTGATGACAAGCCCAGGCTCGTGTGCTGGTGACGAGCCTGGGCTCGTCATGAGCCGTGGAACGCCCACACGAGTGGATAATTCCCCCGCTGTGCTGAGCGCTCCATTGCGCGGGCGGGCTCATGACGAGCCCAGGCTCGTCAACAGCACACGAGCACCGTGCTGCATGACGAGCCTGGGCTCGTCATCAGCACCGCGGCACCGTGCGCGGCCCCCCTCCCCCCCGCACCGCGGAGGAATTAGCCCTGCGGCAAAGGGGTTACATTCAAATGTTACTACAGTAAATCCTACCATGGGAATTTGTTCACCTGTAAATGTACCAGGATGTACATCCATGGTTTTAACTCCTTCTTGAGTGTATTAACTAATTTCTCCTCCCATATATTTTTTTTAATAATGGTGTAGGGGAACCCAAGTGTGCTATATTTTTAATTCTTACACCATCAATGGTTAAATAGCAACATGGTTTCTTTTGGGAGTTAGACCATACCCCTTAAACATTATTGTCATCAATTGAGGGACGAGACGAGGCACCATCTGGCAAGACGGTCGGAACCTAATGTAGGATATGCCCATGAAGGGAGGATCTCACGAAAGGAGTTCCCCTAACAATAAGGAGAGCTAGTACGACTGACCCTGGCTCCCTTATGTCATTTTAAGAAAATTGCACCAGTTTCCAACAGTATCAACGAATGACCCTGCCCTGACTAAATTGCCTGAAAGACTAAATGGCAATAAAACATGTCGGCTAAGAAAGGAGGTGGTCTGCATGTACGCAGCCAGTTTTAAATTCCTTAATAAGCGCACAAGAAAAGAATAAAATTGGTAATCTGTGCATCTTATTTCAGTTTTATACTGTATTGGGTATTGTTTTGTTTTTGGTAGTCACAAAAGCAGATAGGGTGTGCGTTTTTTTTAATCATTTGATCACGTATTTGGGACACATATGTTTTTAGCAAAATGGTTGCCGATGATGATAAAAGTGAGCATAGCTGGTGAGTACCAATCAGCAAGCATGACTGGTGGTGCGTACATGAGGTGCCATTTTGCTTTTTTCACTATTTTTGAAATATTACACATTTATTGGTGTGTTTTTTGGGGTATATATACCATTGTTGCCCGTCTTTTAATAAGTGATTGGGTATGACTGTCATTTGACAAAAGACACCGTTTTATAAAAAGAAGGCAAATAAAGTGGTGTGACACTACAAAGAAAGAGTGACCAACGTAGATATAAAAAGAAAAAATTCTATATCCACATTTGAGATTTGATAAGCCTTAGGAAACAGGTTTTATGTGTATTTGATAAATTGAGAGATGGGCGAACTGTTACTTGTGTTCCATCTACAGCTCCGTATTGGCAGATCACATTTTTCATCCTCAATACACAAAACACAATCTTCATTTAATGAGTCTACTTCCTCATTATCTTTCCCGCAATTTTTCCCTACGCACAGAACCTGTTTGCGACCCATTCTGTTCAGCCTTCTTGTGTACATTTTTGCAAAATGTCCAGAAATTCCAGAGACTGTGCATTTAGACTTCCATGCTGAACAATTTTTATCTTTCGCGAAAATGACTTTGTTGCCACGTCTATATCACACGCATAAATGCTATCGCCTGGATTCAGTCATTCTGAACTACTTTGTTTTTTTGTTTTGTTCTTTGGAATTAGACTTGTCTAACTTTTTGCTTTCCCATTTGAGAACAATGGATACTTTCCCAACTACCTCACTTTCTGTTTCGACATCTCTGCTTTTTTTTTTACCAAAGCAGTGACCTCCCCTAAAAGTACTTCACCAACCACCCGTAGCTTGTAGTGAATGCCAGAATTAGATGAATGCATGACTAATTGGTCTCTAATAAAGTCATTGTGTAGTGGTCCGAATTTGCATCTAATGGCCAACTTCTTCAAAGCAGCAACATAATCTTCTACACTTTCGTTGACTTCTTGCATCCTTTGGAACACACACACACGGGGTGATAATGTATGTCTAAGTCTTCCAAAGCTTCTAAAAATGCATTGGTGCTTCTCACTCCGAAGGTGAATATCCGTCTTCATTTTCTTCTTCCAATGAAGAGATATCATTTAAAAAATAATCTTTCCATTCTGGCCACGTTAAAATGGGTTCTCCTGGATGAGCCAGAAAGGGAATAGGAGGAGTAAGTCCAAAATTGTGTGCACTCATCTTCAAATTCCCACAATTGTATAAAAAATAAATATAAATGTACTTACTTGCTTTTAAAGGCTTTTAAAAGCTATTTGTAAAGGTGCTCAAAAATTGTGTATCCTTAACTATGATGTGTGTCACTGTTTGAGACGAGGAGTATTCTAATGTGCACTTACTAGAATAACCGAAAATAAGTCAATCACTTAAATTACTTCCGGTATGATGAGCGCAATTATTTCCTTGTGTGAGCATCACCATGACCTCAGGTGTTGATTTAATTGTATCCAGTATGTTGAGCGCAGTTGTTTCCTGGTGTGCATGTCACTGTGACACTTGGAAATTGACTGCCGGTGTGAATCTGTGAGGAGCTTCCCCAAGATGGCTGCACGTCACGTAATTGTGTAGTGACATCACGTCGTGAGTGCAAGGATCACTCAGCTGGCATGCGAATATGTCTTGACACACGAAGGAGGCCTTGAGTGTTCCAGTCTCTCAGCAATGACTTCCGCAGGCAATCTCAAGCGCACCAATGGTCACACATTCCCCAGACTGCTCCGTGCCTCAAAATTTCTGCAAAAACAAGGAATCGGAACTTTGTGTAGATGTAAATGTAAATGTAAATGTATAGGCATTTATATAGCGCACTACTTACCCGGAGGGTCCCAAGGCGCTTCGACTGCTGCGAAACCCTTCCTGGCTTCCCTGAGAGATGGTCCCTTAATGGGTATCTCCAGGGTGAGACCAGGCATCCCCGGCGGTCTGGTGGGGCCGTTAGTGAAGATGAGGCAAGCTAATGCCCAGAGTTGCCGAGTGTGATCGCTGATCAGAGTGGGCACCGAGGCGAGAGAATTATCGTGTCCGCTGACCCTGGTCCAGAAACCTGCTGCGCCGGGAATCGAACCCTGGTCCCGGGCCGTCCTCTGCTCTCGGGTCTGCCGCCTCTAACCAGTGAGCCACACTACTTCACTTCACATGTAGAGAAATGCAGGTCTCGACCGGTGAGTAGATTTTCTCCTTGTTTCCAGACTTGTAAAGATTTAATAAGTGGAAAGTGCCTGTTCTCTTCTAAGGAAGTAATGTAGTTCAATATCCCATGCTTGTCGGCAATTTGTAGGAACCACAGCACAGAGGCGGAATATGCTCAGAATCAGCTTTATTGTAGGAGAACAGGCAGGAACAACATCAGGCTAGCTCCACTCACGATAACTGACTTCTAGCCCCAACATTCTGGAACTAGTGGCATCCAGTCACGAGGAACAGGTAACTAGGATACGACAATGTCAAATAGACAACAAGAGTGAAGCTCCAGTTATCTATGTTGTTACTCAGAACTCCTAGGAGAAAAATATCCCTATGGTTCACTTTGTACCCTTCTATACGTTTATGTTATTTATGGCCCCCAAAATCATCTGCCCTTGTCTTCAACTTGCATGCAGGGGCAGAGGACAATGGGAGTGCTATACATAACATGCCCTCTACTCCTTGATCAAAATGGGAAAAAAAATATCTTACCTGTTATCCTTAACCAAAACCCACTCTCTTCTCTGAGTTCCTTCCCCCTCCTGTAGCTGTGATTTCTGCTTTTAGTCAAAGCAGACTAGCAGAGCTGCGCTGACAGGCTCTCAGAGAGCCCTGCCACTTGGCATGGAAGGCCTTTATGATATCACAATAGTTGATAGCCAGTTTTATTATTAATCACTGTGATGTCCCTGTGATGTCAGAGCTTGAAAATATTGTGAGAAAGTCATCCTTTATGCCCTGATCATCCCCATATTTTGACTGACACTGGTGGTAAATGACTCTGACTGCAACCTGGGCTCTGCTAGCCAGGCCCAGGGCCAATGCTCTGATTAAGAAGGCATATGGTAATCGGCTGTAAATTCAATTGGCACTGTCAACCTACCTGTAAGTCCCTAGTACATGGTAGGACATGCAGGTTTATAGGCAGCCGCGGCCCGTGCAGGTAAGAGCAGTAGGGCTAGGTGGGGGGATTTCAGCAGACGTCAATGAGGAAAAATGATTTATTTATTTAATTTTCCCTCGTGGTCATCCGTCAAATCCCCCCCAACTAGGCCCGACTGCCGCCCACTTTTACCTGCACTGCCTGAGGCTGTTTAGAGGCCCAGCAGTTTGGAGGAACTTAAGTGTGCACTGCTGCATCATCTGCTGTCATTTTAAAAGTCAGCCCTGCTTTGCAAATTACTTTTAAACTGAAATTGTAGGCAAATTCGACTTTTGATTTAAATGTACTTCATAAGTATTAAACTACCTTATTTTTACATATATGTCACCCCTAAGGTGTACCCTAGGTGCCCCCACGGTAGGGTGCCATGTAAAAATAAGCAAGACATTTTAAAAGATGTTTTGTATGTCCCAGTGACGGAAAAACTACCAATTTCTCTTTTCCTCATTGTAGCTCTTTTAGCTCCATAGGCTAACATTGGAATACTGTAATACAGTGTATCTATTGATTGTAGTGAGCTAAAATAATTCAAGGACCTGGCAAATTGGTAATGATAAATCCAACAACTTTCCAACTTCCTTTTCTGTGAGCAAAAGATCTAGCCTTTTAGCAGCCTCGCCTGATTGGCTAGCCTTAACAGGCTTGGATAAACTGCTTGATGAGGTGATAAATGGCCTGCATAGAGGTAGAGGTTTTCTGGTGGGGGAAGCTCTGCAGCTGCAGAGAACAGGCCAGGAAGGGTGTGGATAAATCAAACTGAGCTTTAAAAAGAGCAGAATAGTAAGGAATGCCTGCCAGACCTACCCCCTCTTCCTGTACCCTCCAGCCAGATGACAGCCCCAAGAGTGGAATTTGCAAGAGGTCTGCAAAGGGAGTGTTAAGGAAAATGAATCACCCCAGTGGGTTGGTTTAGCCAGCTCTTACTCCCAAGGAGAAAACATCTCCATCTGTAATTTAAAAGTGCAGTGTTTTGTGAGACAAGGGACAAGAACATGCAACACTTTGGAGGAAGCTGTCATCCTTTTGGGTGGCACTCTGCACCACATTGGTCAAAGGTGCCCCCTGCTTGTTGCCCCTTCAAAAAGGATGAAGGGGTGGACTCCCTCAAAGCAACAGGTTAACAGAGCTCACCTGCACCATCTCCTCTAAGAAGTCCCCAGCCTGGAGTGCATCCAGTTGACTTTTAAGGATTTGGCCAGGTGCATTGCGGGAACTGTAGTCTAAACTACCAAGGACCATCTCAGAGGTTCTAGACCTTTGTGTTTGTATTTTAAATACTTTGAACCCTCAATAGAAACTTCAAGAAGAGGTTCCAGAAATTTAGAGCATCTTTTGGAAAAAGCTCTATAAGGGGACCGACCTGTCGGCGGGAGTTAGGCCCCCATTGCCGAACCACGACCCGTCCTGGATTTCATGTTTGTACCCCTGAAAGCTTTGGAGCTCCAGACTTCCAAGATTTCACTGAGGCCTCCCGCTGAGCCAACAGGCAGTTGTTCAACTTGAATCCTGGCCTGAAGCCTCGCCTGATGACAAGAAAAAATCCTTTAAAACATTTCTAAGTATGGGGTTAAAATTTTGACCAGGGCTCCACACTTAGTGATTCCACCCAAGGCTCCATCAAACTTTGACTTTGTCCTGGTCAAGCGCGACCAGATGTCCTAAGTTGCTGCTATAAATTTATACTCACTAAAAAGTGTTTATTCTTTGAAAATTAAATTGTCCAGTTCCCCATATCAGCTTTTTGTCACTTTTTGGGTCATTTTGAACATAAAAATATTTCCTATTTTTATAAAATGGTTGTGGATTTTTTTTATGTGTTGTGTCTTACTTATTTAATGTATTGGTGAATTTAAATGCTTTACTCACCTGTCTCCTAAGGTAGGCCTATCTACTTGCTGCCAGCTGCCAAGGGTTAAGCTAGGGGCTAATGTATTGAGACCTTGACTGGACATAGTTTGCATTAGTGGCCTTATTGCTATTGGGAGGTGCATACTGACCCCTACTAATAATAATCTACCATCAAACTGAAATAAAGGCAGAGGCTCTCTATGAGGGACCATAAATACCAATGAATAATATATTCCTCATTGACTACGCCATAATTTCCTCATAATACTTCATGTTTGGAGATAGTATTTAGGGTTGAGCAGGATTATTACAGTGACCATACACCACTATTTATATTTACAGATTTAGAAGGCAAGATATGTGATGTATGTAAACAGATCAAGCATAAAAATAAAATCTATTGGTCGGCTTCAATTAAAATCTAACTTTAAAAGAGCTAATTGTAACGAAATGATGTAAATGATTCCGAAAACTGTGTTACACTACAGGAAATTCAGGAATGATTTCAAAAATCTCCCCTGAGAAGATGTAATCCAAAGGAAAGAATAGCTAGAAAGAGACCAAATAAACAAATCAATGATTCTTTCAAATTTGAGAAAGGTGTCAGAAACACATTACTAATGGAAAACTGAAAACAATAAATGAGAACAATTAGAGAATTTAATTATGATGAAAAGGAAAAATTGTGGATAGAAATTATAAGTAAAGGAAAAAAAATTCTAGTATTTGATTGGAAAATCAGTGGGAAAGAGAAAAAAAGATTGACTGCCATACTGGTGGAAGAAAGTAAGTGGATAGTCTTTATCATAGCCTTAGTGAGGAAGTTAATAACTTGAGATTACACTGGGAGGAGGCTTAAATCATTATCTCAGAAGAAGAAATAAGTGCTGACGTTATACATGTATGTTTATGTAACCCATAACTACCAATCATTAGTGATACAGAATACCCCATAAGAAATCAAATCAAGGTTCAAATGCAATTTAATCTGATATATTAAAGCTAGAGCCCAATATGTGGACCTTGCCACTTCACCAACTAATTTTGGCCATTGTGATAAATAATTGCATTCCTGAACACTGGAGAAGGAATATTACAGTTCCTATTTGTAAGAAAGAGGAATGGATGCATTCGGAAAATTATCGAACTATCACTTTTTTTTTAAGGCTTTTTTTATCTAGAATTTCAGAGCAAATATAAAAAAATATCACAGTGAAACATACACTGCCTAGTATATTATTCTGACGAACAACTTGCAGCTCAACCAAGATGTCCAAAGTTCTGAGCAAGGTGTCAGTGAATCAGGAACGTATCCAATCAAATTATCATTATAATGTATATTTCAGGCAAATAAATGCCAGACATCTTTTAACCTCTTCCATGCGTGCGATGGATGTGATCTTTCCCATGTCACGGTGGCGTGTGCGTCAGATGGCTCCCAGCCGTCATAGCACCCACCTAAGGGGGAAGAGCAGGCGCTCCCCCATGGGCCGCACTTTAGGTTGCCCCCCACCCACCCCTCCAAGTCATCTATAGAAGTCAGCATGCACCACGTGCCGATGTCATTACATGCAACCAGACACGCTGGGAGCCATTCGCTTTCAGCGCGTCGGCTAGAGAGGAGGTGAGTTTCTCCTTGAGGAGGGGGGATTTAAACAAAAGAGGTATTGGGGAAAGAAAAGGGTTTTCCTTTCCTCCGATGCCTCTTTTGAGCATTTCTGCTGCACAATTGCACATGCATGATCACGCATGGGGCAAGATTGTGCAGCAGAAAGGCCCACTAGACACCATGGATTTTTTTTTTAAAGGGATTCTTTATTTTGCGGTGAGCAGCCTCTTGGGCAAGGTGTCGCTCCCCTTTCGGGAGCAATGTTTTTGGCTGTTTCTCCCCCCTGGGGGGCAGTTCAGGATATTTGTGCTCCAATAGACCACTAGGGATGTATTTAATGGGAGAGGCCCCTTGGGCAAGGGTCGCTCCCCTTTGGGGAGCATTAGTTTGGCTGTTTCTGCCCCCCTGTGGGGCAGATCAGATCCTTTTATTTATTGTGCCCCACTAGACCACCAGGGATATACTTTCAGGGAGCGGCCCCTTGGGCAAGGGTCGCTTTATCTGGAGAGCATTATTTTACAGTATCTGCCCCCTTGAAGGGCAGATGGGACCATTTGTTTAAATATTGTGCCCTACTTTTTTATGTTGGGGAGCGATCCCTTGGGCAAGGGTCGCTCCTCTTTATGAGGGTAAATATTTTTAGTGTTTGTGCCCCACTAGGCCACGAGGGATTTCAGTTTTTTTATGCTGGGGACCGGCCCCTTAGGCAAGAGTTGCTCCCCTTTATGGGGGTGAATATTTTGGCCTTTTTTTGCCCCCCTCGGGGGCACATAGGCCTTATGTTTTTAGGCCAATCTGACCTCAAGTGGGGCAGAAGACATTAGACACCAGGGATTTTTTTTATTTTGTTGGGGAGCAGCCCCTTGGGCAAGGGCCGCTCCGCTTTATGGAGTGATTATTGTGGCCATGTCTGCTCATCTGTACCCAAGGGGGCAGAAGCCACAAGACACCAGTTTTTTTGTATTGGGGAGTGGGCCCTTGGGCAAGGGTCACTCCCCTTTTAGAGGGGTGAATAATTTGGCTGTTTATGCCCCCTTGGGGGCAGCTCTACCTTATGCTTTTAGGCCCACCTGCCCCCCAGCTTGGCTGGTGGATTGTGTGTGGACTTCTGCATAATTTGCATATGTGATTATGATGTTTTATTTAACATTTTTATTCTAGTGCAAGCTTTTGATTCTGGTTTGTGGTTTCAGCAGTGGTTGATCTGCAGCTTCCGTAGGTGCATTTATTTGGTAAGAAAAATATTTTTGTTGACTATTATTGTCATGCATAAATTAATTTTTTGTAAGTGATGTCATAATAGAAGCATATTTAGTTTGTGGTTTGAGCTTGCAAATCTTTGCAATGTGTTTTGCATTGTGTTGTGTCTAATTTTCTTTTCTTTTTCATTTTTAGTGGGATATTGTTGGTCCTTGCTGTGTCTGTGCTGAGTAGGTGGTGTAGAGTTTAACTGCTTCTGGCAAGTGAGTGGTATTGTTTTGGAGTATATAGGTCTTTGTGACAAAGCCACATTTTGTTTATTACTTTTTTTACAAAGTGTTCATGTTGTTAACTTGTTTGACAAGTTACCTTTATTAGTAGGGATTATGTCTAGCTGCATAATTACCACTCAGCAGGTGGCTGCTATGCTTTTTGAATCTTCGTCTGATCATGATTATGAGAGGGACTGTGCGTCTGAGGGAGAGGAGAAAGTCCAAGATTCTGGCAGTGTGTTTTCTGTCAACGTGGGATCATCTTATGATGTAGCTACTCTCATTGCAGATGAAGCTACTCTCATTGCGGATTAAGTGCCTATTTAGAGGAGGACACTGATGTGTCAATGGTGCAGCAAGCGGCATCTGGATTCCACGCTGGTGCTGCAATGCTTCCTATTGGAAGTGCTGGGCTCAGGGTTGATCCAAAGATGGTGCAGCCCGTGTTGCCCACCTTTAGTGGGGATGCAGGGTGTAGAGTGAATTTTGAAATTATTTTGCCCATACAGTTTTTTCAGTTGTTTATGGATTATATATTTTTGGCTGAGATCGTTGAGCAGAGTAATTTGTATGCTGAACAGTATTTGAGGGATAACAGTGCCAGACTTAGGCCCTGCTCTAGAGCTACCTGGTGGACTCCCACATTTCTGTATGAGATGAAGTTTTTGGGTTTAACTTTTTTGATGGACTTGATAAGGAAGCCAGTGGCGTCATATTGGTCTACCAGTCCATTGATGGCAATGGGTATATTTCCTGCAATTATGAGTTCTGATCAGTATTGCGTCGGATGCTGCATTTTGTTGATAATAGTCCGACATTGCCATGAGAATACCTTGACTGTGACCACCTTTTAAAGATTAGGCCTGTTCTTGATTACTTTGTAGATTGATTTTCAGAGATTTACACTCCAGGGAAAGAAATACCTGTTGATGAGTCTTTGGTCCTGTTCAAGGGCCTTTTGGTTTTTAGGCAGTTCATTCCTAGCAAGAGGGTATGTTATGGAATTAAGATATATGTATTTTCTGCGCAAACCTGTGTGCATTTTAGACTTGATAGAGTATATCAGAGGTTGCAACCTTACACGGCTGTTGATAAGGCTTACATTTGGTGTAAGAAGTTGACCATCCATCTTTTCAATTCAGCAACTTTTAATACTTTTGTTGTGTTGAAGGAGTGTTCTCCAGCATCAAAGATTACTTTTGTTCAGTTTCAGGAGTCTGTGATACGCAGCCTTGTTGTAGTGGAAAATGCAAGTGTTCCTAGAGTTGGAGTGGTGGGGGATGGGGCTAGATTGCCACTTTCTTGATTTAATTCCTCACAAGCCCCAGAAAACCAAAGTGGTATTGTTTTGGAGTATATAGGTCTTTGTGACAAAGCCACATTTTGTTTATTACTTTTTTTACAAAGTGTTCATGTTGTTAACTTGTTTGACAAGTTACCTTTATTAGTAGGGATTATGTCTAGCTGCATAATTACCACTCAGCAGGTGGCTGCTATGCTTTTTGAATCTTCGTCTGATCATGATTATGAGAGGGACTGTGCGTCTGAGGGAGAGGAGAAAGTCCAAGATTCTGGCAGTGTGTTTTCTGTCAACGTGGGATCATCTTATGATGTAGCTACTCTCATTGCAGATGAAGCTACTCTCATTGCGGATTAAGTGCCTATTTAGAGGAGGACACTGATGTGTCAATGGTGCAGCAAGCGGCATCTGGATTCCACGCTGGTGCTGCAATGCTTCCTATTGGAAGTGCTGGGCTCAGGGTTGATCCAAAGATGGTGCAGCCCGTGTTGCCCACCTTTAGTGGGGATGCAGGGTGTAGAGTGAATTTTGAAATTATTTTGCCCATACAGTTTTTTCAGTTGTTTATGGATTATATATTTTTGGCTGAGATTGTTGAGCAGAGTAATTTGTATGCTGAACAGTATTTGAGGGATAACAGTGCCAGACTTAGGCCCTGCTCTAGAGCTACCTGGTGGACTCCCGCATTTCTGTATGAGATGAAGTTTTTGGGTTTAACTTTTTTGATGGACTTGATAAGGAAGCCAGTGGCGTCATATTGGTCTACCAGTCCATTGATGGCAATGGGTATATTTCCTGCAATTATGAGTTCTGATCAGTATTGCGTCGGATGCTGCATTTTGTTGATAATAGTCCGACATTGCCATGAGAATACCTTGACTGTGACCACCTTTTAAAGATTAGGCCTGTTCTTGATTACTTTGTAGATTGATTTTCAGAGATTTACACTCCAGGGAAAGAAATACCTGTTGATGAGTCTTTGGTCCTGTTCAAGGGCCTTTTGGTTTTTAGGCAGTTCATTCCTAGCAAGAGGGCATGTTATGGAATTAAGATATATGTATTTTCTGCGCAAACCTGTGTGCATTTTAGACTTGATAGAGTATATCAGAGGTTGCAACCTTACACGGCTGTTGATAAGGCTTACATTTGGTGTAAGAAGTTGACCATCCATCTTTTCAATTCAGCAACTTTTAATACTTTTGTTGTGTTGAAGGAGTGTTCTCCAGCATCAAAGATTACTTTTGTTCAGTTTCAGGAGTCTGTGATACGCAGCCTTGTTGTAGTGGAAAATGCAAGTGTTCCTAGAGTTGGAGTGGTGGGGGATGGGGGTAGATTGCCACTTTCTTGATTTAATTCCTCACAAGCCCCAGAAAACCAATCCCTGTAAGAGATATAGAGTCTGCTTGCAGAGATATGCAGAAGGAGAGTTGTATGCACTGTGCTGATTGTCATCTAATCATAGGCGGTGTGTGCCCACATGTTTCACATTGTATCACGCTCAAGAGTTTTTGGGAGCAACCGTGAGTCTAACAGTGTAATGCCTGGCCTGTATGGTTTTATATTTGTTGTTAAGTTTCACAGTTGCCATTAGAATGGCGTATTTAGGTCCCGCTATTGTGTTTGTAGTTATAGTTTGGTATCTAGTTCCCATTGGTTTGTGTTTTCTTTCTTGTTAAAAAAGGTATGACGGTTTGCATGAAATGGCACTTGGCTGGTGGTATGCATGCACTGGTGGTTGGCTGGAGGTGTGCGTGGACCAGCGCTTGGCTGGCAGTGTGGGTGGACAGGTATTTGGCTGGCAGTGTGGGTAGATTGGCGTTTACCTGGCAGTGTGCATGGACTGGCGTTTGACTGGTGGTGTGCGTGGGCTGCATTTGGCTGGCCGTGTGTGAGTAGTGACTTGGTCATTACAGACTCTGCTAGCCAAACGCCACTGCACACGCGATGTCAATCGCTAGCCGGTGTGATTGCTGTGTCAGTCATGTGGGCGTATGAAAGTGATGGGCCCTTGAATGGCGCTGCCTGTTAATGTGAATGTTGTAATGTGCTGGGCCTGCGGCTGGCGGTGTTAATGGCCTTGTGTGTCATATATGAAAGGTGTGCGAATGGCCTGTATAGAGATTGATACCTTGCCACGGCTTTACAGCTCATGAGCTATGAGTCATTGGTTCCTGTTTTTAACATTTTAATTATTCTCAGTTTGTTTCCTTTTAGTGAAATCTCGTTAGTAAAATTTTACGCTTTGAACCTTCACTCACCCTCATGCCAAATCCAACCAGCATGTGTGTGTACTTAAGGAATAGTTTGTTTTCAAGTAATATTTGTCTTTTCTGTCTTTCTCTGACAGGGTGTACATTGTCTCTACATTGTCTGTTGACGTGAGTGTTGTAATATGCTGGTGCCACAGCTGGTGGTGTGCACGTGTGTATCAAGTATGAAAGGTGTGTGAATGGCCTTAAAAGCGGTTGGTGCCTCACGAGCTGTGAGTGAATGGTTTGGGTTTTTAATCGTTTACATATTAACAGTCCATTTCCTTTTTGTGAAATCTCTTGTCAGACAAATATATATTTTGAACCTTACCCTGTCTTTCTGTGCTGAGGTGTAGTTTGTCTCTAGGGAATATTTACCAACTTTAAATATTTTTGTAAACCGAAAAAAAATAGAGAGTACTGGGTAGTGTGCATCTCATGGATCTCAACAACTTTTTTTACTCACAATGCCATGAAAACTTCAAAATGTGACTATAGTCACACATTTTCCTTGCATTACTGTGTCATAATCTGGTATCAGAAAAACACAATCAGCCTGATTCATCAAGCTGAATTGCGCTCGCAAAGGGCCAGATTCTGAGAATCTGGCCATTTGCGAGTGCAAATTTTGCATTTGGGATTCATCATCCCAAATGCAAAAATCGGTAATAGCGATTTCGCTATTTTGCGAGGAATTACATTTAAGGAATCTCTATTTGAGATTCCTTAAATGCAATTCATCATCCATTTTTAAATAGCGAATTCGCAATTTCGGCCCGCTATTTACCGCAAGGTCAAACCTCGTGGTAAATAACGAAAACTTTGGACATGTGTGTGAGCAACACTTGTTTAAATTTGCATTTAAGGGGTGCTACAGGGTGTCCTTTGGACACCCCTGGCACCCTTAAAATCGCTATCTTATTTGCGATTAGCAAATTGCTAATCGCAAATAAGGAATACTCCCTATTCATTCCTACCTTTAGGCCCATAGGAATGAATAGGGAGTATTCTTGGGGTCTTGGGGTGTGGATCTGGAAGTGAAGGTGTTCGGCAGTAGCGAAGTTGTTTTCTGGGCTGGTTGAGATGCGGATGGTGTTCTTGTGGACGATGGCGATGCCTCCACCTGTTTGGCTGGTGCGGTCCTTACGGATGACCTTGTAACCGTCCGGGATGGCTATGGTGATGTCTGGAGCTGAAGAGGCATTCATCCAGGTTTCTGTTAGGAAGGCGATGTCCGGGGAAATGGTGTCAAGTAGATTCCAGAGGTCGATGGCGTGTTTGTGAACTGAGCGGTTGTTGAGAAGGATGCATTTAAGGTGGTTGGTGTTGGATCTCTGTTTGGTGTTTGTGGGTTTGGTGTGGGTCTTGATGCAGGTGAATTTGCAGGAGTGGCAGGTGAAGGGTCCATGGATGTGTCCTGGTGCTGCTTGGGCGCAGTTAGGGAGTCGGCCTGGGTTAAGTGCTAAGAGGGTGGAGGCGTCGTATGTAATGCGGGAGGGGTGGATTATGCGGGGGCCAGGGGGTCTAGCACTGGGCGCGGACGGGCGTAGACGGGCTTACCTTTGGCGCACCTTCGGCGTGACCGCTGCGCGTGACCGCTGCGCGTGGGGTCATCAGTCTTAAATGGAGAGTGGAGGGGGGCGGAGCGTGGGAGGGTCAGTTGGGAGGCGGTAGCGGGGAGGGTAGGCGGGCCAAGGGAAGCACAACAACAAGATGGTGGTCGGGGAGAGAAAACGAAACTGAGGCGAGGTAAAAAAATCTGAAATGCCAAATAAAACAGTAAAAGCAAGAGCAGGCTGTTTCAATGTCTTGGTACTGTCACGCTCAAGATCAGATCATTTAGGTGCGGCGCTACGGTGTGATGCGCTATGACCGGCAGAGTGGGCTGACAATAGTAATTTAAAAAGCAGCAGGCTACGATACCAAACGCCGATAGCAGGGCAGTGCAGTTCAGAAGTTGCAGTAGCGGAGAGCAGGGAAAGCGCTTCAGGGAAAGCGCTCCAGCAGTAGGCGCTATGTTCATGAATCAGGAGGCGTGGGGAGCAACCGCTATGGCACGAGTCCAGACGGTCACAGCGGTGTGTAGGAGGAGGTGAGCTTTCTATTCGTGGGTGGAAGGGGCAGCTGGGAGGCGGTAGCGGGGAGGGTAGGCAGGCCAATGGGAAGCACAACAACAAGATGGTGGTCGGGGAGAGAAAACGAAACTGAGGCGAGGTAAACAATCTGAAATGCCAAATAAAACAGTAAAAGCAAGAGCAGGCTGTTTCAATGTCTCGGTACTGTCACGCTCAAGATCAGATCATTTAGGTGCGGCGCTACGGTGTGATGCACTATGACCGGCAGAGTGGGCTGACAATAGTAATTTAAAAAGCAGCAGGCTACGATACCAAACACCGATAGCAGGGCAGTGCAGTTCAGAAGTTGCAGTAGCGGAGAGCAGGGAAAGCGCTTCAGGATAAGCGCTCCAGCAGTAGACGCTATGTTCAGGAATCAGGAGGCGTGGGGAGCAACCACTATGGCACTGGAACAAAGATATACCTGGCTGAAGAGCCTTAATAACGGTGAAAGCAGTCCTGGGTTGCTTGTGTTCTGGTACAGAGTGGATTTGGTCTGTACTGTTATGATGAGTAACAGGGCCAAGACTGATTTGCATATGGCTGGGTCCATATTGAGGTGGCATGGTGGGGGGGAAATGATGGATCAGAATGTGGCCTGAGCAATTGCCAGTGGTTGAGATAAATTCAAGCATTCCTTCCATCACCTTTTTGTGTTTGAATTTGACACCCAAAGTGTTCTGGGTATGCGAAGACTTAGGTCCTGGGCTCACTATACCACTGGAATCAATCTATACCTGGCTGAAGAACCATAATAAGGGTGAAACTACTCTTAGGTTGCTTGTGTTCTGGTTCAGGGAGGACTTGGCAGTTGCTGTTCGGGCTGGACTGTTCCTGTGAGGAGCAGGGTCAATCCTGATTTGCGTATTGCTGGGTCCAAAGTGAGGTGGCATGGTGGATTGGGATGTGGCCCAGAGCGATTGCCAGTGGCAGAGATTAATTCAGGCATTCCATCCATCACTTTGTTGTTTTTGCATTTGATGCCGTAAGTGCACCGGGTATGCTCCGACTTGGGTCCCGGGCTCACTGTGCCACTGGAGTCAAACTTTACCTGAATGAAGAGTCCTAATAAGGGTGAAACCGGATGTTGGGTTGCTTGTGTTCTCATTCATGGAGGTCCTGACTTTGCAATTCGTGCTCAACTGCTCCTATGAGGAGCAAGGTCAAGACGGATTTGCATATGGCTAGGTCCAAACTGCAGGGGCATGGTGGGCAAAAGTTGTGAATGGGATGTGGCCTAAGCGATTGTCAGTGCATGAGATCAAGTCAAGGATTCCATCCAGCACCTTGTTGTTTTTGCATGAGACCATTTGCAAGCATTCCATCCAAGCCTTTGTTTACCTCAGTGCGATACCTACATTGCTAGTCATCACTGTCTATGGTAATAGAGACTCACATCTGTTTCACAACATTGAGGTCTGTTACTGCCATGGATGTTAATACTCATTATTTTCTATTAACGTTTCCTGGAGCCATTGATGTAATTACACAGAGGGGTGATTAATGTTTATTGTGTCCTGAAGCGATTCAAGCTCATTAATGTGTACCACCATTACAACTCCTCACAAGCTGTGTCCACTAAAGCTTTGTATTGTCCAGGGCCATCCAGGGCCCTTACTGACTGGACCTACTGATATTCAAAGCAAGAAGTTACTAATGGCCATTTCTGCCTAGGTTCAATAATGACTAGCAAGGCTTAGGGCCTTTAAGCCTCATTTCTAGTGGGGGACCATTGATCCTCATTGCATCCTGAGCCCATTTACACTGCAGGATTTGTTTTGGGCCAACCAAATAACAATGAAATACAAATGAAAAAACTTTAGTTAATTGAAAAAAATTAAGTACATGTAATAATTCAAATGACAAGAAAACGAATTAAACAGAGATATGAATATTTGAAACGTGAAATAAAAATAGGGCCATAAAGCACAAAGCGCCACCCGCAGTTGGAAACGCTGGACTGAGTTAAAGTTAAGGATGAACGTAATGAAGCATGGGTCAGAAACCGGTCGAGAAAAATGGATATCGATAAGTTGTCAGCAGGGCAAGCTGCAAGCTAGATCCAAAGAAGGGCTTGCAACGGTGCGTTGCTGAAGAGTGGGTTCCTAATGAAGTGATTGACCAAGGCAGGGAAGATCTGAGCTGGTGAAATCCGAAGTCTGTGCCCAGAAACACCTTGAAATTGCAGCTTGGCATCGGTCCCAATGAAGCCCTTTACTTTCTGACTTAGAAACCTTTCAGGATGTCAGCTCTCCTTCAGTGGAGCAAATCAGCAATTTGACATTGACAGCCGAATCTTGAAAGGTAATTCCGGGCTCCTTCAGTCCTTCAGGCAGAAAGTTAGCTGAAATGTTTCTAAGTTACACCTTTTTAAGTGTGGACAGAGGGAGTACACTTTAACCCCAGCCAAGGGTCCAGGACCTGCACAAATCACTCCAACAGAAGCCAGCAGCAGGTCCATGTACTGGTCAGCTGGGCAGTTTCAGGGAAAGGGACCTCTGAAAGCGTGTTGGGTCCCAGTAACTCAAACCAGAGGTCAGTCAACTGACACTTGGAATCACTTCCGGAGCCCTGGGTTCAGAGTAAGCAGGTCCTGTTTTCCATCCGGTTTCAGACAGCAGGGAAGTCTTCATCTGATCTTCACAGGTCGAGGAGTGTTCTGAGGAGAGGTTTCTGGGGTCTACTTTTAATCCAGGTGCCAGCCTATGGGTGGATGGCAAATATTTGTCCACCTCCTAAACCAATTATGACAGTTTCTATACCCCAATCATTTGGTGCCAATATGACTCGCTAGACAAAGGGCGGCCAAGGCTAGGTGTGAGCCATGCTAGCCTCTGCTGAAGTGAGTTCATGACTCCCAAGTAGTGTCTATCGGGTGATGGACTATTGGTGAGTCATCAGTTGAGCTCCCCTAAAGTTTTTAGGCTCTTCACTAACTGGCCTGTTTATGCCAAGATCTTGCCACCCACTAACATGAAGTTCTGGTGTACCCTACTGTTAGAAATTGGGTTATTGGCGGACTGGGCTGTGAGCCCTGGTCAATCAGCAATCACAATCCTTGTCAGGTTAAAGAACAAGCAAATACCAAATTAACGTGTGCTAAACCCCCAGAGTAGCTTGCCACAGAGCAGTTAGGCTTAACTTAGAGGCAATGTGTAAAGATTTTGTGCAGAACATCAAACAGTAAAACAGTGTAAACGCCACACAAAATGATCTCTCACCAGGGTAGTATAATAGAGCCGAATTTAATAACTAAAACAAGACCAAAATGACAAAAATCCAATCAGTAGAATTGAAGTTATGAAACTTTAAAGAATAACGTTCAAAATAGCGCCTAAAAGCAGAAAGCACCATCTGAAGCTATCTGGTCATGCTGGACTGGGTCAAAGTCAAAAGTTCATGCTGGCTGTAATGGAGCATGGGTCGTGTACAGTCCCACATTAGTCCCACTGAAGTTTTACTCTCTCCAGTTTTGTGCCAAGAGTCCCATTTGCGTTGGAGAGGGCAACAAGAAGTAAGTAGAGCATCGTGGGCGTATGTCAATGTGACATGAAGAGCAGGCCAGGAATCACGGAAGGGCAAGCTTTGCACTGGCATTCCACCATGGGCTTTTTATGATGCTGTGTAAAGAGACAGTGTGCCGATGGCTTGCACTGGGTTTCAAAGTGAGTGGCGCGGTCTTAGTGCAAATGACCCTGAATCTGTTCACAAAGAGTCCAAAAATGTGATTTTAAGAGCGCTGAGCCACACTAAGGATCCAAGACCTGAGGAGCAGCACTTTGGGGTCAAGAACTCACTGCACCTGGGTCCAGGAGCTGGTTGGGGAGCTTCTGTTTCTCTGAGGCTCAGATTAAGAGGCCATCAGATTACCTCTTGTAGCCCCTCAGGGGTTCTGCATTCAAGATACAGGTCTAGTATTCTTCCCCTGGCAAGAGGGCAGCAGGAAGCAGGTCAGCACAGCTGGGCTGTAGTTTGTTAATAACAGCAGTCCAGCAAAGCTTGTAGCATTGCAGCAGTACAGGTCGTGAAGCGTACAGAGGAGCTGGTGTCGGGGGTCCTTCTTTTATACACAGTTGTGCCTTTGAAATGGGAGAAGCTTCTAGATGCATGCCTTTGAAGTGCACAGATGTCCTTTCTTCCTGGTTTTAGCTCCAGACTAACTACAGTGGCTATGCAGCCCTTTGCGTGTCGGCAGGACACAGCCTATTCAAGTATAGGTGTGGTGTAAACAGCTCCATCCTCCCATATTGCCAGAGATGGCCAATCCAGTCACAGTTATGCTCCCATTGTGTGCAGCAACTAGGAGGAATACACAAAACCCAGCTTTCACCCACACCCAGTAATATGACCAAGAGACAGGCTGCAGGCACCAAATTGCAAGAAAATGCCAGCTTTCTAAAAGTGGCATTTCAGAATTGTAATTTTGAATCCGACTTCGCTATAAGTTAGGATTTTAAATTGAAAGTGCCTCTTAAGTGGGTGGCACAATCAGTGCTCTAGGTCCACTCGTAACATTTAATTTATAGGCCCTGTGAGTATGTAGTACACTTTACTAGAGACTTATTCATAAATTAAATATGTCAATTTGGTATACGCCAATGTTACCATGTTTTAAACAGAAAGCATAAGCACTATGGCTCTGGTTAGTAGTGGTAAAGTGAGCAGAGTACGAGGGCCATCAAAAGCGAACTCTGTGAAAATAGGAGGTCTGAGGGCAGAAAGTTAGGGGAAAAGGGTGCCGAGGAAGGCAGGTCTAACACCGACTCTTCGAATTACAGCGACTGCCAATGACGCCCCACAGCATGAGATCTGCACTTCACGCCACAGTATGGACAGCTTGCGGTGACTTGCAAAGTGAAGTTTTAACAAACACTATCCCCAACGCCGATAGGAACTTTGTGCTAGAGAGACGACCATTAGTGATGCCCAGCCTGCTCTTCGCGCTATATCGATAATCATCGGCAACGTTCTACCTGCTCCTTGCTGCCCCTTCTAAGGCAGACAGAGCTTGTTGAGCTGGACTTTGAAGGTAAGACTTTCAGCAGGGCTAAACTGGTCCCTGTATTCGGGCAGCGCTCCATTGTGAATTTGACCGGTATCGAACAATCAGATCGGAGCGAGTTGCGCTTTGTGCGTTTGTTGCTATTTACACTTAAATCTTAAAAATTGCAAATATCCTGTTCTACTAATTGGATTTTGTTTTGTTTTGGTGTCAAATTATTTATTAAAATGTACTTTATTTTCGATATTGGGATGGGAATGTTCTTGTGTTTTCACTTTATTGCTGTTTGAAGTGCTGCATAAATACTTTATGTATTGCCTATAAGTTAAGCCTGGCTTCTCTGTGCCAAGCTATGAGAGGGTTGTGCAGAAGTTGTTTGGGGTTTGCTTGTGAGTTCAACCAGACAAGGATTATGGCTACTACTTCAGTAGTGTTCCCCCCTCAACCAGTAGTCCAATTTCTTATATCCATGACATTGAGTCAAGGGAGTCCCCTCCCCATTCATTCCCAGGGCCATATGTCCCGTCAAGGATCAATGCAAATCTCACCACAGAGGAGCTGTCAGGGCCCAGGTGAAAGCCGGACACTGACAGGAAAGCCTTTTGGTTTAGGCAGGAAAATAATAACTTTTTAGAAGTGTGATTTTCAAAATAGCAATATAAAATATGGCTTGCCCATTAAGTTGGATTTTAAATTACTATTAAAATGAGTCCTTGTCTCATTCTTATAGCTGCTTCCAAACTGAAATTAAGCAATACAATTTGTTTTAATGTTTTAAACACTATGCACCCTGCCCAAGGGCATGTATGGCCTCTGCTACGGGTGACTTATAGATAGTAAAAAAGGAAGTTTTAGGCATAGCAAAAAGTTTATTTAGCTAGGTCAAAAAAGCAGTTTAAAACTGCACACCCAGGCTGCAGGGGCAGGCCTGGAGGCTTGCTTTACAGCGCTACTTCAGTGTGTAGCATAATGAATGCCCACTAGAAGCATTTAATTTACGGACTCTGGGTGCATGTGGTATCATATACTAGGAACTTATAAGTAAATAAATAAGGCAAGTAGGTATATGCCAATGTTACCTGGTTTAAAAGGGAAATCAAAAGCTTTACCAAAGGTTAGCTGGGCTAAGGTGCAGACAGTCCTATGCCCAACAGAAAAGCTGATTTGCAGCAAAAGGTAAACATCTGGGGTGATCCTGCAGATCTGGCAAATTTCCAATAATTACTGCATATAATATCAATGAAAAGATAAAACTGATCTTTACAAATTAATAGAATCACACAAATGAATGAAACATGAAATACCAGCATACAATTCCAAAATCACAAAAATCCAGTGTTTCATATGGAACAATTACATTGGATAATTAGTCATCACTAGTATACATGTTGCAAATAAAATGCATTTTCGGCAAATATCGATCTGTAACAAACACAAATTCGAATCACTCCAACAACTTATAAATGATTCCTTCAAATTGTTACATACTGAATGACTTACTCATGTTGTCTCTTATTGGCCTGTGCTTGCCACATTTGACATACAATAGTAATGGTGGAAGCTAACTTATTATGTTTAGACCCTATTTATGAGTATAGACTAACCCCATGGAATTATTGTCAATGCCTGGAATCTCCTTATAGAATTCCTGCTAATATCAGTTTATGCTCACGCAATAGGGAATTACTGCACAGACTCTGTTTTACCGGGAGAAATTTCATATGGTATTCCTGGTTATTTGTGGATTAATGCACACATTTATCACCTGCTTTAAGAAGACAGTAATGTGTGTGGGTGGGGTCTGAATTGATTGGGGGAGTGATGAGAGTGGAAAGTGTAAGGGAGGGAAAGTCATCACAGGATATGACAAAGAAAAAGGAAGACATGTGCCAGCGGACGGGGCTTGGCATCTGTAGTAGCCAAAGCTTCTTACAATGTGATACTTGGAAATTGGAGAAAATGTAAATGCTGAGTTTTAACCATTCAGTTTAATCTTCTCCCATTTCAAAGTGCTGCCTTTACCCACAGCAGGCATCTTGCTGCCAGTGGCTGGTAGCACCGCCATATTTATAACTGGAAAACACAGCCATTATTTGAAGTGGGAGAAATTTAAAGTGCAGAAAAATGTTCCATAATATGAACTTTTTTGCACAACATTTTTCTGCACTTTAAATTTCTACGATTTAAAAACAATGGTTGCATGTTTGTGTTAGACATGTAACGGTGCCATGTATGGTGAAAGGTATGTTGTGTGCCACAAATACATATGACAAAGGCTGTCAGGTACCATATACATATATTCCATTCTTACACACACATTTTCATATATTCCCAAAGACCACACTTTCACTGATACCCATTGCAGGCCCGTCATCATGCCGCTACTCAAAGTGTGTTGTTTACTGCATAATATCTGGCACAATGGACATGAGGCTAAAAGTCAATGAAGCTGGTTCTGGGGGTGTCTGGTAACAATCTGCTAGTTGCTTAGACTTCAGTTTCTCACAATGATTTTCATTGATCAGAAGTAGCACTAACTACAGAAAAGGTAAGGGATCCCTGGAAATCTAAATTGAGCAGGGAAACCAACATTTTGGGAAGTTTCCACCAAATTCAAAATGCAGATCTAACAATTTAAAATATTGTGGGCATGTGGCATATAGTGGGTGTTGGTGTATCAGATTATATAACGATTGAACTACCTCCTACTGAATGTTAAAAGGATATTGTGAGGTATATGGAGGCCTAGGATCAGAAATTGGCCGTGTTTCTCTTTATGCTCACAGAACTCCTGGGTCACTATTAATGTCCTCATGAAATAAAGGTAGATGTGTTGCAAGTCATAATTTCATGGCCATAAATATTGTGCTCTGAAAGTATCATAGCCAAAATGTTAATTTTCAGAATAGCATGAATCTAAGTATACCCAGGTAAGTATAGATGTACTCTTCTTAACTCCCTTCTACATACTTTCAATATAAACATTTAGGGCCTGATTCACAAAGGTAACTTACTCACAAACTCGGATTCTAAAATACTAGTAAAAAAATAAAAAGCAGAAGTCAATCTTGTGCAACACAAGGTAAACCACTGGTACTGCAAAAATGCCACCCTCCCATAGAAAATAATGGAGAGTGGGACTTAAATTAAAACCTCAGGAAATATTGATAAATTAAATTAGATTATTTAAAATAGTTAAAAATATAAATAATTATGAATTAAGACTAAACAAATAGATACCAAAAAGTACATATATATTATTTAATTATAACATATTTTAATCACCTATTTTGAATTTTAAAAATAAGATATCAATTATTTTCTATAAAAATTGATTAAAGGAACTTTAATTCTGGGTATCGCTTGTAATATGTATTAAGGCACATAACAAAATATATTTTTCCTTAGTTGGAAATTTATTTTTCAAGTTAAACTTGAAGAAAGTCATTATTTTATTTTAATTAAATACATTTCCATGAACTAATTTTGTTCTATGTTTAAAATAAATGTGCACTAACAATTAAACTATAAATTTCTAAATATATTTTTTATTTTAAAAACAAAAAATGTAAATGTTCCCTTTACCTCACTACAGGGAGACTCCACAGTTGGGGCAGGCATGGCCACATCGTAAGGTGTAGAAAAAAGTAAAAAAAGCTGATTTAATAAAATAAATTATAAATATTGTTATGTAAAATATGAAAGGTAATTCATTTTGTGTATTCACATCAAATGTGTAACAAAAACAAATGCCACAGTGCTATTAAATTCATTTTGAATTAATCTTTTCTATCATATCCTACGGTATTGAAAAAATTCTCCCAGTCACATCATGGCCAATTTTTTATGTATGTGCTGGATGGACTCTACTTTGAAAGTCTGTCTCCAAGTCTCGCTGACACACATTTGCCCTGACTGTTTTGTCTTGCTTTCCTGGAATAGCAGGCCTGGTGCTATGGTCTTTTGAGCCACAGATTTGTCATTCTGGTAGAAGTAATTTGGGGGAAATTGTCTTCTGCAATGGGTAACTGTTAGAACTGGCATCCTTGGGAGGGTTTTCCCCTAGACGTTTTGTCTGTACCTCTTGTTTCTGCTGCTCTTTTTGTTGGCCCAAGGACTTTGAACACTTTACCACGGCTAACCACTGCTAAAGTGCATGTGAGTTGCCCCTAAACATTATGACATTGGTGAACATATGATTGGCATATTTGATGTACTGGTAAGTCCTTATAAAGTGGCATACCATATACGCAGGGCCTTCACTTCAGATGCAACCAGTTGGCTGGAGCCCCAATTGTGACTCCCACATAAGTAGCCTTTCCATCCAGGCTCAGGTCTGCCACTGTAGTATCTGTGCCCAAAGTTTACTACCACTTCGACTTGGCATTGAAGACTACTTGTCAAGCCCCACACTCCCCTTTTATGACATATGAGTCACCCCCAAGGTAGGTCCTAAGTAACCCTAGGAGCAGGGTGCTATGTATGTAAAAGGTAGGACATATACCTTTATGTTTTTATGCCTTGGTAGTGACAAACTGCCAATTTCATTTTTCACTAATGTGAGGCCTACTCCTCTCAAAGGATAGCATTGGGAATCCCTTAATACACTTTTAAGCTGTAATCCCTGATTAGAGAGGTGTTGCCTTTTCATGTTTCTTATGTTTGGAAAGGTAAATCTTCGTTACTGGTGAAGTTGGATTTCACAGTACTGTTTTAGAAATAGAGGACATTTCTCTGCACTTACTGCTCTATGTTTCTGACAGCTTGTCTCCAATACATGTCTGGGGTGGGTGACAGCTACACCTTGTGCATTCCCTCTAGACAGTCACAAACACAGGAAGATAATGCTCATTTGCATTCTGAGCACTCATCTGCATTTTCATTGGTCTTCCTGGGCAGGGAGGAATGGGAGGAGCTATCACACTTCAATAGGTAGTGTCCTGTCCATACACAAAACATTACGTTACCCCCCATAGATAGCCTGGCATCCAGGAATGGGTTCAAAGGGATAGTTGTGCCCTTCAGAGAGCTGATTTGAAGTCACCCCTACATCAAAAGCTCTTTTGGTTATAAGTACTGGAGCTCTAACCAGCTAAATTCAGACACTTCTGGTTCTTAAACTGAATCTTTGTCAGGAGGACTGCTTTGCTCCTTAAAGGACTCAACTGGACTGCTTTTCTGGAAGGACTGTTTTTCTGCTTGTTGCCTGCTGCTCCCTGACTTTCCTGAAGGAGAGCTGAACTCTGCCTTTCCTCCAAGTGATCTCCAAGGGCTAGCTGGCTTGCCTTTTGTTCTCTGAAATCTCAGGGATACAAAAGACTTCCTACACTTTTGCTGGTGCTGCTGAACTTCTCCTGTGAGTTCCACTCTTGCTTGAGGTGCTCCCTCCAAGTCTGGGCCTCAAATGTGGGTACTGCAGATGTCTTGCTACAAAATCAATGCATTGTCACCACTGCAACAATTAGAACCGACACAGTGCCCTTCGACAGCGATGCAGTGCTGTTACAGAGACAGCCCTGTGCAGCTCAATGACAACATGGGACTTGACTGCAAGGTTCGACAGCGACACAGCCCTGAACCAAGGTCCAGACCCAGAGGCTCCACTTCAGCGCATCAACCCGACTGCGAGTTTCCACAACAACGCTGCACCAATCCGTAGTCCTGACCTTGAGGCTTGAATCAACGCATCTACCTGACTGCATGAATCGGAACTGATGCATTGCCTTCACTGTATGGAGGAGATCAACACATTTTTATCAGGAAAGGTACTTTGTTCACCGGGGTCTGCGTGGGTCGGCCCAAACTTTGACTTTAGCCCAGTCAGCATGACCTAAAGTAACCTCTTTAGCACTACTTGCTACTAAGCACTGTACTGCATTTCAAATTCAATATCTCAAATTTTATGCATTGGATGTTTGTTATTTTGGCCTTGTTTTGTTCAGAATAGAATATTCTATTTTTCTAAACCTATGTGGAGTCTTTTTATGGTGTATTCATTGTGTTCCTGTGTTTGTGTGTTTGTGCGTGTTTGTGTGTGTTGCACAAATACATTACAAATTACCTCTTTAGATAAGCCTGACAGCTCTGTGCTAAGCTACTAGACGATGTGCACAGGTTATCTTTTACTGTGTGTCTAGCTTACTCTGACCAGAGTGGTGGTTCGTGCCAGGCCTGGGTGCATACCTCAGGAATCCCATTTCTAACACTAACTGTGGTGGTTCAGCTACCGGCAGAGTGGAGTAGACGATCTTTACAACTCCAGCAGATTTGCTCAACAGGCATGCGGTCAGCAAAATTAAAGGTGATTTGTAGTCTGTAATGACACAGTTATCATCTGAACTTACTTGTTAGTTACAAATGTAATTCGTAATGGTTTTTTTCCAGTTCTCGATCAGCACTACTTTGGAGTATGAAAATAGAAGGTGAATTTGACAATCCGGAGGGAACGCCGTGTGAAAGCCATGAGCTACAATGACTTAAGTTACACTAGACCACCGGTAAACTCCCATCTCACTGGTGTATCTTACTATTAGGCATGTGGGGGCATACAAATTTATAAAACTTTACACTTGTATTATATATTTATTATAATATGATTTGATAGCAGTGGCTTTTAAACGCATCTCATACTCAAAGTATCAGTGGAGAAAATGTCAATACAATAAAACACATTTGGGGTGGTCCTATATTGATTTCACAGTACCCTACTATTTAAGATGCCAGCACACAATGGAAAATATCCACTGTGTATATTATGATTAAAAAAGACACCAAAGCATTCAATAGAAGTCCAAAGAATGTAGTTAGTCCATAAAGTATGGATTCACATTGAAGTTCAATTATTTATTTGATGCAGTAGCAAATTTCTGTAGTCATCTGTACATCATAACAGATTGACAGCCTCTATAACCTTCTACGGATTCTTAACCGAATAACAACTGACATATGTTTCATCACCCAGTAACTTATTCAAGGCTAACCGTAGTGGAATTGATGGCGCACATTGATGGCTCCATGCCAAGGAGTCCCGTGGTATGGTGGATTGCATACACTGAGCTTCATTTATGAGAAATGACGCATTGCTGCATGAAAGCAGCGCTGCGTCACTTCTCAGTGTGCACTCCTTGCGACATACCTGATGCGTCATATTTAATGTATGACGCACCATGTCGCAAGGAGTTACAGATACGTCAGTATTTCTGACGTATCTGTAAGCCCAAAAATGATGCATTGCTGAAGTGTGTCACAAAAGTGACGCAACTCCAGCAATGCGTCCTTTCACATGGAGCAAGCCCCATGTGAAGGGGCCTGGGTCAGTCTTATGCCTGCTGTGAGGCAGGTGCAAGATTTTGATGCAACGGCGTCCTAGAAGTGGCGCAGTGAAATCTCATAGATTTCACTGTGTCACTTCTACGAGGCTTTTTGCGGGGGAACGCCCCCCCTGCATACATTATACCTGACGCAGGTATAATGTAGCTCAGAGGTTTACAACGTGACGCATCTGCTTAGATGCGTCACTTTGTAAATAGTGCGCAACAGGAGGCATGTTTTACGACCCATGCTGTGTTTCTGTTGGTACCTACCCGTGGAGATTTTAGTTGATTGTGCCTCATCCAGTCGGGTAATTAGAGGATGTTGAAATAAGCAACAGGGGAGACATGATGCCAGGGTGGACACAGCCCTGTGCAAAGTGTTTGGTGGAGTTTGAGGAACTATGCCGGGCCCCGGGGGAAGCAGAGTCGCAGACTAGTCTTCCCCTGGGGTCTTTCGCGCAGGGATAGGCCAGGTAGGGGAAGGGGAGGAGTTAGGGGGTGGGTATTTAGGCGCAGGGGAGGAAGGGAACTTCCTCTTCCTGCGCCTGGCACCATCGGGAGGGAGATCAAAAGGAAGGTTAGTCAGGTCTAGGTTTTTCCAGTGTGGTAGAGTAGTCAGCAGTTTCTGGGTTGAGGCGATTAGCGTCGGGGCTGTTGCACGGCAGTTGGGGTTTTAAGCTGCCACGCCTGAAGCGTAGGGTTTTTGAGATGTCGGGGGTGTCTTCAGAGGATGTCCGGCAGGCTCTGCTGTTGCTCACGAGGGCCGGGCGGGAGGACCTGATACAGCCGAGGGTTTTGGAGCAGGCATGGGTGGGGGCCCCCAGGGGCACGTGCGCTGCCTCGGCTGGAGTTAAGGCCGCTGTGGTAGCGTGCCTTGAGGATGCGACGGACGAGGCGGGGCAGGAGCATGTGCGAAGGGGGGGCGGGGCACCCAAGGACCCGGCGAGGGGCGGGAAACGGTGGAGCCTGCAGCCGCGGGCCTACCCACAGCTTGAATTTTTGCCTGGGGCTTCGGGGGCTGCCGTAAGGGCCGCGCCCCCGCGCTTCCACCCCAAGGGCCTTTGCAGGTGCCGGCCGGCGCTATGCAGGGGGAGGGGCAGGCGGGCGGCATTTCTGAGCCTGCCCTGGAGATGGAGGGAGCACCGGGTGGGGAGGGGGCTCTAGGGCATGCCGGGCAGCCGGCTCTCACTGCTCCTGGGGATGGTTTGACTGGGGACACCTCGAGGGCAGCAGGGGGGCTGTAGGAGGAGGAGGCCCCCATCGACCTGTCTACCAGCTCTAGGGCTCGCACCCCTGCCCCAGTAAGGCAGGCGGCGGCGGGGGACCTGGGGGGCCGGGGTGGGCCTCCCACCCTGGTTCCCATGGGGGGGGCCTGGCTGGGTTCCTAGTTTTCCGCAGGTGGGTTTCTTCACCTCGGGGGCTGAATTTTTTGGCTACTGGCCCTCAGATCTGGGGCGCCACTTCCTGGGAAGACAGGGCCCGGGGTGAGAGAATCCTGGAGCAGATTCAGGAGGTCAGGTGGGCAGAGGAGACCAGAGCCAGGGTGGGTGCGGTGTGGGGCCATGAGGTTGAGGGCCCTCCCACCCCGACCTCTGAGGAGGAAAGGGAAGCAGAGAAGAAGGAAGAGTTAAGGAGGGTCAGGGCTAGGAAGGCAGTGCAGGACCACATCCCCAGGGGGAGTATGGCAGGAGTAGGGACGGCCAGGACGGCTTTGAGGCCCGATGGTGCTGGGGCCCACTCAGGTTCGAGCAACCTGAGGGGTGGGAGGGGATCCAAGCCGGCGGCTGTCGGCAGAGCCCGGGGCTGCCTGGCGGGGCGCAAGACGGCTCCAAGACTCAGGACGGAAGCAGTAGGGCAGTCCGCGGTGGCTGTCCCTCCACCGAGGGCTCGGGCTCCTGCAGCGCGTGGCGAGTCTGGTGTGCGTGGGCGGGGAGGAGTACAGAAAGGTGTGAAGCGAGCGGTGAAGGAGGTGGACAATTTGAGTGTGGATCTGGAACCGGTGCTCGAGTTGGATTATGGTGCTGAGAGTGATGAGCTGGAGGACGGGGAGGTGCGGGATGACTTTGAAGGCTTAGGCGGCGCTGCGGACAACGGGGACCTTGGTGTCTTACAGGACAAGGCGGTGGCGAAGACCAAGGCAAGGACGGCAGCGGTCCAGGTGACGGAGTCCAGAGGACGGCCCCGGGAGCGGACCTCGGCACTCACAGGTGAGGGAGCCTGGTGGGCTGCTTGGGAGGACGTTCCCCTGGGAGGGGAGGGGCGGAAGAGGACTTGCAGGTCGGTGGGTGTGGGGGATGGTTCGGTGCGGGAGGTGGAGAAGCCATCGGGCGGTCCACCTGAGGATGGTAAGAAGGTGGATGGTAAGTCGGTGACTTTGGGGGTGCAGACGGACAAAGGGGATGGTAAGGAGCAGAAGGGAGTGAAGGTACCTAAGAAGCTCCCATGTATGGGGCTGGCGATGCCTTTGGGGTCGCATCTCTGGGAGAAGCTTAAGGATCGGATCTGGAAACATGAGTTTGTGGATGTCTTTAAGTTGCTTCATAGGGAGGTGCAGGCTAAGGAGGGGTCTAAGGAGGAGAAGTGGGAGCTGACGAGGCGTCCTAGGGTACCGGTGACAATGGAGAATTGGATGTCGGCTTTCTTGATCTATGCCAGTGTTTATTGCCAGAAGTATTTGGACAGGGCGATTGCGCTTTTTAAATACATGGACATTATCCGCAAGGCCCAGATGCAGTTCGGGGGTTTTGCTTGGTTGAGCTATGATGAGAAGTTTCGAGCTAGGGTTAGCGCGAATCCCGAGAAGTGTTGGGGCGAGGTGGATCAGGAACTTTGGATGCAGTGGATGGCGTCTTCGCACTCCACTGCGTCCACTCACACGGCCAGTGGCCTACCAGTGGTGTATCGGTCTTTTCCGCCGCGTCCCGCCCAAGGCGGGGCGGGGGGTGGAACAGTGCCCAGCACCATTGTCTCCGGGCAGCAGTCCAAGCCAGGGGGTTATTCCACGGGGGCCTGTTGGAGCTACAATAAGGGGTATTGTTCCCGGTATCCCTGTAAATTCAAACACGAGTGCTCGAAGTGCGGCGGGAAGCATGCCCTTACGCAGTGCCTCACGCTCACCACACCCTCGGAACAATGGAGGAACGCCAGAGGGCAGGGCCACCCTGGACCGAAGGGCGCCTACACAGGTTAGGGTGGAGGCGATGGCCCCGTGGCTCTCGTGCTACCCGGATCAGGAGGCTGCGGCGCAGCTCTTCTGGGGTTTCACTGAGGGCTTTAGGGAAGGCTACCAGGGTCCCAGGGAGCGACGTTGGGCCGAGAATTCGAGATCTGCCAAAGAATTGCCGTGTGTAGTGTCTGCTAAGTTGAAGAAGGAGGTAGAGGAAGGAAGGGTGGCTGGCCCATTTACTGACTGGCCGTTGCAGGACCTGATCATATCCCCATTGGGGGTGGTGCCGAAGAAGGAGGACTGGGAGTTCAGGATGATTCACCATCTGTCGTGGCCAGAGGGCCAGTCAGTGAACGACTTTATTGCAGATTCAAGAGTGCTCTACGCGTCGGTGGACGATGCGATCCGCCTGGTGAGGGTGTGTGGGACAGGAGCGGAATTGGCGAAGTGTGACATCAAGTCTGCTTTCCGTTTACTGCCTATTCACCCGGCGGATTTTTCACTCTTGGGCATGCAGTTTGGGAGGGCCATCTACGTGGACAAGGTTTTGCCCATGGGATGCGCCATCTCCTGCGCTCTGTTCGAGCTGTTCAGCACTTTTCTGCAGTGGGTCATGGTGCGTGTTAGTGGGTGTCGCGAAGTCACTCACTACTTGGATGATTTCCTCTTCCTGGGGAGGTCGGATACCGGGGATTGCGGCAGGGCCCTGTCGCGATTCCAGGAGATGGCCTTTCAGTTTGGAGAGCCCCTGGCGCCCGAGAAGACGGCTGGTCCCAGCTGTTGCCTCACCTTCCTGGGGATCGAACTGGACTCGGTGCAGTGGCTGGCGCGCCTTCCTGCGGCCAAAGTGGCGGAGATCCTGGCATGTCTGGAGTGGGCTGTGGGGGAGCAGCGGATTCCTTTGCGGGCGGTGCAGAAGCTTCTGGGTTTCCTTAACTTTGCACGTAGGGTGGTGCGGGCAGGGCGGACGTTCTGCAGGCAGCTCGGCATGGCCATGTCGGGGGCAGTGCTTCCACATCACAGGGTCAGGATTTCCATGGGAGTGAGGACGGACTTGAGGACGTGGATTACTTTCTTGCAGGACTTCAACGGTGTGTCTTTGGAATTTGACAAGGAGAGGGCGGTCTGGCAATGCAAAATTTACTCTGACGCGGCTGGGTCAGCAGGGTTTGGCGTCTTCTGGAATGGCAGGTGGTGTGTGGAGAGCTGGCCGGCCTCCTGGATCAAACAGGCGAGGAGCATTGCCTTCTTGGAGTTCTTCCCTTTGCTGGTGGCGTTGGTGGTGTGGGGGGAGGAATTTCGAAACAGATCTGTGCTCTTCCACGTAGACAATATGACGGTGGTGGAGCTGGTGAATCATCAGAAGGTGAGGGACCTGAGGGTGTTGCGGCTGTTGGGGAGATTCATGTTGGCGTGTCTGCGGTTGAATGTGGTGTTTCGGGCTAAGCATGTCCCTGGGGCGAATAATGACATTGCGGATGCTTTGTCTCATTCGCAGTGGCAGCGGTTTCGACACCTGGCACCGGGAGCGGATACATGCAAGACCGAGCTGCCGGCCGGCATCTGGGCCTTGGGGGAGTGAGGATGATTAGACTGGTGGAGGGTTCGCTGGCTGTGACCACGAGGAGGACTTATCGTTTGGCATGGTCTGAATTTAGTGCTTTCATGGGCTGGACGGTGACTGGCGTTGTGGGTATGGAGTCGGATGTGGAACAAGGGCTGAGAGGTTATGTGTTGGATTGCATGGACCGGGGTTTGACTGCGGCTACGATCTCTGGTAAATTGGCGGGGATATCTTTCTACTGTGTTTTGTTCCTGGGCTTTGACCCAACTAAGGATGTGATTCTGAGCAGAATGTTGCGGGGCTCGGGCAGGGAACGTGGGAGTCGGGGGGTAGGCTGAGGGAGGCAGTGACGTTTGAGTTGTTGGTCCGGCTGGTTGGGGGTGTTGCCGGAATGTTGTTATGACCTGGTTGAGGTGGGTCTTTTTCGCTTGTGTATGGTGTGGATGTTTTTCGGGGCATTTCGGGTATCTGAGCTTTTGGGTACAAGGAGAGGGGCTGGCAGGTTGTTTGAGAAGGTGCAAGTGGATGGGGGGCGCTTGGGTATTTGGCTGCAGTGCTCCAAAACTGATCAGTTAGGCAGGGGCAAGTGGGTGTGGCTGAATGAGACTGGCGGGCGGTTTGCCCAGTGTTGGAATGGCAAACTTTCCTGGGGACGGGGAGTGTGCGTGGGGGAGAAATTTTTTGTCATGCATCTGGCGCAAGAGTGACGGCGGGCCAGTTGTTGGCTGCTTTGCGCAAGGCTTTGAGGCGGTTGGGCATGGATGAGGCTGGATTTGGGACCCACTCTTTCCGGATTGGGGCCGCGATAGCGGCGGCCAGGTTGGGTTGGTCCTGGGATAAGATCAGGAAACTAGGAGATGGAAGTTGCGCTGTTGTGAGAGGCATGTGAGGAAGTAGGTTGGTCCCAGGCAGGATGTTGGTGCTTCAGGCTGTTTTTTCTTGTTCTAACATCTTTTTCTTCGTAGGTTGCGTGGGTGGACCGGGCAGTAAGACGGTGACTTGGATTGTTGGGCACTCCTTCGTGCATTGGGCTTCCAAATATGCGGAGCAGCAGGTTTACGGCCGTAACCTGGGACTGAAAGGACACTTGCACGAGGTACAATGGTGGGGCAAAAGTGGCATGCGATGGGGGGCACTACTGCCCTGGCTCGTGAAGATGGTCCCACAGAGGGGATGTCCTGATTTGTTGATCATTCATCTGGGGGAGAATGACCTGGTTCAACTGTCCGGATTGGCACTGTTACAGCTCATGCAACGGGACCTGGAGGTTTTGAAATCGAGGCTTGCAGGGACCTGCATTGCCTGGACTGAGTTGGTCCCCAGGAAAGTGTGGAGAGGGGCTATGAAGCATGGGGCCATCGAGAAGGCTCGAAGGAAGGCTATGAGACTCTACTGTGGTGACAGAGACATTAAGGTTATTGCACATGGCTGGATACGACTGGAGGAGCCTTTCGTTTTCAGGGATGACGGGGTACACTTGTCCCAGCTGGGCAATGCGTACTACATGATGGAGATGAGAGATGTGGTGAGCAAGTTGTGGAATGAGGCTATCTGGTGTCGCAGGGAGTGAATGATGAGTGTGTGGCGGACTGGCGGGCCGGAAAGGGGGGTGGGGCAGTGATCCGCCCTACAGGGGCTTTACTGGTTGGCAGGATTTGAAGGGACAGGGGGGTCAAGAGCGGGCACACCCATCCCTTGGGGGGGGGAGTTCGTAGGGCGGATAGAAGCGTGAATGGCACGACGCAAGGAGTGGGGCTGGATGACGAGTGATTGAGGGGGAAGAATAAAGCATGGTTGGAGCTTCTAGGGCTTGGTGATGAAGCGGAACGAGTGAAACGAATGAGGGGGGAGTGTGAGTGGGGGTTTGTTGTTATTATTATGTTGATGTTACTGTTATGTACAGATTCGCAGTTCTGGTCTAATAAAATGGCCTTTTACGCTGACACTGTGTGGTCTGTTTATTGCGCGATGCCAGGCCCCGGGGGGAGCAGAGTCGCAGACTAGCCTTCCCCCGGGGTCTTTGGCGCAGGGATAGGCCAGGTAGGGGAAGGGGAGGAGTTAGGGGGTGGGTATTTAGGCGCAGGGGAGGAAGGGAACTTCCTCTTCATGCGCCTGGCACCATCGGGAGGGAGATCAAAAGGCCACCCACCCGCCCGGCAGCTGGAGGTGTGTTTGGGTCGGTCTATAGCGTTGCCAGTTTAGGCCAGAGCTGCTTCAGGCAGGATTTGAAGGGACAGGGGGGTCAAGAGCGGGCACACCCATCCCTTGGGGGGGGGAGTTCGTAGGGCGGATAGAAGCGTGAATGGCACGACGCAAGGAGTGGGGCTGGATGACGAGTGATTGAAGGGCAAGAATAAAGCATGGTTGGAGCTTCTAGGGCTTGGTGATGAAGCGGAACGAGTGAAACGAATGAGGGGGGAGTGTGAGTGGGGGTTTGTTGTTATTATTATGTTGATGTTACTGTTATGTACAGATTCGCAGTTCTGGTCTAATAAAATGGCCTTTTACGCTGACACTGCGTGGTCTGTTTATTGCGCGAGATGTGTTTTTCAAAATTCTGCATAATTGACACCGAGAAGGCTGTACTGCCATGCTTTAAGTTAAGACGTATGCATTGCTGATCCCGAATTATGCCAGCACTAACCTTAGAAGATTATTTGGAATCATGCCTGTCAATTCACACAGGTTAACGAGGACATCTTTGGGCCAGTGGCAGCCTCCAAGTTCCTTGAAATACACTTCATTAAATATCTTTGCTATATCGCAGTCTTGTGATGATTCTTTTGTCTCAGTTGTTTTAACACTGGTGCACGAGATATGGAGCAAATGTTTAATTGGCAACAGAGGATAAATGTGCAATATCAAGTTGTTGAGAAAGGGAAAAGGGTGCACTGAATATTATCGTGCTAAGGAAGGAGACTGAGCACGTTTTTTGATGGTAAAGTCTTTATATAAAATAGGGTAAAATGCAAAACATTGGAAGAGAGGAAAATCATCAGTTATGACTAAAATTGAGAAGTCGAATGTGTGAAATAGAGGGTTTATGTTGTATCATAGTAAGGAGTTCCAGTAGACTTGGTTAGTTTATAGATGAATACGTTTATTGTTCTTAGATGTTAAGTAGATTTTCCAGTAAAGATTTAAAAAGACCCCATCAGGGACAGCCTTTCTGCTGCTCAGCCAGGATCCAAGTGACAGTCTGCCTCACAGCAATCCACACATTCCAATGACATCACCATCCAGACCAAAATTCTACCCTTACCATTCACACTGGCTGAGCAGCAGAGGCAGAGCAACAGGGAAGATGTAAGGTACAAAACCTTAGATATAACGCACCTTCCCACTGTTGGAACTGACCCTTCTTGCAGGGTCATCCCCAAACTTTTTGCTTCTTCCTCCCTTTTTTTCCTGACCCGTGGCTGTTGGCAATAGGACTCTGATCACTTTACCACTGCTGATCAGTGCTAAAGTGCATATGCTCTCTGTGTAAATTGTTATTGTAATTGGACCTACATGATTGGCATATTTGTATTACCAAGAAGTCCTTAGTAAAGTGCACTGAGTGTGCCAGGGCTGGTGATAACAAATCCTACTAGTGGGCCTGCAGCACTGATTGTGCCACCAACATGAGTAGCCCTAAAATGGTGTCTCAGGCCTGCCACTGCAGTGCCTGTGTGCAGTCTGTGAACTGCCATGCCCTCCTGGTCAGTGTCCCCACTGACCAGGCCTAACCCTTCCCTTTTTGTGCACATTGGTCACCCCTATGGAAAGCCCAGGGTACCCCCCTGGGCAGGGTGCAGTGTATGTGAAAGGTAGAGCATGTACTGGTGCAGGTGACATGCTCTGGTAGTGAATCACAGCCAATTTCGTTTTTCACTATTGTAAGGCTATCTTGCTCCATAGGTTACATGGGGGATGCTGGCTATAGTGGCTACCAGCATTTCTTCCCATAGGAGCAAGATAGGACATAAGAGTCTAGTATACCCAAACTCAGAAATTAATAACACATCTTTTAGGAAAGGTTGTTTTTAAATCCTGTGTTTGAGAACAGCACTTTTAGAAAGTTGCTGTTCTCTTGTCTGACCCTTTTGTGTGCCTTGGCCTGTTTGTGTATTGACTGTCTGGTTTGAGAGTGACAGGGGCTGGGGATTCCCCAGGAGGCTGGCTGAGTCAGCCCTAGGCTGAATGACTGCATTTGCAACTTGAGTGGTGGGAGGAGATAGCACCTGGGCCTGAATAGGGCTGTGCCTGCCTTTCACAATGCTGGCTCCACCTACTGCTGGGCGGCTGACGACCCTGCCCCTCACTCTGAAAGAAAAGGAGAAGCCAGAAAAACAAAGTGCTCAAGAAACACCCAGAACTGTTTCAGACCGGGCTCAGGGCCCAGATGCACAAAGCGAACAAAGACTTTTAGGGGTATAAGTACAGGACCCCTGACAACAAAAAATTAGATCATCCTGGGATCAAGAAGGAACCTCTACCAAGGAGAAAGCTGAAACTGAAGAAGGAAGATTTTCCAGCTGTTGCTCTGCTGGATTGCCCTGCTGTTGCTTTGCTGCCAAGGAGAGGGGAAGGACTTTGCTGTGCTATGTCCCCTTGCTTGAAGGAATCTCCAAGGGCCTGAGAAGAGCCGGCTCCCTGTTCTGAAGTCCCAGGAACAAAAGGGATTCACCCCCAGCTTCCCCTGAGCTCTACTGAGAGAGTTCTGTCCTTGCTGGAGTGCTTGGCCCATGTGTGGTGCCTCTGGAAGTTGTACCTGTGTTGGGAAGCTGGAAACTAAGCTTGAGAGACTTTGCTAAAGAAAATTTATCGCATCGCTCGCTAAGGAGCGCATCCCTGACAGTGCAAGAAGTTTCCCGCCGCTACGAAGGTCGAGATCGTTGCAGCGCCTGTTGCTGCTCTCAGAGCCGTCGCATCCCTCATTTGAAAGACGCACCCGATCGGTGCGGGAAGTCTAACATCGCTGCGAGTATTGTCGTAGAGCCTGTCGTCGCTGGGTGAGATCAACGCACCGCCTGCCTGCGGACCGCATCACGTCGCTGCGAGAGTCATCGCCGAAGCCATCGCATCCACGAGCTGCGAGAGAGAAGATCACCGCTGGTCAACGCATCGTCGCCCTGGAGATCGTCGCAACTCCAAAGATCGTCACATCGTGCCTTTGCGAGAACAAACTTCCTACGGAAACTACGCACCGGAATCCATACAAGTGGCCTTCCTCCCCATACAGACCGAATTCGTCGCAACACGCCCACTGCTGCAGCGGGGCTGTCGCAAACGCCTCCCCAGGGTCTCAGGAGCAACGTATCGCTTGTTTTCCACCGCACCAGCTTCTGCTTTTGGAACTTTGTCGCTACTAAAGGTACTGTGTCTGAAACGTGACGCAACTGTGAACTTTTCACGCAACTGTGGAATATTTTATCGCAACTTAAAGAACTTTTTATTGCAACCTTAAGAACTCTTTTGAAACCATATTCTTGAATTGTGTATTTTGGATTTTTGTTGTTTTGGTCTTGTGTAGTTTAGATTAAATACCTTTATTTTTCTAAACTGTTGTGGAGTCAGTTTGTGGTGTTTTCACTGTGTCACTGTGAGTGTTGGTACAAATACTTTACACATTGCCTTCTGATTAGCCTTGACTTCTCGTGCCAAGCTACCTAGAGGGGGAGCAGGGGTTATCTCAGAGGGTTTCCTCCTTACCCTGACTAGAAGCAAGGGTCCCTATTTGGACAGCGGTACCTACCCCTGCCAACTAGAGACCCCATTTCTAACACCCCCTTTATAAAATGGACAAAGCAAAGCGAATATAAGTAGAAACAACAAAGTTACAAAAAGAAGAATAGGAATTGCACAGTTATTATGCAACAGCATGCTAAAAAAACAAGGTGGAAATATGGTATTAAAGAGATACAATAAAGGAAAAGAGAACATTCAGCAGAATACAAAAATGTAAACTGCATTGCAATAAGTAAAACCCAAAAGTAGAGTAGTAGAATGCGTAAACTAGATAAGACACACATCTCCTTCCTTAGAAGAGCAAATATGAAACAAGGAGTTTTAAAAACACAAAGGCAAGATTAGAAAGAGACATGCATTAATAAGAAAGAAGTATACCACGAAAAAAAATAAAGATTGCACCAAAGTTACCACCACAACCACACCATCTGGCCAGACTGGCGAAGAAAATGGAAACACTGAGCACTGCAAAAGGAAGAATAAAGGATAAAGACTTACAGCCAGAAAAAGTAAGCAATGGGTGGCTAGCACCCAAACAGCAAGTAAGGAGTGAAATACACCCAAAAGAATGAGAATACACCCAACCAGACAGCAAGCAAAGGGAGACATACACCCAACCAGAACATAAATAAGGGGCGGCTGACACCCAAACAGAAAGCAATCATAAGTAAGCAACAGGTGGCATACACCCAACCAGAAATCAAGCAATAGGTGGCTTACACCCAACCAGAGGTCAAGCAAAGGGTGGATAACACCAAACCAGAAGAAAGAAACAGGTGACTTACACCCAACAGAAAGCAAGCAATGGGTGGCTACACCCGACCAGAAATTTTAAAAAACTGATGGCGTAACCCCAACACATCGTCCCAGAGGAAAGACATGTAAAGAAAAGTATAGAGTAGGTGAATAACACTAAATTGTGAATCCCGAAATAGCAAACAGAGTAAAAATGATCTGGGTGGACTGCACCTCACTAAAAATCACAAATACAGTCACACCTCAAGTTAGACCACGCAAGAGTAGATAAACACAAGGGAAATGCAGACGAAACCAACATGCCAAGAAAGAAATGCATTAACAGCACAGTAGCATGTACATGACAATGTGGTAGAAATGCATTATAAGATTAAAAAAAAAATAAGGTAGGAATATCAGAAATGTAATAGCAGCACTATAGGAAACAAATTAGCATCAAAACATTGTATAATAGATGAGAAACATTAAATAACATAAGTAAAATGGCAAAATAATGATAGAAAGAAACTGCAGGTATGAGAAGAAACATAAAAATGCATATTAGTGAAGCGCCGTAGTAATGGGAGCCAAAAAAAAAAACCACAAATCATGTTGCTTAAGTGTCAGGATAACCTGAAGTCACACTTAAGGTGAAGCAACAAAGAAAACTGAAAATCATCTCTAAAGTAAATGCAGTAAGGCTGGAAACAGTAAAATAATGTCCCATGAAATACCTCAGACAGATGGCTCCACGGATGTCAAACTGAAAACCCAAAAGGATTTGAAGCAGGTGTTCACGCCACTGGGCTAACAATATTCACAATTATTTTTTTATATTCTGTTTATTGAAGTTTCTCAATACCATACCAAACAATTGTACTGTCGTACCCATCAATAGAAACTCAAACAATAGCAACAAAAACATTAAAAGGTACATTTGTGATCAGATGTTACAATACTAGCAATATAACGGTCCTGTCTCCGTTGAATCATTTCATGCATTCAGAGTGATACGATAATGCAATATTAAGGATAGCCAATCAGGTCACACAGTTTCATTATGAATCTGGAGTGATAAATATTCTCTAAGCCGTACGCAAATATCTTTAGGTCTGGATGTTACAGACCGTTCCTCGTCATACAATTCCAATTGTTCACAGCAGTACACCTGGGGCCTCATTTATGAAAGCCTTGCGCCACCGGTGCGTCACTTTTTCCCATGTTAAAAGTGACGCACCAGCGGCGCAAGGCCTTCATAAATAAGGCCCCAGATCTTTAAACCATTCATCAATTTTTGGCGCAAATGTACTTTCCCAAGTGAAGATAATCTACCACTTGGCGAGTAGGAGGGCCACTCTAACAAACCTGCCTAAGATGGCCTTTGGCTGGGGGTCATAGCCAAGGAGGCACCCCAGAGTTGCGCATTGTAGAATGATTCCCAATATTTAAACACAAGCTCACACTGCCACACAAGGTGGATAAAACCAACATTGGATTGTCCACATCGCTTACATTGGTCAGAGTCTCTTAGGCCCATTTTGTGCAATTTAACAGGGGGATGGTACATTTGATGGATACATTTCAAATTAATAATATCAAGATTACTATTAGGCGTGAGTCGACCTGTTAGCATGCAAATCTGCTCCCATTCTTTCAGAGTAATCTGGGGATTCAATATGGCGTTCCATCGCCCTAGACACATGTCTGATCCACATAGTGTTTCTTCTTGCACTGACCTGTATAACTTGGTAATCATTTTTTTCCTGGTTGGGGCCACTAAGAGTAATTGAAGTGATTGCAGTGTAGTAGGCGCAACAGGAAAATCAGGGTAATGGTCCTCAAGTGCACTTTTCAGGCGGTAGCAAGAATACTGGAAGAGTAGCGTGGGATTTCGAGTATATTCCAGGTCGTTCCCTGTGGTGTAATTTCCCCAAGGAAAGAGGTTGCACATATGCGTGATGCCAGCCTCCTTCAAAGCGTTTATGGGCCCTTGTTCCTGAGTGACGGATAAGGCTGCATAACCGGACAGGGGCTGGGCAGATGCATATAAAAGGAGTTTGTCTCCGTGTTTGCCAATCGCCTGCCAGGCGGCAATAGTGGTGTCAATGGTGTTAATTTCAAGTCTTGGCATGTGTCTATGAGTGTATGTAAGGATGCTCGCAAGCGGTATTGGGTGTACATCTCCTTCCTCTACTGCAATGTGCGGTATAAAGTTGTGTGTGCGAAACCAGTAGTAAGCGTATTGGGCCTGTGCACACAGATAGTACACATAGAAATCGGGAGCGGCAAACCCCCCTTAGCCATAGGCGAGCGTTTCTGTGTGCCAGCTAATTCTGGGCTGCTTGTCATCCCATACTAGTCTCAAGAGTTGAGTTTGGACCGTTTTAAAAAATTGTTTGGTGAGTTTGATCGGGATGTTGCAAAAAAGATACAAAAATCGTGGAAGGATGACCATTTTATTTACTGCAATGCAGTCTGCCAGGGACAGCGGGAGATGGGACCACCTATCTACTTGCTGCACTAAAGTATAGTAGGCATGGCCATAATTCTCTTTGATCACAGTGTCGGGGTCAGGGTGCACCCAGAAACCGAGATATTTAACCGGATCTGCTGTCCACACCAATGGGTATTACAGCTGGGATGGAGTTGTGACCAACGTCAAAGGGATAATTACCGATTTCTCCCAGTTGATCATGAGTCCAGAGAATAGACCAAATCTGATATATTCACGGATGACTGGGGAGAGATGCTGTTGAGGATCATGGATGAACAAGACCATGTCGTCCGTATACATGGAAATACCGACCGGCTGGTTGTTAAATTTGAGAGCAGATTCTCTATGGCGTTGGCAGATTTTACAAGCCAATGGCTCCAAAACAAGGGCAAAGAGGAGGGGGGACAGGGGATATCCTTGTCTGGTGCCGTGTTCGATTTTAAAAGTCTCCGAGGTGAGACCACCCGCCCGCACCCTCGCCGAAATATCTGTGTATAAGATCTGTATCCATCTCGTCAAGACAGGCGGGAACCGAGTTCTTTGCAATATGCGTAGCAGATAGCTCCATTCTATGGAGTCAAACGCTTTAGCCGCGTCAAGCATGACAACAGCCGCTGCTAATTCAGGATTAAGTATGTGGAACATAGCAAAGATGGTGTGCAGATTATGGGAGGTGGAACGCTCTGGGATAAACCCGGACTGGTCAGGGAGCACATGATGAGGCATCAGAGGTTGGATTTTTGTGGCCAGTATCTTCGCTAGTATTTTTCCGTCTAGATTGATAAGTGATAGGGGATGATAGGACTCGCACAATGTAGGTGATTTATCTTTAGTAAGTATCAGGGACCCCCTGTTAAGGATCTAGCTCCTGGGTCAGGGAAACAATAATTTTTGAAAAGGTATATACCCAGGCAGACTTTAGCTACAAGGAACTGGCTTAATCGCAACACATCTTAATGACAACATATGATAAACACAAAAAATGATAAAAACTAGAAAAATCAACAGACTGTTATGATATCAAAAATACATTTTAATTTCGATTTGTTTTTTTTAAAAAATCAATCTGATAGGAGATGTATAGTCAAGCAAATGATACATTGATTAGGAATGACATTTCTAATACATTATTAAAATACAAAAGAAAACAAAATAAAAAATTAGTTTTAAAATTGTTTCTCCAAATTTTTTTGTTAGACTTGGGCTGTGTCAACGCGTTTCGACAAATCTTTTGTCTTCATCAGGACTTTAGAATATGCAGCCACTTTTTTCTAGACAGAATAAAAACAGGTTTTAGATAAATGTATGGTCAGCACTTTTTAGGTTACATTTAGCGGTTCTTGTTATAGCTAACCGAAGGTGACCAACAGGTAACAGCAATTTATAACAATCTGTTGATAATTTCCATACGTGATAAAAACATATTATACGTTTAGATCAAAAAGCAACGTTAGATAAAAATTCATTTTCTTAGCCAGGCTTGTGTATTTCATTTGAATGATCGTACAGAATCGTAGAGGCCCCAAAGTGCATTCGTATTGGGAACCTATAGTTTGGCAGGCTAGGTAGGTAGGCATTTTGTTAAAGACTGGAAAGGAGAAAGGTGTATTCCCATTTATGTAGGTTGCGTAACATTTTTTTAAAAAATTAATCCTTATTAAACAACGTCATCCAGAACTATATCATACTAGATTTTTATGTCTAATCTTTCATAATAAAAAAATAGATACTGATTCTAACAGTCAATGTCTAAAAAAACTCCTTCGATGACTGCTAGCTATATATAATATCTATGTTACCCATTAGTTCCTCAAAATTCTTGAATAATCTCTTACCTAAAAAAAGAGAGAGAATTTTGTAGTGACCTTCCACTGTAGTATTTTATTGGAGACTGAAACAGGAAAGCAGTGCTTTTTCTATACTTTGACGTGGGCGGCAAACACTATCTGTTTAATAAAAGAATCAAAACTTAATGGTATTTCAGTATTTTGTTCTACATTTAGTATTAAATACAAAACGGTTTGCCAACTCTGCCCTCTATTATGTATTCATGGCAGATTTACCTGAGAAAGCAATAGACGCTGCGTACTTTTTACTTCTATGACACAGGGTCGATTTCTTTAGTCTTCAACAACAAAACGGTCCACTTGATTGTTTACAAGGGGTACGTTCCTATACAGATGGAAAAAAGGATTCAGTCTACTTGTCTTTAGGTTGGTATTATCTAAGCCTCTTCAGGCAGTATCCAGAGTTATTAATTATTTCGTAGATTACCTCATCTAATGAACGCAGTTGTCCCAAACCAAAAGGTGTGTGATGTAGAGCTCTGGTCTTTCAAGTGCGTTTATACAGTTCTAGCCGCTCTCTGTGTCTAGCGATTATCGATGGTAGATAGTCAGAATACTATTCAATGTCGGGAAGTTAAAAACGTCCTGAAGATAGAAGGAAAAACAAGAAAACAGTGTTTGTCCCTTAAACATAGAACAGCTTCGGCTCGTTATAGAATTTCACCCGAGTCCCTTGGCGTTTGTTTACCTTTTGGATTCAGTACGATATGGCGACGGAAGGTGGAGCCGTTTACATATCTTTGTGATTCTCAGGGGTTTATTCACTGCGGTTCCTCCATATGGGTATCGATTAAGTTGATCAGGGGTGCCTGGGACAGTGCAGCCTTGACTCGAAATCTAGATGAAATATGATTAAATTATTTTACTTAACGACTGATTTAAAGTCGGTAATTTGTCTGGTTCCTATGTTGGAACCTTAACGGTACGGCTTTCAGTAAAAAGCCGACAAGGAAGTTTGCAGCGAGTCAAATAGACACGGCTTCCAGCTAAAAGCCGACATAGAAGTCTGCAACGAGTCAAAACAACTTAACAAGGAGTTTGATAAGCTCTTACCGATTTCTAGAAGCAACAGCGCCGTGCGTCTCCTTCCGTCAGGGGTTCAAGTGGAAAAATGGAAGATCACAGAAAGTCCTTCTTCCATTACTTTATATACACTTCCAAAGGAGGAGGCGGGATTCGTTTTTAAAGGGATATCACCTATTTTTCAGAATTACCTAACCCAAGGAGGGGGCGGAACTTAGGCTATGTTGGGGAAACGTCTCGCATGATTAAAACAAGACTTACGGAACATAGGTCAGCAATCAAAACAAAACGATTATCAGCCCCACTTGTGAATCATTTTTCAGAGTATAAACATAAACCAGAGGACATAAGATGGCGCATCTTGGAGAAAATTCACGTGCAAGAGAACCAAGGTGGTAATGAAATACGAAAGAAACGTGAGGTCTACTGGATCTTTACCCTTGGGACTTTTGAACGGGGTTTAAATCAAGATCTACCCTGGGAGAATGCGATTATATAAATATATAAATATTATATAAATTTATAATCTGCTAACAATAAATATACTCCTTATACAATGATGTCTAGTCTCTGGATACATAAGTGGGCAATATCCCCTTAAATGTTAACTCCGCCCCCTCCTTGGGTTAGGTAATTCTGAAAAATAGGTGATATCCCTTTAAAAACGAATCCCGCCTCCTCCTTTGGAAGTGTATATAAAGTAATGGAAGAAGGACTTTCTGTGATCTTCCATTTTTCCACTTGAACCCCTGACGGAAGGAGACGCACGGCGCTGTTGCTTCTAGAAATCGGTAAGAGCTTATCAAACTCCTTGTTAAGTCGTTTTGACTCGTTGCAGACTTCTATGTCGGCTTTTAGCTGGAAGCCGTGTCTATTTGACTCGCTGCAAACTTCCTTGTCGGCTTTTTACTGAAAGCCGTACCGTTAAGGTTCCAACATAGGAACCAGACAAATTACCGACTTTAAATCAGTCGTTAAGTAAAATAATTTAATCATATTTCATCTAGATTTCGAGTCAAGGCTGCACTGTCCCAGGCACCCCTGATCAACTTAATCGATACCCATATGGAGGAACCGCAGTGAATAAACCCCTGAGAATCACAAAGATATGTAAACGGCTCCACCTTCCGTCGCCATATCGTACTGAATCCAAAAGGTAAACAAACGCCAAGGGACTCGGGTGAAATTCTATAACGAGCCGAAGCTGTTCTATGTTTAAGGGACAAACACTGTTTTCTTGTTTTTCCTTCTATCTTCAGGACGTTTTTAACTTCCCGACATTGAATAGTATTCTGACTATCTACCATCGATAATCGCTAGACACAGAGAGCGGCTAGAACTGTATAAACGCACTTGAAAGACCAGAGCTCTACATCACACACCTTTTGGTTTGGGACAACTGCGTTCATTAGATGAGGTAATCTACGAAATAATTAATAACTCTGGATACTGCCTGAAGAGGCTTAGATAATATCAACCTAAAGACAAGTAGACTGAATCCTTTTTTCCATCTGTATAGGAACGTACCCCTTGTAAACAATCAAGTGGACCGTTTTGTTGTTGAAGACTAAAGAAATCGACCCTGTGTCATAGAAGTAAAAAGTACGCAGCGTCTATTGCTTTCTCAGGTAAATCTGCCATGAATACATAATAGAGGGCAGAGTTGGCAAACCGTTTTGTATTTAATACTAAATGTAGAACAAAATACTGAAATACCATTAAGTTTTGATTCTTTTATTAAACAGATAGTGTTTGCCGCCCACGTCAAAGTATAGAAAAAGCACTGCTTTCCTGTTTCAGTCTCCAATAAAATACTACAGTGGAAGGTCACTACAAAATTCTCTCTCTTTTTTTAGGTAAGAGATTATTCAAGAATTTTGAGGAACTAATGGCTAACATAGATATTATATATAGCTAGCAGTCATCGAAGGAGTTTTTTTAGACATTGACTGTTAGAATCAGTATCTATTTTTTTATTATGAAAGATTAGACATAAAAATCTAGTATGATATAGTTCTGGATGACGTTGTTTAATAAGGATTAATTTTTTAAAAAAATGTTACGCAACCTACATAAATGGGAATACACCTTTCTCCTTTCCAGTCTTTAACAAAATGCCTACCTACCTAGCCTGCCAAACTATAGGTTCCCAATACGAATGCACTTTGGGGCCTCTACGATTCTGTACGATCATTCAAATGAAATACACAAGCCTGGCTAAGAAAATGAATTTTTATCTAACGTTGCTTTTTGATCTAAACGTATAATATGTTTTTATCACGTATGGAAATTATCAACAGATTGTTATAAATTGCTGTTACCTGTTGGTCACCTTCGGTTAGCTATAACAAGAACCGCTAAATGTAACCTAAAAAGTGCTGACCATACATTTATCTAAAACCTGTTTTTATTCTGTCTAGAAAAAAGTGGCTGCATATTCTAAAGTCCTGATGAAGATAAAAGATTTGTCGAAACGCGTTGACACAGCCCAAGTCTAACAAAAAAATTTGGAGAAACAATTTTAAAACTAATTTTTTATTTTGTTTTCTTTTGTATTTTAATAATGTATTAGAAATGTCATTCCTAATCAATGTATCATTTGCTTGACTATACATCTCCTATCAGATTGATTTTTTAAAAAAAACAAATCGAAATTAAAATGTATTTTTGATATCATAACAGTCTGTTGATTTTTCTAGTTTTTATCATTTTTTGTGTTTATCATATGTTGTCATTAAGATGTGTTGCGATTAAGCCAGTTCCTTGTAGCTAAAGTCTGCCTGGGTATATACCTTTTCAAAAATTATTGTTTCCCTGACCCAGGAGCTAGATCCTTAACAGGGGGTCCCTGATACTTACCCAAGATTACCCACGGTTGATCCATGTGGGGCTGTTCTTCTCCTTTTTTATCTCCTCTTGTGTACAGAATCGTAGAAACCTAATAAAGAACATTCCTATCTAACTTTATCTAAAATACAGCCTCTTTCTAGTTTAGAATAATAACAATCCAGTGAATCCATTCCTCTAATAGACCATCAGAAGCCTGAGATAATATTATTTCTTTACACACAGAATGGCTAATCTTCAAACCTTTGGGTTCTCGGATGAGGATTTTGAAACATTAGTAGGGACTAATGTTAATTTCGGTGAAAATCAAACAAGTAACCAACATAATAATAGCGACTATAGCAAACTACTAGATCTTCAGAAAAAGTTAGTCAGGATAGAAGCACACGGGGAGTTCATGCTGAACTACCTCAAAAATGGCATAATCCCCATGGGTTTAAGGATTCGAATTATTCCAGGCCTTTTTGTAGATATCAAATCCTTTCTAAAAAAGTGGAGTATGATAGCGAGCCGCTGCTCGAGAGATCTCATGATGTTAATCATTTCCACGTCAAAAGAGTTGGCAGCAGATATAAGAAAGGAAATAGAAGTACTTGAGGATAAACTAAAAAAGTCTACCACTTTAGATGAGGCAGAAAAACAGCTAGACTCTATCAAAAAAGACATATTGTCCTTCTCTGAATATTTTAAAAAAAGAAAGGAAGACAAGTTTATAAAAGATAAAAGATTCTATTCGGTTGAAAAGACTTATCCTTATATTGTTGAAGGCTTTTTCAACTGTGATCCAGCTTCAGGTGCTCAAGGACATACTTATCAACAAAGGGTTAAAAACTTCTCAAATTCATCAGGGTCAGAAATAGACTCAGAAGAAGAAAGCAATATGGGTTATCAGGACGATGGACCCTATGATCCTAGAAACGGACAAAGAAATAATCGCCGTCCTTTTTTAGGCCATCGAGGGGGGAGGGGGAACCGTCAAAGAGTCAGGTTCCAAAACCACTCAAGAGGCAATTATCAACCAGCCCAATATACCCCGGAACCTCAGAGATACCTGGAGACAAGGAACAAGCAATACTGGAGGAACGGGATGTGATCCCGATCTTTAACTTATCCTCCCATGTCCTTGAACCTTCAGATGTGTCCCTTCTATCGAAGGGTTTAACGTTTGTCCCTCATGCACAAGTGAACATTTTTGAACTTTATCGTGACATTCATTCTTTTCTACGAAAAATTAGACTAAAAAAGTTTTTTATCCTAAATGATTCATTAGAATTAGATAATATAGGTAACAATATTGTATCCCTACCCTCCAGTTTCACCCCAACTCTACAACAATTGGGTCCTGAAGTAGCTGTCTTCGAAAAGGTCATTATGAAAAGACTAGAACAGGCCCTTAAATTTATCCCTAAACCGAAGTACAATATATCTAAAGCTGAGCACGACTCCCTTGAGAAATTGAAGAATGACAACACGATTGTCGTTAAAAGTAGTGATAAAGGTGGAGGAATAGTCCTTTTGGACTACACCACATATGAGGAAAATATGCAAAAGATGCTTAATGACACCACTTTCTACAAAAAGATTCACTCGAACCCTACAGAAAGAATAGTTAAAACCATAAACAAACTAACGACGAAAGCTCTGAATGAGGGAGTCATAAACAAAAAAGAATTTGAATATTTGAACAAGTCAGAAAGGAAAACATCTTGCATATACGGACTACCCAAGATCCACAAGGATCAAAATAATCCACCCTACCGGCCAATTGTCTCCACGATTGGGACCCCTCTGGAAGCAGTCTCGAAGTACCTAGATCAAGTTTTGCGGCCATATATTTCGTTATCTCCATCGTATGTAAAAGATACAGGCGATATCATCAAAAGAGTAGAGAATTTGTCATTCAATAAAGGTAGAGATTTACTCGTGACTCTAGACATAGAGTCATTATATAGCAATATACCCCAAACAGAAGCCATTGAAGCTACTCTATGGTTTATCGACCTACATCAGATCCCATGCTGTAAAACTTTCATTAGAGATTGTCTTACTATAGTGTTAAAAGAAAATTTCTTAGAATTTGGCAGTGACCTATTTTTACAAATCAAGGGCGGAAGCATGGGTGCCTCCATGGCGCCCTCAATAGCTAATATTTACATGATTTTCTTCGAAAGCAGATTCATCTATAATGAAATGGCACCGTTCTTCGAGTCTGTTTCCCATTGGTACCGTTACATAGATGACATCTTCTTTGTATGGACCGATGGGGAACAGACTCTGAAGGAATTCCTGCTTTGGCTGAACCTTACTGATAATAACTTGCGCTTCACCGCACATATAAATGAGTCAAAAGTTGAATTTTTGGATATCAACATACAAAATAATGAGGGCACCCTTGAAGTGGACCTGTATTCAAAGCCAACTGCACGTAATACACTTTTACACTTCAGCAGCTATCATCCGCGGTGTCAGAAAGATAGTATACCGTTCTCTCAATTTTTGAGAGTCAGACGGAACTGCACAAATATCAAAGATTTTGATGCCCAAGCTGCAAAGATGAAAGAAAAGTTCATTCAGAGAGGCTATCCGCACCGTCTGGTAAGAACAGCTTACAAAAGAGCTCGGTTCTATGACCGAGATATACTATTGAATTCCCAAAAACAAAAAAATGATCCCAAATTAGTGTGCATAACAAAACATTCAACAATGGACTCAACAGTGAGACAGATAATCAATTCTAATTGGCATCTCTTGAACACCATTGATGACCAAGAAAAGATACAGAAACCTATGTTCGCGCACAGACGGAACAGAAACTTAAAAGATCAAATAGTCCATTCTCGCCACAAACCCAAAACACAGAATACCACATTTATCCAGAAATCAATTACTGGATTAAATGCAATCAAAGGTACATCACGGTGTGGATCATGCCACTCATGCGATAGCATCATGACTGGAGAAAGTATGCAATTCAAAACGATAACTATTCGGGCCAAAGAGCTATGGAATTGCAACACGAAAAACGTGGTATATTTGATCATATGCCCCTGTAACTTAGGCTATGTTGGGGAAACGTCTCGCATGATTAAAACAAGACTTACGGAACATAGGTCAGCAATCAAAACAAAACGATTATCAGCCCCACTTGTGAATCATTTTTCAGAGTATAAACATAAACCAGAGGACATAAGATGGCGCATCTTGGAGAAAATTCACGTGCAAGAGAACCAAGGTGGTAATGAAATACGAAAGAAACGTGAGGTCTACTGGATCTTTACCCTTGGGACTTTTGAACGGGGTTTAAATCAAGATCTACCCTGGTAGAATGCGATTATATAAATATATAAATATTATATAAATTTATAATCTGCTAACAATAAATATACTCCTTATACAATGATGTCTAGTCTCTGGATACATAAGTGGGCAATATCCCCTTAAATGTTAACTCCGCCCCCTCCTTGGGTTAGGTAATTCTGAAAAATAGGTGATATCCCTTTAAAAACGAATCCCGCCTCCTCCTTTGGAAGTGTATATAAAGTAATGGAAGAAGGACTTTCTGTGATCTTCCATTTTTCCACTTGAACCCCTGACGGAAGGAGACGCACGGCGCTGTTGCTTCTAGAAATCGGTAAGAGCTTATCAAACTCCTTGTTAAGTCGTTTTGACTCGTTGCAGACTTCTATGTCGGCTTTTAGCTGGAAGCCGTGTCTATTTGACTCGCTGCAAACTTCCTTGTCGGCTTTTTACTGAAAGCCGTACCGTTAAGGTTCCAACATAGGAACCAGACAAATTACCGACTTTAAATCAGTCGTTAAGTAAAATAATTTAATCATATTTCATCTAGATTTCGAGTCAAGGCTGCACTGTCCCAGGCACCCCTGATCAACTTAATCGATACCCATATGGAGGAACCGCAGTGAATAAACCCCTGAGAATCACAAAGATATGTAAACGGCTCCACCTTCCGTCGCCATATCGTACTGAATCCAAAAGGTAAACAAACGCCAAGGGACTCGGGTGAAATTCTATAACGAGCCGAAGCTGTTCTATGTTTAAGGGACAAACACTGTTTTCTTGTTTTTCCTTCTATCTTCAGGACGTTTTTAACTTCCCGACATTGAATAGTATTCTGACTATCTACCATCGATAATCGCTAGACACAGAGAGCGGCTAGAACTGTATAAACGCACTTGAAAGACCAGAGCTCTACATCACACACCTTTTGGTTTGGGACAACTGCGTTCATTAGATGAGGTAATCTACGAAATAATTAATAACTCTGGATACTGCCTGAAGAGGCTTAGATAATATCAACCTAAAGACAAGTAGACTGAATCCTTTTTTCCATCTGTATAGGAACGTACCCCTTGTAAACAATCAAGTGGACCGTTTTGTTGTTGAAGACTAAAGAAATCGACCCTGTGTCATAGAAGTAAAAAGTACGCAGCGTCTATTGCTTTCTCAGGTAAATCTGCCATGAATACATAATAGAGGGCAGAGTTGGCAAACCGTTTTGTATTTAATACTAAATGTAGAACAAAATACTGAAATACCATTAAGTTTTGATTCTTTTATTAAACAGATAGTGTTTGCCGCCCACGTCAAAGTATAGAAAAAGCACTGCTTTCCTGTTTCAGTCTCCAATAAAATACTACAGTGGAAGGTCACTACAAAATTCTCTCTCTTTTTTTAGGTAAGAGATTATTCAAGAATTTTGAGGAACTAATGGCTAACATAGATATTATATATAGCTAGCAGTCATCGAAGGAGTTTTTTTAGACATTGACTGTTAGAATCAGTATCTATTTTTTTATTATGAAAGATTAGACATAAAAATCTAGTATGATATAGTTCTGGATGACGTTGTTTAATAAGGATTAATTTTTAAAAAAAATGTTACGCAACCTACATAAATGGGAATACACCTTTCTCCTTTCCAGTCTTTAACAAAATGCCTACCTACCTAGCCTGCCAAACTATAGGTTCCCAATACGAATGCACTTTGGGGCCTCTACGATTCTGTACGATCATTCAAATGAAATACACAAGCCTGGCTAAGAAAATGAATTTTTATCTAACGTTGCTTTTTGATCTAAACGTATAATATGTTTTTATCACGTATGGAAATTATCAACAGATTGTTATAAATTGCTGTTACCTGTTGGTCACCTTCGGTTAGCTATAACAAGAACCGCTAAATGTAACCTAAAAAGTGCTGACCATACATTTATCTAAAACCTGTTTTTATTCTGTCTAGAAAAAAGTGGCTGCATATTCTAAAGTCCTGATGAAGACAAAAGATTTGTCGAAACGCGTTGACACAGCCCAAGTCTAACAAAAAAATTTGGAGAAACAATTTTAAAACTAATTTTTTATTTTGTTTTCTTTTGTATTTTAATAATGTATTAGAAATGTCATTCCTAATCAATGTATCATTTGCTTGACTATACATCTCCTATCAGATTGATTTTTTAAAAAAAACAAATCGAAATTAAAATGTATTTTTGATATCATAACAGTCTGTTGATTTTTCTAGTTTTTATCATTTTTTGTGTTTATCATATGTTGTCATTAAGATGTGTTGCGATTAAGCCAGTTTCTTGTAGCTAAAGTCTGCCTGGGTATATACCTTTTCAAAAAAAATTGGTGATTTATCTTTATTAAGAAGAGTGATAATCAGAGTTTGTCTGAGGGAGGGAGGAAGGGTCCCGGACTCATGAGCCTCCGCATACATTTCCAAAAGATGGGGTACGAGAAGGTCTGCATAGGATTTATAGAATTCTGCCGTTAGACCATCTGGCCCGTGGGCCTTATTATTAGGGAGAAAGAGAATAGCATCTTTAACATCAGTTTCGTTTATGGGCTGACTCAGATACTCTCGGTAGGCATCCAATAACCATGCACAGGCTATATCTGATAGGTAGTCGTCGAGTGTTGCATCATCCATTCCACCCCGCGAGGCGTACGTGTCCGAATAGTATTGCCTAAACTGACCGACTATTGCTTGTGGAGTGAAATGTGACCTACTATGAGTGTCAACTATTTGGTCAATCTGGTGGTGCTCGGACCGGAAACGCAGTTTAAAGGTCATGTTCCTACCAGATTGTCCCCCCTCCCCATTTTCTCTGGCCACATGACGCCATGTTATGTATTTTGCCTCTGTGTCAGCCAGCGTATCATATTCTGCTAGAAATTCGTGGACGCAAGCTAGAAATTCTATAGATGGTGTGTTCAAATACTGTTTCTCCAGCTCCTCTAAGGCCTTCTCTATATGCGACAGTTGGCCTCTAATGTCTCGGAGAATCCCCGCTGTGGTGCTGATACACACCTCCATATCGTCAATTTAAATGCCTCCCAAAGTGTGGTTTGACTATCCACTGAGCCCACATTCAGTTCAAAATATTGTACAATGGCCGCCCTGACGGCTTCATTGTATATAGGATCAAGTAATGCCTCATCCCAGAAATGTCAGGTGAAGGGGCGGTGGGGGTTTGTGGTTATGCAAATGCATAAGCTGACACAGTTATGATCTGATAAAGTGCGCAGTAAATTGTGTACATGTGTGACCCGTCCGTTAGCTTCTTCATTCAGCAGCCAGTAGTGTCGCCGGGACCAACTTTTGTTTGCAGGTGTAATATACATACCCTCTTGAACTCCTGCAATGCTCAAGCGCCAAACATCCACAAGACCTAGTTACGCCATGGCCTCATGAGAACACTGGGCGAACTTAATAGTGGGTGCGCCTTATGGATTGAATTTATCAACTTGTGGATTGAGGTATGTATTCAAGTCGCCTCCCCATAGGACTGCAGATTCAGGCAATGACCGCAAAACATTGAGCATGTGTAGAAAAGGTGATGGGTCGTCAACCACGGGGCCGTACATGTTAATAATCCGTCCGTAGGGTCATTCCCAGTTTGCCCTGTACCATAGCCCAGTGGCCCTCAGTATCCGTGCAAGTATGTATGGGCCGGAACGATACTCCCTTTTTAATTAGAATAAGCACTCCTCTGGAATATTTAGAGTCGGATGACGCCAGACGTAAATTCGCCCTCTTGTGTGCTATTTTGGTTTCCGTGAATTTACTCAAGTGCGATTCTTGCAATAAAGTGATTTGCACAGTATGCCTATCTAAATATGTCAGCACCTGGTGGACTTTCTTGGGGTGTTAAGACCACGTATATTCCACGTTATGCATTTATACGTTTCACCCCTTGTAAATATCGAGAGTATTCAACACACTGTGAATGCTGGATTGTGGGCGGTCAGTGCGAATATTGATAAGGACACCATCTGTAGCATGTGAGCTAATCACAGTACCTACAACTGTAAACAACATTAACCCATACCCTCTCCCCACCCACTTTAGCAACCCCAATTTGCCTAAGACAAGTCCCACTAACATGAACCGTCCCAAAACAGAAAAAATACCATAGAACATAGCGTGGGGTACACCCATTGGGGGACGTGGCGGCAAAGACCACTCCCTGATGAAGGCAGAGGGGGCCGCATATGTAGTTTGGAAGTCTCCCACGTGTGAGCCAACCAGCTGGGCCCAAAAGGAAGAACATGTGGGACGACAGTAAGAGCAAGGGCAGTGATCATAATAGTGAGGCTAGGAGCTACATCAGCCCAAGGTTACTGAGCACAGCCAAGCCTGTAAAAGAAGGGGATCCCACCCCGCTGGTCTATAGTGGATGAACATGAATACGTGAATCTACGATGGGGAATCACCATTGGAAAACAATAGTACAAAATATGCATTTCAACAAACTAGCTTACAGTCGCCCTAAGTGGGCTCATCTGATCTAACACATAATGCAGCAATATATCATAATAACTTTGACTAGCACATTGCCTGTGGCAGTAGGACAAGTCATCAAGAGCACTGAAACTCCCCCGGATGAATCATCCACATCGGAAGTGGTGTCTGCAGTGTGCCACTGACAGCGCAGTGATTTGGCATAGTCCCTAGCTAGCTTCGGGTTTGTAAAAATCTTGGGGTTGTCATTGGCGCCTATGCGCAGGGGAGCTGTGTAGAGCATAGCATATTGAATTTGCTCTTTCATGAGTAGATTTTTGACCCCCTGGAACTCTTTCCGCGTAGCCTGAACCGTGGCCGTAAAGTCAGGATAAACGGATAAGACTGGAGGTTGATGATGCCCTCTTGGCAAGTAATACGCAACATTGTATCTTGATCTCTGAAGTTCAATAGATGAGTAATGATATGCCTGAGGGGTCTCCGGGTGGCGGACACACCCCCACTGATCTATGAGCCCGCTCTGGGGTGAACATAGTGGAAAGATTCTTAGCTTCACAGACATCATGAAACAGAGTCTCGACTTAGTCCTCCAAGCGGCCAACATTCGTTGATTCCGGCAGGCCCTAAATGTGCGCATTATTGCGCCTAGAGCACGCTTCAATGTCTTCATTTTTCATTTGGATAACTGCCAGTAGCTTGGCCATGTCCATGGTTTTGGCTATTTGTTGTAGGCCATCTTCGGAAAATTGCTGTTCAGCTTCTCCGATCCTCGCTGCATGCTTGTCTAGTTTTGATGAAAAGCGGTCCATCCAGCCTTTGAGGGCCTTGATGTTGCCGTAAATGGCTTGAATGGCGGACAAGGTATTTTCCAGCGTGGTAGGGGGTGGAGCAGCAGCGTCCAGCTCCGAGTCCGAGGCTGCAGTTTGTGAAGACTTACAGCCCTTGCGTAAGTCAAATATCGGTCTGGCCTGGTTTTTCTCTGGTTTGCCCATAATGTTCTCAGAGGAGAGAGATGCTTTATCACAATCGCAGCTGCGCTTCCCAGGTGGCTGTGAAGGCGAGGGGTGCTCCGAATCTCGATGGGAGGCGTGGGGAAGCTCGTATTTTGTGGACAGAGAGGGCACCGGCTCGCACGGTTGATCGCAAGCCTTCCCAGCGCGGTTTGACTAGCTACCCTGCAGTGGTGCCAATATCAGCTCTAGCAGTGCGAATAAGCAGACGAGCACACACCTCGAGTCTGGGGGCAAGAAGGTCTCAAGATGTGCACACTACTGCTTGCAGTACAAAAGGGGGTGGCGATGGACGCAGCATCTGAACCAATCAACCACTCACACCCAGTCAACAAATCTGGGTTTAATCCATCACCGTTCTTTAGCCCACTCTGCCACCCCATTTCAGACATAGCCATATGCAAATCAGTCTGACCCTGTGCCTCATGGGAACAGTCCAGCCCGAACTGCCAAGCCATGCCTTCCCTAGACTGGAAACAAGCTTCCTAGGACCGGTTTCTGGCATTACAGCCGTCTTCAGCAAGGCTTGCTTGAATCCAGTGGCAAAGTGAGCAAGGGACTCACGTCTGAGCATACCCTGCCAACTTATGGCAAACAAAGCGGTACAAAAGGGGGTGGTGATGGACGGAGCATCTGAACCAATCAAACACTCACACCCAGTCAACAGATCTGGGCTATATCCATGTCCCTTCTTTAGCCTTCCTAGGACTGGTGTCTGGCATTACAGCCGTCTTCAGCCAGGCTTGGTTCAACACACCAGCGCATCTTGCCTCTCAGCAGACCAACAGCTCACCCGACTGGCTCAACTGCATCCTCCTCAACGTGCGGCCCTGCCACAAACACGTCACAGAAAACTGGGACCCCGTTGACACTACTTCCTCAGACATCGCCTTCTTCACAGAAATCTGTTCCAACCTCTGCTCCAAACTGGAAATTGCCATTGCCATCCCAGATGGCTACAAAATCATTTGGAAGGACCACCCCAACCACCCAGGAGGAGGCATTGCCATTGTCTACAAAAGCACACACTGACTGCCCACGCACTCTAATGACCCAATGGCGAACATGGAACACCTCTACTTCCAGATCGGGGCCAACCCCAACACCACCTCCTGTGGCACCCTCCTCTGAATGCTCCCCGGCCCATGACCTCCCAATTCACCAATGCCATCGTAGACCTCATCGCACCCCAGGCTCTGCCACCCACTGACTACATCCTACTCAGAGACCTCAACTTCCACCTGACAACAGTAGTGACCAGAACACCACCACCCTCCTGGATAACCTTATCAACATTGTACTTAAGCAGCTAATCACAGCAGCAACCCACAAGGCCAGGCACACACTTGACCCCGTCTTCTCCGCCAGGGGGAACTTCAATTACAGCCACACCACAAACTCTTTGGGACTGACCATCATTGTATACATCATGCCTTCACCACACCCAGCATACACCACCACCATCATCGCCCCCCGTCGCAGCTGGATCAAGGCCACTGAAGGACTTCTTGTCAACTACCTCAGCTCTACCACTTCGCCAACACTTACAGATGCCAACCCTGCAGCACGCGGCCTGCACAGATGGATCTCCAAATTTGTCGACACCTGGCAGCTCTACTGTGTGAGTGGACTGAACTGCTGGGGTTTGCTGGCCACCAGGGTAGGTGAAAGCAGACACACTGGATGCCAAACTGTACTCCCGTCTGTGGAAAAAATAGGTACCACCCTTGAACAAACACGCACTTCCCTTGAGGGCCGCATCAACAAAATGACAGTTGACTTCACTCTGGAGCAGGCAGATCTTCCAATCTGACTGACAAGGTACACGACATTCAGCAAGAATTGGCCGAAGTCCCCCATAATACCCAGAATGCAGCATTGGAGGTACATTGGAGGTACATCCGCTAATGGCAAGTGTGAAGTCACTAAAAAGAAGTGTCAAGGATGTGGAGGGCCACTCCTGGCAGAACAACTTGCAAGTGATGGGTCTTCCCGAGTGAGCAGAAAGAGCTGAGGATGTTGGATGTACTGAGATATGGTTGAGTGATCTACTGCCAGCAGTTGAACTCTCCCCATTCTTTGTTTAGGAGCGGTCCCATCAAGTGCCGGTGAGCCTTCTGCCGCCAGGGACAGGCCCTAGTTCCTTTCTCTTCTGTCTCCTACAGGGATTGTGATGCTGTCCTGAGGGAGGCATGCAAGGTGGGGGAGGTGAAAGTGGATGACACTCCCGTACTTTTCTTCCCTGACTACGCCATGGAGGTGCAGAGGCAGAGGGGGTCAATTTTAGTGGTTAAGTGATGCCTCCAAAAGTTGGTAATAAAATACTCCATCCTTTTCCTGGCAAGGTTGCAGGTGGTCTCAGATGGAAACAAGCAATTGTTTGACCCCCCTGAACAGGTCTGCACCTGCTGTAATCTACTGGTCGCCAGGAGGTGCGGACAGGGAGTGAAGTGTCTGTGCAACAAGCTGTAATTTGCAGAGCCAGTCATAGTAGGAGGTGTAGGAAGAGCACAACTACAAGCCACCCCCAGTTTGGAGCAGGTTATACAAGAGAGGCGGAATGCGCTGCATGCAGCATGATTGCACTTAGGGACAGGATCCCAACACTTCCCCCTGAACGCTCCCCCAGCATTGTGGGCTACACTGCGATATAGTAATCCGGTGTGCAGGCAAAAGCCCAAGAATGTGACTTTTCAGATGGCAGATAACCTATTTTAATGTTGACCAGTTGTGCGTCACTCCTTCTTCCACGGTTAGAGACTGCTCCGGAGAGCCTCTGGTTTTCAGTGGTTCCTGGCCTCCAGCTTCCTGTTGCTGAAGTGTACAGAGGTCAGCACTTAGAGGAGATCAGGTAGAGTCGTTACACAAAGGGAACAGAGCAGTTGTTCAGGTTCAGATGCATGTCAGGGGTGGTGGTCCTGCCTTGCGACATGGAGCGCTGTACAGTGTATACAGCGCATCCATGTTGCCGCAAGGAGGGCATAGTGAAAAGTGTTGCATTGCTGTTTCATCACAGCAATGCTACACTTGTCATGAATGAGGCCCAGGAATGCACCCTTTTTCATTGATAGGGCGCATGCTTGCCCTTTGGTTTTGTCACAGGGCAGCATAGCAACATTGATTGCAGCGCGGACCAGCACCAAATAAGGCCCCAAGGGTTTGCACCAATTTCAAGACCAGCTTTTTTCTGGTCTTAAACAACTGCCTCTAATTAGGAATTTCATTGTAAATATAGCAAAGTGTGGTTAGCAGCAGTTTTTACACGAGAACGCCTACAGTGTGTCTCATTTTCGTGAAATCCAGCTAACAGAAGTGTCGATCCTGAAAATTCACGTTTACGCTGGAATAGTGGCACTAACTGCAGTTAGCAGCACTTTGTAAATAAACGATAAAAAAAAGCCACAGTAACATCAGAAAATGTATGCTATGACGGCGTTAAGTATGCCCCATAATTTGGTCATATGCCGAATATCCATGTTCTCTATTTTTCATTCATTATTTGACTGGCAGTGTCATAAAAATAACTACCTCATTTCACTCTGTCCCAAAAGAGTTTGCTGCATAGCACTTGTATGATTAGACAGGGTTATGAGTTACTGACTTGACCCCTAGAAGTGCACCCTTGCTACATAACTAGACCTGCAATGCCTTTGATTACAACAAAACATGTTTTCAAACACAAAGATGTCAAAACATCAACACGTTGGCTAGTCCTCCCTTTAAAGGTATTTTATTTTAAAATAGACACAATTAGATATGAAAGATTGTTATTGTCAACGATTGATCAAATAAAGAAGCCGCAATAAACAGATTCAGGTGTTGGTAATAAGAAAATAAATAAAATGCAGCTTTAAACGGAATCCCATGTTTATATAGAGCCCAGTGATTGAAGGGAGGTGTTGGAGACGTTTTTGTGTGACTTCTAGAATGTATTTACACGTGGAGGTTGTTTTCATAATTGTGTTCACACTGTGCGTGTACTTAAAGTTGATATTGAGTGCAGAGAAGACTGATCATTGCTGGTTGTCACGGTGTGCAATAAAGTAGTCTACTAAGATAGCTGTGCTGTTCGGTAACTTGGAATTCATTGGTCTCCTCATTGAAATGTGTAATGGATTTATTGATTGCATTCAGTGCACTGGGGGAAACAATTTCTGTTCGATTGTTGACTTCATTTTGTGTGACTGAACCAATTATGCAGTGCTAATTGCAGGATGTGGTATTGTGGAATACATTTATTTACATCCTGTTTGTGATACAAGGGATTGTTTTTTTCAATTTCCCTATGAAGAAGCTGGAGGCTCTCAACCTATGGTAAGGGTTTAAGGGTATGTTATGGGATGAATAGAACTAAAAGACGTCTTTGAGGATGTTTTTGTCTCGTGTGGCAAGTAATTCACAGAACAGCCATCCACATCTTTCTACTTATCGGAATCTTCGTGACTGGATCGATGTGATGCACCTCAGGTACACACAAGTTGCTGCAGCAACAATTGGTATTTGTTTGTTAATTGCTTGAAGCTGCGATTCAGATATAGCCATACGTCCCTTATTATAACTATTGTTTTTCATATAGTTAAACCTGTCATCCTTAGGGTGGTCTTCCTCTAACCCTTTTGCCTTCCTCCACCATTTTTGCTGATCTCATTCTGCAGGCCTTAGGACTCTGCACACTTTACCACTGCTCACCAGTGTTACATGCTAAAGTACAAGCACTCCTTAAAATATGGCAACATTTGGCTTTTTTCAATTGGCATATTTAATTTACTTGTAAGTGGCTAGTAACATGGCACTACATTTTCACAGGGTCTATAAATTAAATGCTACTAGTGGACCTGCAGCACTGATTGTGCCATTCACTTAAGTAGCCTTTAAACATGTCTCAGGCCTGCCATTACAGCCAGTCTGTGCAGTTCAAAACTGTCATTTTGAACTTGCAAAATAAACCTTTTGCCAGGCCCAAACCTTCCATTTTAATACCTCTGAGTCACCACTAGTGTAGGCCATGGACACCCCATAGGGCAGGTGCAGTTTATTTAAAGGCAGGACATATGCTTTTTGGTTTTATATATCCTGGTAGTGAAAAACTCCAGGTATCTTTAAATGAAATATACCTGGTCAATGTAGATTTGTAGGTTGATTTATTAAGATTGATTTTATCATCAAGAGCCCCACCAGGAGCAGTCTTCCTGCTGCTCAGCCCATCCTCCAACTGACTCCCTCACTCACCAACATTCCACACCATCCCCACTCACCAACATTCCACAACCTCACTCACACTGGCTGAGCAGCAGGTATAAGAAGGTTGCTTTCATTACACAGAATAACTTTAGTACTCTTGCATGAATGCTTACCATGTAGCAATGAGAACTAATGCACGAAAAATATTAGGTGGAAAACATTTCACGCATGACATGTCATAACACACTAATTGCAAATGCGCATGCAAAGAACAGATAGAAAGCATTGAATGCAATTTGTACAACATGTCATAACATAATACTTACAAACAAAATCACAGTAAACAATAATAAGAATACACTCACCCTCATCTTCTCCCTTTCTAACCAGACAACAACACACACTCTACCACACCACAAAACCTCAATCCACCCCCTGATACCACAAACCTGCCAGATGCCCAGGCTAACATAAAAAGCAGCCCGTGGAGTACCAATCACAGGGCGCAGTAGAGAATTGTCCAAACAACTGCCAAAAAAAAAAATTGAAAAAGTGAAACACCTTGGCATACCACTGCCCCTCACCCTAACCCTTAGTATGGATGGAAGAAAACTCCAATAACACGTCAAGAGTGGCTTAGACTCTGCCACTCACCCTTACTCCGTAGGTAGGGTGGAACACCACTCAACACCAACCATTTGACATCTACACTGCCCTTCACTCAAACCCGTAGTAATGGTGGAAAACACTGCAATCACGTGTAATATGGCTTCACTCTGCCCCTCTCCCTTACCCCATAGGCAGGGTGAGAAAAACTCTACACTCCAAACACTTGTCTTTTGGAATCTACCCTGCTCTTCACCCAAACCCATAGTAAGAGGGGAATCAAATTCTAATAAGACATCAAACCTTCAACCACTCATGAGTTGGCTTAATCCTGGCCCTCACTCTTACCCAGTAGGAAGAGTTGAAATAACACATTCATTTGGCTTACTCTCTTCCCTTCGCCGAGTGGAACACCCCATCACCAGTAGCACTCAAACTTGTACATGACACACTCAATCTACACATGGCAAGTGCCATGAACACCCATATAATACAAAGCACTCTGCGAAACCTGCCAGTGAAACAAAGAAACAAATCACTGCAAATTAAACAGTTAAGCATTGAACATTTGACAATAGGTCAGCATTAAAATATTCACTCTCAATGCAGGACACAGCAAGCAGTAAGGCATTGAACATTAGAAAATACACCAACATTGAGGAAACTGGTGCTTCCCTTTGGTGAGCGACTCCTCACTCGAAATTCCTTACAACTCCCAGGTACCTTAAGATGTTTTGCAGTTACTAGTCCTCTGTATTGTGTAGAATTCCTTTCTGTGGTGTAGAAGACCACAACTAACAAAAACTACACAGCGCAGGAATTCGATAATGTAGTAGACACCTATCTAAAACTCAGGGTGTATAGTTGTGTCGCATCTTCAAAGTGTTTGCAGCTGCGCCAAGAATATCAACTCTCTTCAAGCACTCACCAAGACCAGAAGAGCAAACTCAAAGCTTGTCATGAGGATGGCACACTGCAGCTGCAGCTTCCTACTGGTGGTGGCACGTAATGGAGAGCCGTGTTGAATGGCTCTAGGTGCATGCGTGCGCCACACATCCAGCGTCAGAGAGATGCTTCAATTCATCACACTACACCACCATGTGACTCAACAAACAAGGTAAGGACAGATGCACTATGTTGCTATTCAAATGTCATGTTAATGCTGATGCACATGAGACTAAACCCCTAGCATTATGCTGAAAATTGAAATGCGTGCAAATTTACACCAAAATAACTCACAAAACACTTCAAAAGTCCTGCAATGATTCCGGCGGACTGCAGTTGTAATTCATATGAACGTATGCACCACTTTCAAGCATTGATGTGCTGGTGGAAGTAGTCCTCATACCAAAACTGCCAGAAAACGTACTGCTCAGTCCAATACATTCAAACGAATTTTCACTACAATTAATTCCTTATGTTGAGGTAGCCTCAACCTAGCCGCCAATAACCTCACACCACCTGATCTCCACACAGTGAACCAGACAGGTTCACAAAAAGCTGCCCCACATATGTCAAGGTCAGGTCCTCCCACACCGCGGTTGAACTTGTGGATTCAAAGGTTGTAGGTGGGGCAGTATGCCGCAGGTCCAGCTTCAATCATCGTAGTCCAAACCTTACAAGTCAAAGGTGACATATATAGTTCTGGCACACCCAGGTTGGGGCGACTGGTCTTCAGTACTGGGCTGCAGAACTATGTAGTTACACTACATACTCTTGGTTTATTAGGCTCTAATTTCTTGGAAATTTTGTATGCATTGTTTTTTCTTTCAATCCATTTGCACTCTTAGATTCTTCTTTAAATTGTCGCCAAAATGTTGTAAATGAAAGACGCCTTGTTCATGTAGATTATGTAGGTTGATTTATTAAGATAGATGTTATCACCAAGAGCCCCACCAGGAGCAGCCTTCCTGCTGCTCAGCCCATCCTCCAGCTGACTCTCTCACTCACCAACGTTCCACACCATCCCCACACACCAACATTCCACAACCACAGTCACACTTGCTGAGCAGCAGGCATAACAGTAACATTGAAGTTACCTTATTACATTTAATAAGCTGTAATTTCGAAATGGGAACAGGTAACTATTTCATGATTGGTGTCTTTGAAATTGTAATGAAACATTCTAACTTATGGTAAAGTCAGATTTTAAATTACAATTTTGAAAATGCCACTTTTATAAAAGTATAATTCTCATGTCTTAGCCATTTAGTGCCTGTGTCTTGTCTCTGGGCCACATGAAAGGATGTAGCTGACAGCTGGGTTTTGTGTATTCCTCCTAGATAGCCACTCACAATAGAGAGCTTAGGTGTACCTGGCTGGGCCATCACTGGAAGAATGAGATGGTAGAACTGAGCACAGCCTTACTTACACTTGAATAGGCTGTGCCCTGCAACCACACAAACGGCTGCATACCCCCTGTAGTTAAAATAGGGTAGGGAAGGCAAGATGTCTTGGCACATTAAACAGAAAAGGCTAGAATATGTTTCCCCAATTCAAAGGCACAACTAGGTATAAATATCAGACCTCAGACACCAAGTCTTCAGTACGCTTCTGGACCTGTGAATACTCTGCCAGGAAGTAGGACTGCTGTTCTGCTGATAGGACTGCCGCTCTCCTGAACTGCTGCTCTCAAAAACTAGACTGATGCCGTTCTGGGCTGATCTGCTGTCTGCTGCCCTCTTGCCTGAGTGACAAGGACTGGACCTTGACCTTGCCAGGTAGGTCGCTCCCCCACGCTGCAGCTCCAACTGCCTTTGCCTTCTGTTGCCCTTGTGTGCCCTTTTTGCTTCTTCTGGGCACCGCTGCCCGTTTTGCCTTCTCCACCCCATGCCCCCTGTTGTCCTTGCTCACCCCCTCACTGCTCCTGCTCCTGCTCCTGCCGTTGCATCCCCTGTGGCCCCGCCCCATCCATGCCCATTCGCTGCCCCCTGCTACCCGCCTCCTAGCTGCCACTCCCTCCCACCTCCCCTTAAATGGCGCCCGCTGAGCGGTGAGGAGACAGACCTTTGACCTTGCCAGGTAGGTCACTCCCTCCGCTGCAGCTCCACCTGCCTTTGCCCTCTGTTGCCCTTTTGTGCCCTTTTTGCTTCTTCTGTGCCCCGCTGCCCATTTTGCCTTCTCCACCTCGTGCCCTCTGTTGTCCCTACTTGCCCACCTTTCTGCTCCCGCATCCCCTGTGGCCCTTCCCCCCTCCGTGCCCATTCGCTGCCTCCTGCAACCCGCCTCCCAGTTGCTCCTCCCTCCCACCTCCCCTTAAATGGCGGGCGTGCCTTTGGTGCGCCGCTGGCGAGCCTAAGGCATGCCTAAGGCAAGCCCGTCCGTGCCCATCCGCGCCTGGACCGAGCCTAGCGCCAGAACCCCTGGCACCCACACCAGCCATGAAGACCGCCTCCGATACTACACCAGCACCCTCAATGCTCTCAACCCAGGACGGACACTCACCTGATGCAGGGCCACCCCGACGCGCCCCCACAGTCCCTTCACCTGCTGGAACTGCAGCTTCCCCTGCATCAAAGACACGGAGACACCCTCCACGACAGAACACAACCAGCTCCGATGAATCCTGATCCACACCTGATCCGCACATAAACACGCCGTTGAGCTCTGGGCCCTACTCGACACTGCATCACCAGATGTCGCCTTCCTGACCGAGACCTGGATGAACGAAGCTTCCTCTCCAGACATCGCCGACAGACACAAGATCGCCCGCAAAGACCGCACCAACGGAGTCGGCGGAGGAATCGCCAACATCCACAAGAAGACCATCAGGGTCTCTACAAACACCGACGACACTCTCAGCACCGCTGAACACATGCACTTCCAGATCCACACGGACCCCAAGACCACCCTAAGAGGCACCCGCGTCTACAGACCACCCGGACCCCTACCACTATTCTGCGACGCCATCGCTGACTTCATCAGCACGCACGCACTGACCTCCACCGACTACATCCTCCTCGGAGACCTGAACTTCCATCTGGAGAACAACAATGACAGCAACTCCTCCACCCTGATAGACAACCTCGCCAACCTCGGAGTGGAACAGCTCATCACGACGCCGACCCAAATCACCGGACATACGCTCGACGCCATCTTCTCCTGAAGCACCCACGTCTCCTTCAGCCACGTCTCCGAACCCACCTGGACCGACCACCACTGCATCCACTTCACCTTCCGGAAACCCGTCGCACATCACTGCACCATACAGACCCCGTCGCTGCTAGGGCAAAATCACAGAAGCACAACTACAGACAAACCTCACACTCAACCCACCAACCAACCCCGTCAACCCCGAAGATGGTGCGCGCACCCTCAGGCGATGGATGGATGACTGCGCCAACACCTTAGCCCCGCTGAAAAAGATAACCCTCAAAGACACCAGCAAGAGAGCCAACTGGTTCACCCCAGAACTCCTAGCATCAAAGCGCACCTGCCGGAAGTTGGAGAACATATGGCACAGCGAGGAGTCGCTGGGCAGCCGCGCAGCCCACAAAGATGCCATCCGCAACCACTACCACCTCATCAGGACCGCGAAGTGGACCTTCTTCAAAGACCGCCTCGACAACAATGCACACAACAGCAATGAGCTCTTCAACATTGTGAAGGTACTCTCCAACCCCAGCTCCAACGCCAATGACATCCCGCCATCGCAAACCCTGTGCGACTTCCTCTGCACCTTCTTCCACCGCAAGATCGCCAACATCCATGACAGCTTCAACCCCCTGATGACCCTAACAGGCTCCAACACACCGCATCCACCACACCCCACCAACCGCGACCCCCTGACAACCTGGGCCAATGTGAGCATCAAAGACACAATCAAGACCATGGGCACAATCCACTCCGCCTCGCCGCATCTTCAACAAAGCCAGCAGCTCCATCGCACCCCACCGGAGCAACATAATCAACCTCTCCTTCGAGACGTGACCTTCCCTGAGAGCTGGAAACACGCAGAGAACAACGCCCTACTGATGAAACCCAAGGCGGACCCAAGCAAACTCAAAAACTTCCGGCCCATCTCCCTGCTTCCGTTCCCAGCTAAGGTCATCGAGAAGATAGTCAACATCCAGCTTTCCCGCCACCTCGAAGACAATAGCATCCTGGACTCCTCCCAGTCAGGATTCCGCAGCAACAACAGCACCGAGACCGCCCTCATCGCCGCCACAGACGACATCAGGATCCTACTGGACAACGGCGAGACGGGGGCCCTCATTTTTCTGGACCTCTCTGCCGCCTTCGAAACCGTCTGCCACCGCACACTAGGCACATGACTCCACGACGCAGGGATCCGAGACAAGGGCCTGGACAGGACCTCCTCCTTCCTCTCCGGCAGAACCCAGAGATTCTGCCTCCCTCCTTTCCAATCCGAAGCCTCCAAGATCATCTGCGGCATCCTGCAAGGATCCTCCCTCAGCCCGAGGCTCTTCAACGTTTACATGGTGTCTCTCGTACACATCGCCTTACATCATGACCTCAACATAATCTCCTAAGCCCACGACACGCAATTGATCCTTTCCCTCATCAAGGACCAGCCAAAGCCAACCTCCACCAAGGAATGAAAGCCGTCGCCGACTGGATGGAGGATAGCCGCCTTAAGCTGAACACAGACAAGACGGAGATCCTCATCCTGGGGCCCAACCCCTCAGCTTGGGATGACTTCTCGTGGCCCGCATCGCTGGGGGCACCCCCTGCACCTACCAACCACGCACGCAACCTGGGAGTCATCCTCGACTCGAAACTCACCATGACCAAACAAGTCAACGCTGTCTCCTCCACCTGCTTCAACACCCTCCGTATGCTCCACAAGATCTACAGATGGATCACGACAGACACAAGGAAAACAGTCACCCAGGTCCTAGTCAGCAGCCGACTTGACTAAGCAAACGCCCTCTGTGCCGGAGCCCCGACCAAGCTCATCAACAGACTGCAAAGAATCCAGAATGCCTCAGCACGCCTGATCCTGGATGTCCCACGCTGCGACCACATATCACCCACCACCTGAGGAACCTGCACTGGCTACCCGTCGACAAAAGAATCTCCTTCAAGCTCCTGATCCACGCACACTAGGCATTCCACAAGACCGGCCCAGCCTATCTCAACAGTCGACTCTCCTTCTACGTACCCAACAGGATTCTCCGCTCCGCTGACCTCTCCTTGGCCACCATCCCACACATCCGTAGAACCACAGCCGGAGGCAAATCCTTCTCCCACTGCGCCGCTAAGACCTGGAACACCCTTCCCCTCAACCTACGACAAACCGAAGACCTTCTAACCTTCAGGAGACAACTCAAGACCTGGATGTTCGACCAGTAGCAACAGCACCCCACACTCCCCACCCTCAGTACCTTGAAACCCTTGCGGGTAAGTAGTGCACTTTACAAATTATTTGATTGATTGATTGATTGATTGATTGACCTGCATCTCTAGAACCCAGAACACCTGAGTGACTTCTAGGGCTTGTTGGCTAGCCTAAGAAGCATAACAGACTTCCAACAATCTTTGCACCAACACTTGGACTCTGCAGTCTGTGAGTGTACCCTACTAAGTGGTCAAGCAAAATACAAATAATAGTGGAGGGTCAAGATTTGGATTTTTTCTGAAAAAACGACTATGTGTAAGAGTCAGTGGCAATAGTCCACTAATCTGGGTACATCATTCATGGTTATTGAAAAAATACCCATCAGTAGCTCTTCCTTGGCGCCCTTTTCATCATATGGGTTCCTTCCAACCAAGAAGGATAGTATTTTGATATGGTCAATTGGAACAGCATAAGGACCAGTGATGGTATAACCAGGTCACAGGGAGCTTCTGAAAAGCAGTGCGGGGGGGTGTGTGTGTTTTAACGTGCAAAAAGTGCAGGGTAGTGACATTAAAATTAGATAACCCTGAGGAAAGATTATTTATTAGAGACCTCAGTGTTTCTAAGATTTTAAAACGTGCGAAATTGGTAGTTTCACCTAATAGCTACCAACAGGTTGGTCGACATGACATGTTTCAGCAGACTTTAGATCACAGAGGTATCAACTGCATTCATCAGGACCTGTATCGCTACTGCTAGTAGTGTATTGTAAAATAAATAAGAAAAGGAAATCTTTCACCTGGGTACTAATGAAGGATCATTCTCCCAGCTAGGAAGTCCAGTGTGAGACAAACATAGTCGAAAAAAGAACAGAGAAAATCAACAATTAGTATATCTACAATATCCAGAGCAATTTGCATGGTATATCATATCAGTAAAGAGAACCACATATGTTATCCTCTCCGTAGTACTTTAATTCCTACTATTAACCACCATACCTCGAAATGATATGTGGTAGGACTCTCACTTACCATATTGTGCAGGAGAGTACTGCCTCACCTCACCTGGCTCACAGCTCAGGTAATTGAAGCACCGCTCTAAAATGAGAAGAAAAATGGACAAAGACATGTCAGCATACGCCGACTTCACACTTAATCACAGCTAATTTCAGCGTGCTTGTGGGTTTAAGCGGCCGATTTTACCAGTTTAGGACCTCGGCAGACTTAAATATCATTGTAGATGTCAAACCTCTATTAGTGGAAAGGAGTGTCTCTTGTTAGTTATTTTTTGAAAACAAAAGGCGGTGAAGTTTAAAAGCGGCAACTAAGTATATCCAAAATCACCGCTTAGTCGTGACTTATGACGGGTGAGTCAAAGAGATCATGCGCGATGTGTGTTAGCATCTCCTGATCTTTGTAAGCTCGCGTTGGGTTAAACACGCACTAATTGGGACTGTGTTAGTCGCCACGTATATTCCGCCGCTTTTGGTGGAAAGAAAACACATGCGCCTCCGCTAACTCAGCGTTTTTGTGATACAGATCGAGCGGGTGCAGGCTCTCACCAACGGCGTAGTCCTGCACTCCTACTCTGTACCGGTCTCTGAGGAGCGTGCGCATATGGTTATGGAAAGCTCGTATAGTCGCTAGCAGACAGGCATAGAGCCATCGTCTCTTACCTGTCCGTCGATACTTCCAGCGTCCCTCTGGCTGTAAGGGGAGGTAACGCGCGTTGTTAGGAGCAACAGTTATGCTTCCCTCGCTAGGCGTGTACCGTCACGCCCACTGCCCTGAGGATTGTGGGGCATGTAGTTCTAAGGCATAGGTGTCCGTTAGCTTGCCTAATCCGAGGCGCTAGCAATGCAGTAGTTAGATGCGCAAGCATACGGACCAATGGACATTACAAAATAGTATTACTATTATAGGAATTAGTTTGCCTAATCCGAGGCGCTAGGCATACGGACCAATGGACACTACAAAATAGTGTTACTATTGTAGAGTTGGGAATGTTAACCGGCTATGCCAATAAGGGGATCTGCACAATCAATTGTTGTGGAGTATGTAATGTAACTGTTCATAAGGTGGAAGGCAAAATCTTTTGTTACAATAAGATCTCGCACAATGTGAAAGATCATGACTGATGTAAATAGCATCATAAGGAGAGGACAAACGTAGCCCTTTAGCCTGGTCAGAACTAATGCCAAAACCCTGAATGGTTTAGTGTACTCTGAGTGAACCATCACACTAATATAATGGATTGAAAATTAGAGTGACATCCACGGTATGTCATCATTCAGCCCATCTTTGTCTGAGTTCAGGGTATATACCCATTTCTGTTCTTTTCTGAACAAAAACCTGTTTATGTCTGTCACATGATTAGGTATAAGTGGTTGTTCGAGCACAGTCCAACGAAAATCATTTGGGCCATGTCCCACCTCTAAGAAATGGTTAGTCATTTTGGTAGACTGTTTACGACACCTAATAGTGCTCCTGTGTTCGGAAATGCGTGTCTTCACTTTCCTTGTCGTCATCCCCACATATTTGTACTCACAGGGGCAAACTATTAGGTAGATGACATTTGGACTGTTACAGTTGGTAAAACGCCTTTGTTCCCACAGACGCCCACCCCCAATGTCGATGGTTGTCGATTTGGAAGTTAGCGGACATGCAGCACAACTCAAACAGGGATGGTGCCCTGTCACGGCTGGCATATCCCAGAGTGTTCCTATTGCTCTGGGGGTCACTGATCTGGGTCTAGTGTGGACCAGTTGGTCCTTTAGATTTCTACCCCTTTTAAAAGCAAACAGAGGGGGAGGCAGGCTGTCATTACCCGTATTCAGAATACTCCAATGCTTCTTTATGATCTTTTGAATCTGATTGGAGCGAGTGCCAAAGGTATTGACACAGGTGATCCGGGGTTCTGGCATTTTGGGTACCGATGGCTCCAGAAGACTTTCACGGTTGTTGTTGAAAGCCCGCTTTTTTGATCTTCGTATCAGATGTTTAGGATACTTTTTTTCAAGTAGATTGTTCTCCAATGTTTTGGCATGGTTGTCGAAACTCTCCTTGGTGGAACAATTCCTCTGTATTCTCAGGAATTGTCCGTAAGGCAAGTTGTCTCTCAGAGCTTTTGGGTGACAACTCTCATAGCTCAGTAGAGAATTTCTTGCCATTGGTTTCCGGTAGAGTTCGGATTGGAGACCTGTTGGGGTCACATTAATCTTAAGGTCCAGAAAGGCCAGGTGTGTATTGCTGTACTCAACTGTGAACCGAAGGAATGCATTTCTGCTATTCAGCCATACGTGGAAGGTTTTCAGGTCATCCACACTACCGCGCCAAATCACAAGGACGTCATCAATATAACGTTTCCATAGACGTAGCGAGGCTAGGAAAGGATTGGTTTCAGTGAGGACGACTTCTTCTTCGAACCGGTGGACGTAAAGGTTCGCCAGGCTTGGGGCAAAAACACTGCCCATGCTGGTCCCAGAGACCTGTAAGTACATGGAATCTTCAAATTGGAAATAATTTTCGGTCATTGCTAGGGTGGCCAAAGTCATAATGAAAGAGACCGGAGTGATTGTGTCTAAATCACGTGTTCGTAGCAGGGTCTCAACAACATCAAGGGTCTCCCTTTGAGGAATTGACGTGTAGAGAGATTCTACGTCGAACGATACCAGTAGGTCCAGGTTGGCATCAAACTCAATATCTGGTAGAATCTTTAGAACATCCTTCGTGTCTTGGAGGTATGTCGGCATGTTATGGACCATGGGTCTCAAAAAGTGATCTACAAAAGTAGAGAGGGGTTCGAGCAGTGACCCAATGCCCGATATTATCGGACGTCCAGGTGGGGGCCTTTGAGGTTTGTGTACTTTAGGTAGCACGTAAAAGTATGGGATAACAGGATGTGACAGTTGTAGATATGATGCCTCCTTTGATGTTATCCATCCTTCAGATAGTGCTTCTTCCACATATTGTTTTATGGCCAAAGACAGTCTAGCAGTGGGATCCTCAGTGAGTTTACGATATGATCTCTCATCGTTGAGTTGTCGGATACATTCCTCGCGGTAGGTGGTGGTGTCTAGGACCACTATAGCTCCGCCCTTATCGGCAGGTTTGATCACTATCGAGCAGTCCTCTTTGAGATTCTTCAGAGCTATCTGCTCTTTTTTCGGGAAATTGACAAAAGGCTTACAGTCCTGTTGCAACAAATTCTTTACATCGCTACCCACTGCTTCTTCGAAGGCAATGACCTTAGCTGGAAGTCCTGTGGTGGGTGGATTGAAAGTGGAGGGTTTTTTTAGACCTGTATTGTGGTCCATCAGTGATGTATTACCTCCATCTTCGTTGTCTTTGGCGAAGAAGAAGTGCAGACGGATTTTCCTGAAGAATTTGCCCATCTCAATATGGGTCTGGAATGGGTCGCCGATGTTAGTTGCTACAAAACCCAGTCCTCTATTGAGCAATTTTAGCTCCGTCTCAGAAAGTGTTCTTGAACTGAGATTTATCACGAGGTCGTTCCTGATGTTGTCGCTTGGTCCTGTGGGATCTGTTTCCCGTTCCGGAGGCCCATTGACTGAGGTGCGAGGTTCCATTGCACTTGGTTCTGCTGCTGTCCTCTCCTCCTCCCTCTCTGTCTCCCCCTGCCATACCCTAAAAAAGGCTGGGAATTGAAATCAGGGAAGAATTGTTGGGGACCAAAGGGCATCATCTGTTGTGGGAAAGGGGCCCCCTGAGACCAGGGGTTAGGTTGCCACCATGGTGGGAACTGGGGTTGGATATAGTTCTGACCAGGTCCTCTCCAGTTCCTTCGGTTGCCTCTCCCTCGGCCTTTGTTGTTGGTGTTGCTACCTAGGCTGGACGAATCTGAATCACTAGATCCATCGCCAGAGCTGGAAGTATCATAGCTCGACCCTCCTTTGTGACCCTTAGAATTATATACTGGGGGGACAAAGGAGTCGCTGGTATAGGGATAGATTTTCTCAGTGGCAAATTTTTCTATATCTTTTTTACACTTCTCTAGTTTCTTAAACAAAATAGAATCACTGAATTCTTTGTTAGCCTTATTATTTTCATCTAGATTCTTTGTAAAGATTTTACTCGAGAGTGTAGTTCTGATCTGCCCTTCTAATAATTGGATTTCGACCAGAATTTTATCGGCCGCCTTTTTTGCTGTCTTGATTATAAGCACTAACCAATCGCGGGTGCACTTCCACGCGATTAGGTACCAATTATTCAGGAATTCCTTATCATCCAAAAAGAGCCTAGGAGCATTAGTCACAATTAGTCCACTGGGTGCGCAGTTGCCACGTAAGTACTGGGCCATTACCACGCCATGGGCACAAATACGTGATTGGCTCTTTTTCATAGTTAGAATTTTTGCCCAACCTTCATCGGTGCTTACTTGAGGAGTAGGTATGTTATCCAGGATACTAGGATTATCATCTAAAATGGATTGAATCTCTACTTCATCAAAGGAAAGGCCAAGGATCGTTGCCATGATAGTATATAAACCGCACAAAATGCACGCACAGAAAGAAGTAGTGAAGGTACGTATAGTCAATGTCTATCGAACTCTCACAGAGGGGGTAAAGAGAAAAGTATGAAAACATAGACCCGCGGCCTTAGCCGCACAAAAGCATTAATCGAACAGAGGTTGTTTGGGTCACAGGGATAATTTTTTATGACCACTCAGCACTATATTCCCCGAGAGTAACTAAGCAAAATACAAATAATAGTGGAGGGTCAAGATTTGGATTTTTTCTGAAAAAACGACTATGTGTAAGAGTCAGTGGCAATAGTCCACTAATCTGGGTACATCATTCATGGTTATTGAAAAAATACCCATCAGTAGCTCTTCCTTGGCGCCCTTTTCATCATATGGGTTCCTTCCAACCAAGAAGGATAGTATTTTGATATGGTCAATTGGAACAGCATAAGGACCAGTGATGGTATAACCAGGTCACAGGGAGCTTCTGAAAAGCAGTGCGGGGGGGTGTGTGTGTTTTAACGTGCAAAAAGTGCAGGGTAGTGACATTAAAATTAGATAACCCTGAGGAAAAATTATTTATTAGAGACCTCAGTGTTTCTAAGATTTTAAAACGTGCGAAATTGGTAGTTTCACCTAATAGCTACCAACAGGTTGGTCGACATGACATGTTTCAGCAGACTTTAGATCACAGAGGTATCAACTGCATTCATCAGGACCTGTATCGCTACTGCTAGTAGTGTATTGTAAAATAAATAAGAAAAGGAAATCTTTCACCTGGGTACTAATGAAGGATCATTCTCCCAGCTAGGAAGTCCAGTGTGAGACAAACATAGTCGAAAAAAGAACAGAGAAAATCAACAATTAGTATATCTACAATATCCAGAGCAATTTGCATGGTATATCATATCAGTAAAGAGAACCACATATGTTATCCTCTCCGTAGTACTTTAATTCCTACTATTAACCACCATACCTCGAAATGATATGTGGTAGGACTCTCACTTACCATATTGTGCAGGAGAGTACTGCCTCACCTCACCTGGCTCACAGCTCAGGTAATTGAAGCACCGCTCTAAAATGAGAAGAAAAATGGACAAAGACATGTCAGCATACGCCGACTTCACACTTAATCACAGCTAATTTCAGCGTGCTTGTGGGTTTAAGCGGCCGATTTTACCAGTTTAGGACCTCGGCAGACTTAAATATCATTGTAGATGTCAAACCTCTATTAGTGGAAAGGAGTGTCTCTTGTTAGTTATTTTTTGAAAACAAAAGGCGGTGAAGTTTAAAAGCGGCAACTAAGTATATCCAAAATCACCGCTTAGTCGTGACTTATGACGGGTGAGTCAAAGAGATCATGCGCGATGTGTGTTAGCATCTCCTGATCTTTGTAAGCTCGCGTTGGGTTAAACACGCACTAATTGGGACTGTGTTAGTCGCCACGTATATTCCGCCGCTTTTGGTGGAAAGAAAACACATGCGCCTCCGCTAACTCAGCGTTTTTGTGATACAGATCGAGCGGGTGCAGGCTCTCACCAACGGCGTAGTCCTGCACTGAAACATGTCATGTCGACCAACCTGTTGGTAGCTATTAGGTGAAACTACCAATTTCGCACGTTTTAAAATCTTAGAAACACTGAGGTCTCTAATAAATAATTTTTCCTCAGGGTTATCTAATTTTAATGTCACTACCCTGCACTTTTTGCACGTTAAAACACACACACCCCCCCGCACTGCTTTTCAGAAGCTCCCTGTGACCTGGTTATACCATCACTGGTCCTTATGCTGTTCCAATTGACCATATCAAAATACTATCCTTCTTGGTTGGAAGGAACCCATATGATGAAAAGGGCGCCAAGGAAGAGCTACTGATGGGTATTTTTTCAATAACCATGAATGATGTACCCAGATTAGTGGACTATTGCCACTGACTCTTACACATAGTCGTTTTTTCAGAAAAAATCCAAATCTTGACCCTCCACTATTATTTGTATTTTGCTTAGTTACTCTCGGGGAATATAGTGCTGAGTGGTCATAAAAAATTATCCCTGTGACCCAAACAACCTCTGTTCGATTAATGCCCTACTAAGTGGTGCCACCCCAGTCTTGGACCCTTGGAAGTGGGTCTAAGGTACTTTGCCAGCCTCTGTGGATCCAGAAGAACTGATACATCTCCTCTGCTGCACGGTTCACCCCTGAACAGAACTTACTCATCGCTGTTACTGCGTGGATCAAAACCGCTGCATAGACCTGCATTGTATCACAGCCTGTCACCTCATCAGAACCGCTGCATCCCTCATTGACTGCAGCCTTGACGACAACGCTAGACTTGCATTGCATCGCACCCTCTCCAAATCTCGGGACCAATACATCGCCTCAGCTGCACGATGCATCCTCAATATGGATCCAAGCAGCGCTGCCCAAACCAGGACTTATGTTACTTTGTTCAGCAAGACTAACTGGGCTCCAGTAGCCAGCCTGCACTCCATTGCAGTAGGGCTAAAGCTGTGTCTTTGTCCTCGTCCGGCTTTACCAAATATCCACAGTTGAAGCTTTGTGCTCTTTGGCGATATTATTAAAACATTTAAAAATAAATATTTCAACTTCTACTGATTGTTTTTTTTGTTGTTGTTTTGGTCTTGTTTTATTTATTAAAAATCACTCTTTTTTCTAAATCTATTTTGGGATCCTTTTATTGGTGTGTTTTCACTGTTACTGTTTGGAGAAGTGCACAAGTACTTTACACATTGCCTCTGAGTTAAGCCTGACTGCTCTTTGCCAAGCTACCCAAGGAATGACGACAGATTAATTTAGGGTTCGCTTGTGACTTCTTCCGGAGAAGAATTGTGGTTGCTGCTTGAGAATGGTTTCACTCACCTTAACCAGTAATCCAATTTCTTACCCATATTATAACTGTCGCCTGGCATGGTCAAAGAGGTGTGTTTCTGACGTTTTATCATTGTAGTGCTTTATACCATACAGTAATGAAGCAGCTGAAGTCTACCATTGCCATGATCACAAAATGTCTTAGCTTAGGTCACTCTAATGGCTGCCCCTGGATTCACATACTATTCATAACAATTCTTCTATCATCTGAAAAGCAGACTATTTTCATCAGTGCTTCTACTAGACTGAAAACGTGGTTATTTCTAGTGACTTGTGGGTTAAAAAGAGCATGTATGAAATCTGATTTCCATCCCTGAAGTTCATCACCTGCGATCAAAAAAGATTTTTCAAAGTATGCCTTGATTATATAAATGAGTGTACCACAAAAGGAAAATAATTGTGAGCCTATTCAGACAGTAAGTTCTGTTATGATTTCTTTTTCTAGCGTGGGATGTCTTTTCTTTTTGAACCCGGATGGAACAGGATTGCTCTTGTAATCTTTGTTTGAGTTTTTTCTTGATCTTGAATTTGAGCCTTCTGCTGTGATTAAAACTTCAGTAAATGTAGGCCAGAGTGCGAAACATGATTTGTGACTAGAGTAAGAGTAAAATCTTAAATTCGAGTAGCAAACTTAGTATTAAAACATTTGAAAAAATGTCATGTTTAGCTGCCACCATGGCAAATTATGGTCAACATCAAATGAGATCTCTATCAGTGCTGGCAGCAAGTTTGAAATAAACTTACTTCAAAGGAGCACTAGATTGCTTTACAGAGATCATGTTCATGGTAATAGAAGCATATCAATAATAAAGAGGTTACCCAACATTATTGTGCATGCCTGGACTGGGGGCAGGAAGTTACGTGAATCAAGTATATGATCTCCCAAGAAGGCCTATTACTATGTTTGTTCTCTTTCTTTTTACTGTATTATTTATTTATTTGTTGATTCACTTGTCTATTTTTTACTTTTGTGATGGCCCGGTACCTCCACATTTATACTGGGCCGATTCCTTATCTCCATTTATCTAGTTCCATGTAGACTTAACATTCTTTATCTACCATTTCAAACTGTGTGTCCACTATGTTGGAATGTAAATTAAATGTAAACTATAAAAAATAATTCTAAAATGGCTGCCATGCATGCCTGAACGAATGGGCTGATAATGTTTGAATGGGTTTTTATTTTACTAAAAGTCAAACAATTTCAAAAGGGCCATGGTGCATATATACATATGCAAGGTGGCCATCAGAGGAAAAAGTAAGCATTGGAAAAGACAATAAGTGTCACAGGTGACCTTTATTTAATTTGCCAATGCTTGTTATGAGTTGTTACAACTGTTAAGGTCAGTCTGTACCTATTCAAGGTTTCATGACTCTAGGAGCAGCTGCAAAAATGTGATACATTGTTAAGGGCAGGCCTGTTAGGTAACAGCTGATGCCTTTCCTTGTGGAGAAAAAACAGCTGCCCCCTTCCTGAAGCAACCTCAGACTCCAGATTTGTCACATGTTGTCAAGAGGTGTGGCTAGAAGTGAAGCACAATTCAAGGAAAAAAACTAGATACAGTAAAAAAACTGGCCAATCAACAGGTCGTGCAGAGGAATGGAGCTGGAAGAAAAAAGCAGGACACAAAAGGAAACCAGCAAGTCCAGCAAGTAAGCAACAGATAAACAAGCATACTTGTGACGCAAGTTGCAACTGGTCTGGTTTCCTTTTTATAGCATAAAAAAAACTGTGGAAAAAAACAGGAAATGATGAGACACCAGCTTACCTTGGACAAGTCAAAGAATAAATTCTTGTAAGAGGAGACCTTAGCTAAAGGAAGAAAATCTGGCAAGGACTACTAATTATGAAACCCTAATTTTCCAAGCCTGTGGCATTACAGAGAGCAACCGCATGGCATATGATTAAACTGAAACACCATTTTACAAAGCAAATTCACCTAGGATATACACACCATGCCAAACAGTGCTGTGTCAAACCAGAGGGACACTCTGCAGCAGCGTAACGCTAAAAACAAGTGTGACACCTGGGACAAGTCGGAGCTAAAACACTGCCTTCTCTTAGGGGCTCCCAATGTAATTGGAATTCTCTCACAAATTGTCTAAATAGACAAGGACTGCATACAGATTCTGCAGTTTCACATCCATTCTAATCAAACAATTTGTGAATCACACATTTCCTGTGCTTCATATTCAGCTTGTCAAACCAGAGGGACGTTCTGCAACAGCACAACGCTAAAAACAAGTGTGGCTCATTCAGTAGCATCGAAAACGCTATGCTCATATTCAGCTGGTCTATATAGCAAAACTAGTGGTGGTCTCCTATAAAATGTATTCCCTTGCCTTTTACTAAAAGTTCCTAATATGGAAACATGAAAAGACTGATGTATTCTCAAAGAAGAAGACAGCTTTATTCAAACAGTGAGAGGATATATGATCCTTATGATACTAAATGGATCACACTATTTTGGACTAAGTTTAGACCCAAGAATAGAAGATGGTAGATTGTCTGAAGACAATCATACCTCATCACCTACCTTATCAGTTTGAGATGGTCATCTATATAGATTGGCCTGGTTAATTTGTCTTAATCTCACTTTTTTCGGATTCGGGAGATGAATTTCTCAGCAATGAAGCAATATTCTGCAAGGCATGGAACAGGATCCTGAACATTGCAAATCTCTTAAAAAAATGCGAGAATTTAATACAATTTCAGCACACAATGGGGACAATTTTGCTGATCTATGAACTGAACTATTGTAAACAAACTCTGCAGAAAAAAGCAAGTATTTGCAAACAGTCTGAGAAGCAGATACATAATATCTTTAAAATATTTCACAGGACTGTTCAATCTTTTAGTCTCGCCATTGACTTGTGGATGATATCTAGAAGTTAAAGCTCTCTGGGTTCCAGGTTTATTTACAAGTTCACGTCCAAAATTTGGAAATGTATTGAGATTCATGATCAGAAGTGATCTTAATAGGAAGACCATGAAGCCTAAAAATATCAGAGTAAAAGGCTTTAGTGATTTCTGAAGCCTAAATAAGCTTTGGAAAAGCTGAGAAATTACCCATCTTGGTAAATGAAGCAACTGTTACCAATGTAGTGGTACATTCTTCTGAACTTGGCAATACAGCAATAAATTAAATAAATATTATCTCCTCAGGCCTTTTTCGGTAACTCAGAGTTTAAGAGGAGACCAACCTTCTTCCGGGTTTCTGTTTTCTTTTGAAGAGAAATTTCACAGAAGCTTAAATACTCACACATATCTTGTTAACGACTAGGTCACCAGAATTTCCTCTTTAGTAGTTTCTCTGGGGTTTTTATTCTTCCATTGCCAGAGAGTAATCATGACATAGTTGAAGTACTAGTTCTCAAAGATTCTTATAATAAACAACCTATTCTTGTAAAAGATTAGAACATATAAAATAATGGTACTTGTGAAACAGATATTGATTGATGTCTTTAGTTTCACACTGATTTTCCCTAAAAAAAAAGAGGTGGCCAATATGGCTGTCACAAAGGTGCTAGGTGGAAGAATCCTTTCTTTGGTTCAAATTTCTTTCTTCCCGGAAACTGTCTAGAGAAGCTATCAGCAACAGTGCTGAACTGTTTAGCTAAATATATAACTGGAAAATCACTATTCTGACATTCAGCCTGTTGAGGAACCTGCAGATTCTAATGATCTGTATGAAACAATACCTTGAATTGAGACCGTAGAAAGAAAAGCCTCAGCTCTACAAAGGTTCCTTGATTTCTAGCAGCTCTTTCTCTAACACCAAATAATTATATTCAGCAGGTCAAAAGTTTCTGCATAAGAAAGTTATTGAAAGTTCCAATTATCCGGGCCTTCTTAAATTAGTATGACTCCAATAGCTTGACCAGATTCATCAGTTTCCAGGGCAAAAGGTATGGAAGTATTTTGTTGTTGAAAGATGGAGTATCTATGAATCCTTCTTTAGGCTGCTTAAATGAATGAATGGATTCCTTGTTCCAAAGAAAGTTTTTACTCTTTTTAAAAAGATCAATTTTAGATGTAACAATTTCGGAGTAGTTCTTGATACAGTTGTGATAATAATTGACCGTATTCAGGAAACTTTGAGGTTTTTTTACTGAAGTTGACAGCCACTCTAAAATAGTTTTCACCTTTCTAATATCCATGACGAAACCTTCTGCAGAAATCACATATCCAAGATATTCTAAAGAATCAACATCAAAGACCCATTTCTCAAGTTTGATCAACAAGTTATTTTCCTTCAAGTGCTTCCAAACCTCTTTGACATGCTTAAAGTAATCTTTTGTAATTTGGAAAAATACCAATATCGCACCTAAATAGAAATCTATGGAATGGAGTATTAAATCTGAAAATATAAAGTTCATGAAAAATTAAAGGGCTGAAGGGGCATTGCAAAGCCCAGCTGGCATTACAAGATATTTGTGGTGCCCAAAACGGGTTCTGAAAGCAGGCTTCATCCCTGGCTTTGATCCTGATAAGATGGTAGGTTCCAGTAAGATCAATATTCATGAAAGTTTTTGCTCCTTGTACAGCTTTTAGGATGTCAGAAATCATAGGTATGGGGTAACGATCTTTAACAGTGAGTTGATTAGGTCCAGTATAATCACTAGAGCAGCCGTGGCCCGTGCAGGTAAGAGCGGTGGGACCGAGGTGGGGTGGATTCGACAGATGTCCGCGAAATAAAATTAAATAAATAAATCATTTTCCCTCGTAATTGTCTGTCAAAATTCTGCTCCTACCTGGGCCCACTGCTCTTACCTGCATGGGCCTGCATGTGCAATATAGGGCATAAGCCGTTTTAATCTATTAAAGGAACAGAAAGACAATCCATCAAGATACTCTATAAAGGCAACTTTTTCAAGAGGCAAAAGCAAAAAGATTTGACCAAAAGGAACCACAGCAGTCAGGACGTGGCTTGGCCAGCCAACATAGTGGACCCCAACTAAAGGAGCTCCGATCCCTCTGCCCTTCAAAATTATACAGTATCTTTTAAAACCCCCCGAGAGTGAGCCTGCCGGTACCTGGGGCTGACGACAACTTACATGACCAATAGAAGGACGTCTAGGAACGCTGTTAAGAGGTACCTGTACCGAAGTCGAACGTTTCAGCTTCACAGGCACAATTTATATATTTCTGAAATTTCGTTTAATCCCGACAGAGCCATGTCGAATTTTACAATCAACAGGGCCTCCCTCTGTGCCAATTTCAGATGTATATCGCCTCCACGAAGGTCTCTTTCAACTTTTGAGATAACTGTCCATCTCAAGTCATTTACACTGTGGCCCTTCTTTCTCTAATGATTCACAAGTGGAGCTGTCTCAACGTCGGTTCTAATTCTGGATTTATGTTGGGAAATTCTTTGGCGTACTTCTTGATTCGTTTTACCAATGTAGAACATTTCACATGGGCACGTTATACCGTAAATTACATTTTTGGTTTTACTATTACTATTACTGAATGTTTTGTGTTTCCAAAAGATACCGTGGCGTTTGAACAAGGAGCCTTCTCACAACAGACGCACGTGCCACATTTATGGTGACCTAAAATCGGTGTCAAGCCCATTATTGTTGGTTTTGGATCTTGTTGAATTGCCACCCTTACTATGTGGTTTGATACACTACTCTTTCTTAAATGCAAAAAGAGGTGGGGCCATAAAGTCCACATCTAGGATCCTTATAAGGTGCCAGTTTTGAGAGATGACTTTTTTCAGTTTATTCAAACTTGACGTTGCATTGAAGGTTTATTCTTTCTTTCAAGGAGGGATTCGCTTGGGGTCCAACGCGCTCGCTTCATCACATTTTTTACTAATTTTTTGGGGTACCCTCGGTCCTGTAGTTTGTCTGCCAGCTTGCTTGCATGTAAATTATACTCATCTTTATAGAAGCAATTTTTGCGGATTCTTAAAAACTGGCTGTAAGGCAAGTTTTCTCGTAGGCTCCTTGGATGGTTGCTAGAAAATAGTAGGGCTTTATTTCTGTCAGTAGATTTTGTATATAGCGTTGTCACCAGGCCATCTTCAGCCGGATACACTTCAACGTCCAAAAATGACAATTTATTTGCAGAATGTTGGATACTGAATTTTATATCTGCTGTTCTTCTGTTAAGCCAGTCATAAAAAAGCATCAGTTGTTCCTCTCCTCCTGTCCACACCATGAAAATATCGTTGATAAAACGTAGCCACGTTGTAATGTACTGTGAGAATGGATTATTGTTGTGGATAAATGTATCCTCGTACATTGACATAAAAAAAACTGCCAGCTCTGGGGCAAATGGGCACCCCATTGCCACTCCTTTCAATTGAAAGGAGAAGTCCTTCCCAAATATAAAATACTTTTTCTTGAGGGCAAATGAGGCCAGATCAATTATGAATTGTGTCGGCACCTGGACAGGTCTTGATCTTTTCTCCAGGCAATGGGAGAGCACTGCCACTGCTTCATCCTGTGGAATTTGGGTATATAACGAGTTGACATCTAGTGTCTTTCCCTTTGTTGAATCTCACTTCCTCCAGTTTATTGATGAAGTCTGTGGTATCTTGAAGAAAGGAGATAACTTCAGTCATGAAATCTTTCAAAAAACAATCAATGTATTTTGAGATAGGTTCTAACAAAGATTCACACCCGGATACAATGGGTCTCCCGGGCGGGGTTTTTTCATTTTTATGAATCTTTGGCAGTAAATAAAATACCGGCACTCTTGGATGTTTATTTTGAAGGAAATTACATTCCTTGGGGCCAAGGAATCCTTGTTCAAATCCGTCCTTTAGTATAGTAAATAAGTGATTTTGAAGTTCCAATGTTGGATCTTTTGATATTTTCTTATAACAAGTGGGATCATTACGTTGTTTTAGAACCTCCGTACTGTATTCAGTAGTATCCCATACTACAATTGAGCCCCCTTTGTCCGCCTGCTTTATTACCACAGTGGAATCATTTTTGAGCGCAACCAGTGCTTCCCTTTGGAGAAGCACTGGGTTTCGAAACGCGTAGACCATCGGTTCTGCCATACGTTCCTTTGTCACTTAGTAGTGAAGGTGTCACTCTGAATCATTGGGAATTATTTTGTGACCAAGTTATTCAGTATAATTGATTTATGTAGAATGTGAATAGAAAAAGTATTAGTGTAAATAGCTTGTGTTGGCAGCCCATTTTTTCCCCCAAAAGGTCCATTATTTTACCCTTATGGTGTGTGTCTTTAGTGGGTTGATTGTGGTAGGTGGATTGAGAGAAGAGTAAACGTGGGTAAATGAATATATATCTGTCTGATTTTCTTAGTGGTCCCTGTGTCCTTCAGTAACTTTATTGTAAATGGTGTTTTTAAGCATTTAACTTTCTTGAGATGAAAAATTATACATTTGAATAAAGAGCGACTAATGAGCTTTCAAATGCATTGTCGTATGGTTTATGCATTCATGTGAAAACGGATTTTGAGTAATGAATCAGTACTGGCATTTTTTCTTGTTATATCCTGTATAGGGCTCAGCCTTACTGATTAGAGCCATACCCGTTGTTGTTAACGGGTATTGGTTAATACAGCGGGTGTGTAGCTGAGGTAATTTTGTAAAGGAGGGGTGAGTACAGGAGCATGAGAACTTGTCTCACAGAAAAGGCTGCGCAACCATTGGTTGAACTTGTTTTGAATTCTAATCATTGATTGGTCATTGAAAATAAGAAACGTTTTGGTATTGGAGGTTTCTCGTAAACAAACTGAGTGTCATCACGAAGTAAAGCGGCATAAAATATAAGTGGCATTTAGTTCCAGGATTCATAGGCAATCGATCATATAAAAGATATCTAGGTTTTGCTAAAGAACAGATGATAAGAGGGAGACCTTATATCATGTATGGAGTTAAAATAAAAATGTCGTTTGTCCAAAAAGTTAAAAATTTCTTTAAAAAGGATAAGCCAATAAAAACCAGAGAAGGGATTATTATTCCACCATCGAATACGCCCGCATCATACATGATGGTTGAAAGGGGCTACCATACTTGTATATGGTTAGAAAACTGGATAGAATACACAAAAGATGAAGGAATGTTGGCATTTCCAGAAAATGGTACCTTTATTAGTAGAGTTTTGTACAATTTAAGAGCACGCATGAATGAATCAGATCCTAGTCCTAGGTTAACCCAATATGAGGCATCGGAAGAATGGGAAACAGAGGCTTTTGAGCGAGACAGATCCAGAAGTGATGAAAGTATAAGTACATTTTATCCTAAATTTCCTAAAGAGACAAGAGATAAGCAGATAAAACAATGGAGACAGTCTATGCTAACGGAATGATTATATACTGTCCGATCATTAGAAAAACAAACAGGGAGTAAAAGTACTGAGAAAAATAAAAATGTTATGGCAAGTGCTGATCCAGAAGATGATTACTTGAAGAAATTTCTTTGATGGATTTACCTATAAGAGAGCTCAGCTAGGAAAACTACACCTGTAAATACTAGAGGAGAAGTGCAAATAGAAACTTCTTCAGGTACAAGAAGTGCAACTGTAGTTACTCCAGAGGAAATTGAAAGATGGTCCCAAGAAATAGAGAAACCAAAATCACAGTCAAAGACATTAGATATTTTTAAATTAAGAGTTGAATTAGAAGAAATGATTGCTGGAAATGTGGGATTAGATTGATTGAATGTATTAAATGAAGAGGAATTATTGTTTATATGTCGAAGTATAACTCGAAATACAAAAAACATTTCATGAAAAATTAACAAGTTTGGCAAGTGAAATGGGGATTGATATTGGTAAATCAAAGGTATTACAGAAACCATATCAAGCTGAAATTTCTGACAAAGATTTAGAAAATATGAATGTGTCCGGTCGTAAATTACAGATTAAAGAACTGTTATCATTGTTGCAGAAATGGGGTGATATTGACATATGGAAAGCTAGATGTTTTAAGAAAAAGGAAGAAGCTCAAGGGAAAGGCAATGCATCAGAATATATGTTGAAAGAAACAGAGAAAGTGGAAAGGTTGTGTCCAATGAGAGAAGTACCAGGTGGAGATTATGTGCATGTTCCATGGTCCCGACAAGATATATTGTCATTTACGAAAGAATTCCCAAAACTCAGAGAGAAACCTGTAGAATGGTACAGATAGGTCGAGAGATTTGTGAAAGTCTCAAAAGTATTGTTAAAAGATCTAGATGGGTTAGTCGACATTGTTGTTCCTGTTGATTTATGGACAGAATGCAAAATTGCAGTAAACTGGCCAAATGATGAGTATCCTAGAGAGCCAAAAACAGGAGCACCATCAGATGAGGTGATGAGGAAGTATAATCAAGTTATACTGCACTTGAAAGGGAAAGTACCTCCAAAAGAGACAGACTGGACTAGAATAGACAGAACTACTCAGAATAAAGCTGAATCTGTGCATGCATATTATGAACAACTCTTACAAGATTTTAAACAGTACAGTGGTTTTGAAAATATTGACACCAAAGATATGACACATTTTATCTATCTGTTTGTGTCTGGGCTAAAACCAGAAATTTCGCATTGGATTAAAGATCATAAAATCTGCTGGCAGGCGAAACCTGTAGATGAAATACTGAAATATGCAAAATATTGTGAAGATGAATTGGACAGTAAACGAAAGAATTTGGAAGAAAAGGTAATATGGGCACAGGTAAAGTTAGCAGAGCAACAAGAACTTCAATTGAAAAATATTCAGACCCAAGGAGATGGAAATGCTAATAAACCTAGAGGAAAATTTAATTGAGAGGAAGCTAAAAAGGAATTTCCTTGTCATGGGTGCAGCAAGTTGGGGTATTGGAAGAACGAGTGTAAGGCTGTATTAAATAATAATAATGATTTGAATTCACAGACGCAGAATGAGGTATCGAAAAAGCAGCAAAAGCTGGTAATACAAAATTAGTTACCACTGGGGCCTATGCCAAACCCTCGGAGTCAACCAGCATACAGTGTAGATACCACAAGTTGGGAAGGAAGTGGTAAAAGGGACACAGTGACACCCCAATTTCTTTTGAGTGATTCTGACTTTGATGAAGAAATTGAGTTGGGTGAAGTGTAAAAGTTGGCATCTGTTTCATTAATTAGTGATGATATAAAATATCATCAAAGAGGGGATTGATGGAGCAAGGTTTCACACGTAAAGTGACTTGCTCGTACTCAACCCTCTTGAAACCAATATTAATATACTAACTAACATGTTTTGTCTTATTAATATTGCATTACACAACATATTAGGCAACTAGGGGAAGCTTGCCAATGTGCTTTTACTAACTATAATCCGCTTGCACTAAAATGGCTGCTGCTACGCAGGATTTTTTACTGCACATGCGTCTGTCATGCTCACGTGACATGTTTGGTGGGAAAACGTTTGCTTCTGCGGAATAGAACTGAGATGGCTGTTATGTGTCCTAACATGCAAGAAGCTTGCATCACTGCTTTGCTAAGCTGTTTGTTTTTGCTTAATATTTAACGCAATAGTTAAAATAAAATAAAGTAGAAAAAAGTGCTATACAGTGCATTTATTTATCCTGTGTCTCTAAAACTGTTTCTTTTCTATTTTTACATGCAACGAAATAATAGGCCTAAATGCTTTGCTGAACTCCATCTTTGGAGAAACTGCGCCTGTGCGACAAGTCCTGAAGCCACAGAAGCTGTAGCCTTGAACCTAAACCAAATCAGACATGGATAGCAGAGCAGAGTGAACTCCTCGCCTTGCTAGAGGAAGCTGAATTGAACAAAATGTTAAAAATGTTTATTGATACATTTGACTACCGGGTGGAATAGAAAATACATGGGTAGATAAAGTTATGGGGAGGAAACAACTTGAATACATGATTGACAAGTTGCTTCAAGGAAAATATGGTGTGATGGCTACTCCTCGTTCTTGTCCAATAACATTGTGGGATTCACACATTTGCAACATTTGGGGGTGGTACACTGACCTGAAAAATAGTATAACTAGGGTAGGCTTAGCTAGTTACATCGTCCGAATAGCTGACCTGTCACTGACCCAACGCACTCAATAGGTGATCGGGAGCAGAGTATCTGGCGGAGCACTCTGTCAGAAGATTCGATAACCCAATCAGGGTTTTGTGGAGAAGATCGAGGACCCAATCCGGGTTCGACTGTTAGCTGCAGAGAGAGTTTACAAGGCTGGTGTTTGAACTTTAGCTGTGGTGCTGGTCTTAGCCTGTGGTGGTCTTCCTGATCCAATTTGGTCCTTAACCTGTCCTGATTCTGGCTTGCACCTGTTCTTTCCTGCTGGCACTTGTACTTTGGGATTCTTATTCTTTGACTCAGCCCGTGACCAGGGTTGGTCATCACACCGATTTAGGTAACTATAAAGTGTGGGTTTGTCATTGTACTGTTTTCACTTTTCCTACCCACCCTCTGTTTAAATGCTTAATGACATTTTTCTCTCCAAATCATATGCAATGTTTATTTTTAGGTTTAAAGCATTTTATTAAGGCATAACATAAGAAAAGGGGCAAGGAGGGCTTAGGGTTTGCGAAATACTAGAGAATACAAGGCATAAGTAGACGAAGCATAGCGATAGACAATGGCAGTAGCATATAAAGTTCCTTTGAAGAGAGTCTTGGCGTGTCCGCCATTGTCAATAAAGCTGGAAGGCAAAAGAAAAGGCAAACAATACATTGAACCTCCCTCCCTCCTTGATCCCCTCCCCTCCAACTCCCTCAACTCCCCCCCAAACTCCCCCCCAGCCCACCCCCGTCCAGTGCTTGGGTTATTCTTACGCCCTGCCCCCCCATCCCCCATCCCACCCCTCGTGAGCCCCCCACTCATTGTTTGTTTAAGCAATCGGGTCTATGGGAGGCGTTAGTCTCAGGAGTCTAAGGTATCTCAGGCAGGTAAGTTCTCTAAATTCTGTGGTTAATAGCGCATGAAAGGGTTGCCACAACTCGTCAAATTGTTCCTCTCCCCCGCCACCGTAAGCGATAGTTTTTCCATGCCCAGGACATGCCAGAGTCTGTGGAGCCAACCTGTGATGGAGGAGACTGTGGTGGTGCGCCAGTGTATCAGTATATTTTGGACCGCCGAACCCACTGCTATCGCTATTTGACGACCCCTACGGGACTTCAACGGGTACATTAGCCGATTCGGGAGGCCCAACAAAACGTACGACGGGAAGCTCAGCAATTCTATGTCAAAGTGAGCATCCACCTCATCTATAACCTCCTTCCAGTAATCCTTCAACAACGGGCAATCCCAAAGCACATGCGTGAGAGTCCCTGTCTGCCCACAGTCCCTCCAACACACCTTCCCAATGTTCCTATTCATTTCATGCAATCTCTCTGGGGTATAATACCAATATGTAGACACCTCTGTGAGTGTTTCGGTGAGCCCCGTGTGGTATGCCGAGTGTCTCGCGTGGTATGCAATCTGATCCCATTCCTTACGGCTAAGCGTCCTCCCCAGCTCTCTATTCCAGCGCTCCCTGCCAGGATTATAAAACTGAAATGGGGGAGGTTGCAGCAACTTATATAGGTCCGAGATCAGCTTAGCGTCTGAGGCGCGAGTCACCAACCACCTCTCATACGGCTTCAACTGACGGTCTGCTGTCTCGCGTACCTGCGGCTGAAGCGCCCAATGTCTAACCTGCATGTACCTCATCCTCTCTGTTTCGGCCAGTTGGTATTCCTGTCTAAGGTGCTGAAAGGGGAACCACCCCCTCCGTGTCATACATCTGGAAGAGCGCACGGCAACCCGCTGCTCTCCAGTGTATGAATGCGCCCGGTTCTAGACCCGGGGTGAAATCAGGGTTCTCTGCTATCGGTGTAAATGGCGAGGGGAACGTGGTGAGATCGTGAACTTCATTAACAGCGTCCCACACTCTCATGGGAACTCGCGTAACAAAGGACGCGTACAGATTTTGGGGGCGGTGGATCCGTCGCAAGAACGGTATCTCCTGTAAGGGACGCCCCGCCACTGCTTGGTCTTGAAAGAGCCAATGCTTGTCAGATTCCCATCTGCTCCATTCCACCAGGTAGCGCAACTGCGCCGCCTGAAAATATTTCCGGAGATCCGGGATGCCAAGGCCTCCTGCCTCCGGAGCCAGTGTAGAGAGAACCCTCTTCATTCTCGGCTTGCGGCCCTGCCAGACGAAGCGTGCAATATCTGCTTGCGTCTGTCTGATCCATCCCGTGGGCGGCTGAAGTGGCAAAGCCCGAAAGAGATACAAAATCTGGGGCAAGACCGTCATCTTGACCGCAGCTATTCTGCCGAGCCAAGACAGCATCCCTTTACCCCAGCGGCCCAACTCCTCCTTGATTTTCCTGCCCCGGGCTTCGTAATTGGCCGTCATCATTGCTGGTAACGTCGGTGCAGGTCTCTTCTCGTATCAGCCACCAGAGATACATCCAGGGCCGCTGACTTGCCCATGTTCATCTTGAAGCCCGCTACTTTCGAGAAGTCATCCAGCTCCTTAATGCATGCAGGGAGGGCCCTCATCGGGTCATCCAGGATCAATAGGACATCGTCCGCATAGAGACTAACCATGTGGACATATTGCCCCATCTTCACCCCTATCGCATCCGGGTTCTGTCGAATCCTCTGGGCAAACGGCTCCATGTAAGGGGCAAAGAGAAGTGGGGAGAGCGGGCACCCTTGTCTAGTGCCCCTTTCTATCTCGAAGCTGTGGGAGCTACAGCCATTAACTCTAACCGTCGCCGATGGGGACTTATAGCAGTTAAAAATCATCGAGCAGAACTTCTCTCCAATACCCATCTTCCCCAGCACCTGTTCAAGATAAGGCCAATGAACGCGGTCAAATGCTTTTTCCGCATCCACCGCTAGCAACATTCTCTCTCCGGGGATCCTTGAGGCTTTCTCCAAGACGTGCACCACCCTCTTGGTGTTATCGACTGTTTGTCGTCCTGGGACAAAACCAGCCTGGTCAGCCTCCACCAGGCCTGGCAGATGCAGAGCCAGTCTGGACACCAAAATCCCTGTGTATAGCTTAAGGTCAATGTTCAGGAGGGAGATTGGCCTGTAAGAGCCACATTGGGTCCGGTCCTTCCCTGGTTTAGGAATGACCGATACCGTGGCTCTCAGTAGGTCCGGTGGGATAGCCCCCGGTGCAGAGAAAGAGTTGAAAAGGCGGGCAAGGATAGGCGCCACAACCGGGCAAAAGGTCTTATAAAACAGGGACATGTAACCGTCCGGGCCCGGGGCCTTCCCATGCTTGAGCCTGGAGATGGCGGCGATCACCTCCTCTACGTGAATATTACGTTCTAGGTGCTCCGCTTGTGCCGGGGTCAGGACCGGAAGGACCACTGACTCCAGGTAGTTCGCGGTGTCCTGCGGCAAAGGAGTCTCCCCTGCGTAGAGGTCCTCATAGAACTTACGGAACACCTCCGCTACAGCAGCGTCCCCAGAGACAGCCACCCCATCAGAGTCCAACAGTTCCTTGACCGAGTTCCACTGATGTGCCACTCGAAGCTTATTTGCCAGGAGTTTGCCGCATCTGTCCCCCCCGTGTAGAACGCATGTCTCAGGCGCAGCGCCGCATATTCTGCTCTATCCATGTCTAACGCCGACAGGAGTTTCCTAGCTGCCTTCAGCTGTTTCCATATCCTAGGGGCTCCTGTACGGCGGTGTACGTGCTCCAGTTCTCTAACCTTGGAAGTCAACTCCTCCCTCTTGCGCTGTCTCTCCCTATAGAAATAAACTCCCCTCTCAGGACCGCTTTCAACGCCGCCCACTGTGTCGCTAACAATGTGTCCGGATTGCTGTTATGTGTTTGATGCTCCCGGATCGACTCCTCAATGTGTTTCACTACAGATTTCTTGTGTAACAGGGTGTCCCTGAGACGCCAAACACCACGGGAGGGGGAGACCGGCGGCAACGTAAATGTTCCCGAAACCGGCGCGTGGTCTGACAGTGACAGGACCCCTATTTCCGCCGTCGTGGCCGAGGCACATATTGGTCCGCTGACCAGTAGATGGTCTAGCCTCGCATACGTCCGGTGCGCATGCGAATAATAAGAATAGTCCCTATCTGTGGGGTGCAGCGTGCGCCAAAGGTCATGCAGGTCCAGATCAGCGAGCGGAGCCTTCCCTGCCTGTGAGAGTTCCCCAGTTTGCGGGTTTCTCTGCACGGACCTATCTAGTGTGGAATCAAAAACCATGTTCAGGTCCCCCCCTAAAATGATGTGTCTGTCTGAGGAGGCCGTCATATCCACCAGTGCCGAGTCCAGAAAACGCTCCTGGTGTTCATTCGGGCTGTACAAGGAGCCAATGGAGAACGTCATGCCCCCCAGCTTGAGGCGGTACGCTAACAGCCTCCCTTTCTGTTCTGTGAGTTTGTACAACACCTCCCCCTTGAAGGAACTCGATATCAATATGGCTACCCCCGCCTTTTTAGAAGTAGTGGAGGAGAAGAACTGCGTGGGAAACTTGCGAGAGCGCAGCCTGTGACAGTCTTGTGCTAACAAGTGGGTCTCCTGCAGGAGGCAAATGTCCGCCTGTGTTCCCTACAACAGAGACAGAATTGCCCTTCTTTTAACTGGATTGTTTAACCCCTTAACATTAAGGGTCACCACCTTAAGCGTCGCCATGTTCGTGAAGGCCAGTGTGCGCTAAGCAACGGGAACCCAATCGGGCAGGACAGGTCACGGGGTGGCAGCGCAAAGGTGCTCTAGTGAAAAAAAGCAAGAATGTGTAAGACACTGGACGGTATCCCCCCTTCCCCCCAACTTTCCCTGAACCAACCCCACGGCAACTGGCCAACGATCCCACCTCCCCTCCCCAACTTGTGCAACTCAATGTCCCAGTCATGTCCCAAAACGGACAAGTCCGTGGAAAGTACTTAAAGTGGACGTCCGGCCACTCGCTCTTCCCGCCTCCCCCCCACCCTCCCTTCAGCCCCAAACCTGCTGTCTTCAGATGCTATGTCCTTCTCCCCCCGCAGCGTTCCTACGCCGTCAGGGCCACGCCGTTCGTGGCAGCAGAGTCCCTGGCTGCTTCCCTCAATGCGTTGGCCATTTCGGCCCTGATGGTGGGCGAATCCGGCCTCCCGGCGCTAGCCACCGAGCGCCTTCTCGCTGTTCTCCGCCATCCACCTCTGTCTGCGCGCCTCCGGCTCGGCATCGCTCCATCCTCCTCCGTCGCTGTGAGTCCCAGGACCCCACATATCTCCTGCAGGGAGCGCAGTTGGTGCATCGTGCCGTTCCAACGAAAGATGAGGCGGAAGGGATGCCCCCAAGTATACGGTGTTTCATGTTCCCTCAGGAAGTCCGTCGCAATCTCGAAGGCCCTGCGTTTTTGCAGCGTGATGACAGACAAGTCCTGAAACAGCGCGACGGAGCATCCTCGGAAGTTTAGTGGTTGCTTTTTGTGCTCCTCCACCATTATGCGCTCCTTCACGAGGAAATCAGGTAGGTAGGGCAAAATGTCCGGTGGAGGTGCCGTCGATTGTCGTTGACGGCCAACCCTGTGGGCCCTATCGATCCGGATTGGGAAGTCCGCTGGTTCACCCAGGATTTCCCTGAACATGTCCCTCAGGTAGCCGGCAATATCAGCCCCCTCTTCGGCGGACGGGACCCCCCGAACCCGTATGTTATTCCGCCTCGACCTGTTCTCCAGCTCCTCGTTATGCGCTTGGAGGTCCACGTGCTGTTCCCTGAGGTGGAGTACCTCCTGCTGTAGGTGGACAACCTCCTCGTCCCTCCGGTGGGCCGCCGTCTCCACCGTTTCCATGCGCTCACCCAGACCCTCCACTTCTCTGCGTACCTCGCGCACCTCGCTGGCCACCTCCTGTTTCAACGTTTGGAAGTCCTCTTTGAGCGAGCTAAAAAGGGCCTCCATGAAAGATCTCGTGACTGGGGGCTCCCCCCCAGCCGGGTCTCCTGAGCCCCTGGAGGAGCTCGGTGATGGCTGTGCTTTATCCCGTTGTTGCTGGGCCCTGCTGAGCATATCTGGGAGCGTGCGATCCCCCTTCTTTCCGCCCCGGCCGCTCACCATCTGCCCTCTGTAGATCGTAGCTCACCGCTCGATGTAAAGAGGAGTTCAAGACTTCCAATAGACTTCCAATAGCAGGTCCCGGTGTCGCTGGGTCCCCTTGGTGGGGCCGATGCGGCTAGGATGAGGCTCCGATACCTCAGGGCCTTCGTCCGTATCGTCCCCTCGAGGACAAAATGGCGGCCGGGCGTCGTCGTGTAGACCCTCCTTCTCCAATATCCAATGTCCAAACTGCGACACAGACCCAGGGCTTCAGCAGGGAGTCCGCTTGGAGATCTCCCGGTCCTTATTAGTGCCAACCGTGCTGCACCCTCGATTCACACTCCTTCTCAAGCGTCCCTCAGGGCCGGGGGGTGCGTAGCAGCCTAGGCCGCGACCTCAGGGCTTTGTCTCCTTTGTCCCCTCGGGGACAAAATGGTGGCCGGGCGTCTCCAGGAAGACCCTCCTTCTCCAATGTCCACTGTTCAAGCTTCCACACAGTCTTAGGGCTCCGGCAATGAATCCTCTTCGAGATCTCCCGGTTCTTAGTAGGGCCAACCGCGCTGCTCCCTCGATCCGCACGTCTTCTCGAGTTTCAGTCGGGACCGGGAGGCGCGTGGCACCCTAGGCCGCAGCCGCGGTCCCGAGTGTCGCTACCCCCAGTCAGCGACCAACTCTCTCCGCAGCGTCCCACGCGGGCTTCTCGTCCATCTCATCGGCTTCAAAGTCACAGAACCGCTGCAGAGTGGCAAACAGACGTGTCGCTGTCCAACCGAGGCCTCCGTGCCGGGGCTAGCTGTAGGGCTCCGTCCTCGGGTCCCCGCCTCCAGCTGCTCGCGCCTGCCTCGACTCAGTGGCACTTCGCGGTCAATCCGCCATCGCCCAGATGGCCTCTTATATCAGCACCCGGGACCTAATTTTGTCACCCGTGCATGCACCAAGGCCTCCGCCACCCGTCCCGCGGCCGCTGTGCTCCAGCGGGGGGAGAGAAGCTGCCGAAAAAGGGCTCGGGCCTAGTCGGGCCGGAGGAGCTGCGGGAAGAAGCGTCTGCTCACTCCGCCATCTTGGCCACGCTCCTCAATGTTTATTTTTAAATCTGCATTTGTCCAAACAGAATAAAAAGTTAATTTGAGTTTCATGTTTATAACTTTTCAAAGATTTACTTAGATAAAGATTTTAAACATTTCCTGAGTTTGTGGTCATTTATGAAATGCTAAATGTTATTATTGCTACCTATTCTCTCTTAACTCCCTTGATCCTTTAGGACTATAGGTATCGGTGACTTCGATTTATAAGATAAATTGTATAAAAATCCAAATGGTAAAAAAAAAACAATTGATTGTGTGTAGGTTTACCTGTTTAATGTATACATAGATATATGGGCCCAGGTGAGTATGTTGAGCAGGTGAGCTCTATCATTTCCATGAGTGCTTACACATGCCAAGAAATGTCACCATGCCAGGACCTGAATTTTCTCACAAGTACCTCTGCAATGTCAAGAATTATCTACAATGTGGCATCTCCAGTAAGTAGCAGTGGGTGCTTCCATAAGCCATAAACCAGCTTTTGGATCTTTGTGCCAATGTCAGACTCCCCAGCATAACATGCAGTCCCATATTATACACTCATACTAACTCATACTCACTCCCTTGCACTCTCTCATTGTGACTCACTCATTCTCTGTCAGTCATTCTACCTCACTATTACTGCCCCTCACAATCACTCCCACCTGCTCACTCTTGCTCAAAGCCACTTACATCCCTTATTGCTTCCTAAACACACTTAATCACACTAAATATTTCTTAGTCACTCAGGTTCACTCACTCTCACTATTTGCGCTCAATCTTAGTCACTCACTCTCACTAAAACGCTCTTATTTTCACTCACCTTCACATGCACAGAGCAACAGTGGAGTTGATTTTTGCTTACATTGGTTTAGCTGCTGATGCCCCTCCCATGGATGGCTGTAGCAAGGCTGGAATCATGTTTTGCAAAAGAGGAGCCAGACTGAGCAGTAGGGGCAAGATGACTGAGAGGAAGAACTGGTTCAAACTAGGCCTCGGCAAAAGTAGAGTCATTTCCTTTACTGAAATTTTGTGAAATACCCAAATAAATTATGTAAAATTACTTATTATAATGCAACCTGCTGGTAGAAAATGTATCCTAGAGTTCATTGTTGGCTCGAGGACACATTTCAGGCAAAGAAATACATCTGGTGTCACCAAACAACAGTTGCTCGTGTTTTTATCTTTTTTAGTGTTCTTCCCACAATAGGAGTTTTACCTGAATGAAGTCTTTATTACGTGACATGGCAAAATGGCATAATCCCAGGTATTTCATGTAACAATCGTAATGTGAAATGCTGTAAAATACGCAAAATTATGCAGTTATAAATGGAATTTAGTCCGGGCCTAGCTCAAACCCTCTGCCATCTTATGCTAGGGCTGGATGTACAGCGTTATCAGAAGCTGGGACAGGGCTTGGGACCCAGCCTGGCTTCTCTCTGTAAAATCTAATTGGGTGCAGGGATGCTCTGATTAGGGCACTGACAGCCACTTTTTACCAGACATGCTGTGCTACCTCAGGCATGTGCAGCATATCCTCTGAACAAATATAGCTCATGCTTGTGTGCGAGGACTCCTAGCTCAAACACGCTCCCACATATACGCAATCCAGACATCCACCTACAGAGTGCCATGCTCTTGAGCAAAACTCTGCAGAAGGATTGTTGTTCATCCCCTCTGGTCGTCTCCTCCTGTCATTAGCTGCAGAGCCTGGAGAGCTCGAGAGAGAGCTGACCTGGATCCTGGCAGCTTTCATGAAAACGGGAAATTGAGCCCTCTCACCCCGTAGTTTGGCATTTAAAAACAGCCATTGATGAGGTGAAACCAGCCCCACATAACCTAACATCCGGTGCCGCTACACCTCTAGTGGTAGCTGCGAGCCTGGTCTAAAAGTTTTGGGGTCACTTGTATGTACCTTTTTCAAGGTCACAAATGGCCCAAGTTGTAAAATTGGGCCTTTTGCGATCGGAAAAAAGGCCTATTACCAAAACTTATTTGCGATTCAGTAACCTGTTACCAAATCACAAATAGGGTTTGTGATTCGGTGTTACAAAGGGGCATGTCTATGGTGTCCCTTCCTAATACCGAATCGCAGTGGTATGCAAGGATGTTTTGTGACTGAAATGCAGTCGTAAAACATTCACATTTTACCACCAACTTGAAGTTGATGGTAACCTTTTGCAAATCGAAAGGGGTCCCCAATGGACAGCTTCCCATTTGTGAATGGTAGGACAAACAATTTTTCAGAGCAGGCAGTCACTGCCTTCTCTTAAAAAATTAAAAGAAAACTTTGAATTATTTTTTCAAACAGAACCAGTTTTCTTTGCACCCTTTCCGCGCTGCTCAAATTTTTGCGTTGTGTAGGTGTTTTATTGAGTGGGCGGAGTTTGGATGGCCCCCGGCCCTCCTTAGCACATGCCTACACAGGGTGTTAAGGAAAACAGGATGCATTTGAAAAAAATGATCCCGGCAGGCCACCATCCCCATGATTTTAGTGATTCCTAATGGGTCGCAAATGACCTACCTCATTAATGTGTACGTCAATTTGCTTCCCCTAGGAATCGCTAAATGAAACTCATGGAGTTTCATACATTAGGAATAGCGATTACCTAATTGCGATTCACAGAAAATGAATTAGGTAATAGTTATTCGTAATATTGAAACACGTGGCTCATGGTTTTTTTATTGCGCAACAACAGCATCTAAGTATACAACACAGATAATAATAATAACAACTCCTATGGCCATGATAATCTCGTTCAAGTAAACGCTAACATAAACATTGGAAAAGACTAGGCAATATATTTAAGAGAGGTGGATGCTACGAGCGACCACTTTCAGAAATTTGTTACGATGCTGATTTATTTCGCACATTGGATTACTCAAAGTGTGGCGAATAAACCCCAGCAGCAGATCACGATGTGGCTTTATTCACGTTAGTTTGATCTGAGCGCGTGTGCTAGTGTCAGCGAGTAGGAAGGATTTACTTATGATGCACACTCGGCAAGAGGTCTTGCGTCAATTACTTTTTCCAGTATCTACTCCCTTTCAGGGTTCACCCTGAATGCTTCACTTGTAGGAATCATTAATTTTTACTTTTATGTTTTCTAGAAGTGTTTTCATGTGACAGAGTGACAAGGCGCACCCCAATTTGAATGCAGAAAACTTCATGTGAGGATTTTGAATGCAAGACATATTTAAATGACTTATTTTTTACATCACCCTTTTAAACAGGTGATGAAGAATTATACATGCAGATTATTGCACTGCATTTCCTTCCGCTTTGAAGCAGTGCGCATGCAGAGCAAGCTTCCGCAGATCAAGCGGAATTACCTTGTGTTCGAAATGCGGTTTCTGGTTGGCCATGGTATGCACCTAAGCCAGGCAGAATCAACAACTCTAGTGAGGGTAGGGAAGTTACACACACAAGACAACTCTTGCTCACCCCCTTTGTAGCTTGGCAGAGCAGTCAGGCTGATCCCTTTAGAGGCAATGTGTAAAGCGTTTGCGCAACACACCCATACACCTGTAGCACACTAGGCACACCACAAAAAGAGACTCCAAATAAGGTTATATAAAAATATCACTGTATTATATATAAGACACATAGACCCCAATCACATACATCAATAATCACTTTGCCAACTAGGCAGTCATCACAAACACAATTAGTGCACTAAAACATATACTTATAAGTTGCACAGATCATAAATCACTTTGCCATAAGGCCATTGTCATACACATAACAGCTAGTGCCCTTACATTCGAAGACATTTAAGGTATTAGGCATAAACTCACAGAGCACCAAAGTTAATAATCATACTTGCACAGGTCCTAACTCACTTCAGGCGTAACATCACAGTTAGCGCAATGACATACATACTGAAAACTTACACAATAGACCACAAACACTTTGCATCAGGTGCAAAGCACAACATCATAGCATAAAGAAAATGCAGCAGTTAGGTTGGAGGCCTAACCCATAAATCACCCAAGGAGCCGCATCTGTGCTCCTAATATCGGCCATATGGTAATTTCAGAAAAGTAACTTGAACAGGACCGGGACCTCCATTGAGAGTTTCCCTCCTGTCCTGCATCTCATTTCTAATCCTAGAAGGCCCTGTGGTGTGTAGACACCCACAGAGTACAGCAAGGAGGGGGAGACCTGAACTGGTCCTTCCTTCTTCCCTATCCAGGGATCCGGGCAGCTGTGGCAGAACCAAACGCCAGAGACTTCTCTTGGGTCGTGTGCGGTCGACTGGGGAGGGGCCGGCACCTTGCTCTCCCGCACGGATTCATCACTCACAATGCCCCTGAATACACTGGAGCAGGACTCGATGGCTGCCTGCGACCACGCGTTGCAGCATCCTCTCTGCAGGTGGAAGAGCAGAGGCATGTCTCTGACCTTCTGCTCCGCTCCAGCCCACGCTACCAGCTGGGTCCCTGACAAACCTCAATCCCGGAGTCTCACGCAGGGGGCCTCAGGTCAGGCATGCAGTGGCCATCTCTCAGGATGGCTGCATTGATGAATTCTGGCCATCCTGTTCATCTCCAGGGCAGGCAGGGCTGGGCTCCTCATTCTGGGTGTGGCTGGACTTCGGCATTTTCTGGTTGATCACTAGGCAACACCTGGAGCTTTCCTCAGTGGGTGAATGGGTGAGACTCTTGGAAATTTGCCAACAAAGCGTCCAACACTTGCTGCAAGGGACTGACGTCTAGCAAGGACAGCACAGGACCTACGTCACAATGATGGATTCAACCAGATCTGTGACTGGGGGTGAGCGTCTGAAAAGTTTCAGCGCTCCGTCCATCATCTCCTTGTGTTCTCAAGGGACACACCAGCACTTCCCACACCCTGGCTGGGGGTCTGAACGACATTCTCTCCCCCACGGCTTCACAATATGGCATGGCAGAGCAGCTTGTACTGTCTGCGAACCAAGCGCTGAGGGAGGTGCCCCCCTCATGTGAAACACAGAGAACTTCCAGGCAATAAAGCACTCTTGTAGGTTCTTTGTTTTTTTTACACAAAACTAAAGGTGAAGGACCATATAGTCATTCTCCTGCTCCAGGCAGGGGAGTTCACTGCAGGTCGTCTTACCTCACACAAGCAGGAGCAGCCCTCCTCACACAGGTTCTTCAGCTCTTCTCCCAGGCAGGACACTTTAAGATTCAGCAAGAAGATTTCTTGATTTTTTTTTCTCCCTGAGATTTCTAACAGGAGGCCAGCACACACAAGACCATGGATATTTCCTTCCCAAGCTGGATACCACAGCAGGGGAAAAAGAGTCATTTTCTTCCACCACAGACAGAAACAGCAACTTCAGGCCAACCCATCCCTCATTCAGAAAAGGCAGCGCTCCTCACACAGTCCTTCCACTTGTCTCCTTGGCAGGGTTCTCTTGTTCCTGGAAGCAATCTAAAGTTGTGGGGTTTTAGGTAACCCTGGGCGTAGTGGGCATAGTGGGGCTACGCGAAGCACCACGAAGTGGGGGGAAATCTACGCCCACCCACACACTTCGCGTAGCCCCAGTACGCATGGCCCACCTCCCTCCCACCCTCTTGTAAATGTAAATTGATACTTGTAGAGCGCACTACTCACCCGCAAGGGTCTCAAGGCGCTTGTACCAATACCGCTGTGGAACCCATCCTGGCTTTCCCTGTGAGGCGTCCACTCCTGGGCACCCCCAAGGTGGAGGCCAGGCATCCTTAGCGTTGTGGGGGCCGTTGTGGAGATTAAGCAAGCTATTGCCCAGAGTTGCAGAGCGGGACTCCATGATTGAAATAGGCACCGAGGCGAGAATTATCAGGTCCGTGGAATTTTGAGCCCAAGACCCGCCGAGGAGGGGAATTGAACCCTGGTCCCGGGCTAGACCTCTGCATCAGGGTCTGCCGCTCTAATCATTGAGCCACACTTCTCCATGTGCCCTCCAAATGATTTAAAACATTGTAAAATTAATTAAAACGATTTACCTGACATGCGGCGTCCCGGTGCTCCCTCTTCCTAGTTTTGCACAGACTTCTTCCTCGCATTTCTCGTTAGGAATGGCATGCGGAGGCGCCCACGCGTGCGCATTTGTCAGGAAGAAGTCGGCGAGAAACTAGGAAGAGGAAGCCCCGGGATGCCGCATGTCAGGTAAGTAGTTTTAATTAATTTTACAATGTTTTAAATCATTTGGAGGGCATTTACAAGAGGGTGGGAGTGAGGCGGTGGCAGGCAACTTCGCTCCGCTATGGCGTGTGCGTAGTGTTGCCTACTACACCTACTTTGCGAATTGCGAAGTAGGCAACACTACGCACACTCCGTGGATGGAGCGGAGCATTACGCCCACCCTTAGTTTTAGGTCCAATACTTATACCTCATTTTGTTATTATTCGCTTTAGTGTAATGGTCTCTGAGCCCTGTCTAAACCTGTATTGCCCTCCTTGGTGCAGCATGACCTCAGGGGGTGAAGACAGCACTGGAGAAAAGAAGACAAAGTCTATTCTGCTGCAAGAGAAACTCCACCCACCCCTCTAAATGTAGACCAGGTCTATTCAGCCCAGTGATGGGTCCCCCAGGCAAGGCAGGGCACACCTCAACCCCCCCATTAACTGTCTAGAGTGAATGCACATCCCCAGTTCCTGTCACTCAAACACCAGACACTGAATACACAAACAACCAGAGGTGCACAGAATGGTAAAGTAAGACAATGTCCACTTTATAAAAGTGGCATTTTCGAACACAGAATTTAAAAACCACCTTGAGCAAAATGTGTGTTAATAAATTCTGAGTTCAGCGAGCCTAAGCTCCATTTTCCTATCTTGTCTTTTTGGAAAGCTACATGTGCAAAAATGTTGCAGTGCAAATCCCATGATAAGTCTATGTGACAGATAGCTTTTCAATAGTGAAAAATGAAATACACAGTGTTTCACTATCAGGACATGCCTCACACACCAGTACAAGTCCTACCTTTCACATACAATGCGCCCTTCTCATGGGGGTACTTTGGGCATACCTTAGAGGTGCCTTACATGCAAGGAAAGGGAAGCTTTGGGCCTGGCAAGTGGATACACATGTCAAGGCAACATGGCAGTTTACAACTGCATTCACAGACACTACAGTGGTAGGTCTCAGACACATGTACTCTTTCACATGGATGCGATGTGCACTGGGGCCCCTCCGTATCAGGACATGGTGTCCCTGGATTGTGGAGCAATGGAACAGTACGTTGTTCATCTGTTCCACTGGAAATCAGACACTTTCAGAAAATGGTATTTGGGATGCCGCTGCTTGGCGACAGAGACACTCAAGCCCAGAGAACAGTGCACCCTCCTCCCCATTGAGGATTTTAAGGGTGTCACTGGCATGGCAAGATCATGATAGGTGAGCCTTTTAGGCACGGCCGGACTGGGATCGGAAACCAGCCCTGGCAATCAGCTCGACCGACCCCTACGTGAGGGGGGGAGGGAGGAGAATGGGAAGCACCACTCATGCTGCCGCTTTTGTTAAAGGTGGACGATATTGCAGTGCTGAAAAACCAGCCAGCTGTAACTAAACCGGCCCCCAGGGATCCAAAACTGGCCCTCACCCTCCGGCTCACAGGGGAAATGCCCGGTGCCCACTAAGGCCAGTCCCGTGTAAACAGGTACTAGGAAACTAGTATAAACCTCTGAGTGACAGCGTGTGCAGCCTGAGAAATGAGACATGTAACATCCTCATTTAAAATGTGAGCCTGTTTCCACAGAGGGTGCATTCTGGTAAATGTTGACTCACAATTGTCTACTTTATTACCACCAAGAAGGTCAACCTGCAAACATGATGACCATAGTATGAACTTCCAAAATATCATCACAGCTGAGCTAATCACAGCAAATCCATATATTAGTAAATCTACAGTTACCTTGATGATCCTGTAGGGATCGATTGCAAGCTAAAATTATATCAGCAGATCGATAGTTCAACCGCAATATGGTACAAACAGCCCTCGGTGTCCCTCTGAAATCTGGTGCTCCTTCCCCTGACAGTGTTTATAAAGAAGCTTTAGACTGTCCTGGTGGATAGTTGATGCACTTCAAACAGCGCCAAGACACAACCCAAAGGGTAGCGGAGCTTTGCACGTGTCAGGCCCCCTCATAGAAGCAGTTTAATGCCAGAGTATTTATACACAAATTCAGTGATCCATTCCCATATTGGCAGTGTCTACCCATGCAGCCCCTTACTAGAAGGGTTAAACTAACAATAATGATGTATTTTCTTGCATTAATTTATCCCACACTCTTGCAGCTTAATTACACTGCAAATACCTATAGGTGCTACCAATTATATAGGTGCTCTTGCTAGAAGGTGTCAAAATAGCAGTACTTCTGGAAAGGGTGAAAGACGGTCTACCCACAGAGTGAGTTCCGAGGTTTGACCTTTTTTCACTACACTTGGTAGAAGCTGCCCTCAAGCGGTACCATGTCCATAAGAGTGGGTCTCAAGAGGTAAACCCCTTGCATGCAGACTTAGGAGAAGCCTGTAAACAGTGGAAGAATAGGGTAGGTTGGACGTGTCACTGGGATTTATACCTCCCAGGTAAACCATTTAGAAAAATGGAGGACCTTTAGATTGGTGGGTCTCAGTAGTTGTCTATATCCCTCTCACTAGAAATTCCTAGTTGGGCAGATGTGTCACAGGAGGCCCTCAAGGGAGCCACAAAAGTCCATAATGGGAGTCTATGCAAAGTGGTAGATCTCACTGATTGCGTACTGGTAGCTCCTGGTTGCCAGTAGGGCCCCGGGTCCCTGAATGAGGGAGGCAGGAGACTCGGAAACGCTCAGATGATTAGGGAGGATCCCCATGCTGTTGCTAGAAACCCTAGTGGAATATGATCCAGGACAGTGGACTTGACACCGCAGCTTTCTTGTATATGGCCTAGCTGAGAAATGACACTGCACTCATGTAAGGGATGGGCAAGAGCAGCTCCAACTTCCCATCCAAGGTCCATTAAACCCAGGAGTTTTCATTCACTGGTAAAAAACAAAACTGTGCAAGTGGCACATTTTCTTATCATAAGTTTAAATATTTTCCCTACTGCGAAACCCCATAATTTCAGGCATATTCCTCAATTCTGGGAAGTCCCCTTTCCTTTCCCACCCTGAATACAGATTTACTCCTGCCCTTCACTAGAGTAAATCTCCTACTGTCTCTAGGGTGAGAATGTATGAGATTTATGAGAACATACAGACCCACATTCATGATTGTGAGTTTTAAGGCTTCCCACTTAATGCCCGTGAGAAGATTTGCTCACACGTAAAATAACGCAATAATAACGCAACATTACCTGTGATAAAATGCATTCACGAATTTATGTAAATTGTTAATTTACACGAGTCAAATAGCCATTGTGCAAGTAAGTACTGCATTTGCCATTTATTGATTGTAATGGATTGCAATTAAACAGGTCTAGTTTATTTCAAACGTGCATCGTTCCTCATAGTACCTCGTTTTCTGCTTGGATATGTTGACAGTGAAGTTAGACCTCTTATTTTAAACATTTAAACCTACACATATTCTTTTGTTACTTTTGTAGATTTGCAGTATGCCTTTGCTTCCAACCAGAATAAGTGTAGTAATAATTGTATTACTTCCTGTCTTTGCTCCTGTGCTTTATAATCAAGCCTAATAAAACAAATGTCACTGCATCGTTCTGAAACCTTAATTTTTTTCAGTAAAAGAAAGAGAAACCATCACAGGGCCCGTAGACATATATCATCAGTAATGACATGTAATGTAAACATATGACAAGTGACACTCAGGTGACAAGCATTAGTTGGTATAATATATGCCAATATATGACATAATGTGGTGTAGCCATGGCCATGTTGGTACAGAAGACTAAGAGCGTCATAAAGAGTGCCCTGTCAGCAGTCGAGGTGGGGGAAGGGCGTGAGGGGAACTCCCGGAATTAAGGGCAGTAGTTGTCCCGTTAAACCTGGTGCTGTGGGAATAATTAGGTTTATAGGCTGAACCTGAAAATTCGTTGAGGAATGAGAATTACCAGGGGAATCAGTAATTCAGGGTCCATTTTTCCTAGAAATGTCTCATCCTTCCACACACTTTCTCCCCGAAACATGACAGGTCGGCTTTCTGGGTACCGAACCGAACTTATAACTGCATGATATACAATGGATTTCCACAGTTATGTTCAAAATGCTGAGGCAGATAAAATACTTACCTATAGGCGAGTCTCATACGTCCTTCCATGTATCTCCTCCTTCACTTACGGGCTTCTGACTATGTCGGCGACCACCATTCCTTCCTAGAAGGTCACAGAAACTGAAGCCAACCAGCAGAGGCAAATGTCATGACATTGGGCTTCTTTTTGCCCAGATAGAAATGCAATCAGTTGAGCTTGAGCACAGATGCAAGCAGTGCACCCTTGCTTCAGTCTCACCTGCTGGAGCAAAGGTTGCAGTACATGACGTTATGAAATTAGCAAAAATAATAATATTAGGATACAAAAAATCCCAACTGGGGAGTCAGGTTCTCCTAAAGCATTTAATGTGACTATATCATAGAATATGGGAGCAAACTAACTAAAGGGAATTGTCTACTAAGAGATGTGCAGGTGCTCTTGCACTGCTGGACCAAAATCAAAGCAGGTCAGATATTTTCCACACAATTAGGGCTCACATTTGCATTCGTTGACATTCGAGGATACCTAAGAGGTAAATTTAAAGTATAAAATGTATACTAATTTTGAGGTTGGTTTAAGTGAGAGAAAGCTAAAATAACATACATTTCAGCCAGAAATTGAAGTGACTCCCACCTAAATCAGTAGTGTTGGCATGCATGGTGAACAATATCACTCTGCAGAAAAGAATAAGTGCCAAGGCCATTATCAGGAAGCCGCTGCAGTTTGCACCACCACCCATTGCCCCAGCCAGCGCTGCCCGTGACAGTACAAACATATCTACTAACCATCACAACCCAACAGGTGTGCCAATTCATACTATTCTAGCCCCCCAAAGCTGTAAAAATGACTTGGGAGGCAGGCAATGTTCCGTTTTAATGTATATTGAATTAATTAATAAGTGTTGTTGTGCTCATCTCTAAATAACACAAACAGTACCACTGCTAGACTTGGAAGTCAATTCATCAAAATACCAGGGGTAGCAGAAGTGACATCACATGGCATGTGACCTCCACCGGATGTCATGGGAAGTGGCATCACACAATTTTGACCTAGTGACATAACATCACCTACCGTTTGACCCACCCTGATGATATCACAGAAAGTGACATTGCAAGGCATTTGACCTGATGACATCTCAGGAAGTGACACCACATGACCTTTGGACACCATGAAATCAAATGAAGCAAAATTGCATGACCATTGGCTTGGTTCTATCACAGGAAGTGATGCATCTAATCTTTGGTTACTTACATCACACTCAGCGGCTGGAAAATCTGGACAGATACAAAAGAAGTACCATATAAACCAGTGATACTCAAAGAAAGGCCCGGTGGTGGCCCCCCTGGTGTTTAGTTGCTGGCCACTAATATTAATTTTTTTCTTTAAAGAAACGGGCAAGCATTTAACACCTTAGCTGCGATGGAACGTCCAGCTCCAGTGCTGAACCTTCCATTGTGCAGGTGCAGCTGGAACGTCCAACGTCCAACGGCCGACGGCAGCACTCCCGAGGTAGTGTTGCCGTCGGCCGTTGGACTGGGCACAGCACTTATGAGGTTAATAACCTGCACAATAAATGCTTGCCCGTTTATTTAAATTTTTTTAAACTTCCGTACATAATCCCTGACCCACCCCGAGCCCCTACTGCCACCCTACTACACTAGTCTATTTGAAATCATCTATTAGCAATATCTAATAACATAAAATGGGAATGTTGATGGGCCTGCAATGTTCAAAACATGTTCATTTTATCATTTGTTTTAGAAACTAAGAGTGGCATGGAATTAAATATCAGTCATGGAACGTAGACAACAGTGCTACTTAATGCAGGTCAAGTTCTCCCAGCAACCTTCTTTACCATGACATGCTATACATACGTCTAAACCTGTGGAGCCATTTAAACTTCCCACGTTTACTGTCATTAATTTCTTCTACAGTAAACATGTACATCACTGGTACATTACTTGTGTTGATCAATATTATGCTTGGTCTGCATTAGCATACTTTACCAGCAACAAACATTGTATCTAACAGCCAGAATGCCCACAGGCATTAATGCCTGCTTTACAAATGCAGATGTTACAGTGCATATTTAAAAAAAGACTCCATTATTCTCTGCTCCTTAAGCAAACCTTTCCATATTTTCAAAATCTATCACTCACACATTCAGAGACAATGAACTATATGTGTGTAACTCAGTGTATAGAAGATTCTACATAAGGCAAAGGAGACTACAAAGTGTAGGATTCACATGTCATCGATACTGCTAGGCCCTTTTTAGAAGCACAAAATCAAGATTCAGAACAAAACACAGTGGTTAGGGTTGATTTTAATATTAAGAATTAATTTCTACCCAAGCAAACCTTTCGAAGAAACATCAGAATAAAGATCTGGCAAAAAACAATAATTTTCTAACATGTACCATGCAGCTTGAATGCAGCTCTTGGATGGCAGTTCATAGCTTACTGTGCTAGATTACAAATGAAACTTATGAACTGCACAGTAACAATTGCATTTCTGTGCCAAAAGCAATAACCTACTGAACTATCCACATAAAATATTGTTTTTGATATGCATGGTACACCTTCTATGCAGCAGGCAACTTAACCATCTGCGCTACCTTAAATAAGTGAAAACTGCCACTAGACAAAACTCTCATCTCTCTCCAGCAAGTACATTAAAAAATCACAAGAGTTAACTTGGCACTTTTATTGTTGCCCGAAAACTGCTGAATATATAAGGAAATTTGCAGTGTTTTTAACACAGCTGTACAGCTGAAAAACGTCCCCGACTAACAAAACCTCCCCCCACCGTTCCAGGCTCCTGGGGAAATGCCCGCCAATCACCGGATGCCCAGTACAGCCATTTCGGCCTTGGTAGTAGTCAAAACAGACAATGTCTTGTTGGGCGGTCCACCAGTACTGACCTGCGTGCGCATGCTGAGTCTAAATGGATGCAGTGTTCAACATAAAGCAATGGCAATTAAAATGTGTTATGCGAACACAATAAGACGATAGACTGTGCTGACACTTTTCAGACACTCACCCCCAGTCACGTTTAGATCTGGGTTAAATCCATTATCGTTCTTCTGCTCACTTTGCCACCCCAGTTCAGACCCAGCCATATGCAAATCAGTTTTGACCCTGTTCCTCATGTCTTCAGTCCAGTTCACATTACCTAAATAATAGCTGAACCTAATATGTGTGCTCGTTGACAATCATTTCTGAAGTTTTGCAGCAGGGCATGTGAAAACCTTGTGTCAACTCTAAAAACAGATAATCTTATATTACTTTTCTTGTTGCTTCTGTTAGAGGTTTGCCAAGGGCCCAGCAGCTCACAAGAATCACCACAACCAGCACCACCACAAGAGTCATCAGAGAATCCAGACTCTAGTTGAGTTGATGTGACGACTCAGCTAGTCTCACTCTCACACGACCTGACCTTCCACTCGGCCCACCCGAATTCCAACCGTCCGATTCAGTCAGAGAGTGAAATTAAGTGAAGCAAGTCATTCACGGGCCGGACCCGAACTTGCGTTGATTCTAGTCATTCACTCTAAAGACTTGACACCCAGCACCCATTCAGTAGACATGAGTCCGACTCGACTCTGACTTAGTGTGGCTCTTACCGCCACACAGGGACTGGCCAATAATGTTTGCCGGGCCTTCTTCATTGGTAGGGTTTTCGCACACTACCAGATTGATGGCCCTGGGACCCTGCCAGCTGTCCCAAATATGGTAGTACACATAGTGCACCAGGCACAACGCCCTAGCTGGTGCACACTTGCACTTACACACGTGTGCTGCTAGGTGCAGCACATGTAGGTAATCACTGTCCAATCATGCACAGCCATGCTGCGCGCACTGTATTCATGCTCATTTGCTCAGCTTCCTAACCCAGGCCTGCAGCAGATACATGTAATGTAAAATGCGCCACCCAGCCTGGGGGGTCACCATAGCAACTAGTGAGATTAGTTCTTTCCCCCAAAGCAGGCCCAGCCAGCTTGCAGGCAATCATGATGCCTCTGCAGGAAGAACTTTAGCACAACAGTGCAATCCATAGCTGCTCACACTGCGGCTGAGCACTTTACCACTGCTGGGCAGTGCTAAATTGCACGTGCTTCTCCCCTAAACATGCTGACATTGGTGCATAACTGATTGGCATATTTGTTGTACTAGTAAGTCCCTTGTAAAGTGCTATACCATATACCCAAGGTCTGTATTTCAAATGCTACTAGTGGGCCTGCAGGACTAATTGTGCCATCCACACAAGCAGCCTTTCTGCAGGGCCTGTGTGGACGTTTTACTGCCACTTCAACTTGGCATTTAAAACTATTTGCCAAGCCCTAAACTCCCCTTTAATACATATAAGTCACCCCTAAGGTAGGCCCTACATAACCCTCAGGGCAGGCTTCCATGTAAGTAAAAGGTAGCACATGTACTTTTTATTTTGCATGTCCTGGTAGTGACAAATAGTCTACTTATTTTTCACTACGGTGAGGATTACCCCTCTCATAGGTCAGCAATGAGAATTCCTGAATAAACTTTTAAGCTACAATTCCTGATCATAGCTAGTAACCTTTTCATGTTTCATATGTTTGGAATGGTAATGATAAATCCTCCTTACTGGTGAAGTTGTATTTAACATTACTGATTTAGAAATGCCACTTTTAGAAAGCAGAGATTTCTCTGTACTTACTGCTCTTTGTGCCTGACAACATGGCTCGAATACATGTCTGGGTTGTGTAACAGCTACACTTTGCGCATTCCCTCTAGACAGCCACAAGCACAGGAAGGTGAGGCTCATCTGCATTATGAGCACCCATTTGCATTCATCTACATTCTGATGGGTCTTCCTGGGCAGCAAGTAATGGGAGAGACTGACACTTACAGTTCAATAGGTATTGTCCTATCCACACACAATGCCCTGATTTACCCCCCAGGGTTAGCCTGGTAGACAGGATTGGGTTGAAAGGGATCCTCATGCACTTAAGAGACCTGCTTTGAAGTCACCCCTACATCAAAGGCACTTTGGGGAAAAATACTGAGTCCCTGACCCCCAAAAATCAGACACTGGTGGATCTTGAACTGAACCTCTATCAGAAGGACTCCTCTGCTGCTTAAAGGACTCAACTGGACTGCTTTTCTGGAAGAACTGATTTTCTGCTTGTTGCCCTGCTGCCTGCTGCTCCCTGACTCTGGTGAAAGGAGAGCTGGATTTTCTTCCGAGTGATCTCCAAGAGTTTACTGGCTTGCCTCCTGTTCTTCTGAAGTCTCAGGGAAACAAAATACTTCCAACTCATCACCTACAGCTCCTGGGCCCAACCTAAACTCTCTCCTGACCCCCAAGAGGTGCCTTTGCAATGGTGGGCCCTTGGAAATGGTTTTTGGGCCCCTGAAATCAAGCTTTTGTGCTCTGTGTGACCGCAAACGCATCAATTCAGTCCGGGTCTGCACTGCTTGCTCGAAGGATCAGTACGAGCGGCCCAACATTGTCTCCTAACACAGCAAGCATCGCCACCCACAGCCACAAGGCCCCGTCTGCCAACTACGATGTCTGACTGACTCTTTACGCCTGTAGGATCATGGCTAGTAATGCTGTACTTTACCACCGGCAACCTCATCCCCCGCTAATGGGGCTCTTGTGTCAGCTTAAGCAGTTAACCCCTTCCCTGCTGCCGTCGGCCATAGGCCGTCGCGAGCACTACGTCGCTGGTGCTGCGAATGTCCAACGGCCAACGCAGCCCCGCCTACTTCGCAGAACCGCCGCAATGCCACAAATATCGGCTGCTGCTAAGGTGCTAAGGCTTCAGCGGGGCAACTGTATCCGACAAGCACTTCATCACAGTCAGTCTGAACTTTGGAATTATTCAGGTCTAATGCGACCAGTAGCGCCTCCTGGTGGGAGTGCTGCGGATCCAAAGAAGGCCCCTCCCCCATCCGTCCCACCACCCACAGCACTTCCACTAGGAGTCGCTACAGAATGCAACCTAAAGTAACCTTTTAGCTCTATTGACTACTAAACGCTGTTTTTGCATTTAATCTTCAAAAATTTATATCTCGACTACTTATGATTGGGCTTTTGTCATTTTGTTCTTATTTTGCTCAAATAAATATTCTCTATTTGTCTAAACCTGTGTGGAGCCTTTTTTAAGGTATATTCATTGTGTTACTGTGTGTGTGTATTGCACAAATACATTACACATTGCCTCTTTAGATAATCCTGACTGCTCTGTGCCAAGCTACCAGAGGGTGAGCACAGGTTATCTTTTAGGGGTCGATTCCGATTCGGAGAAAACCGCTCAGAATAGCCGTTCGGAGCATTTTTCCCATACGAATCATACCCTGAAACGTCCCCCGTACGTACGACGAAGTACGATTCGTACCAGGAGCCGTACTCCGTACGAGTCGTACAAGACACCATACGACTCTAATCTCAGTATGATTCCCCCTCGGAACCCACTGTACGCAACATCTGTACGGTTCGTGTCTGGTTTTTACGACCCAGCAAGTACGATACATGTCGGGTACGCACCGTATGACCCTTTTTCTACGGGAGCTGAAAACAGCCGTAAAAGCAGAGTTTGTGGCGAAACAGGTACGGAACGGCCCCCCAGGGTACGCTGCCACCAAACTCACACAATGGATCACTCACAGCGCTAACGAATTAGCACCCTTGAAAAACCACCAGATCAAACAAGGCAGCAAAAAGGCCCCCTGGTTCAACGACGACCTTAAGAAATCCAAGAAGTTATGTCGTACTCTCGAGAAAACCTGGAAAAAAAAACCAACCACTGACAACCTAACCACCTTCAAGGACGCCACCCGCAAACACCACCAATTGATCCGAACCACCAAGAAATCAGCATTCAAGGATCGAATCGACAATAACGCCCACAACAGCAAGGAACTATTCAACATCGTCAAAGAATTTACCAACCCCACCGCCGGCACCAACAACATCACTCCCTCCCAAAACCTCTGCGACTCTTTATCCTCTTTCTTCCACAACAAAATCGCCGACATACATAACAGCTTTGAAAAACAGTCCGAAGAACAGTCCACTCTACCCACCTCCAAACCAAAACAGCACCCTCACAACCTTTGCGCCTGGAACCCAATCACTACTGAAGACACCATCCGCCTGATGAACTCCATCCACTCAGGATCGTCAACCGACCCATGCCCCCACTACATTTTCAACAAAGCAGATTCCATCATCGCACCCCATCTCCGCGATGTCATCAACTGCTCCTTCAACTCCGCTACCTTCCCAGAAAGCTGGAAACATGCCGAACTCAGCGCCCTTCTGAAGAAACCCACAGCAGACCCCTCTGAACTCAAGAACTACCGCCCCATCTCACTCCTCCCATTCCCTGCCAAAGTCATTGAGAAAGCCGTCAATAGCCAGCTCGCCGCCTTCCTTGAATTCCAACAATTCCCTCGACCCCTCACAGTCCGGCTTCCGAGCCAAACACAGCACCGAAACCGCCCTCCTCGCAGCAACAGACGACATCCGAACGCTACTGGACAATGGAGAAACAGTTGCCCTCATCCTACTTGACCTCTCCGCCGCCGTCGACACAGTCTGTCATAGCACCCTCATTCAACGCCTCAGCAACGTCGGAATACAAGGAAAAGCTCTGGAATGGATCATCTCGTTCCTCGCCGGGTGAACCCAGAGAGTCTGCCTCCCCCCATTCAAATCAGAGGCCACCGAAGTCATCTGCGGCGTACCACAAGGATCATCACTCAGTCCCACCCTCTTCAACATTTGCATGAGTCCCCTCGCATCCATCGCGCGACAACACAACCTCAACATCATCTCCTACGCACACTCAACTGATACTCTCCCTCACCAAAGACCCAAAGACCGCCAAAACCAATCTAGAGGAAGGAATGAAAGAAGTAGCTGAATGGATGAAGAACAGCCGTCTAAAACTAAACTCGGACAAAACGGAAGTCCTCATCTTAGGATCATCCCCCTCTGCCTGGGACGACTCATGGTGGCCACTGGCCCTGGGTACAGCACCCATACCTACTGATCATGCACGTAACCTGGGTTTCATCCTAGACTCCTCCCTCTCGATGACCAGACAAGTCAACGCCGTCTCATCTTCATGCTTCAACATCCTTCGCAATCTCAAAAAAATCTTCTGTTGGATCCCCACCGAAACAAGAAAGACAGTCACCCACGCTCTGGTCACTAGCCGACTGGATTATGGAAATACCCTCTACGCCGGAACCACAGCCAAACTTCAGAAAAAACTCCAACGCATCCAAAACGCCTCAGCCAGACTCATATTGGACATCCCCCGTCAAGCTCACATTTCCGGTCACCTGAAAGACCTCCACTGGCTACCCGTCAACAAGAGAATAACGTTCCACCTCCTCACCCACGCACACAAGGCCCTCTACGACCTAGGACCCGAATGCCTCAACACACGACTGTCCTTCTACACACCCACCCGCCAATTACGATCATCCAATCTAGCCCTCGCCGCAATTCTACGCATCTATAGATCCACCATGGGAGGAAGATCCTTCTCCTACTTAGCGGCCAAAACCTGGAATTCTCTCCCCACTCACCTCCGCCTTACACAGAACCACCTCTCCTTCAGAAAACAGCTAAAAACCTGGCTATTCGATAAGTAATGCACACTCCCTCCCTAAAGCGCCTTAAGACCCTCTGGGTGAGTAGTGCGCTATACAAATGCCTGAACTTGAACTTGAACTTGCGTACCCCCCATGATCGCAGGGGTACGCACCATGCCCCTGCGATCATGGGGTGTACGAGCCGTACCCCCATTGTACGATCGGTGTACGATCGGTGTACGAGCCGTACCCCCATTGTACGATCGGTGTACGATTGGTGTACGAGCCGTACCCCATGTACGATCGGTGTATGAGCCTTACCCCATGTACGATGGGGGTACGGCTCGTACACCGATCGTACAATGGTGGTACGGCTCGTACACCAATCGTACAATGGGGGTACGGCTCGTACACCCCATGATCGCAGGGGTACGGTGCGTACCCCTGCGATCCTGGGGTGTACGGACCATATGGTGTGTATGTGTTTGTGTGTTTTTTCGTACGACTCGCCCTTACCTGACGTGGACCGTACGAATTGCGTCCTCATACCCCGGTCCGGATCGTACTCGTCAGGTCGTAAGGCATGTGTACGAGTCGTACGGTATGTGTATGAGTCGTACGGTTCACAGTTTCAGCCTTGCAATACATACGGATCGCGATGATTTGGACGGATTCACGGAATACGGATCGTACTTTGCGACTCGGACGGACTGGTACGATTCGTACGGAGAGGGGTCCGGATACAAAACGTACGGATGTTTTTTTTCCCGAATCGGAATCGACCCCTTAGTGTATAACTAGCTTGCCCTGAGTAGAGTGGTAGTTCCTGCCTGGCCTGGATGCATACCTCAGCTAAGCAGGAATCCCATTTCTAAGAGCCACCAGATGGCAGACTGTCTAAAAGACCAGTATTGCCAATTACATTCCAGACCCAGAGCACCAGAAACCACCAACTTAAATTAAGCACTGCCACATTGGGATCCAGAAAGGTAATTACAAAAAGAGAAAAATTATAAATAAATTGTGAAATTCAGAAGTAAAGGGATCTAATAGATGCTTTTTAAGGGCCCGATTCACAGAACTAACTTAAGATAAAATCCTAAACTTACTACCATTTTCGTATTCACAGAAGGCGCTTACTCTTTTTGGTATTCACAGAAGACACTTAAGGCCCGATTCACAGAACTAACTTAAGACAAAATCCTAAACTTACTACTTTTGGTATTCACAGACGTTAGGATTTTGTCTTAAGTTTGTCTTAAAACAGACTTAAGTCAGACTTAAGTTAGGATTTTGTCTTAAGTCTGTCTTAAGACAAACTTAAGAAAAAATCCGAACTTCTGTGAATACCAAAAGTAGTAAGTTTAGGATTTTGTCTTAAGTTAGTTCTGTGAATCGGGCCCTAAGTGTACACAAAACATCTGGATTGAAATACATATCCAATTTACAGATGCAATTACTGTCACCTCACTGAAAGATGCCTCCACTAAAATAGAAAAGATATATTATTAAACAAAGCTGGATTATTATTCTATACCTGATGGCAAATCACAAACATACCTTAAAAGATTATTTATGGAGCTCACGTCAGAAGTAAGGGTGGACGTAACTCGTGTAATGCAGTGTAGCGTAATCACACAGAATTACTCAATATTTCACGGAATTACATGGGAAGAATAATTCTGCCTTTAGTGCTATTTCTTACTGCAAATTGCAACTCTCATCCCAATTGGACTCGAGGGTGCATTTTTCTACTAAGAAATAGTACTAAATGCAGCAGAAAACAATTTTCCTACACTCGTAGTCACTAAATATGCTGTTGGGGTACGATTTTTCCTCAACTTACTCATGACATTTAGCAATAATTACTTAGGGCAAAATGCACCCTTGGGTTCAAAATAGATTTGAGGATGCATTTTTGAGCTTCAAAATAGCTCTAAAGGCAGCAGGACATAATTAGCTAAATGTGCTCTCGGGGTAGGATTTCTCTCCCAAATTGCCTAAGTAGAAGTAATTGCTTACTTTTTGGTATTGCTGCGTCAAATAGTAATGAGGAATTACTGAAATTACTCTGATTACTCTGGCATAATTGAAATTCTTCTGATGACTAGTTCAATCAATCAATCAATCAATCAATCAAGACATTTATTGAGCGCACTACATGCCCGTGAGGGTCTCAAGGCGCTGGGGGGGAACGGGTGCAGCTACTGATCGAAGAACCAGGTCTTGAGGAGGCTTCTGAAGGCCAGTAGGTCTTTAGTCTGCCGTAGGTTGGTATAGAGGGTGTTCCAGGTCTTGGCGGCGAGGTGGGAGAAGCATCTGCCGCCAGCGGTCCTTCTTCGGATGCGGGGGACCGTGGAGTGGGTGAGGCCTGCGGAGGGGAGCTGGCGGGTGGGGGTGTAGAAGCCGAGTTGTCTGTTGAGGTATGCTGGGCCGGTGTTGTGAAGAGCTTTGTGTGCGTGGAGGAGGAGCTTGAAGGTGACCCTCTTGTTGACGGGGAGCCAGTGCAGGTCTGTCTTGCGGGGGGTGGTGTCGAGGATCAGGCGTGCCGAGGCGTTTTGGATGAGTTTGGCCAATGTTCCTGCGTAAAGGGCATTTCCGTAGTCCAGCCTGCTAGTGACGAGGGCCTGGGTGACTGTTTTTCTTGTTTCGGTGGAGATCCACTTGAAGATCCTGCAGAGCATTCGGAGGCTGTTGAAGCAGGATGAGGAGACAGCGTTGACCTGCTTAGTCATGAGAGGGTGGCGTTGAGGATGACCCATAGGTTGCGTGCGTGGTCGGTGGGTGTTGGTGCTGTTCCCAGTGTAGTCGGCCACCAGGAGTCTTCCCAGGCTGAGGGGGTGGGGCTGAAGATGAGGATCTCCATCTTGTCTGAGTTCAGCTTCAGTCGGCTGTTCTTCATCCATTCGGCGACGTCCTTCATTCCTTCGTGGAGGTTGGTTTTGGCAGTGTGAGGGTTGTTAGTGAGGGAGATGATCAGCTGGGTGTCGTCGGCGTAGGAGATGATGTTAAGGTTATGCTGTCGGGCGATGTGGGCGAGGGGTGCCATGTAGATGTTGAACAGCGTCGGGCTGAGGGGAGGGCCCTGGGGTATGCCGCAGATGTTCTCGGTGGCTTTGGAGCGGAAGGGGGGAGGAGGACACTCTGGGTTCTGCCGGAGAGGAACAATGTAGTCCAGGTCCTTCCCTTGGATTCCGGCATCATGTAGGCGTGTTCGTAGTGAGCTATGGCAGACCGTGTCGAAGGCGGCTGACAGGTCCAGGAGGATGATGGCCGCTGTTTCTCCATTGTCGAGCAGGGTCCTGATGTCATCGGTGGCGGCAATGAGGGCGGTCTTGGTGCTGTGGTTGCTGCGGAAACCAGACTGGTATGGGTCTAAGATGTTGTTCTCCTCCAGGTAGCGAGTCAGTTGTTTGTTGACAATTTTTCGGTGACCTTCGCTGGGAACGGAAGCAGGGAGATGGGTCGGAAGTTCTTGAGGTCTTTGGGGTCTGCCTTGGGTTTCTTGAGTAAGGCGTTGATCTCGGGGTGCTTCCAGCTCTCCGGGAAGGTTGCAGTCTCGAAGGAGATGTTGATTACTCTATGGAGATGGGGTGCAATGGCTGTGCTGGCTTTGTTGAAGATGTGGTTAGGGCGTGGGTCTAATGGTGATCCGGAGTGGATGGTTTTCATGATCTTGCTGGTGTCCTCGTCGTTGACACTGGCCCAGGATAACAGGTGATTGGTGCTGCTGGTGGTCATGGGAGTGGAGGTTGTCGGGGTAGTAGTGGCGCTGTAGCTGTTGTAGATGTTGCGATCTTGCGGTGGAAGAAGGTGGCAAGTGAGTCGCACAGGTCTTGCGAGGGCGGGATGTTGTTGGTGTTGGAGCTGGGGTTGGGGATTTCCTTCACGATGTTGAAGAGCTCTTTGCAGTTGTGTGCATTGTTATCTAGGCGGTCTTTGAAGGAGGCCCTCTTGGTGGCTCTGATGAGTTGATGGTGTCTGCGGGTGGCGTTCTTGTGGGCTGTGTAGCTGTCCGGTGATTGTTTGCGGAGCCAGTTCTACTCCAATTTTCGGAATGTTTGTTTGGAGGCCTAGAGATCTTCGGTGAACCAGGTGGCTTTCTTGCTGGTGCGGCTATTGGAGGGTGTCTTGAGCGAGGCGAGGGTGTTGGTGCAGTCGTATATCCATTGTCTGAGGTTGCGGGCGGCGGTTTCGGGATCTGTGTAGTCTGAGGGTGGGTTCAGGGTAGAGGTGCCGGTTAGCTGGTCTTCGGTGACTTTGCTCCAGTAGCGTCGAGGCCTCTGTTGAGTGCGGTGGTGCGTGGTGGGCTTTCTGAAGATTAATTGGATGCAGTGATGGTCTGTCCAGTGGAGTTCGGTGGTGTGGTTGAAGGAGACGTGGGGGCTTACGGTGAAGATGGGATCAAGCGTGTGGCCTGGGGCATGGGTGGGTGTTGTCACGAGCTGTCTGAGTCCGAGGTTGGTGAGGTTGTTGATCAGGGTGGTGGAGTTGGCGTTGTTGTTGTTTTAGAGGTGGAAGTTCAGGTCTCCTAGGAGGGTGTAGTCTGTGGAGGCGAGGGCGTGCGTGCTGATGAGGTCGGCAAAGGAGTCGCTGAACTCTGGTCTGTGTCTGGGGGTCTGTAGACGAGGGTTCCTCTGAGGGTGGTGCGGGGGTCGGGGTGGATCTGGAAGTGCATGTGTTTGGCGGTGCTGAGGGTGTCGTCGGCGTTGGTTGAGACTCTAATTGTATTCCTGTGGACGATGGCGATTCCTCCTCCTACTCCGTTGGTGCGGTCCCTGCGGGTGATCTTGTAGCCGTCCAGGATGGCTATGGCAATGCCGGGTGCAGAGGAGGGGTTCATCCAGGTCTCTGTCAAGAAGGCAACATCCGGGGTGGTGAAGTCGATAAGGTCCCAGAGTTTGGTGGCGTGTTTGCGGGCGGAGCAGGTGTTGAGCAGGATGCAGTTGAGGTAGTTGGGTTCCTTGGTTGGCGGTTTGGCTGACCAGATGCTGGTGAAGCTGCAGCTCCGGCAGGTGAAGGGTCCTAGGGTGGGCTTTGGGGTGGCCCGGTAGCAGGTGTGTCCTCTGCCGGTGTTGAGTGCGTGGAGGGTGCTGGCGTCGTAGTTCAGTCAGGAGTTGTTGCATCAGCGCGGGCCAGGGGTTCTGCCACTGGGCGTGGTCCAGGGTGGGCGGGCAAAGACAGCCTTGGTTTAGGCGCGCCTTTGGTGCGCCAGCAGCTTGCCCACTGCATGCGGCCACCATAAGAAGGGGAGGTGGAAGGGAAGAGCAGCTGGGTGGGGGGAGATGGATGAATGAGAGCGGGGCGGGGCCACAGGGGACGCAGTGTCGGGAAGAGGGACCGACGAGGAGGCGCGGGAAAAGGGCAAAATACAAGTAGGGAGCACAATTTACAAGACAACAGTACAGGGCAGGAGGCACAATTTACAAAAAAAATAACAGAACAACAGTGGTTAGGAAAAACACAACTGAGAGAAATAACAGGCAGACCAAGTCCTACCAGGCGGGCTTTGAACTTGGCAGAAGCTGGGGGATAGCACGGGTGCAATCAGGTGGACCTATGCGGCTTGGGGAGCGACCTGCCTGGAAGCAGGGTCAAAGGTCACTAGTTAGAAGGCTTCTATGCAGTAGTGTGGGTAGAAATTGAAACTAAAAGTTAATAGGTTTCAGCAGAGCGCAGCACAGACATACATTTAAGTCAATACTGGTTCTTTAAGGTCATATTCTTTATAAGCATACCAGGCCTGAGAAAAGATGAAATAATATTTATAACCTTTTGCTGCCCTTCTGAATTTGAAATTATTCATAGACCTGGGGACATCAAGGGAAGTGGGCCTGGAGAAAAATGATCTAGTTTCCATCGCCTTCTGCCAATAACAGTCCTGTTCCTTAAACACCACCAGCCTACACCAGATTCCTCTCTGAAGGGCGAAACAACCCCCAACTGGCCCTTGTTACCTCTAGGCAGTCCACGGAGACTGTCATCCCACATCAGAAACCTTTAGCCATGTATCAGACACACCAACCCGTCCAATCAACATCTAATGGCACTAAGGCTCAATGACCCTTTTCATGTTCTCTGACACTCAATAAAGCTCTTGGAGTCCCCTTACACATTACCTAAAGACCCTGTGTTTGTCCTCAGGCACTTACCCAAAATTCCCAAACATGTGTGGCCCACTATCAGACACTCTTGACAGACTTTTATACATCCTCACTGTGCCCTGAGAAATCAATAGGCACAGCCAGCCTTCAAACACCTCCATTTAGACATTAGAGAGATGAGCCAGCCCTCAATCTACATTCAAGCAACCCCACATAGTAAATAGAATCTACAAAGGTCCCTTGGAATATGTACATACCCTCACTCTGACAGTAGGCTCTCAGAGACCCTACTTCAGAATTCAGGCAGTCACATTATATATCTACTCCCTGATAGCCCTCTGCCCATTTTCATCTGACCACATAAGGTCCGTACAGAAAACCCTCAGATAGTTTTCATGCACCCCACCACTCACACCACATACAGACTGTTGTTATGCCTTGAACCACCTCCAGTAGACCCTTAGACACCCCTGCCTGACTCATAAGACCCTGTACTTGATTTACGATACCACACTGTTGCCTAGAAAATAGCTCTTAGATGAAATCAGCACATCATCAGAGGCCATCACTTACTCTCAGTTACCCACAGTTGTTTCATAGGCACCCTTGGCCTTTCCTCAGAGACTCATGGTGAACTCGTATAAACCTCCAGCATGCCTTCAGAGAACAACAAAATGCACTCAGAGGCCATGAACTTGCCATTAGTAACACAGTCCCTGCATGTGTCTGGCTTACCCTTCGAGGTCTGTATTTGGCATGTTGACGCCTCAAGCAGGTCTTCAAAGACCCTTACAAGGTCTCTGAGACGCTTTGTTGGCATTAAAGTATCAGCAATTCTTCTCCATTCTGGCCCTTATATACAGAGAAGGGGTGGAGAAATTCCCCCATCTTCCTTCAAAGAGGCCTAGACTGCTGAAAGCCCTGCAGGGGTATCAACTGCCCCTTGGTAACCCAGAGCTTTATATCGGATAACCAACAGCTGATCCCTAAACTGCTACAGATCGTAATAAAGGCTGTTGGCATGCCTAGAGACACCACCAGTAGGCTCACAGAGAACCTGAACTAGGCCATGGAAGTATTTGGCTGCTTTTGAGAAATCCACAGCCCACTGTCAAATGTGTTTTAGCCCCATTCTGAAATTCCACGAACAGGCCATCAGTGATAATCCGATTAACCTCAGATCTTATGGCTCAGACTCCCTTATATGGTCATTAGGTTCCTCGACCAACTCTTGACCTACATTGAGACCACTAGGTGTCCCTCAGAGATCTTCATCCTGCTTTAAGATATACACAGCAGCCAACAGCCAACAGCTAGATAACAGCTAGATAACCTTTATCTCCCTTGATTGTATTTGTTATATGTGAATTAGTTTGGGTACATGAAAGTGGGTGTACTTTTAGGTCGAGATCCCTCATGTGTACATCTATCCCGTAAGGTTTAAGGTACTGTATAGAATGTAATGGTAGCCACAGCTGCTGTCTACTCTTTTCTTGGTCCATAAAGCAAGTTTTGTAAAACCAAGAATATTCCTCGGGTTTGAAATGAAGCCCACTTGAACTGAGTAGATTATTTCCTTTCTGTTCACCTACCTGACCAAGCCACTTCCACTAAGGCAGCCTGTGGTCTGAGAGAAGCCATATTTGAGCAAAGACTTTAGTTAAGGGCCTGACTACACCCGGACACCTAGAACAGTGAGATGCCCTGGCTGCCCATTTCTACCATTCATTACTTGAACTGCTGGAGAAGCATGACATCAGCCACCGTCCCTGCTTGATCCCCAGTATACAAACTGAGACCAAGAGCCACTCTACCAGATCAACTTCCCTGACTTATTCACAGTTCAGTTCCATACACCGGTGTGGAGGAGGGCTGGGTAATGAGGCAGTAACTTTATCCGTCTCTCCTGGGGAGTTACTGATTACAACACAATAGTGATAAAGAGAGCTGAACCTAAAGGTGGGTCCAGTGCTTGAGCTCACCTCTACTTAACATTGCCATGAGGAGCAGGAGGAAACAGAACCTCTGAGATTGGAGGCTAGTGATGAGTACCCGGCACAGCAATGACCTGCCAAGCAGTAATAGGAGAGCACAAGGGCCTGTTTGCCTCTAAAACTACCACTACACCCGTATTCTTCCCAAGGTGACATTGAGAAAGCTTGGTTATCATTGCGCCTCTGTCCTCCCGCTGTGCCTGTGTTTCACCCTGACGAGTGCCTCACGTAGGGCAAGAAGGCCCATTCGACTCCACACCTACATCTGTGTTTTCTCAACAAGTGGCATGTCCCAAAAGTAAGGGCCTAGGAACACTGCACTTTTACCTCTACCCATATGCTCTTCAATAAGTGAAGTTGTTCGATCCACAGGGTGGGGGGTCTTGGTGTATTTGCCATCACTAATATCTAGCCCTAGATCTTCAACATCAACTCAATTGCCAGTGTAAATGTGCCACAATCATCGCTACAGCCTTGGGTTGTCCAATTCCCCAATAGGATCACCACCCACTTGTCTCTTAGCAACAGATACATCAAGAAAATGAGAGAGAGAGAGAGAGAGAGAGAGAGAGAGAAAGAGAGAGACCGCTGCCCAACACAAACGCGGAGTGTGCACCATGGTTCTTCTCAACACTGCCTCACAGGCGCTGTGCGTGCTCCAGCACAGAACTGAAAAATATGTCACATTGCAGGCCTGCAACCTGTATGTTTTGGCTCCAAAGTTACGTTTGCAACTGAAACTGTATACTTGCCACATGCGCGGAGAGTCCTCTAGACTACAAGATTTGCGAACATATACTCTTAGTCTTTGTATGCCAGATTCCAAAGAGAGGTCCTTGACAATTCAGTGAGATTGCTGAAGTACCTATCTTCTATGGTTCCAGAGACGACAGCCATTCTTTTATCAAAGATGACATAATTGTACACAGGTCCCATGGGAGCTAGTCTGAATTGATGCTTTTACAATATCTCATTAAATGTTAATTTGAGATGAATGGATGAGGAGAAAACAACAGAGAAATTTTCTAAATATTTATGATGTTTGTTTGTTGTCTTTATAAATATTAACAACATAATATACGTAATACAAAAAGGCAATTTAAACTGCATTTTACCTCAAACTATGAGATTGCTTTGGAAAGAGTACATTAGAGCTACATACATATCAAAATCGAATGATTGTGTGTGTTTATGTGCATGGGTAATTGTAGAGGGTAAACCTAGCCCCAACAGCTGGGGAAGAGCTGCTACCATGGAGGACCATAGATGGGGTAATTCAGCAAAATTAGGTCAAAGAATGGGTTTTTATGTGTTTTTGTCTTAGCTGAACATTTTCACATAAACAGCTGCATTCTTGTGCAGCTCCAAAAACCCATCAAAATTATGCAAATTGAATTAACTCTTCCAACACAAGTAACCTTTTTAATGCTTTTGTATTAATGCTGCTTCTGTAACGTTTGGCTAATTTTGATAATCGCTATCATTGCAAGTCTTTATTGATTAATTGGGCCTATAAAATAAATAAAACCATACAGGTAAACCAGCCAACCATCACAGCTCATTAAAGTTCTAAAACGTACTTCTAGAAATGAAACTATTTTTTGGTATAAGCAATGCCCTTAATATACGTTTTTAGGTCTCGCCTAGCTTCGCAGCGCATGCGCTGCATGCTCTGCAAAATCTATTGTCGTCGAGTTGAAGTTGGAAGTGGGATGGAAGCTCAGCCTCTGCTAGTCATTGGCGCGCATCACACTTTATGTTAAACACTCGCTTTTGATTTGGAATGAGGCTTTTTTTATCCCTCCCTGTCTCCTTTCTGGGTCGCCCACCCGGACTGGATATTTTGCTTGCGCACAGCGTCTCTTTTGCTTGTGCAGGGCGTCTCTTCCGCTTTGTTTTTACTTTAACCCCTTTACTGCTAAGGCATTATTCTTCTGATCATTTAATTTGCATTGAAATCAATGGAAAGTCCATGACGAGTTACCCTTGTCATTAGCAGCCAAGAGGTTAAAACTGAGCATGGCGCCGCTACACGGACACCATGTTCGGTCTATTTCTAATATATTTTTTTTTACTTTGACACTGAGCACAGCGCCCGCTTCAAGGCTACCGCGCTCAGTGTTAAAGTTTTAAAAAAACACATTTGCGGTGTCCTTCAAGTGGGGCTGTGCTAAGTTTAAAACTTTTGCAATACAATCCGACCTATTGCATTGCAAATGCATGTTCCATACTGCTCTAAAAGAACCCCCAGATTTGTCCTTACGGTTGTCTCCCAGACACACACACCTCTTAAAGGTTTTAGATTTTTTTCACGCAGTTCTGTCCTTGATGCGCACATTTCTAATGTGCCGCCATGTTCTTGCCAAGGTGGTTCCACCCCAGCATGCGCTGCGCACGCCTCTAAGGTGCCTGTGTTTTTCATGAGGTTCTCCCGACAACATGCAGATCTTGAATGTGGTCACGATTTTTTGATGAGGATCTTTCATCAGCAAAAATACCCATCCTCAACACTAGGGGGTCGTTTATGATGGCGGTGAATCCGCATCTTCCGGGCCGGTGGAAGCCACCGCCGGCCCGGAGGATGCGGATTACCTGCTGCGGTCCTTGAAAACACCCACCGCAAGATTATGATGGCAGTAGGATCAGCGGCGGAAGAGAAGGTCCGTCCGCCGCTGATCCACGGGGTGTGGACCACAATATGGTGGCGGTGTCTGCAAGACACCGCCAGCCATATTATGATGGGTGCGGAGACATGCTTTTCCACGGCGGATATTCTGCTGTGGAAAAGCATGTGGACCTTTGCTTCTGGGGACCCCTTGCGGGCCCCCAGGATGTAGTGGGTTGGGGGGTGCACGTGGGGGGTACCTATGGTACACCCCTGCATGTGCATGCACAAAGCGGCAGGCACTGAGCGGTGCCTGCCGCTTTGTGCATGCACATGCAAAGCATGCATTTTTAACTTTGCGGCGGGTGCTGCTTTAAGCAGCACCCGCCGCAATGTGAAATATACAGGATGTGACCGCCAGAGTGGAGGGAAAGCCGCTGCCTCTTAGTTCACAAAGCATACACCTAAAACTACACAAACCCTGCGTGCCAGCCCCATGTTACAGATTTGCTGCCAAACTCTGAAATAAATATAATGGATTGGCGGTGGAAGTAGTCTGATCCAGGAACCACTCAAACTGCATCTGGGCTTAACACACAAGTGCTTCTGCTCAAAATAGAAAAACCGGCAGACGAAACACTCAAAAAAACTGCACATTATACTACGTCGAAGCACAAAACATCCATAACAGTCTACAGCACCATGTATAAACGTGCAGGCATACACTTTCTGCCGGTATACAGACAAAATAGCGAACCAAAAATATAGAATAGCACTAATATCGAAGTCAAAATATGAATGGACAAAATATCGAATGGACAAAATATAGTCAACAAAAATATTGAATTTAAGGTAAGTAATTTAATATCGAATTTCATAAATATAGAAAGTCAAAATATCGAAGTATATACTACAGGTATTAAATATATCGAATTTTTAATAATATCGACTTTTTTAAAGGGTTTTGTATGTTAGTATATGTGTGAAAAGTGTATTTTTATTTTATAATTTATTTTAAGTGATGAATTTTATGTTATTTAATTTTTACATAATATAAGTCTGTAGCGGGTTGTGGGTTTATAGGGGAATAGGGTGGGAAGTAATTTAATTATAATTAATTAAATATTTAAATGTATTTATTGATATTTATTTTGTAATAATTGTTAATTAATTTTGATTTGGTAATTAATTAAACTTTAATTGGCAATTAATTTTCCTTAATTGATTAATTGATAATTATATAAATGTATTTTCTGTAGCAGTTTGTGGGTTTATATTGGAATAGGGTGGGAAGTAATTTAATTATAATTTATTAAATATTTTAATTTATTTATTGGTATTTATCTTGAATTAATTGTTTTTTTTAATTCTTTTTGATTTTATTTCAGTATTCAGTTGTAAATTGTACACAGTACACAACAGAAAAAAATGTATGCAGTAAATAAATTATTAATAGCAGAAATATATTTACAGAGAGCATTTGATCATACAAAATCAGATCCATTTTGAAATAGGGGCCCATACATTTTGGCCGAATAGCTTCTTTTTTTTTCTTTTGGATCTACAAATCGCCATTTCTAGTTGATATATAGATAGCAGTTTTGATTGCCAGTGATTAAGAACTGGTGGCTCAGAATCTAGCCAGCGAGAAGTAACACAAAAACGAAAAACGGACATACAAATAAATAAAAAACCATCTTCAGCTGCTGCTCTTTTTCCAATTTGATTCGTTTGGAGACCGAAAATAATCATTTCAGCAGTTAATTTTATAGTGATCCCCAAACTTTTATTTAAGAAAAAATCGATGTCCTTGATAAATTGAGAGAGTTTCGGGCAATTAAAAAACATATGTATAGAATCAGCAGCTGCATGATCACATCTCTTACACTTGTCCCCATTTCTAACTTTCCACTTTGCCCGCTTAGCAGGTGAGTAATATAAATCAAAAATTGCCATAAAGTGTTGGCTCTGAAGTGAGGCATTAAATAACATTCTGTCAGATAATTCAATTTCTCTACATACATCAACATTTTCTAATTTAAGTTTCCTCTGCCATTTGCTCTCAACAATACATGAATCATCATCAATTTGATTTAGCATCATCTGATAAACTGCGCCAATTTTCTTTACCCTTCTACTAGTTTCTAAAATATTGTTTTTACTCATATCGATATGATCAAGGAGACCCTTAGATTCTAGAAAACCTCGTACTTGGAGATATTTAAAGAAATCGTTTCTAGGTAACTTATATTCCTGTTGTAAAAAAGAACAAGAGGCAATTTGAGTACCTTGATAAAGATCTCCTATCAAACGGATCCCCGCGGAGTGCCATCCAGTCATGATTTGATCCCTAAAGATATTCGGTAGTATATGGTTGTTCAGTACCGGAGAATAATAATTTAAATCGCCACACCGAATAATTTTCTTTTTAATCTGTCTCCAAATTACCGAGGCCGCTATAAAAATTTTAAATTTTGTCTTTTTATATTAACTGGGTTCTAATATCCTCAATAGGCATTGAGTGGTTCCTTTCCTAAAATCATAATTTCCGACTATATTATTCGGTTATTTCACTTAGATATATGGGCATGTTAATATTTCCAGATATTATTACGGAAGAATCGATTAGCCCTTCGATCTTTGAAATGATTATTGGAAAGGAAATCTTGAATTAATGTTAATTAATTTTTAATTGGTAATTAATTAAATTATAATTGGTAATTCATTTTTATTAATTGATTAATTGATAAATATGTTAATTTTATAAATGTATTTCCCGTACCGGGTTGTGGGTTTATAGGGGAATAGGGTAGGAAGTAATTTAATTGTCATTAATTAAATATTTTAATTTATTTATTGGTAATTATTGTGAATGAATTGCAAATTCATTTTTAATTGCTAATTAATTAGGTAATTCTTATATGGTAATTAATTTGTATTAATCGGTAATGAACTGTAATAATTAATTTGTATTTGTATTTTTAATTGATTCATTATTATATTATAATAAATTGGTAATTACTTTTAATTCGTTTTTTATTGGTATTAATATATATACTGATTAATAATATAGGAAGTATTTACTTTCTCTACTGTTGCACTCACGGGAGTGGGAATAGTAATTTTTACCCCTACCTTTCCAACTCTTTCCCTACTGTTGCACTCTCTGGAGTGGGAAAAGTAATTTTTACCCCTACGCTATCCAACGCTTTCCCAACTGGTGCACTCACTTGAGTGGGAATAGTAATTTTTACCCCTACGCTATCCAACGCTTTCCCTACTGTTGCACTCTCTGGAGTGGGAATAGTAATTTTCACCCCTACGATATCCAACGCTTTCCCTACTGTTGCTCTCTCTGGAGTGGGAATAGTAATTTTTACCCCTACGCTATCCAACACTTTCCCTACTGTTGCACTTTCTGGAGTGGGAATAGTAATTTTTACCCCTTCGCTATCCAACGCTTTCCCTACTGTTGCACTCTCTGGAGTGGGAATGTCATTTTTACCCCTACGCTATCCAACGCTTTCCCTACTGTTGCACTAACTTGAGTGGGAATAGTAATTTTTACCCCTAAGCTATCCAACGCTTTCCCTATTGTTGCACTCACTGGAGTGTGAATAGTAATTTTTACCCCTACGCTATCCAACGCTTTCCCTACTGTTGTACTCACTGGAGTGGGAATAGTAATTTTTACCCCTACGCTATCCAATGCTTTCCCTACTGTTGCACTCTCTGGACTGGGAATAGTAATTTTTACCCCTACTCTATGCAACGTTTTCCCTACTGTTGCACTCACTGGAGTGGTAATAGTAAATTTTACCCTCCCGCTATCCTATGGTAAAAATATTGTATATTTTTTATTAATGTTATGTTAATATATATATATATATATATATGTTTTGAAAAATAAAATTGTATTTTTTTATAACTTAAATTAATTATTTAATAATTTTAAGGTTATTTAAATATTTGTAAGTATATTTTAGTTAATTATTTTTAATATTTGATTAATTTTAAATTATTTTTAAGACATTAAAACGATTCAATATTTTGACTAACTATATTTTTTAAACTATATTTATGATTCAATATTTTTGTACTTACCTGTTTGTAGATAGGAATTCGATATTTTCGTATTCGATATTTTATCTTCGATATTTGTGTAATTATATATTAGTGTAATCGATATTATGTCAGTGATCCCTTTCTGCCATGCAGCTGTAAAAAGGTCTATGCACAGTAACACAAAATCTGTATGCATTTTCCTGACCACAAATTGCAATTTTACATGCTACTTATGAACAGTGCTTTAAGAAAGACCGTGAGAAATAAGGCCTCAGGCCCTGACGGTGTCCCTGCGGATTTGTTTTTAGCTAAACTTCCCTGTGGGTCCCACTGCTTACAAACATATTAAGCTGCTATACGGTGCTAGGTCCACCTGACTCCTGGAGAACCGTGATAATAGTCCCCATCTTTAAAAAGGGCGATTGGGCGGATCCTAAATGTTATCGTCCAATATCACTAATTGACTGCACCTGTAAAATCATGGGTAGAGTTCATTTAGAAAGGTTGAAGGTCTGTGTATTTGAGACTGGAAAATTTTCTGACATCCAATATGGTTTAAGGAGAGGCTTGGGCACTGTGAACAGTGCCTCAACCTGCACCTAGTCATAGGTAAATACACCTTAGCCAACCCTGGATCCCTTTACCTAGGGTTCATGGACCTGACGTTTGCCTTTGATTGGGTGCAGAGAGGGGGGCTCTGGGAGAAGATGGTGCAAATGGGCATTGAACCACCCATTGTACACTTCCTAGCAGCAATGCATAGGGATGTCACAGGGAGGGAACGCTATGGAGCAGACGGGGAACTTTCAGCTCCAATTAAGATGAACCGCGGGGTACGCCAGGGTTGGGTGCTCACTCCTTTTTTATTCTGTCTGTACCTAAATTAGCTCGAGAGCCATATTAAAACTGGGAACGTGGATGTCCCCCAAATAGGTGGCAGGATGTTACCAACGTTACTATATGCAGACGACTGTGTTTTAATGTCTAGAACGGGAGTGGGGTTGCAGAGGCATTTAACTAGTTTTACCAATTTATGGATGACCTTGGCATGAAGACAAATGTAGCTAAATCCAATATCATGGTGGTGGGTAAATCCCCTGCAATGTTAAAGACATGTCTTATAAATAATGAGAAATTGTGTTATGTGCCCACTTTTTCCTACCTGGGAATTCTTTTTGAATCAAATAACACCTGGCCCCACCTGTTAGAGGCTAGGATTAGGGGTTTTAATCAAAGCTAGGAGGCAATTTTCAGATTTACAAAAAAACTAGGCTCTTGACCTATTAAGGTAATGACTGAAATTTATAAAGCACGCACGTGTGCTGTCACCCCGGATGGTGCTGGAGTTTGGGGCTCTTGCAAAGTTGAACGCCTGCAAGGAGCCAAGGAATAGGTTTATGAAACGATTACTGAGCGTCCCTAAATCCACTGCTGCTACCATCTGTCATAGCGAGCTCGGGGTGATTCCTCTGTCCTTTCGTATATATTTGGCTCCTTTGTTGTTGTGGCACAACATTTGGGCAAAGGAAGCAGCAGTCTTAAATTGCGCCATCATCATAGACTGCTTAAAATTGGATTGGGTGAGTAACATCCCATGGTTCTCTTATGTCAGGGTGCAACTGGAGACTCTGGGATTGTTGGATTGTTTTGAGAATCCCGGGAACATTGCCAAAATATCAAGGGCAAAGTTGAAAAGGGATTTTCTAACTCACTCATATTCTCTGAGAGACAGACAGGAAACAACGAAGAAAAGGGTTGTAGACCATTCACTTCTAGTCTGCTCTCCAGGTATGGAGTTTTATTTATCCCTTCACCTTAGTCACGCCAAACTGTATTATCTTATTAGGTTCAGGTTTGGAATCTCTCATCTGTTGGTTTCATATCCCCGAGATGTATATTCTGATGCCGATTCGGATTTATGCCTCCGTGACTTAGAATCAGCACAGAGCACATTGCACTTTATGGGGTCGATTAGGATGGCGGTCGGACTTTACCTGCCCGCCATCCCCGTGCAAAATGGGATCACCCGCCATCGGAGCAGCGGTCCCGCCTTGGCCATTAGGATGCACCCGCCACACTGGGGGGCACATCCTGTCCACCCGCTGCAATGGTAAAAATGCACGTTGTGCATTTCAAAGCACAACATGTCAGGCACAGGGCGGTGCCTGCCATGTTGCACTTTGAAATGCAGGGGGTATCATAGGAACCCCCCATGTGCACCCCCCAACCCCACGGAGTCCCGCCATGGAAAGGCATTCCCCAAAGCCCATCATATTATGTCTGGTGGTGTCTAATAGACACCGCCACAATATTAAACATTTTCCGCCCCGGCCGCAAGGCTACCGGGGTGAAAAAGTGCGGATGGTCTTTCCGTCCGCCGCGTTCCCCCCCGCCTTACTAATATGGCGGGGGAAATGGGTGGCGGGCGGCAAAGGATGTCGATCCACCCGACATCCTAATGGGCCCTTATTTTTTTTTGTAATCTGTATATTAATGAAAGACATGCCTTTCTAAAACCATTGTTAAAATTTCTTCTTTATTGTTTTATTTGTGCCTATGTAATCCTGTTATCAAGCATTATCGGATATTTGTATTTTCGTACTTATTTCAGTTTTGTACTGTTGTCAACCAGCTACTTTGATTTCATCTTTGTATTTGAAACCTTATTGTATTATCTTCTTTTCCTTCTTCAATAAAAACGATTTGAATAAAAAAAAAAATCTACTTATTAGAAAATGTCAGGCTGCCCTGTGTCATCTTAAGCTTTTAAATGATGAGTACACCTGTTTAATGGTTTATAACTATATTTCTTCCGCAGTTCGGACACGAAATATCATTGGAAACTGACTTTTTATCTTATTTATTTTTCCCACAGTGATTATTTTTGAAACCTACTCATTAATTGTCTTATTGATGCGTGTTACGCTTACAGTAGTCTCCTTGTTCATGGCACTTATATTGGATGCTTGTATTGTATTTTATTATTACGTAATTATGTGTTCTTTTATGGCTGGCCACAGCAGAATAAAGATTTTATGATGATGAAACAACAAGTATTACCAGCGAAACTTTGAATGGCAAGCACACAGTCTTCTAAATGGCAAAGACGTACTCATTTTCACAGCACAAACAGGGATATTCAGCTCCGCTTGTCCAGTCTCTGTGAAACAGTTAACTTTTTCTTGCAACACGAACCTGGCACTCCAAATTATCATCAGACTGACAACAATACTGGCTCTTTCCACTTATGACTCTGTCACTCTTTTCACTACTGGCAAGACATCCGGGGTTGCTAGGTGATGACGCAACCAATAGGCACGCAGTGCCACACACTAAGAAGAATGTCTGTCGAACACAGTCTTTTGGACGGGAGCCTCGCTCAGGTGCTACACAATTCATTTTGAAAACAGGACTCACGCCAGCCAGATGTCGGTATGCATTGAGCTGCCCAGAAACAAACATACCCAAACAAGCAGTAAAGGGAAGCAGCACTATCTTCCTTCTTTACTGCTGCCTGTAAAAACAGTCTTTTTTTCAGTTTAAGATATTTTTATTTTGTTAAAAGAAAGTACAAAGCAAAGAACATATAATAATACAGTAGAACCAAGTGATACAATGTGATGCAAAGAAAAAGCTATAAAATAATGGTTTATTTGTAAAAGGAAGAAAATGAAAAGATAGGGAGAGAGAAGAGAGAAAAGGAGAGAAGAAAAGAGAAGGGAAAGAGAGAAAAGGAAAGGAGAAAGGAGAAAGAAAGAAGAAGGAGGGAAAAGAAATAGTGGATAAACAGGCCCAGCAATCAGAGAGAAGGGGGTGATGAAAGATAGTTGGAGAAGGGGAGCCAAAGAAGATCAGATTTAATTTTAGAGGAGACAGAAGAGGAGGAAGCAATAGAAATCCTATGTTCATCACATACAAAGTTCCACCAAGTATGAACAGATAATTTGGAATTATCCTTCCAACAAGATAAAATTACTTTAAACGCAATAGCAATAAAAAGATCCAGTAATCTAACACTAGAAGGAGCAATATCAATATCAACTGAAGCAGATCCTAAAAACACATTTAAGAATGATAAGGGAACAGAACAATGAAATATACGCATGCAGATAACCCAAACAGAGTTCCAAAAAGCTAAAACAGAGGGACAGTCATATAATTGATGTTTGAGTGTACCAGTGAGTGAAGAACAAGACCAACATAGAGTATTAGAAGATGGAGAGAACTTGGCAATACTAAGAGGGGTGAGAATGGATCTATGATAAATAAAATATAATGATTGAGTAATGCGGGCTGCAACAGAAGTCTTAAACAATTTGCTCCATATACAATTCCATTCATCTACAGAAAGAGATACTGATAAATCAGATTCCCAAGCAAGCTCAGTTGCTGACTTAGACCGTTCCAAAACATTTGCAGATAATAATTTATAGACAAGGGCAGCTTTAGGTTGGTGTAGGGAAAATAAAGCATATAGGGGGGAGGAAGGAGAAAATGAAGGTAGAGAATCAGAGGAAGGAAAGGTTGATAAGTATGAAGTTATAGCATTAACAATAATCATATATTCCTTGAGAAAAGACATGGGTAGGTTATATAAAACTTGCAGTTCGGAAAAAGAAATAATGGCATTATTGGCGAAAAACTGATGTACAAAGATAATGTCCTTTTCTTTCCAGTATTTGTAGTAGAAAGATCTGCCCTTATATTTCAGAAATTTGTTATACCAGACACATGATGATAAAAAACATTGGAGTGGAGATAAATCTTTAGCAAAAATATCATGCAGTAGAGTTTGTGAGTATTTCAAAACTGTATGCTTAGATAAAAACGAGCAGTTAGACATAAAAACAGTATGTTGAAATGAAAAACCTTGTAACAATGACCGTTCAAAGACAATCCATTTAGGAATCGGGGATTCATGGTAATCAAATCCTAAAGAAAAGGATTGCTTAATGAGAAATGCTGAGTGATAAAGCTTGAAATGTGGAAAACGAACCCCGCCTTCCAATTTAGGGCGTATGAGTTTATGTAAAGCAATACGAGGGTGCTTGTTATTCCATAAGAATTTAGAGCAAATAGAGTTTAAACGAGTAAAATAAAAATTAGGAATTTTTATTGGGAGCATTGAAACAGTATACAATATGTGAGGTGTAATCATCATTTTGATGGTATCAAGCCTGCCCCACCAAGATAAAAATAAAGGAGACCAACTTTGGAGGAGGGATTGGACTTTCTGAGTGAGAGATGCAAATGTGGCTTTAAGAGTGTCAGTAAGGGAAGGAGAGAACCAAATGCCCAGGTATTTGATTTTGGAGGGACACCATGCAAAGTCAGTGGAGGAAAACATATATTGGTAACAAGTAGAGTTTAAAGGTAGTACTTCAGTTTTAGATAAATTTAGTTTATACCCAGAAATTGAGGAATAAAGGAGGACTTCATCTAAGAAAGGGGGGAGTGACGTAACAGGATTAGACATGTAAACTAAAATATCATCAGCATAGGCAGACAATTTAGTTTCAACAGAGGAAAGTGTAAAGCCGGTGATTTGGGGATTAGAGCGAATACGCTCAAGAAAGGGTTCAAGGCAGAGAATAAAAAGTAACGGGGATAAGGGACAACCTTGTCTCGTTCCTCTACCTAAGGGAAAGAATCTAGAAAATTGGTTATTAACAAAAATGCTGGCACGGGGGGCTGAGTATAGGAGTTTGACCAGGGAAATAAAAGAGGGACCAAAACCAAACCATTGCAGGGTGCGAAACATAAATTGCCAGTTAATGCGGTCAAAAGCTTTTTCCACATCTAAGGATGGTGCAGCTAGAGGGGCTTTAAAGTGTTTACTATGGGAAATGACATTAGCAAACATACGGGCATTGTCAGCAGCAAGTCGGCCTTTAACAAAACCAACTTGGTCCGTTTTAATTAAAAGTGGGATGATAGAATCAAGGCGGGAAGCGAGGATTTTGGCAAAAATGTTACAATCATAATTGATCAAGGAAATAGGGCGGTAATTTTTACATTGGGAATGATCTTTATCCGGTTTGAAAATTATGACGATGAGGGCATCCAAGAAAGAGCCAGAGGCCTTAGCATCAGCAATGAAAGAATTAAACAGTTGTAGTAATTTAGGTACAAAAATAGCATGAAGGGCAGAGTAAAACTCAATTGGCAATCCATCTGGGCCAGGGGCCTTTGATTTTTTGAGGGAGTTAATAGCCAGGAGAATTTCTTGAGATGTGATATTTTTTTCTAACTGATCAAATTTAACAGGAAGTGTAGGAGGAGAGGGGAGAGTATCAAAAAAGAGGATAAATTTTGATCTGTGGGGTGAGTATCATCAGTATAAAGATTATGATAATAGGTATGAAAAACCTCTGCAATATCTTCGTCAGAGGTAACTAATGAGTTTGTAGAGTCATTCAGGATAGGGCCCACAGTTTTACGCTCAGATTTGATTTTCAGGTAATTTGCCAACATTTTACCAGCTTTATTCTGACCTCCATGAAACTTAGATTTAATTTTCAATAAAGTATTACATGCTTCGGTAGTAGCAATTTTATTCAGATCGGATTTTGCTTTTATAAGATTATGAAGGGCAGTAGAGTCTTTAGAAGAGAAATACAAATGTTCTAACTTCTTAATGGAAGTGAGTTGTTCCGCATATTTAGATGCATTAAGTTTCTTCTTTTTAGAGACATACGAGATCGTAAAGGCTCTCAGGGCAGCTTTGAAGGCATCCCAATTATTGGGAACTGATGTGTCTAAGGGATCATTGAAATTAAAAAATTCAACTATAAATTTCCTCCATAAAAACAGCATCCGACGGTGTTGAATTTCCAGCGACTGAATTTGGAAGAGGTAAGAGTAAGATCAAGGGTTGCAAAGACAGGGGCATGGTCTGAGATAAAAATAGAGCCAATTTCAGATTTATGCAATGTGGGGAGGAGAGATTTACTAACTAAAATGTAATCAATCCTGGATCTAGTATGATGTACATTGGAATAAAACGTGTATTCCAAAGTATCAGGATTACAAGTTTTCCACACATCATATAGGGGACGGGAAGAGATGGCAGATTGGAAACATTTATGAGTTTTGTCAGGTCGGAATTTAGTGGAAGAGAGTCTATCGGAAAAGGGATCCAACCATTGGTTAAAATCACCAGAAATAACAATATTGGGACAGTCAATAGAGGAAATGAGAACTTTAACCTCATTCCAGAATTCAGGAGAAGGGCGGGTGGGACCATAGATGTTCAAAAGAACCAATGTTTTGTTTTGGATTACAACTTTAGCCATAACCCAGCGACCTTCAGTATCCGCTTTGGAAGAGAGAATTTGGGCACATAAACTTTTGTGAAATAAAATTGCAACACCTCCCTTGTTGTTTACAGCAGGAGTAAATACTACTTGACCCACCCATTGTCTTTTGAGCTTAGAGGATTCCGTATCTGAACAGTGGGTCTCTTGAAGAAAGGCAACCTGTGAATTAAGCTTGGATAAATGTGACAATACCTTTTGACGCTTGACGGGGTGACCCAGACCACGAACATTCCACGTGACAAAATTACACATGTATAGATGTAAATGTAATGTAAATGATGGGAGGTGAGGAAGGGGACGAACATCTGAGGCGAACACACTGCAGGAGAATTACTAAAATAAAAAAGAGAAGGAACACAAACATTAGAGATAGAAATAATATACGAGAAGAGTACAATAATTCGAAAAAAAGCCAAAAAGTACCAAAGACGAACTGACAAGGAACAGAAAACAAAAAGCAAGGAGTAGAACAGGCAAAAAAGAAAAACAAGGGAAAGAGACGTTAAACAAAAGTTCATAGTGGTAGAACAAGAAAAGGGAGAGTAGGAGTAGGAGAGGGAAGAGATAGAAGAAGAAAGAGGAATAAGTGGACAGATCAAGGCAAGAATGCCAGATCTGAGAAGAAAGAAAACACCAAGACATCTGGAGCGAGGAGACGCCGAAGGAGAAGCAGACCCCCTCAGGACACCCGGAGAGAAGAAGAGAAAAGCCAAGAACGGCACGACATAACGAAGGAGAACATGTTGAGGCTAGAAAGAATACAACAATAATACAGCAGAATGCTGGCAGAAAAGGAGAGACAAAAGATGCCTATGGGAGGCATCAGGTGGTAACATCCATATTAGGAGTGGAGGCAAGTTGCAGGTATTCGTGCAGCTTCTGAGGATCATCAAATGTGCGGGTACGACCATTATGAGTGACTTTGCATAGGCAAGGGTTTAGAATTCCATACTGAATGTTTAACTGTCTCATCTGAGGGCGAAGATTCAGGAATTCCTTGTGGCGGGCATTGGTGGCATTTGATAGATCTTGAGAGATAAAGATGTTATGACCCAACCACACAAGGCGACGTTTGAGCCTAGCAGCTTTAAGAACAGTCATTAATTCAGTGAATTCGAGGAAAAGGAGGATGATACCCCGAGGTTTTGAGGAGTTAGAGGTAGGATGGCCAAGACGGTGAGCTCTCTGGATATTCAGTGGATGAGCATTTGGTTGAAGGTCTAGCAGCTCATGTAGGAGCCGACGAATGAAAGACACCATGTCAGACCCCTTAAGATTCTCCGGAACTCCGTAAATACGTAGGTTGTTCCTCCGATTGCGATTTTCAAGGTCCTCTGTATGTAGTTTGAGTTGTTGAATTTCCTTTTCCAGGAGGGGTATCTAAGTAGAGACATCTTGAATATCACTGACACGCTGTTCCAGATTCAAGACCTTGCCTTCCATAACAACCCACCTCTCTTCAATCTGCTTGAGATTCTCATTAGTGGCAGACATAAAGGGTTGAAGACCCCGAACCTCCTCTAGGATGGGGTCCAGAATAGGATTTTGGGAGGTGCGAATCGGAGAAGGGGGGTCATTTTTAAGGCGCTTGGGTGTGGTTCCTGTGTTTGATGACTTTAAGCTGTCCGTGGCATGCGTCATTATTCCAATATAGGGACACACCAGGAACACAGATGAAAAATGAATAAAAAAGATAGTGGTTGCAAGAGGTAGCACAAAAGAGTCTCCAAGCGCGAGGAAAATCCTCCAAAATGAAGAATTAAATGACTGAGATACCCTATTCCAGAACCTCAAGTCAAACTTCAAACAAATGTAGTGAAAGAGCGTAATTCAGTCAGACTCCGCAAGCTAGCACAGTGAGGAAAGCCACAATAGGTGATGAGAATAATATTATCCGCAAAGCGTTCATGAGAGAACTGAGGAGTAAGAACTGGCTTTGAAAAACCACATTGCGGCAGTTGAAAGAAGTATGTACTCAATACACCCCTGCAGTACAATTTAGGAAATGGCGGTCAACACTCACTCAGGTCGAAAATTCATGTTGAGAAAAATTAATTCATAGATGGAGGAACCAGTGGTGAAAGTACGCCATACCTTCTGCAAGGTTAGAATGAAGGAGGAGCACGTATCAAGAACAGTTCCAAATGCAGCCTGAGGCGACGGTAACTTCTTGAGGAGAACCGCGGACACGGCAGCTCAAAATGTGGGCCGCCCGCGTCCCGATAACGCAGCAGGGAGAAAGGCTCGCAGGACAGCAAAACAGCTTGTAGAGCCTGAAGACTGCAATCATCCAACGCCGAACATGCTCCGCCGCCTGAATATGTGAAAATTCGGCCTCAAACACGGAGAAATGAGGCTAGAAACACATCGGGAGTTCGCAACTCTCCTGAGCTCACGGGAGAGCCGCCATCTCGCGTCGACGCGTAAGCCACGCCCTCCTGTAAAAACAGTCTAACAGCTCATTTTCTTCAGCATCCTGCCTGAAAAATGAAGAAATGCAAAGCAGTAGCACCATTCTCTCTTCTTTTCTTCTTTGCTGCAAACTGTGTAAACAGTTTCTCTTAAGTACAATGGCATCACTTTTACGGTCACCCAGAGTCAGACAGGGGCAATAAACAGGCCTCGTTGTCCAAAATAAACAAGCATTTGCAATGCAATAGGTCTAGCATTTGCAAGAGTTTAAGCTTTTGGCATTTTAAATGACAATGTATTTTATATATGTTTTAAAGACCAACACATAAATAAAAGGTATTGCGATTTACAATGCCGATAACTCAAACTCTCATAACTGAGGGACCTATTGCATTGCAAATGCTTGTTTAAACACTGTTGGTCCAAGTCACAGACTGCTACAAAATTGGAAGGGTTTAGGCAAAAAATAAGGAGTTTAGGGAAGGACAGGCTACTGCAAACACCCTCCCACAAAATAGTAAGGACATTGCACTACAAAACTACACTTCTAAAGTTACTACAACTCTAAAGGTGACTAAGGGTAGTAAATGTACTTCAACCTATCGTCATTGTAAGCCAATACCACACATGGTCATTCACTGGTACAGCAATAGACTCTCATAGAAAATAATGTCAACAGGAACTTAAAACCTATCTATCTATCTATCTATCTATCTATCTATCTATCTATCTATCTATCTATCTATCTATCTATCTATCTATCTATCTATCTATCTATCTATCTATCTATCTATCTATCTATCTATCTATCTATCTATCTATCTATCTATCTATCTATCTATCTATCTATCTATCTATCTATCTATCCATCCATCCATCCATCTATCTGCCTCTCTCTCTCTCTCTCTCTCTCTCTCTATATATATATATATATATATATATATATATATATATATATATATATATATATATATATATATATATATATATATATACATATATATATATATTGCCTACTGGCGGTCACCAGTAGGTATATATAGTAAGAACCTAGTTTGTAGCACGCTCCAGAACTTTTTTAAACAACTCTGCACCGAAAGTACCCCCCCGGGTCGCAAATCAGGAGAAGGGGAGCGAGAAAGGTAAAAAAGCGCCAGATCCCCCAGCAGTGAAAACAGGGCCGGCTGCAAATGCTAAAGTGGGTACCCCCTCTAAGAAGAACACCGGGGCGATAGGGAAAACACTCCCCTCCCCTCCCCCCCCGCTGGAGATAGGTAAAAAAGGAGAGACGCGGGGAAATCAAGTACAGCTGCAAAAAAATTTGAATGGGCAATTAGCGGAGGATCGTGACCTAACCAGGGCTAACCCCGGGAAAGGGGAGGGCAACAAAAAGAATCAAGACTCTGCTATGAGGCAACCTACCCTGGTAGAGGTCCTTGCTGCAAAAATCCCCGAGCAACCCCATCCTCTACAGGAAACAAACAATTCAGTGGCTCCGACTCCCGGTAACGTCCTCGAGGACGCAACAGACGCTGGAAACACTGAGAGCCTGGTTGCTAAGCAACGGCTGGCTCCGGCACGGAACCAAGATCGAAGCACCACCACGGAGGCACAAGCAGTTGGTGAAGCATACGAGGGAGGTGAGACATTGAACGGGGCTAAAGAGGGAAGCAAAGGGGGACTCGGGAGGCCTCTAACCTCAGGCACAGGCACGGGGGATACGACATCTGATATGCTGGGGGCCTTACTGTTAGTCGAGGAAGAAATTAATGCCTCAAGGCAGCTGGACGGCACCTGGGGCAGCAGGGCCAGCCTAGCAGATAAGGATAATCCGGAAGCAGGCACGAGCAGGCAGACTATGGGTGGAGGAGACTGTGCCTCTGTAGAAGCAGAGTTTTATTCGGTAAATGAGGATTCCGAAGCATTATCTTCTGATATCAGCTCAGAGGAGGACGGTGAGGGAGTAACTGGGTCAGGCTCCAGTACCTCAGGAAAAGAATCTACGACGAAGAAAACATGCAGGAAATCAATGAGACAGACATCTGGATCTCCTGAGCACACTGAGAAGCAATTACTATGGGATTATTCTGCGACCTCGCAGGTATATCAGGAGAATGATAACGCTAGTGCTAGTGCTGGGGGTGCTGGGAGCGCCACGGGTGGGCCTCCACCCTCAAAACGGGACCCCTTTGACATTTTATTTAGTACTCTCAAACAGATGCAAGGGGAGGCCAGGGCAGAAAGTCGAAGAGCAAGACAGGCCGCAAAGAAAATCCAGAACACTTTGAGGAAAGTTAACAAGCTGTATGATGAAATCGCAGACCGAGTAACAGAGGTGGAGGAGCGCACTGGAAGATTGGTGGACGACGTTGGGAGCTGGCAAACATTTAAATCAGAGCAGGAGAAACTGGCGGAGGATATGCGTTGGGAAATGGAGGATTTTGAAAATAGACAGAGGAGGAATAATGTCAGACTACTGGGTGTGGCAGAAGGGTCAGAAGGGCCGGACGCCAGGCAATTTGTGATTAATTTATTGAAGGGGGCCTTCCCAGAGTCTCAGTGGCAGTGGGAAAGGGAGATACAGAGAGCACATAGGTTCCCCTTCATAATGAAGAAAGCCCGTGGCACAGGGGGTACAGGGAGTGATGGTCAGGGGAATCACCCAAGGGCGACATTAGTGAATGTAGGGAACTTTCTGCTTAGAGAAGAGATCATCAGCAAAGCAAGGCCAGACAATAGGAGGTCATTTGAAGGCACTCCCTTCTTCGCCAGGCCTGACTTTTGTCACGTCACCGTAGAGAGGAGATGGAAGTTAAGGCAGATGATTTCTCCTTTCCAGGCCCTTGGCATGGAGGCATATCTTTTATTCCCTGCCAGGCTCAAGGTGGTCGTGAGGGGAAAACCCTGGATGTTTACTTCCGAAATCAAAGCTCAGATATTCTTGGAAGAAATGAAAAAGCAGAAGGATGGTTAACTAAGAGTGGTATGGGTGCTTACACAAAACGCTATTTGTAGAATTCAGGTATAAGGTTAAAAGGGTAATGGGCGTCACAACACACATATAAAGTAAAAGCGAGAGAGGGATGCGACTAGCGCAACCTAATGCGGACACACATAGGTCTTCTGACCTATTTGCCTGTAAGAGGGAGGGGGAGGGGGGTGGGGATGGGGCAGAGCTAGGGAAGGGGGGGAAGGGCTCAGGGGAGGGGGGAGGGGAAAAACAGCACTAATGTTTTCTTTGTCACTATATATTTTAACACATTGTCATTCACCTAGAACATACGGTATGGCTATAAACTGGTTGATGACCTTTAAAAAAAAGCATTTGTCTAATTGGCTACACTCTTCAACGATATTGCTATGGCATGTAGGATAACAACAATTAATGTATGTGGTCTCAATGACATAAACAAGAGGATGAAAGTGGCGGCATATCTAAAAACCCTGCGCTTGGATTTAATCTGTCTTCAAGAGACCCATATAGAAGGGAGTAAGATGTATCTCCTGGAGCAACTAGGGTTTACTGTCCTAGCAAGTACTAAACAGGGTACCAGGACTAGAGGGGTAGCAGTTCTGGGAAAGCGTAGGGATATGATTATAGAGAGGAAGAAGGAAGATAAATGGGACAGGTGGGTGATTTTGGAAATACATTTTAGGGGTCAGAAATTAACTCTTGCCACAATCTATTGATCCACAGAAGATGACCCAGATGTGTTCCAATTCCTTGATATTGAGTTAGCTCACTGGCCCGAGCCCATAGTGTGTTGTGGGGATTTTAATATACATGACCCAGAGAGTTTATTTACACAGCCAGGCGGGAAATATCGGGGAAGGAAGAAGAAGGTGTACAAGGCATTAGCTGCTATGGTCTCTGACAATGCCTTGGTTGATCCATGGGTAAAGATACACCCATATCTGGATGGGAGTACTTTCTTCTCCGCCCCACACAAAGTAATGGTCAGGCTGGATTATTTCTTAACCTCTAGCTACTTGCTTCCTGGTTCACATACGGAGAAACTCCTGCGAGTTATCTCGGACCATAGCCCGCTGATTCTTACGTTAAAAATCACTCAAGCACAAAGAACACCCTCGCATTGGTCTTTCGAGAGAGGTTTGCTAAAAGATGCTGCATGTAGGGAGCATATGACAACATGGATCCAATACTTCTGGGATATTAATAGAGGGACAGCATCTCCAGGGGTGGTCTGGGATACCTTTAAGGCCGGAGTAAGGGGAGAAACAATGAGTTTTGTCTTAGCAAGGCAGAAGAGGGAAAGGGATAAGAGAGAACAGATAGCACAAGAATTATTACGAGAGGAAGATAATCTGAGTAGGGCAATTGCACGGAATCTACCCCTAGAAGAATATTTTTTTAAACTATAGCATTGAAAGCCGAAGCCGTTGAAGGTCTGGCTAGGAAAGCAGAAGATAATTATCTAACGAAAAAGGAAAGATCATATGAATTAAGTGACAGAGTAGGGAAAGTACTAGCAATTAGAACTAGGCAGAGAACAGCTGCAGCAGCAATAAAAGAAATAAGGGATGGAGAGCAGAACTTGGTTGCGGATCCTAATTTAAAAAGGGAATTCTTTTGGAGGTTTTATTCAAATTTATACACCCCGGAGGATATAGGGAGCCCGGTAAACATTGAAAACTATCTTATGAATATTCCACCGCCAACACTGCCTGAAGAAGATAGGGAGATACTGGAGGGATCTTTTCAGTTGGAAGAACTAAAGGATTCCCTAGGAAGCTTACCAGCAGGGAAAGCAGCAGGGCCGGATCAAATCCAGCTCGAATTTTACCAAGTATTTAGGGATGTGATTCTACCAAATATGTTCTACATAATGATGCAGGTGCAATCAGGGGACTCCTGGGGCGGAGCCGATATCATCGTAATTTAAAAAAAAGGGAAATCACCAGAAGCACCAGAATCCTATGGACCCATTACACTGATGAATTGAGAAGTAAAAATGTACTCTAAAATTTTGGCAAAAAGATTGGCAGAGATTATTGAGCAACTGGTAACCCCCACACAGCACAGGTTTATACCCGGTAAAGGGACAACACAACATGTTAGGACTGTAGTTACCACCTTCGACTCTGCAGGTGTCTTGGGAGACCCTGTTGCAGCACTTTTCCTAGACGCTGAGAAGGCGTTTGACAGGGTCTCCTGGGGCTATCTCTGGTACGTTATGAGGTGGTGTGGGATAGGGGAGAAATTTATAAAAGCTATACAGGCCCTTTATAGCACCCCAACTGCCAGAATTAGAGTTAATGTAGGGCTGTCAGCTGCAGTAAAAATCGCTAAGGGGACCGGGCAGGGGTGTCCCTCCTCGCCCCTTCTTTTTGCGTTATATCTTGAACCGCTATTGCGGCGATTTGAAACTAATGCCGACATACCACCAATGAGGGTAAATAACTGTATCGTGAAGACTCTAGCTTACGCATATGACGTAGCAATCCTAACCTCGAACCCTACTTTAGCTATACCAGAGGTAGAAGCAGAGGCCCTGGTGTTTGGACAGATATCCGGCTACAGTTTGAATAGATCCAAAACGCAGATTATAAAGAACATACACGCTAGATGTGATGACAATAGAGTGGTTAGCTCTGCAGTATATTTAGGAGTCTCACTATCGGCGGACTTGGGCGTAGTGGTTGAGAGTAATATGTCTCCATTAATCTCTAAGGTAAAGAGCGATTTGGAGAGGATGAACAACCTTCATCTCTCCCTGATGGGCTGAACTAATGTGATAAAAATGCTGATTCTGCCCAAATTTCTTTATTTTTTAGAACTATTCCCTTGGTTTTTGAAGTCAAATGGTTCAATTTGATGGAGAATGTACTGAATAGATTTATTTGGGCACACGGGAAGACCCGGCGAGCATACCAATATATGTCTCTTCCGAGAGAGAGAGGGGGCTGGGGGGCCCCTGATTTTAGGTTGTATCAAATGGCTGTAGCAATACAGTATATGCAGGGATTAATTGGGGGTGGGGGACTTGACCAAAGAGTTATGACCATGTCCACGGAAGTCTATTCTGCAGTACAGGGGGCGGAGACAGAAAACTGTTTCTTAAAGAGAGTAGAGTTTGGGTATTACAAAAGGACAAGATTTAAGACTGTAGAGGCAGCAGTTAAGATATGGAATGCTTTTTTAAAAAAGGCGGATCTAGGAAGATACAATAGGTATATCCGGCTATATAAGAATGAATCCTTCCCGGCGGAAGTCTTTGCTGATTCAAAAATGGCTGGTTGGGCACAAAAAGGGATAATACAGTTTGGGGATCTAATGGATGACGAGGGGATTGTCCAGTTTGCAGATCTTATCCTTAAATATGGTATTGAAACAAGGGATTTCTTACAATTTTTGCAGATAAGGAGCTTGCTCAGTAATAAGGGGGCGGAGCCGTGGGCTTCAGCCGCAATGAAATACTTGAGAAGATAAAATTAGGATGGGATTGTACGATCAGATCCTTCTATGCAAGTTTTTCAAAAGGGAAGATCGATGATATGAATAAAGTTAGTAATAAGTGGGCTGAAAAATTAGGGGGGAGACTGAAAGCTTCCAGGAATCTCTGGATTTGGGTCGTATCATATTATGCTCGGGTCCCCTGCAATCTCAGCATTATAAGACTCTGTTCTCATTGTATCACACTCCAGCCAGAATAGCTAAATGGGGAGGGTCTACCTGTACTACCTGCCCTCGATGCAATGCAGTAGATGCAGATATCGTTCATATGTTTGCTACCTGCCCCCAGCTACACACTTTGATTAAAAATGTAGAAGATTTTATGGGTAGCACGCTAAGAATACGAGCACAGTTGACACCTTTGTTAATTTTGTTGGGGAGAGACACGGGGGGAGATCTTATTTACAAGGAATTTATGTTTATTGCCACCGCAGTACTGAGGTTGACAATAGCAAGAGCGTGGTTGGATAAGACCCCCCAGTTATGCAAACTTGTCTCTCAAAGCTACTAGGCATGTACAATCTTGAGAAGGCAATTTATGCACGTAAGGGAAAAAGGGGAAGAAGGCTAGGTTTAAAAATATGGGAGCCAATTGCGAAATGGAAGGAGCTTATGGCAATGTAGGGAATTTATGTGTATATGAAATGAAATAGGAATTATAGGTATTAGTAACCATAAGTTCAGGTATAAACTGTGAAAATGTATTTTATAATTTTTTTTTCTTATTTAGCACTCTGTTCTTATGTTTAATTTTGTTGAAGCCATGTATAGTGTGAGTAGTGTCATCAAACCAGATACGTTGAATTATAAATCTAAAGTCATTTGGTAAATGTATAATATATGTAATACAATGTGTGTATTGTGGGAGAAAAATATATATTAAAAAAAAAAAAAAAACTCTGCACTTCCCATGCTTGGCTGCTGAACGTTGTGATAAAGCGTAATAGAGCGTGAAAAGTGAGGATGCTGATATCAATGCTCCATTACGCTTTATCACAACGTTCAGCCGCCAAGCATGGGAAGTGCGACGTTGTTTAAAATGTTCTGGAGCGTGCTACAAACAGACAATACCCTGTAAAAATAGATAGGTGGAAATGCACAGCTTTAGGTGATCTGTTGTGTAGCAGTGAGGTGCGGGACAAGCAAGATAAAACATCAGTAAAAGGGTTCTATACCTGTAGAGCTTATAAAGCCTGCAAGTATAGTAACAATGTGAAACAAATTGAGTTGTCGACACACCAAAAACCATTTGTGATAGATAAACATTTATCATGTAAATCTGATTATTGTGTGTATGCCCTGATCTGCCCCTGCCCAAAAATCTATATAGCCAGCACCATACACGAAGTCAAGGAACGGGTCCTAGAGCACAGATGAGCTATCGTCAATGAGGATAAGCAATACCTGATAGCTCGGCACTTTAAATAGAAACACAATAAAAATGTAGATCTCCTCAAATTTTGTGCATTGGATCGAATTGTAAAGGATGACAGAGGAGGGAATCGCCTTAAAGAACTTAGACGTAGGGAATCCAAAATGATCATTAAGTATGAATCATGTTTCCTGTAGGATTAAATAAAGACGAAGAACTTGCAGTCCATTTAGGATAACTTGTTACACTGTTGTACTAACAAAAGTAGCATGAAGTGATTTTATTTATTTTGTTTGGTATGAAACTTTTAAGAAAACTATTAACTCATTATACGTATATGTATATTTTATCATAGGAGACGGAGACACCACATCTGTAAAATGGAAATTATTGAGGAAGCCAGTATCGCTTATACAGCAGCCCACTGGGGCAGAATTGTACAGAATACTCATATTCAGTTGTAGAGCACAAATAGTTAATGAATTAAGCCCACTTGGGCAGAATTGACAATATAAGGTGCAATAATACTGGACCATCAGTTGATTAATTGGAAAAGAATGTAATTTTCCTTAAAACTTAATCTCAGGTGTAAATATTATGAATCTTTACATTTGTCACATTATTTGTCTGAATTAAATTCAAATAATGAGTTGCAATAACGTAAAACTGACTATTAGAAAGGAACAAATATTGCTTTTGCATGAGTAATGAAATACTACAAAATGGCGCAAAACGGAGTTTGGGCTCGGTTCTTTCGCTCTTTGTATGAAGAAGTTCACGAAAGAGTTGGTGCAATATATATATATATATATATATATATATATATATATATATATATATATATATATATATATATATATATATATATATATACATTACCTACTGGCGATAGCCAGTAGGTATATATAGTTAGGATTTTTTTCCTATGGGACTTTTGAAAATTCTATGTCTAATAACTTTGGCGTTTGTGGACGGAATCGGGTGAAATTTTCAGGAAAATGGCACATTTTGTTTCTGAGCAGCTCCTGAAAATTTGGGGGGGGTTCGTCAAGGGGGGGCCGAGAAAAAAGGGGGGTCCCAAAACGCGTTTTTCCCATGTTAATTTCCATAGGGCGGTTGGACTCACTTTTAGCCCGAACGGCTGAATGGATTTCCACGAAACTTGGCAAAATTGTAGGGACTGTTAGCCCGATGTGCCTTTGCTAGGTCTCAATATATGTGCTTCAGTGGATTTTGAGAAATTAACGTTTAAATCAAGATATATATCTGTAACAGCGCTCCGGGCAGCTATCCGGTTAGCGAACCTTTCGCGTATCGGAACTTTGCAAAGCGAAGCTGATTGGCTCTCCGGTGTCTGTCAACATTCTAAACAGTCCGGTGCGGCCGCCATCTTGTCTCTCGGTAGGATCGAGAGACAAGAGAAGGCCAAAACAAAGGGGGAAATGAAGGAAAGGGGGAAAGGTAGACCCCTCCTGACCCCCTAGGATTGATGAGGGGGATATTATAGAGCCACGCCGGGCCCAAAAAAAAAAAAAAAAAAATCCGATTTTTTCGCCGTAGAGACGCGTCTTGGTAAGCGAACCGGGCAGCTAACTGGGCAGCTAACCGGGAAGCTAACCGGCAGTGTAACGGGAGTCTGAGGAGTAGCTGATTGGCTGTCAACATTGTAAACAGTCCGGAGCGGCCGCCATCTTGTCTCTCGGTAGGATCAAGAGACAAGAGGAGACCAAAACAAAGGGGGAAATGAAGGAAAGAGGGCAAGGTAGACCCCTTCTGAACCCATAGGATTGATGAGGGGGATATTATAAAACCACGCGGGGCCCAAAAAAAAAAAAATCCTGAGGAGTAGCTGATTGGCTGTCAACATTGTAAACAGTCCAGAGCGGCCGCCATCTTGTCTCTCGGTAGGATCGAGAGACAAGAGGTGGAAAAAAAAAGGTGTAAATGAATGAAAGGGGTAAGGCAGACCCCTCCTGAACCCCTAGGATTGATGAGGGGGCTATTAAAGTTCCCTGCGGGGCAAAAGAAAAAAAAATTGCGATTTTTCGCGGTAAAGGTGCTTCCGTGTACGTTAACCGGGCAGCTAACCGGCAGCGTAACGGGAGTCCGACATATTGTGTTTTTTGAACGTTTGTGATATGTGCACGTGTGGATTTTGTCTAATTAAGGTTAAAAAAATATATATATATCTTTAAGCGTGTTCTGGCGCGCTTACGTTTTGGGTTTGGTTTGCGCTGCAGAGACGATACGTCACGGTTATGCGATGCATCATGAGGCGTCTCACGGGCTACGTGATACGTCACTTAATAAAGAATATATTTTACAGCTATAGATATTAGCTTTTAAAAAACCAATGAAATTCACAGAAAAAACCATAGGTTATAGACCATATATAGTTAGGAATTTGCATTTACAAAACCTTGAAAATTCACTGAAAAAACCATAGGTTATAGACCATATATAGTTAGGGATTAGCATTTAAAAAACCTTATTTTATTTGCACAAAACCATTGAAATTCCATATATAGTTAGTTGCACTAACTATATATCGCGGACCCGCAATCCACTGCTAATGATGTCACATATTACATCATTCATGACATGGTCAGTGACATCACTGATGACATCACTGATGACATCTCAAATGACATCACTGATGACATCACTGATGACATCTCAAATGACATCACTGATGACATCACTGACATCTCATTTGACATTACTGATTACATCACTGATGATATCATTTATGTGATAATACATCTTCAGACTCTAATATAACCTTAGATACACTCAGTGTAAACAGGCACTCACAGACTGTCACACATCCATGGAGTTACTCACACACCTAGTCAGTCATGCAAAGAATCAATCACATCTCCATTTCCTCAACTATACAGTTATACACACCTTACTTATTCAAACATATAGTAACACATATTTACTCTCTTATACAATCCTTGATACAAGTTCACAATGATTCATACAGCCACTCACACATTCACTGGCTCTTATGTTCAGTTATTTATATATGTCAACTCTCACATGGAGTGTGTTTTACATATGTACTTACTTTGACATGTAGCACTGAGATATCCATTCACTCACCAATATACTCATGCACACAGTCAACTGTCCATACAGCTGTTTCTACATGCACTTTTGAACCCATACACCTAGGGAATCAACTGCTCACACATCTATGCACAGAGTTATACACCTCCCAGCCACCCACACACATACTCAGTCTCCCATACAAATACTTGGGCAACCATTCAATAACCCATATAGTTACTGATATAGCTATTGATTTAAACAAGCAGCAGTTTACAGAAGAACATAAATAATGATTGCCAAATTAAGACACTTTAATCACTAACCCATGCACTCAGTGAGACACATTTAATCATTCTCTCATACAGTCAGTCATGCACCTACTAAATCCTTCATCCAGACACTTATACATCCACTCATTCTTCAATATGTAAGACATATTTTAACTTTACAGAAACATACAGTCACTGGGTGTTGTCATCAGTGATGTCATCAGTGATGTCATTTGAGATGTCATCAGTGATGTCATCAGTGATGTCACTGACCATGTCATGAATGATGTAATATGTGACATCATTAGCAGTGGATTGCGGGTCCGCGATATATAGTTAGTGCAACTAACTATATATGGAATTTCAATGGTTTTGTGCAAATAAAATAAGGTTTTTTAAATGCTAATCCCTAACTATATATGGTCTATAACCTATGGTTTTTTCAGTGAATTTTCAAGGTTTTGTAAATGCAAATTCCTAACTATATATGGTCTATAACCTATGGTTTTTTCTGTGAATATATATATATTTATATATATATGTGTGTGTGTGTGTGTGTGTGTTAATGTATATGTATATATATTCACTGAAAAAAAAGTTACAGATACGTTATAGGTAGGCTTACATTTCATCAGTGTTGTCACTGACCATGTCATGAGTGATGTAATATGTGAGGTCATAATCAGTGTATTGTGGGGGCATACACTATAGTTAGCCCAGGTAACTATAACTACTGAATTTCTCTGGTTTTGTACGAGTGAAATGTGAGCCTAACTATAATGTTCCTGTAACCCTTGTTTTTTTTCTGTGAGTTTCTAAGGGTTTTAAAAAATATATATATTTCCTAACTATAACGTCTCTGTAACCTGGTTGTATGAGGGTGTGTGTGAGTTGATGTGTGGGTGTGTAAATGGGTGTGTGAGTGTGTGGTGGGTAGGCGAGTGCAAATGTGACTGGCTGTGTGGGTCTGTGAGTGGGTGTAGGGGTGGCTGTGAGGGTGAGTGAGTAGGTACGTGAGATGCTGTGTGGGTACATGAGTGGTTTTGAGGGTCTGTGAGTGGGTGTGTGAGTGGGTGTGTGAGTGGTGTAAGTGGGTGAATGACAGTTCTATGGGTCTGTGATTGGGTGTGTGGATGGTTTTGAGAATGTGTGAGTGGGTGTGTGGGTACGTAAGTGAGGGTGTGAGTGAGTGTTTGAGTAGGTGAGTGGATCTGTGAGTGAGTGAGTATTTGTTTCTTTCTTATTTGATTGAGGTCTGGATCCGTGGATTCACCCGAATCCAGGAGGATCCGAGGAGAATCCACGGATCCTCAGGTGGTAAAATAAAATGGTCTTTGGACAATTTCTTGCCCAGAAGGGGTCCCTCACAGACCCCTCTGTTACTCACATTGGGTCAGGGTACCTCTACCCTGACCCCTTCTATGAATTTTTAACATTATTTTTCCCACTGGGAACCGAGTCCCGATTAATAAAACGGCAGCCACAATTTCCTCTCAGGTTGCGGCCAGCCAATCATTCCATTGCTGTTGACACCTGGATTTACGGAGCCACGGAGGAAACCCAGGAGGATTCGCACTCCTGTATATACAGCTTTGGATTTCAGTTAATATCTCACAAAACTACTGAATAGAATTACACCAAATAACACCAAGCTTTGGCAATGCCAATCGGACTAGCCATTGGGATCTTATATGTAATTAGCTATGCATCACATTAGCGTGGGTGCTGAAACATATACTGTTCTTTAACATGGAGTCAAAGTAAGCACCAAACTGCGTGACACGCCATATATGGGACCAGATTGTCACACCAGACGTGGGCCACAGTGCTTAAATGAATGAACCGTAAGTATGCCAGTATTCTGCCTCACTTCAGATAATGGTAAATACTGCAGCCAATAGTGAGTGACAAGTTGACTTCATTCTTCTTGCTCAATATGCTTCTCTCCTGCTACATGTCACTCATCGCTTCTATGGGCCAGGATACATGCAGACGGATGACAATGAATTACAGTGAATGTGAATGTCATACATAAAACACACAAACTGTCATGTAAAGTGAGCGGTTTGAACTTGCAAACTTTCAGTGGCTTCCAAAAGGAGCCAGCCATGAGTAACTCATATTGAACGCATTCTTTACAATCAATTTTTAAATTCCTGTTCGATTTACCAAACGAGACACTAGCCTTATGCCATAGCATGTACCTGCAAAGGAGCTTCATTTTATCCCTTGTGTGTGCTAAGAATCACCCGTTCTAGCCACACTTGTCTGAAGATGAAGCCTTTCTGAAACACTATTAGTCAAGTGAAAAATCACACATGAAACCCCGGCCCACCCTCATGCACAGTGTGTTCCTTGGCATATACCTCCTACATAGGAATAGGCCAACTTAAAAACACATAAGCTAAAAATCTGTGCTTAGCATGGTGAGCGGCCTACTTGTATTTTGCTGTTTCTGTTATTGCATTCAGATATATAATACAGCAAGTAACATTACACCTACCACAAGCCAGCACTTTTGGCTTTGCCAATAGGTATTAGTTGCGTAAGATAAATAAGCATTAACTATGGATTCGTTGTATATAATATTGAAAATGCTTCGGTGCTGTAATAATGAGTCTGTAAGAACTATAGGGAGTCTCTGAAGTTACCTCAAAGGCATGGGAAGGGTGGCACTGCTGCGGAGTAAATATTTTTTTTTTCATACTGAGGGTGAGGGCAGAAATGGAAAGCCTGATACAGACCGGTCTCAGCACCTGCTTTTTAGAACTGCTGGTGCTGAGCACTGGCAGGACCCGGCCCACTTAAAGCCCTGGAGGTAACTGAGTAGTATTGAGGAGTAAGAGTGTGATGGCGAGGCCACGACATAGGGAGACAGGTGGGAGAGGAAAGACAGCAGTGGATAGTGAGATTAGCAGAGGGTGGAGAGCATTAGAGAGACGGAGGGAAAAGGAACAGAGGCCAGGTGTCCCGAAGAGGCAACAGACATTTGATGAAGGTGGGCAGAGGAAAGCAGATCTGTGGCAGCGCAAAAATAGACTTAGTGGAAACAAGGAACAAGAGGGGCCGGAAAGAAGCAGAGAAATGGTGAGAGAAGAATGGGTGATGCAAAAGAGGGAGACTGCTGTCGCACCCATCTCAAGAGTGACACTATCCCTCTGCTGTGCATCTTTGTGCATGTCCTAATGTCTGTTCTGATGCCTGGACAGATGCTCTATATAGTGCATCATAGCTGCCAAGGTTTCATATTGCCATGTGTGACACTTCCATAATTTCAGTGTTATTATGAGTAACATTTCAACGAATATGAGTGACACTTTCTTGGGAGCAAAATGAAGCAATGAAGGCAAGGGAACTATATAAATATCACAAATTAAACCATTTGCAGAACAAGAAACTCTACTACAACTTAATGCAGACGCAGGGTAGAAAGGCACAAGGAACTAATATCAAAATCTATGGACACATAAATGGTGCATAAAGGTATAGGTGGATTGGCACTGACCATTAGAATCACAAGGCAAAAAGACAGAAACTAAAACTAGAGAAACAAAAAATGGGGTAAAAGGCTTAAAAAATTAATAAATTGTGATCTAGTGTAATGTAACTTGTGCTCAGTGACACTTACCCAAACAATGCATAGTCGATGTCACTGCCCACCTAGTCACACGTTTCAGTTTATTCACTCATGCTGGCACCACATTGCTGGCTCAGGGGTCCACTTCAAGTGGATGCGATGCCCCCCAGCTTTCTTCCGCAAATGCCACACATGCTTGCCAGAGCTGTGGTGTGTCAGTGCTCATTGTTGTCAGCGAGCACCATTGATGATCAAAGAGCATGATGGAAGGGCCCAGCTGTGACGTGTAGCAGTAGCGCGGTCCAAGAGGAGAGGACTCGAGCGACTTGCCTGGCTGCATTCTCACCTGGCTGCACTGGACCGTGGAAGAGCAGCCAGGCTGCTGAGGTACGTGGCACCACCCTGCGGGGGCCGCAAGCCCCATTGACTTTAGTGGTGTACAGTCAGTGTTTCTTGAAAGCCAGATTCATATTATTTACTGACCTCCCCAGCCACCACTCACACAGTAAATGCATCTGAATAAGTTAGTGTAAGCTTCGCTTGAATACCTGCAGCAACCCTGAGCGTCTGCCTCGTCATAACGCCTGCTACAACCCAGAGTATCTGAATCACGCCTGCTGCAACCCCTAGTGTCTACCTTATCATCATGTCTACTGCAACCCAGAATCTGCATTACACCTACTGCAACCCGCATTACCCGTTTGCTTTATTATCTCGCCTGCATAAGTTGAGTGGTCCTACAGCCAGGGTCGGATTGGGAGCACAATTTGGCCCGGGCACTGATGAAAAAAGTGGCCCACGTTCAAGGGGCGTGGCATACATTTAAGGGGAGTGGCCTACAGTTAAGGGGCGTGGCCCACATTCAAGGGGCGTGCCGTTTCATGAAACACTATTTGGTTACTCTTTGAGGTCTAATTCGTAGAGAAATATTTAGTAAATTAAGCCTTTTAAAGCTTACAAAGCAAGTAACATTGGTAAAGACTAGGAGCACTGCAGTTCTGATAACTGAATTCTTACTTGCAGTCTTAACGCCCTGCACAATGTCGTTAGATACTCTTTCCCAACCAGCTATATCCTAGACTCTAATCATTACATAAATCAGAAATCTAGTACAAAGTCAAGTAGAAAGGGTAAGACTGGAATCTCTGGGAACAGAACATGTAATAACAAAAGTAAGAATTCACAAATGAGGAAAAGGCAGTCTGAGGTGTAAAGAATGCTGCAAAATGTGTCTGTGCAATCTAGTCATAAATTTATTTCACAGCCAGCAGGTGATGTCTATATAAAAAAAAAACACTGTTTTATTCATATCTGTTGCTGCCTTCAAGTCTGGGCCATGAGGAGACTGAGGATTACTCAATTAACCATGAAAATGATAGAAAATCTGCAAAAAGGAATTCTAACCTGAACATGCTAAAAAAGTGAATTCTTCTGCACAGAGAAAGAAGTGCCAAGTTTGCAAATTTTGCTTAGGCCTCGAACAAGGCTTAGCTTAGAATGGGGCTAAACAGCTCTCTTTTGAGAAAGCACATTACACAAAGTCTTAGACATGTCCTGAAATCAACACACAAACATGTTGCCACATTAGAGTGCAGTCAGACCTACACACTACAAACAAAAACTAACCAAAACATACTAATTAATATTTTGGCATATAGAGAAATATGCCCCTTGTGCGCATTTTGGATGAGGCCTTTAAAATAAAGTTACATTGTTAACTGGCACAGAAATTAATCAGTAAATTGTGCAAAGAAATGGTAAACAAAATGGTTCCTACCTGTTCCTTCTTGCTTCAGAGGAAGGGATTGGCTAGCAGCACATTGCATTTCTGGGTGCTGGATGTGGCAAGTCAAGTAGACCTACTACACTTAGTCTAGTGCAGTATTTTCTGGATTCGGTGGGACGACGATTGAGGCACACTAGATGTAGCTTTGAGTACTGCTCTACTCAGCCTACTTTGGTCAGCCCTGTGGAGAGTGTGATGCCAAGGAGATCAGATGGCCCCTCTTGAGTTAGAGCTTGGCAGGGTGGTGCATCTGGTTAGAAGAGTAACCAAATAGAAAAGGCAGGGTGAACACTCTGTACTTCTGTATGGGAGGGTCAGGACTAGGGTGACCAACTGGCATGGGTGCAAATTCAGGATGGGGAGTGTAAAAATTCAGGACAAAGGGTCAAAATTCAGAACAAAACTTCTGGACAAAAGGTAAGTTTTACAGACCCATCAGAGGAGGTTGCGCATTATTATGTAAGTAAGTAAATAGACAACCATTTAAGCACTAGTCAAAATAAGTTTATATCAGGTTGAACCAATCGTGTACTTCACGGTTTTTCAGTATGCACACAGCTTTGATCAACTGTGCAGGTCTTTTTGTGATATTTCATATGATAATAATCTATATATATGGTTACAGCACTGGGTTGTCCAGTCTGATATTTTGTTTACAATTCATGCTTCTGAGCAAGCATGTTTGGTGAGAGAAATGGTCGGGAAGATCTGCTTGGATAGTCATTGTGAGATGTAAAGTGGCAAACATAAGATGCCGCTAATCCAGATCCAAACATATTCAACCATTTGCAAACCTATCCATCATGTATTCTTCCATCCATCATTTCACTCATCCATCCCTCCACCCACCTTTTTACTCATCCATCCATTATCCACCCATTCATCTACTCTTCCACCCATCCATCCATTCACTCATCCATCCATTTACCCTTTCACCCATCCAGCCACCCTTTCACTTACTCATCCATCCACCCAGTCATTCATCCTTCCACACATTCACCCTTTCAGTCATCCACACATCCATCCTCACTTTTTCTCTCCATCCACCCTTTCACCCAATCCATCCCTTCACTCATCCATCTAGCCATTTTACCTCTCACCCATCCAGTCATCCTTTCACTTTCTTACCCATCCACCCAGTCACTCATCCTTCCACCTATTCACCCTTTCAGTCATCCATTCTCCCTTTCTCTCTCCATCGACCCTTTCACTTAGCTATCCATCCTTCCTTCCATCCACCCAACTATCCATCTACTCATCCACTCATGCATCCATCCATTAACCCTATCACTCATCCATCCTTTCAATCATCCATCCATCTTTTCTCTCATCCATCCTTTCACTCCTTCACTCATCTATCCAATCTTTTTCCCATGTACCCTCCCTTTCACTCACTCATCCATCCTTACGGCCACCCTTTCACACATCTGTTCATCCATTCACTCTTTCACTTATCAATTAATCAATCCATCCATCATTTCACTCATCCATCCATCCATTCTCTCTTATCATCCATCCATTCACCCTTTCATTCATCCATTCACCCTTTCACTGATCCATCCAGCCATCCCTTCACTTACTCTCTCACCCACTTTTTCACAATAATTGTGAGCTGAGCCTTTGTCCGCAGAGTTGCAGACAGAAGAGACTCATCAGGAACTCACCCCTCGCTGTAGTTCTTAAAGCAAAGAGAGGGGTTCAAGATGCCCCTGCACATAGTCAATCTGAAACCTTAGAAGTCATGAGTCATGCATGATGCACAGTGCCAGGCCCTGAGGTGTCTGTGACATGGTGTTGTTTCCAGGGCTTTAAGTGGATGACAAAACTGAGGGGTCTCTCTAAAGGGGGTGTTCAATGTAATTAAGGGCGTGGCTTAAAACACCTAAGCTACAAATCTGTGCTTAGCATAGTGTGCCGCCCGACTGGTATTTTGCTGCTTCTGTCATTGCGTTCAGATATATACTACAGCAAGTAATGTTACACCTACAACAAGCCAGAACTATAGGTTTTGTCAATGGTTGTTAGTTGCATAAAATAGAAAAGCTGCAACTATGACTTCCTTGAATGTAATATTGAAAATGCTTCAGTCTAAAATGATGACACTGAGAAAGAACTATAACCCTTTTTTTTTACTTCTTGCACCGCCTTATTTTGATTAACTGGATTCTCTTGTAGCAGCAAGGATGTTATTGTGCATTTCTTCCTTCTGACAGGATGCCCTAGGTAGTAGGAGGCCACCACATGCTTTAAAGCCCAGACTGACCTATTGTCATTCTGTATGTGGCAATCAGCCGCATACAGAATCACAATGAGCGGGTCAGGCTGCTCTTGCGCTCAGAGGATTGCCAGGCGGCCCCATCAGGGAGTTGAGGCTTCTGGCAGGGGAACAGTGCTGTTCCCCAAAGGCCAAAATTACGGACAAAAGGCGTCCATAAAAGGGATCATCAAGGGCAACGGACGTGAGGTTCCAATTAGGGACGGTCCGGGAAATTTACGGACGGTTTGTCACCCTAGTCAGGACTGTCTTCTTCCTGAGCCTTAGGAGTTGGACTGGGTCACTTAAGGCCTACACATGTATTCCTTCCACCTGGGAAGGATAGGAAAATACTGGCACCTAAGGAGATGAAGATGAAGCAGCAGCCTGTTGAAGCAGGTTTTCTGGGCACCTGAGGGCTGGGCAGGTCTTTGCTTTGATCTCCTGCTGCAACTTCTGGATAAGATCCTCCTGGTGGTGGGTGCTGTAGAGTCCAATTTGAAGTTGTCTGATGAAAGCTGCTGGCAAGCTGCTTTTATGTCCCTCACCTGGCTAAGGTGGCCGTGCTAATGAGGAGGCGGGAAGGAAATCTATGGATTCTCACCCCCACTTCAATCCAGAAGCTGTGTCTTACTCGCTGACCGAGAAAGGGGGTGTGGTCAGAGCAGTGAGTCAGAAACCTATTTGCCTGCTGTTTTTCCACTCATGCAGGCAGTGAGTAAGGGGTGTGTCCATATGGAGGTGAGGCAGGAGCTGGGGAGGGAAAGGAAGGCCACAAACATCACCCAACAAGATCCCCCATTGAGGAGCGAGTCACTGGAAATTATGAATACTATGAAATGTTATCTTAGTGCAAGCTTAGAACCTCGTCATCTCCTGAGGCGGAAGCCGGGAGACCACTTAATTTTAAAAATTGTATTTTGTGTCACTATTTAGCTAAATTCTTGTATATTAAGCTCACTCACCCGTCTGCCACCACTGGAGCGGGCTCTAAAAACGCCGAAACAGCGACCCCTTTGCTGCAACATAGAGATTGTCAACAAACAATTCTGACGCCATTGACGGCGAGGGAGAGAGGCCACGCCTACTCCTAGGCCACGCCCACCCGCCGATTAGAGTATAAAACGCTGCCTTCAGCGCCACGAAGCCAGAACCTCGTCATCTCCTGAGGCGGAAGCCGGGAGACCACTTAATTTTAAAAATTGTATTTTGTGTCACTTTTTAGCTAAATTCTTGTATTTTAAGCTCACTCACCCGTCTGCCACCACTGGAGCGGGCTCTAAAAACGCCGAAACAGCGACCCCTTCGCTGCAACATAGAGATTGTCAACAAACAATTCTGACGCCATTGACGGCGAGGGAGAGAGGCCACGCCTACTCCTAGGCCACGCCCACCCGCCGATTAGAGTATAAAACGCTGCCTTCAGCGCCACGAAGCCAGAACCTCGTCATCTCCTGAGGCGGAAGCCGGGAGACGACTTAATTTTAAAAATTGTATTTTGTGTCACTATTTAGCTAAATTCTTGTATTTTAAGCTCACTCACCCGTCTGCCACCACTGGAGCGGGCTCTAAAAACGCAGAAACAGCGACCCCTTCGCTGCAACATAGAGATTGTCAACAAACAATTCTGACGCCATTGACGGCGAGGGAGAGAGGCCACGCCTACTCCTAGGCCACGCCCACCCGCCGATTAGAGTATAAAACGCTGCCTTCAGCGCCACGAAGCCAGAACCTCGTCATCTCCTGAGGCAGAAGCCGGGAGACCACTTAATTTTAAAAATTGTATTTTGTGTCACTATTTAGCTAAATTCTTGTATTTTAAGCTCACTCACCCGTCTGCCACCACTGGAGCGGGCTCTAAAAACACAGAAACAGCGACCCCTTCGCTGCAACATAGAGATTGTCAACAAACAATTCTGACGCCATTGACGGCGAGGGAGAGAGGCCATGCCTACTCCTAGGCCACGCCCACCCGCCGATTAGAGTATAAAACGCTGCCTTCAGCGCCACGAAGCCAGAACCTCGTCATCTCCTGAGGCGGAAGCCGGGAGACCACTTAATTTTAAAAATTGTATTTTGTGTCACTATTTAGCTAAATTCTTGTATTTTAAGCTCACTCACCCGTCTGCCACCACTGGAGCGGGCTCTAAAAACACAGAAACAGCGACCCCTTCGCTGCAACATAGAGATTGTCAACAAACAATTCTGACGCCATTGACGGCGAGGGAGAGAGGCCACGCCTACTCCTAGGCCACGCCCACCCGCCGATTAGAGTATAAAACGCTGCCTTCAGCGCCACGAAGCCAGAACCTCGTCATCTCCTGAGGCGGAAGCCGGGAGACCACTTAATTTTAAAAATTGTATTTTGTGTCACTATTTAGCTAAATTCTTGTATTTTAAGCTCACTCACCCGTCTGCCACCACTGGAGCTGGCTCTAAAAACGCCGAAACAGCGACCCCTTCGCTGCAACATAGAGATTGTCAACAAACAATTCTGACGCCATTGACGGCGAGGGAGAGAGGCCACGCCTACTCCTAGGCCACGCCCACCCGCCCCTTTTCCTTCCCATAAAAGATGTGCAATTACCGGACGCGCAGCGGACGGGCGCAGCGGGCGCGCCGTCAGCGCGCCGAAGGCGCGCCAAAGGCAAGCCCGTCTGGGCCCGTCCGGGCCCAGACGGCCTCAGGCCCAAACACTATGCCCAAGTCACAGAATCACATATCCTACACCTCGGATACACTCCGATTCTGGAACACTAAAAACCATCCTCAGTGTAAATTCATCCTTAAGGATGACACCCCGTTCACAGGATGCACCCTCTGTGACACCCCTGAAGCCACGGAACCCAGCCACACGCTTCGACTCGGCCTCCTGAACTGCAGGTCCCTGGTAAAACACTCTCACGAGATAAACCTCCTCACCCAAACCCTCTCGCTAGACGCCCTGTTTCTGACCGAAACATGGCTGAACCCCAGCAACGACTTTGACTTGGTCAATGCAACCCCCCCCCCGGCTACCAAATCTGCTGCCTGAACAGACCGGTCGGAAGAGGTGGCAGGCTCGCCATACTCTATAAAGACCATCTCAGCTGTAGAATCAACAGCGGCACGGTCAAGGACTGTGAAAACTGTAATTTCACCCTCCAGATCTCCCCTACCACTTCACTTTCGGGTCTTCTGGTATACCGACCACCAGGCTCGCTAGGAGATTTCTCAAGCACCCTGATGGACCACATCCTTCTAAAAACAATATCAAAGCCCAATTTCCTCCTCCTAGGGGACCTGAACCTACACTTCCTAGACCCGGCAGATAACACTGCCGCCAACCTCCTAGCAGACCTTATGTCAGCTGACCTCCTGCTTCTGAACTCTAAAGCCACCCACGAGAAAGGACAGCTCCTAGACCCAGTTTTCACCAACATTAGCAACCTCCAAACCCAAGACCCCACTCCTCTCCCATGGACTGACCATTTACTGGTCCCCATGTACTGGTCCCTTCAGTCCACCCCGGTTCCCAAACAGAAAACAAGGATACAAACTAGACGATGGCACAAGTTAAGACCAGAAGAATGGGAAGCGAAGCTACGGGAATCTGATGGCCCCCTCTCAACTGACCCTAACACCGCCGATAGAGAATTCAAGAGCTGGCTCACCAACCCCCTAGACAGCCTCATCCCACTAACTAGCTCCCTTAAACATGTAAAAAGGATCAACCATGCTCCTTGGTACACTCCGCCCCTGAACATTCTAAGGAAGGAGTGCAAAAAGACAGAGCGTACATGGAGAAAAAATAAATCGGCGACGGAAAAAGACGCTTATCAAACAGCCATGAAAGCTTACAAACAAGCCCTCCATAACGCAAAAAGCTCTTTCTATGAGGAAAAAATAAAGAACTCCTCTTGCTCAGCCAAAGAGACTTTCTCTATCCTCAAAGAGCTCCTCCATGTCCCAGCCCCCCCGCAGATACCCATGGACCCTAAAGCAGCCGAAGAAAAATGTGTCAACCTGGCCAATTTTTTCGACGATAAGATCAAAAAAATCCTTTCCTCCCTTCCTGCTACCAATCATGCCACCTCGGGAAAAGCCAAGGACGCATCCCCTGCGTTAGGGAACCCCCCTGATAAACCCGATCCACCTCATTTAGCCTTATTCGGACCAGTCACGGAAGAGGAAGTGGCAGCTACTCTAGCATCTACGAAGAGTGGTGCCCCCAGCGACTCAGTTCCCATACGGTTCACTAAAGACATCGCTCGGACCATTACAGCTAGACTCACCGCCCTTATTAACACCTCGTTTACCCAAGGAGAAGTCCCACAAAGCTGGAAGGAGGCCGTCGTCAAAGGACTACTCAAGAAGCCTTCGCTAGACCCCGCGGACCTATCCAACTACAGACCCATCTCGCTCCTCCCCTGGATAGGTAAGGTCGCGGAGAAGCTTGCAAATAAAAAGCTATCTCACTTCCTAGAAGCAAACCATCTCTTGAAAAACTCCCAAACAGGCTTTAGACCAGGCCAGGGCACTGACACCGCCCTCCTGGCTGCCGTAGAGAGGGCAAGGGAAATCATCGACACTGGAGGATCAGTGGTAGTGGTCCTCCTAGACCTAAGCGCGGCATTCGACACTGTCAGCCACCAGGTCCTAACCCAGCGGCTGGATAACACTGGCGTGAAAGACAGCGCGTTGAAATGGCTCACATCCTTTCTCTTCCGACGCTCCTTCCAAGTCTGGGAAGGAGAAAGCCGCTCCCCTTCTATCCCCCTCCGGTGTGGAGTGCCTCAGGGCTCCTCATTGAGCCCCACGCTTTTCAACGTGTATATGGCCCCACTGGAGGAGCTGGTCTCTCCATTCGGAGTCACTATCGTCAGCTATGCTGACGACACTCAGCTGGTGGTGACACTCTCACACCCCAAGCTAGAGCCCTCCAATCTTCGAGACTGCCTCTCCAACGTCCATCAATGGATGAGCGACTGAAGACCTAAAGCTAAACGGGTCAAAAACGGAGATCTTGCTCCTCGGTCACAAAACTTTGAGCCTCCCCTCCAACCTCTGGCCCGCCTGTATGGGTGAACCCCCTACTCCCAAGACAGAGGTTAAGAGTCTGGGAGTATGGCTGGAGACAGATCTCACCTTCAGGACACAGGCTAGGAAAACAGCCGGCATCTGCTATGGCCTACTCAGATCATGCAGAAAGGTGCTTCCTTTACTACCATCCCAGTCCCGTCTTCTGCTGATTCAAGGCTTAGTTCTATCCAGGCTGGACTATAGCAATGCCATCTACCTTGGAGCACCGGAAGCCACTCTCCAAATACTGCAAAAGACCCAAAATGCCGCAGCTCGCCTACTCACGAACACCCCAGCAAGAACATCAGCCAAACCAGCTCTTAGGAAACTTCATTGGCTCCCCGTGAGGGAAAGAGTTGTCTTCAAAGCCCTCTGCCTGGCCCACAAGGTTCTGCACAACGCCGGCCCCCCTATTCTGAACAATTGGATCGCTCCATACAGACCGACGAGAGCGCTCCGGTCAGAACAGGGAAAACTTATCATTGTCCACAGGGTGAAGAAGGCCCGCATAGGTGGCCGCCGCTTCTCGGTCAACACAGCCAAAAAATGGAACGCTCTCCCCCCGAGCCTCAGAGCTGAACCAAACCTTCTACGTTTTAGAAAATCCCTCAAAACTCTTCTTTTTCCCTGATGCATCTGCAGCTTCTCTTTGCCCCCTCCTTAGGAGTCCGAGGTTTCAGCGCTGGGATACTCGAGGGTGACTACGCGCTCTATAAAAACCTAAAATAAAATAAAAAAATAAATTAGACTCTCCCAGAATAACAAAAAGAACATAGAAGTAGAATGGTGCACCCGGTAAGAGGTACAGAATGACTTAAGGGTCAGAGCCCAGCCTCCACAACATAAGAAAACCAGAAGGGGAGGCACTAAGGGGAATTAAATAATAAAAAAAAATTGCATCAGAAAAGCTGTGTTAAAAAATATGGACATGTTTTTATAAAGTGTCCTCTTCAATTGTCATGGTCCCTTTGCAGAATCATAAAGCATGAACAAATGGTTATTTTTTATAGTTGTTTTACCATTTGGCAGTTTTATATAGTGTAAATTCAGCCCAAGACAAAGGCTATTTGAGTTCTATTCATTGAGTACCAATTACAGTACACATGATCTGATTTTTTATTTAAGGGCCTGGGCGAGGAAGTGATCGGCCCAGAATCACAGGTTGTTGAACAGACGCTGGGACTCAAACTTGAATCCCCATCTCTGCAACTCTGACGTTAGGCCACCTATGCCTATGCACAGACAAGGAATGAAAGTGGGAGGATACTGTTCTTGCGCAGGACCCAAGGCCAAGGTGACAATGGCTTACATGCTGAGCAACTGAAAAACCAGCAAGACCCTTTCCATCACAAAATTATTCGAGCCCTCCAGCACAAAGCACCTGAAAAGCAGCAAAGCCCCTGCTATTACTAACATACTCAGCCCTCCTCAGACCTTCAGCTCAGGAGCACATGAACAGCAGTAAGGCCCCTGCAATTTGTAAATTAATCAGCACAAAACACAGCTGCTGGATCATCCACAGTAGCCAGGGGAGGGGGGGGGGGCTAAGGTGAAGATTGTGGGCTTTCAAAACATCACCTGGCCCCCACAGCTAGACCCATTCTTCCTCGCCCACTGTGCCCTGAATGTGAGGGACTGTGGGCGAGGTGTTAAGACTAACACTGTTTCCCCGACTGCGTGGGCCCCAGGGGGGACAAGGTGAAAAGGCCTGAGCAACACCTGGCCCCCAGGGAGGCCGACTCTTGTAAACAATCACCCCTCCCCAGCCCTGCCTCAGCGTGATTGCTTTGCAGGGCAGGGGGTGCAGTAGAGGCCACAGCTGATAATCGCTGTATGGCCGCACAGTGAAGCGCTTTAATTTCTGTCTCTGTCTCCGTGCCCTCTGTGGGCCATTTTTTTAGGTCTTGCCTGTCAATGCGCATGCGCATTGAGCTTGCGAGACTATAGGGGCTTAAACAGAGTTTAACTAGACTGGCGATTTGATGCTGTGCCCACGGGCTTTTAGGTCAATGCGCAAGCGCATTGAGCTAAAATGCACGTGCACATCATGAAATCGCCAGCCATCTGTTCCCCAGCTTGGCGCCTCCGCTCCTGCTCTCTCCTGGCTGCTCCTCCCCTAATTATTCATGGCCGGCCGCCGGCCGTACTTTCACTTTCTCGGCCGGCAGGCCGTGTCTCGTTTTACTAATTTTTTTCTCAGTTTGTTTGCTTTGCCAACATTGTAGACCGACTCGGGCTGCCTCCTGTAGCCCTTGAACGCCAGCTGCCCTTTCTTAGTGCTAAGGACGTACACGCTCTTACCCATACAAGATTCCCTGCATGCCGCCTGCCCTGTTGACACAGCTGCTGCAGTAGCATGCCCTTCTGGAGGCAAATAACCTTACGCAGGGAGGGCACTGATCGGACTGGCACATTGGGTGGGGGGGTGGCTTTTCTCCCTTGTTACACTACTGCTTTGTGGGCATGACAGGCCCTGGGCTTATCGCACCCGAATCAGTGAGTTATTTGTTCTTTTGTCCTGCGTCTGAGCCCTATAATGTGCCTTTGTTGAAGCTGCTGCTCCTCTGTGTTCCGACGGCCCTGCACTTGATTACGCGTTTTTGAAGTGCAGAAGACTACACGTCTTACTGTAACTGCCGGGTTGTTCATCGTCCCTTATGGGAGGAAATGCGATATTCACCTAAATTTCGTTTCTTCACAATGTGCAAACATTTGGTGTTTGTTTGCACGCTCATCAACGTATTCGTAGCTGTGAGTGAAGGGTCGCGAAGCCTTGAAACCAGTTGGCACAAACTGCCATTGGCAAAGGTGACGTCCCCATGTTATCCTGTGAGGTCATGGTCACGGTGCCTCCTGTGTTTCCTTGTCCCCAATGCCTTTCCCTATGTGCGCTTATGTCCATTAACAATATGCTTCCGGAAGCATCTGCCGCACAACCACAAACACACAACCCTACACACACAACCCCCCCCACACACACAAACCCCTATGCACACACACCCACACCCACACATAACGTCCCCACACACACAAACACTCCACACACACACAACCCCACACACACACACACACAAAAGCCCACACAACTCCACACACACACACAACCCCACGCACACAACCCCACACACACACAACTCCACACACAAACCCACACACACAACCCCCAATACAGAACCCCCCCAAACACACAACCCCCCACATGTACAACCCCACACACACACAACCACACACACACACACACAATCCTACACACAACCCCCCCACACACACAACCCCACACACAACCCCCCACACACAATGCCCCCACACACACAAA